>NC_141136.1:177336050-178536050 GCF_053477565.2 Lygodium microphyllum | reverse complement strand
AGGAACAAATTTGAAAGTAGCAGAAAGAGGAGAAGTAGCTCAAGAAGCAAGAAGAGGAGTACTTAGCTCCAGCCACCATTAGATGATCAATCAGACAACCCTCAAGGGCAAAAGAACTAGCATTGATGGGTCTCAAGTTAGGAAGCTTACCAAAAGCATATGCTAGTGCGATAATACCTTCAATAAGGCCACCAATGACATGCAAAGGCGAAGCTCCACTAGAAGCCCTTTGCCACCAATTATGGTAACGACACCTTCCATATCTATGCATACAACAAAAAACATTACTAGGAGCAACTAGAAAACACGGTCTATGAATTAGCAACACAAGTTGCCACAAATTCTCAAACAATTGTAGATATTGAATCTAGTCAAAAAGCACCAAAAATGCCTAGGGTGGAAGGATCATTTACCTCCGTACCTTCAGTCACACTAAGCTTGGCACAAGGTTTTAAAGGGCTATTGAAAGAGTTGGAAGAGTAGAGAGATCAACTAGATGAAAAAAGAAAAGAGGCCTTATCCACATTGGAAAGAGAGAAAGAAACTCATACAACATATTGGCAACAAAAGACTTAGGAAAACCTTAGTTTTGAAGAAAGAATTTGCTATATTGAAGGAGAGTAATGGCAAATGAAAAATGTATAGGAGTATGGGAGCAATGTGAATTCGAGAGAGAATTAGTGCAACTTGAGAGTCAATATACCCAAGCCATTAAGTTAAAATCCAAGGTGGAAGAAGAGTTGGATGTGCTAAACTAGCTACATGAGCAATTGATGCCAAAATTTGAGGAAGCAAGACAAATAAAGGAAAAGGCACATCACAAGAGCAAAAAGCTCATGGAGCTAGAAAAGGAGAAAAAAAAGGCCTCACATAAATACACCCAATTGCAAAAAGTTATTAGTATATGAAATGCAATAGAGGAAAACCTTGAGTCAAACCTAGAGGGTGTAGTAGACCACACTAGAAATCCTTGCAAAGTGGCAAAATAAGGGGTTGGATCAAGTGAACTCAGTCAATGGGAGGATAAAAATGCTGACAACATGTGCAACTTGGCTACAATTGAGGCCATGGAAGTGGAGCTTGCGTGACGCACATTGCTTGAATCATAGAGCCATTGATGAATCTGTGTGATGCAATCACAATGCTCAAAAAGTTTAAGTGCTATACTTTTCACACATTTTTTGATGAAAGGAGAAAGCCTCTTTGCACACAAACCACATACACAAACCAAATTGTAATAAGGGAAAATGTGCTTGCTCAATATTCAAAATATCTAAATAAAGATAGGAGACTCAAAAACAAGAAGCAAGATAACAAATAGAGAAGTACATAAAAATTGCACGATGTGGATGTGTACACTTTCATAGAGGACAAGACCTTCCAACACCCACATCAAGTAGAGACTACAATCCTAGCAGCAGACTCATAGATGTTGAAAACATGCCTATCCTAACCTAGTTGATCAAGTCATCTAGTTAGTCCACCTAGAAGCAAGAGAAACCATGGGGATGACACCAAGCATAATGGAGAGAGCTAAGGGCTTAGCTAACTTCCTAGCATCAATCGACAACTTTTAACAAGATAGATTTTGATGTCTCCACTATGACCCCATAAGTTATGGAAAGGAAACTTCAAGTGTTGCAAGCCTAGGGGTACAAACACTCTCAACTAACTACTAGACCTTAATAATGACACTAGCTATTGGCTTATGACCATGCAAGTGGAGATGGAAAGGCTTAGCAGAATGTTGTTGAATGTAGGCACAATGGGCTCATCACAGGATTGCCTCTCAAATCTCATGTAATGACGTATGCTTGACCCCTCAGACATGATGTAGATAGGAACCCACATCACACAAACCATCCTAAGTGGAATGGAAATATTGTTGATACCAAAGATCATGCAAAAATCTCATTTATTACTTTTGGTGGAATCACAAGCAAGCGCAAGCCTTTGGACTTTTCTTGGGAGACAAGGATGAACTTAGTTTATTGGTCTTGATGATATGGAGAAGTCCCCCTTCATATTGATTAAGGTCATGTTCATTAAACGCTTTGCATAAGTTGGCTATGGGGATAACCTTATTTTTTGAGTCATGAACATTGAGCAGTCAAAGGACAAGAGCATGAGAGATTGTCTCTAAGGTCTAGAGTCTATATAATGGATCCTACTATAGAGAGATCCATACCAAGGCAATTAGAAAAGCCTTCATCATGGGCATCCAATGAAAAGATCTATGAGACCCTGGTTGGGAACTCCAGACTTGACTACTCCAACATCAATAATCTCTATTCCAACATCAATAATGTTCTAGATGAGACTATTCATGTGTACAATCTCCACCATGAATGTGGTAGAGATAAAATGCTACATGGATCTCATCATCATGACACAACCACAGGACAAAACTTCACAGAGACCAGGGAGACCTAAGAGTTAATTGTAGATATTTGGAGGCACCAACAAGATTTGCTTAAGATGGTTGAATTGCTCAAAATTTCTAGACCATATTGCTAGAATCTGCAATCAATTCATTGCGGCAAGACCACCTACCTTCGAAATGTCCATAAACACTTTGATCATGCACAAACTATGGATGATTTGGCCATTAGGCAGCATATTGTAGAGCCCCACATAGGCTCCCTGATCCTAACTTTGCCGACCAATAGTTTAACTGTGGTCTCCACTTGCCCCCAAATTGGTACCTCTGACACACCTAATGTCGAGGTTTATCATGTTGGGATGGAACATCTTGAGGTGAAGAAGATATCTCCAAAAGAAGGCTAGAGGTATTATGCCCTCCTTTGGCCACACTGAGTCCTCCAAGTTCAATGAGTTGCAGACAACTATGGAGGTTGAGAAGATAAGGTGAAGAAATGAAGGTCACTTGTGCACTTAGGTCAAGATGTGATTGTGGGAAGCTCAATGGATCAGAGGTGGCTCTGATACTATGTTAGAATATCAAAGTTGTAGCATAGAGGAATATGCACAAGAGGGAGAAGAGAGCTCACAAAGTACAAGAAGAAGATCTTGCTTATTCGGTTGCTCAAGAAGTACAACTAGTACACTCTCTCTTCTACATTGAGAGTGACCCTTAGGGCTATTTATATAGCCACTGGAAGCTAGGGTTAGAGTTCCCCCTGTCCTCTAGTCTATTCACACCTCACCTTCCCCTAAAACAGCATGAACCGGGTTCTAACCTAGTATTACCTAAAAGTCAAATGACCACCCTTCTATAGGACAGAACTGTTGGGGTTCTGCTCACCCACTTCCCTCAATTGGCATTCTTTAGTTATCTAATTAGATCCTATCACATTTATGTGTGACATTTAAAAATTGCTTCCTTAATTAAGCCTTTTAGAAAATAGGGTTCGTTTGCATAACTTATAGCACTGACACAAAAACAATTCAAACAAGTTTTTTGGAAGTAAACTTTATATTATCATCTTAACTAAAATACAAATCTTGTCCAAAAAGAACATATCCCACAATTCGTGAGAATGCATCTTATTTCCTAATTTTCCACCCTTGTACTAGTAGCACGGCCTCAAGAATTTATCATGACTCATGCAGATCGTTTGAGTAGAACTCGGAGAGGTAGAAAATTTATAGCCAGAGCCCCCCTGGCATCCAAGCGTCCTCCTACATTCAAACTAACCCACGGAGAGACCTCTTGTGGCGCGTTTGGTCCATGTTCCCGTCACGATTATTTGGAACCCCCTTGGCTACGGTTGGTAGCCAGCTTGGGATAGCTTGGCACACCCTCCATGAAATTAATCGAATTCATTATTTAAGTTTCTTTTGTGACCTTGGATCATACATTCTTTTCACAAACATTGAATCTAGATTTACAAGCACAAACAACAATGAAGGCGAGTGCTCAAGACATCTGCTTAGGTGGAGTTCCCATCTTTGAACGCCTAGTGATGCCCTTCTTGGGTCTTTCTTGCCTTGGCATCAATTTCCATTATCTTTTGAGAGATATGTTGAATGATGTGGATCTAGGACATGACACAAGCTATGGTGGATCAAAGATGTAAACCAAGTTCATAATGACATGGACAAGTAGACATGGACAAGTAGATACAAACTATTACACAAGTGAATTAGGTTCCAAGATAGATTAGCTTGGACTCATAAACACAATCTTGTGTAGAATCGACAATGACAGACACTTAACTGAAAGTAGAAAGCATCATGATATTGTGTTCATTTCATAGTCAAGTACAATGCTTTATAGACTTTGAGTTGTTCCACTCTCCTCACTGTGCATATGGGATTCAGGACAGCTCCTCTTGGAGCATATATCATTTGTCTATTTCTCAACACCCCCCCTCAAATGATAAGTCCCTACACTTGCTGGCTTTTGCTCCCCCTACATGATAACATGGTCCGGAAGACTAGCTCATAGGCAGCCTAGTCAAGTTAAAGCTTGAGACTTTACATCTTGGCAAGGGTTTTACAAATCAAATCCACTAAGGGAAACATATTCTTTAAAACAATTTGTCATAATTGTTGATGGTAACAGAAGTATCTTTTTCTTCTTCTTCATTCATGAATTGATTTTGGTGGTGGTTATTCTGTATCTACTATGCTCTTTTCTTGTGGAAGCATTCACTGGCAATATGGCCAGTTTTACCACAATAATGACATGTCATCCGATTCCTGTTGTCGGTGTTGAATCCTCGACCTCTTCCTTTGGGTCCAGTAGCTCCTCTAGTGTATAAGAGGTTTTCCCTTGGGCTAGTTTCTTTTACATCTTTGCTTTTAAACTTGCTTTCTTCATCAAGCAGTGAGTGCTCAATATCTTTGAGTGAGAGACTCGGAACATTACTTAGAGTGGACACAAGGTTCTCATATGGATCCTTGTTTACAATTGCAAGCAGTACGGCTATTGCTTCATCTTCATCAATATTCTTTTTAAGAGATGCAAGCTGAGTTTTTAAACTCTTAAACTTATTAATGTGTATGGTCATAGAAGCATTGTCTTTGATATCTAGTTTATAAAACTACATGAGAAGTTTTACCTTTGAATTCTTTGCTTGAGTACCAAACATTCTATCAAGTTCCTCCCAGGCAGTTCTAGCATTTCTAATGCCAGATATATGATGTAGCACATCATCACTTAATCCCCAGGCAATGATGCCTAGTGCCTTATTATTCATCTTCTTCCATTCTTTGGATTTGAACTGGTCTTCTTCAACAAACTCGTCTTCATCATCTTCCTTCTTATTGTTTGCATCATCTTCAAACAGGTCCCACAAGTCTTTCTGGATTAGGTGATACATGGTCTTTTCCTTTCAGGCATGGAAGCCTTCTCCATTGAACTTTGCTATTTGCTCAAGCTCTGCCATGTTGAGCAGCTCCAATTTACTGAAAAAAGACCAGTAAGGGAGATTTGTGAAGTGTCACAAGTAGATCAATGTCAACTGACACTAGTTGAGTATCAATAGATACTATTCTTGAGCTTAGTATTGAATGTCGGTGCTTGATCTTCTTCTTGCTTGTTGATCTGAAGTGTTAATCTTGCTGGGAACGGAGTTCAGACTCAGATAAGAGTGGTAGTGTGTCCCCTAGATTGAAGGGAATAAGAATTTGAAGAAAAAAGTGAGCTAGGACCTTGATGGTTATGGCTTCCTGGATTAGGGTTTCTATAGTAGCCTGGTTTTTTGGTCTGTGTGGATTACACACTTGATCATTCTCAGAACTTTTTACATGACCATGAAGCTTATCTCATAGGCTACAAAAGCCCTATGGTGACTGCATCGATTGCGCTGCGTGTTGTGCGTGCAGCTATACGAAACATCATGCAGTTGCAGACTGCGCCGTTTCTGCAGATTGCACAATGCTACCTGCTGTGGATGCTAATGTCACCGTCCGATGTGATAGGCTGAAGCGTTGGAGCAAGGGAAGATACTTCTAGAAGGATTCACTTGAAGATATGGCCCGTAGAGAGAGATTCAAGTGCTCCAAGGTGGGTAGGTGCAGTCTGGCTATGGCTGCCACAAGGTCCAACTGAGATTTGAAGTTGAAACTGGAGATATGAGCTGAATGTGAGCTGGTTAGAGATCACCAGAGGTGAAGAGAGACTAGAGATTCAGAGTATGAGCTGTGCCATGCCCAACTGGGCTCTGATACCATGTTGAACGATGTGGATCTAGGACATGACACAAGCTATAGTGGATCAAAGATGTAAACCAAGTTCATAATGACATGGACAAGTAGAGACAAACTATTACACAAGTGAATTAGGTTCCAAGATAGATTAGCTTGGACTCATAAACACAATCTTGTGTAGAATCGACAATGACAGACACTTAACTAAAAGTACAAAACATCATGATATTGTGTTCATTTCATAGTCAAGTACAATGCTTTATAGACTTTGAGTTGTTCCACTCTCCTCACTGTGCATATAGGATTCAGGACAGCTCCTCTTGGAGCATACATCATTTGTCTATTTCTCAACAAGATAGAGAATACCCTCTTTCTGACCTCTCTCCTATGCAACAAGGTGAGCAATTTTACTATAGTTTCAGATGACACCTTCTCTAAGTTACTAATCTTTGGTTCTTATCTTAAGATCCCAATCTAGGATTTAATTGGTCCGTTGGTAACCATTTTTCCATCTTAGAATTTCATTGGGTTTCTAAGTTTATCCTAGGGTTTCCTTCCCTCAAAATAGTAGGAACTTGTGTTTACTCCTCTTGTAAGTCAAGCGTAAACTAAGTCTATTTACCATTCCAAAATAGTTGCGAGCATCGGATGTAACTTGGTGAATAGTCACTCATCTTGTGGGTACAACATTCAAGCTTTCTTGAGTTAGCTTCAAGATGTATCATAGTTTGAAAATGATATATCCAAGAGTATTTTGGATCCATCGCAGCTGGCTATTAGGGGGGAGACCAAAGAGCATGTTGAATCTAAGTCAACATATGGATGTAGGGCAACTTGTTGACCTATTTGCAATTAGAACCCTAGTTGAGTTGAATTAAATCTTAGCCTCACTCATCATGTAGGGTTTCACTCACCAAACTGGCCCTTGCAATTAAGCTTAGCATTTCACGCGCACATCTTAAATCTACCGTTTAAGATGAATCCCTATCATGCAGTGTAACCAAAAACTATTCATGATGCTACATCAATTTAGATGCAAGTCTTTGGTGATATGATGCAGAATTCTCATTCAAGAAAATTTCTTTTAGTGTATTTATGCAAATCATAAAGCGTGACCTAAGTATTTAAGTGTGACTGTACATGAGTTCATCATACCTAACGTAAATGCAAGGTAATTCATTCTAATGGTCTATAGGATGCAATTGACTTACATGGCATATTCATATACTTTGGCAACCTAAGATGCACCTGCAAAAGAATTCGAGCCTAATACTCGGCTTAGTACTACAACAATCCGTAGATGCTTAGTCTATTCGCAGAAATTCATGGTTATTAAGTCTTTTCAACTACCTTTTGATTTATGCAAGTTATGCGATACTTCTTCCTAAAGATGTCCATGCTTTGATATTCCATTCAAGGTACTAAACACAGTAGCGATACCTGATCTTGGACTGTCGAATAAGTGTTTACACCCGATATCCCATTCGTGTTAATGGTGGCATCTTTGCCTGATCCTCCTTCTGTAGCTGTGGCCTTTCTGATTACTGGCGAGATTTTACGCTTCGAGGCCATCATGGAGTTGTGGAATACGGCCTTCACTTCTCTTGGAGGATTCCTTGGTGCTGGAGTTCCCTACGCCTTGTCTTGACTTTCGCAATCTCCTTCTCCACTTAAAGGCTGTCGATGGAGAGATCTTGGGAAGAGTCAATGGGGAGAGAGGGTACTCAAGACTTCACCCAAGAAAGGAATTTCCCTTGGGTCTCCTCTCTTTCTCTCTCTCTTCCTCTCTTATTCTAGATTTTCCTTTCCTCTCCTATCTCTCACTTTCTCTCAAGCTTAGCAGAAGGGGGTAAAGAAGAATGGGAGCTGCTACTCAAGGAGGGGGAAAAAAGGAAGAAAACAAATTATCGTATCCTTGTTAGGGGGGAGGGGAGTTAGAGGGGGCACACGTGTGCCCCTCCCCCCATTGTAATCATCATCCTCTTGGACTCTTTGTATCTCGGCCACTCCACTTCTGCCCGTGTCATCTCCCTGTCCCAGTGCCAGCACCCACTGCAGCTCCCTGTCATCCTCTTTTCCTACCTCAACTACATGATTAGCTTCCTCCTCTCCCTTCTTTACCTAAGATGTCTCCTCCCTCACTCCCATCGACTTGGAGTTCGACTCCCCCTCCCTCCGCCAACAAACAGTTTTGATAGGGGGCGATTAAAAAAGTTTCAATTTTATTCATTTTTTAATGGTGGAGGGCTTATGGCGAAGGCGGACAGTAGGATATTACACCTCTGCCCAAAGAGGTGCCTCATTGACACACGAGGAAATGAGGATACAAGATGATTTGGAGAAGGTGACATTTCTAACTACTATATATTTTTATGCAACAAAACTTAACGGTAGGGTGCATCAAGTCCCTCAAAGTCCATCGATGAAATCTTGGCAAAAAATGATGCCTACATCTACCCTATTCAAAGTCTAGCGTCGAGGGCCACTTTCCTAGTTAAATCTTGGTAAAAAACGATGCTTGCAATAGCTGCCCTATCCGAAGTCTAGTATCTAGGGCCACAAATGGCACCCCAGATACCTTGTAGCCTCAGATGTCAGGCTTCGGACATGACAACTATATGCATCATTTTTTGCCAAGGTTTCACCAAATGGACTCTAGGGAACCTAATGGACCCTACAGTCAAGTTTCGTCACTTTTTGATAACTCTAGGTTAGTTGCTAATTATATTTTTTATTTGACTTTGTCATTCATGACATACTATATATAAATGAGTTTGCATTGAGGTGAGGAGCTTGGCATGCAGATCAATGAAAGGATTCAGCTCTGAAGGAGTACATCGGCAACCTTGTTGCAAACTTGGTGGTCTTCCATAAGAAGTTATCACCACCATGAGGGCAAGAAACAATAATGACAAATTGGAGCTTTGACCAGGTTTGGACCATTAAGTGATACCTATGACATCTAGCTTGGAGAAGGTGATGTTACTCAAGCGATCAAAGCTTCTTTACTTGTTTTACCAAATGTATGGTGGAGCAATGTATGTGCTTGCTACATTAGGTGACCTTGCTAAAGTGTCAGACTCGCTTCTCTTGGAGAAAGAGTTGAAGGGGGAGCATGTCATTTTTGAAGTAAAGAAGGAGCTTCTATTTTCATCGGAAGCTGGCCCCTACTCTCGATTGATGAAAAATCCAAGGAATGAATGAGAGTTCATGTTGGCTATCGGCTTTTTATATTTGCCATCACTATCAGTCACGTATGTATTTTTCTTGATGAATATAAGATATTTTTCTTTGTCCTTATATAAATAAATATTTATTGAATAAATGTGTGGTTCGTGTAAGTGTGACGATAATGTGTGGTACGTGAATGACACACACATACATTAACATAATCCAATTTAATTATGTCAATGCGTAGTACTGCACTTGCGCTTGTGCATAGGCAATAACGTAACTCGTATCCATTATGTATTATTACTTTTGATGCGTGCGTACGTTAAATAAAAATTAAGAGTCATGTATTTTAAGAAACAAAAATTAAGAGTCATGAATTCAGTACACATCGCATGAGATATATATATATATATATATATATATATATATTCCAATGTGATAGAGTATACAAAATATTTTGGTCTTCCAAGATGCAATGGTGCTATAACACTCATTAAAAAACCTTGCATCATTAATCTCATAACCTATGGAGAAGTCCCCTTGCTATGTCAAAGCCGAATGATAAAGATTATTGCTTTATCTGTGATTGTGACGTGCTTTGCATGGATGGCTACTAGCTATGTATCATCGAACAAGTCGATGAGAAACCCCTTTATAGCCATTTGCAAGACCTCCATAGCTGCAATAGTCCACTTTCCTGCCAATGGGCCATCGCGCTATCGAAGGGTTTTCGAAAGCAAAGTCGCGACCACAGAGGTCCTTGACGAATTTCAAGATAGAAGATCAATCATGTGAATAAGCAAGACGAGAAAATGATGCCAAGTACCAATTGTATTACTGCCAAGATGTTTAAAAAATACAAGATGAATTCCAATCTGATCAGTCCATTGGTATGCTTCATTGGTGTTATACTCCCCACTGCTTTACAAAGAGCATAATACTTCAAAATCTAATTCTTTGTAATCATTGAGAAGCGATTCAATGTGCTCAACCTGCAAATCTCCAACTTTGGCATATAGAAAAGGGAATTCACTTGCAAAATGACCTGCTTTATCGGCTTCTAGTACAGCACTAGATCCATTAGCCTGCAACTTTACAAATCTGTTGACAAAGGTGATACTTCTCGGGTCTGGTGAGCCTCTCTTGAGGCATCCAGTTTGACAGAACTCTCCACCTTCAGAGCTTGTGCAAAGAACATCCAAGCAAGTTCTGACAGAGCCCTGTGCTTGAACCTCAAGAGCTAGCAGTTCTTCTGCTGTGAGAATTTTCTTCCTCTTTGCATAGAGAGCCCTTGACGTAAACACAGAGCAAGCTATTACTCTGTCACTGTTCAGCAGATGTTATGAAGTTTTTCTCTCTTTCTTCTACTTCTAGGCTTTGCTTCAGCAGATGTTATGATAGTAAGGATGACTGGTGAGCAGAAACTTGAACAGATCGTGACTTTGTTGAGTCGGACCCCTCATTTGGTTGTGCCCCACCTGGCACCAAGGCTCTCAAAGGATCGATTTTCCAAAACAAGGAATCCATTTCTGTGTTGGTATTGCGTGTCCTAGATCCTAAGGATCATCACCAATCCTGTGTAGTGGTTGAAGAGGAGGTAACGCTAGCAGTTGATTCATGCGTATTTATTGCGGCTGCATACTCTGTTTGCTTCACCTGGCTATGGCATGGACACAGAACGTCCAGAAAGCGAAACCTGCACGGCATCTACACACCTTATGAATGATGCCCTCTATCCGTCCGTGTGTGATCGAATTGGCCCCCCTGGATTCGGACGCTGACTCCATGGGAAAAGCCCCCCCACGGCTCTACCTACTTGCTTTTTCCCCTTCTTTTCTGCTTTTTCCTTTCCCCTCTATTATTACCAGCACGATGTCTGGAATAGTGTTTTCCCCAGCTATAGAGTGGCAAAGCACAAAACCTTCAAGGCTTGTCATCCCGTCTCCACTCTTTGTGGAGTGGTAGCGGAGCACCTCGGTCAACTTAGCTCTGTTCTGGCTATCTTCCAAACAACTTTTTTGGCTTCTAATAGAATATAGATCTGAATACCGGTACACCCCTCATTTCACCTGGTGATGGCTCCATGAAGACAGAATTTCTCAGAGCTAGATTAATTACTAAGCTGTTGAGGCCTCGAGCCTCTTAACCAGCCACATATAGTCACAATTAACCCATTTACTTAGGCCCTTTGTAGTGTGGAACAAATCACCTTGATAAGCTCTGCCAGTGAATACTGTCCAGCCTAGAGCCTTGTTGATATGTGTGCACATATTTCCACAATCAATGAGGTCCTTCATGCCTGCCCATTAGCCTGTGGTTGTATCTTGTCCTTTGCAAAATACTATTCTCTATACGATCTAGGTTACTGCTCACACCCATTTTCCGGTGAGTAGTTGAGATCTGAGATTCAATATGTTGGCCAATACTGTTCTGTCCACATGCTATGATTCTAATTGGATGAGCTTCGGTGTTGAAAACCCATTGATCAAGAGAAATAATATCAGAGGGAGAGAAGAGCAAGTACAAATATTTCAGTGTCTCAACCAAAAAGAATGACTGCATTTTATCATCCTTCACTCCAGTGTTGACATCTCTAAGCCCCACATAGCCAGAAGCTATACGTGATTGCCTTTCAAAAGCCTAAAAGATGTCCTATCCCCAATCAGGATAGATTTGATCCCCAGTTCTACGCCACAAATACATCAAGGACTCCACTGTCTCTAGCCTCAAGATATTCCAAGATGTGCCAACGGACATGTCCTGACCGTTGCTGAAGTAATAATTTTCTCCTGCAAGTTTTGTTAGAGTACGTTGATAGAAATGATAGCATGTTTTCACAAGCTCTTTTGCAGCATCTAGATATCTGGTGGCCTTCTCACCAGTAGCATTGATCCTAGAGCAAGCATTCCTGGGGCAAAACAGGTGAGTTCATCCATCTTGTCTATTAATGAATGAGCTCTAGAACGTTCTGCAATGTACAAAAAAAATTGATGGAGTCGATCTTTTTGTTAATGACATAAGGCCCTCCATTGACTGTTCCCACATATCCCTTCTTGTTTTGACCTTCCTCCTCATTTTTGTGACTGCCTGTTCCTCTGCCCCAAACTTGTTTCCAACATCCTCAGCACAACCTATAATGCTCTACTATTTCTGTCTTGTTTCCCAGTACCCACACTTTTAGAAGATATTCATAGAAACTGTCACCCATTGCTCCAAAAGTAACCTTAGAAGTAGTAGGTCTCCCACTATCTGGGAATGTGGAGTTGCTTTCAAGACCACCTTCTTTCGTGGTGTTGTGGATCTTTGGCTGCTGTTTCACTTCTTGGAATGTCATATCTGAACTCTGCTGTTGAAGACCATCTGTTTCTTCCCAACCAATCCTTGAGGTGTATTCCACACCTCGGATGCGCAACAGTATGACATCCACCCCCTTTGATCCTGCGCATCCTCTAGATGGGCCAACTACCTATGATCATTATCGTCAACATCCACGTACGGATCAATCTCTTCATTGTCTATTTCCAGTATATCAGCAAGGTTATCTATCATATCATCTGTCTCTTCTACTGGAGTTTCTTCTCGTTGCTCTTCTCTTGCAAATTCTTCCAATGCATAATCCTCATCATCTCTTTTCTTGAAAATCTTGATTCTTTTTCCTGCAATAGGCACTCTAAGCACTGTCCCATCCAATTCTATCAACTCATATGTTGCATTGTCAAAGACATGTCTGTGACTATGTATGGCCCAAACCATCTTTTCACCATCTTCTGAAGTGCAGTATGCTGATTTTCAAGGCTGCTATCAAAGACTAACACCCAGTCTCCCTCTTCTATTGCTCTAGGCCGCAAGCAATGCTTGCTGTCAAACCTGTCCTTATTTCTAAGTCTAGCAACCTTCAACCTGTCAATATCTATGAGAGCGGAGTTTTGATGCCGAGAAGTGCTTAAAAATAGCTAAAAATTACGAATATCAAGGGAAAAATATTCAACGTCGAAGGCGGCGGCTCCAGCTAGGACGATTTTAAGCGTCAAGTGCTTTAAAGGCGCCCGAGTGACACTTGTTGATTTTTGATAATTTTTTAGACTACCGCGCGGGTTGTCAGGAGTTGCTGGCCAATGTGGGATGTCAAGCCGGACGCGCAGAAATTTACAACACTCGATTTGGACACCGGACGCGGAAATGGCCAACAAATGGACAAGATTTGAAGAGGTGGACTTCTTTTTGACCAAATGGGCATGACCCTTGGGGAGTTGGGCATTTTATGCCACTTAACATGTAGCATA
Source organism: Lygodium microphyllum (assembly GCF_053477565.2). Classification (NCBI taxonomy): domain Eukaryota; kingdom Viridiplantae; phylum Streptophyta; class Polypodiopsida; order Schizaeales; family Lygodiaceae; genus Lygodium; species Lygodium microphyllum. Next base: position 178,522,476 of record NC_141136.1, on the reverse strand, counting down.
TGAAAAAACGTGATATGGGGATGAAGAAGCGTGGGCAGACAGGCGTCGATTTTTGCGCCACCATTCTTAGTGATCATGATGGCAGCTTGCACGCAACCCCCCCAAGTGATCATGGGGCTTGATTCCCTCCTGTATGCTGATGCTATTGCCGCCCTTCCCTCGCACAATGATGGGCTGGGTGAAGATCTCTGATTTTAGTCTTTCTCTCTCCTCCTCTCTCTCCCTTAAGGGGCTGTTCTTGTGTCGAAGAAGACAATGAAGAATGGTGGAGGAAAGCTTGTCCGGATGAGATCGGATTGCTTCCGGATGGATGAAGACATGAAGAGTGCTGTTCTTGAAGATGATGAGCATTAAATGCATACTGGAAATTAGTCCCGTAATCAAGACCAAGAAACCGAGACCTGAAAATAAGCAGTAATGCTATTTTTACAAAGAAAAATGATATTTTTATGCTATGTGCTTTATGAAACTTTGTTCATATGGGATGAAAGTTCATTATGATATTGTTTGCCATGAGTTTCAACTATTTGCAACCTAAAAATAAGAAAATATAAGGCTACATGGCTGGAATTAATGTCAAAATACATGGAAAACACGCGTTTTAAGGGTAAAAATTGGATTTTTTGCTTCATAAATGAGAAATATGATATGTCACACCAACTAAATCTGAGTTTTTGCTGCTAATGAGCCTAAGGGCCACAATCCACAATCAATTTTCATTTTCAGTCATTATTTATTAAAGAAAAATAGGGAAAAATATCCAAAAAATGGAAAAAATGGGGTTTAAAATAGGGAAAAATAGAAAACGGACTGAGAAAAATTAGGAAAAATTATATCTATGTTTGTGCAATGTATAACAATGGCAAAGCATGAGGTTGGCCTCGGTTTGTCCTTGTTTCTATGTTTTGTGCGTATTTATTGTTCTTTTAAAAGGGAGAAATGCATAGAAACCCTATTTAATCGATCAATGATGCAAAATTCTAAGAGTTGGATGAAAAGGGGCTGAAACAATGAAAGATAAAGAAAATATTTGATTTATGCATTGCACTTGGCATATAGGAAATGGTTTAAATAAAGAGGATGGTAGCATGAGCATATGGCTCGGTGCCTCCTTTCAACGTAGCACGCGTTAGTGAAATTCATGGAAAGAATGCTTTATGTACCATGCATGATGCTGATTTTTCTTTTGTCTGAGCACATAGCCATACACGATTTGCATTAATCATAACAATTAAAAGGTATCAGAAAAACCTCCTAGATGCATGGCACTTGTCTTCCTTGGGTTGTGACCAATGATGAGTGTGAGAGGATGTCCTAAGCTGTAGGTTAGTCGTTGGATCCTAAGGGAAAATTGTAGTGAGGAATGGTACATGCTGGAATGTAAAATATTGGTACCTTGAGAGGAGTTTATGCTCGTATGTATTATATGTTTAGCAGTGCATCAAAGGGCCAATCCCTGCGATGTAGGAGAGCTGCAGTGGGGCTCCGACTATTAGTCGGTGGAGTGCCTTCTATATGTGTGTGATCGTGGCATTGCCTATGTACTTTGGGTTCTCCCTCTAAGGAGTTTTAGGGAAACGTTGGACTATGAACTATAAACGCATGAATTAAGCTTTAGGACAGTTTGCTCTAGCATTAGATTGACGCTCCTGGTCCGTGAGGCCGTGAGGGTGTTTGTGTGTCATGAGCATGAGGTCTGGCTAGTGCTATAGCCAGTGTCGGCCCATTTCAGGTCCCATCAGTGGTGCGTTTGCCGGGAGCCGCTTATAAGTGGCGGTTTTCGGATCTAGGGTTTCTAGGGACCAAAAGGAAGTTGGTTTATGTCAAAAAAGCCGAACGTGCTGAGAGGGCTAGACGGCGGTTAGAGATCGTAAGCCATTATTCTTCTCAAAAGAGTAGCCTAGTACGTATAAGAAGTAGTGGTTTTAGTCACCCAATTGCACCATATATTCCATTAGGTGCAGGAGAAAGTGTAAGTTATTCCTTTCCTCCACCAAGTCTACCCACTTCAAGTGGGGGGGTGAATCTGTCAGTTCAAGCTCCTACTGCTAATCCAATTGTCACCATGGCACAACCTATTGCAATTCCTGCAGGGACGCTGCCCATTTTTAATGGGTTACGGAAGAGGATGCAGAATTTCATATTTGTGAATTTCAAAGATTGATGTTCAATTATCGCATCCAAGATGAGGGACATCTCATGATGTTCTTCAATATGACGTTAAAAGGAAGGGCTGCGATATGGTATCATAGCATAGAATCTGGAACCATAACCACAATAGACCAATTCTATGCAGCTTTCCGAGGAGAGTATGCCCCTGAAAGAGGTGGCCAATATTGGTTGCGGATCTTGAATGTAACACGCCAAGATCCTCATGAGAATGTGAAAGCATATGCCAAGAAGCTGAAGGAAGTATTCCGTAAGTTACAAACTTACATTCCCATTCCGCCGGCTGCCCAATTGCAATATTTTTTGCATGGGTTGGACTTTAATATCCAAGTACAATTGATCAGTGTGGCCTTGGTAGATATAGACACCGCTATTACGTGGGCAGAGGGAGTGGAAGCACGATTACAAACGGCCTACTCCTCTCGAATGAATGTTAATGGGGGTTTAGTACCTGGCGGCAATCCACCATTGACGAACGGAAGTCAAGGGATGCCTATGACTAACCCTAATGGGAGGGGGAGCGTGGTTCAGAATGTACCTTTGCTGCTAGCTCCTCCTAGTGTGACTATGCCTATGGCAAGTCAGTTGGCTCCACCAATTGTTGGAGGCCAAGTTTCGAATTCTAACATTGTTCCTGTGGGTCAACAACCAATGCCAAATCAGGTTGTTAGGCCAATGGAACGACAGGTCGACGATCGAGGCTATGAGTCGAGTGCATCTAATGTCCTTGGCGAAGTCAAGGATATGATGAAGCATTATACCGATATGATTTCCGAACAATATCGATAAATAGCCGTCGACGTTAATTTCTTTAAGAAGCAACAAAATCTGATAGCGAGTTGACGCCCTGAAGAGGGTGGACCCTCTAGATTCAGTTGTAAGTGGTGCGGTGGATAGCACTTCCCCAGAAACTATCCAAATGTGAAATGTGACATTTGTGGGAAGTCGGGCCGTTTAGCTGCTACCTGTTGGAGTAAGATTAGTTCTCTACAACAAGGGAGTAAATAGTCGGGCCCAGTGAATCATAGAGCGCGAGGAAATAGCTTGCAGCAGAATGATGCACCAAGACAAATATTGCAGAGGGATAAAACAACTATAGAAGAGTTGCCACAAGGCAACGGAGTCAGCCTTATTGAGGCTGTACGAGTCAATGATGCTGAAACCTCTAACTTAAGAGCCGTGACAAGAGGCCAAAAGACTAAAGAGATTGACAAAGATAATGCAAAGCCGGTTGAGGCAAACCCTAAACAAGGGGATAAGGGGACGCAAGTTCAGAGTCCTAGCATGGAAGGGGGACCGCTAAAGCCGGTTGACAGAAAAGGCGATCCTAAAAAGGATGAGGAAGTGCCGAGAAAGAAGGCAGGAGCTAAGAAAGAAGCACCAAAACCGGTCCAAAGACCAAAAGAGAGAATGGTTTGGCGAGAAAAGAGAGCTTTGGCTACTTATCATGACTTTGATTTAGCAAGTTCTCTTTGCAAAGTTAAACCAGATGTAAACCTTCTACAATTGATCAAATTATCTCCAGGAGTACGCAAGGAATTTAAGAAGATCCTACGTATTGGGTATATTGTAGAACCCTTGGGCATAGCACGAGTAGGGGAAGATTGGTTTGACCATGCTGAAAAGAACTGCCCTAGGTTTCCAGCTTATGTGGATGGAATATTGGTGGAACATGCTATTGTAGATACTGGATCCTCTGTCAATATCATGAGTTCAGAGTTGATGGAGAGGCTGGGTCTAGGCATCCAAAAAGATAGTTCCACCCTTCTTAGAATGGCTGATGATAGTCTAAGACAACCAGAAGGTTGCGTTACTAGAGTCCATGTTACAGTTGCGAATGTAGAATGCTTCTTGGACTTTAGGGTGATAAGATTTGCAGGACGCCCTAGTTATTGAGTTTTGCTAGGGAGGCCTTGGATCTTACGAATGGACTATCAAGTCGATATACCCGTCAGTCGAGTGGTTCTAGGTAGAGGTGCTAATCGAGTAATAGTCGATGCTTACCCTGAGTCTCCTTAGAGTGAGAGAGCTCCCTCATCCTCTACTGAATTAGAGACAGCAGACGATCCATCTGGTAGTAAGACATCATCCAGGGACGAGTCTAAAGAGGGGTCCACTACAGAGGATATTTATCAGATAACTCTAAATGAGCCGATAGAGCCGCAAGATAGGATAAGAGACGTGGATGTGATTGAGTTGGACCTTGGCACGCCGAATGATTCGCGGCCAATTAAATTAGGTTCTATGCTCAGTTTAGCAGAGAGGGAGGACTACGTGTCCTTGATTCAAGAATTCCGAAACATTTTGCTTGGAGTTATGATGAGCTGAGAGGCATTCCTCCCAGCCTGGCTGTTCATACTATTCTTGTAAAAGAAGGTAGTCGTCTTGTGCGTCAGAAGGTAAGGCGTATGCCTTTTGAATTGAGGGACGGGCTGTTTGAGGAGTTACAAAAGTTACGGAAAGCTGGTTTAATCTTTCCTATACAACATACAAAATGGTGTTCACTAGTTGTTATCAGGAAGAAGAAAAACAACTAGATTCGATTATGTGTAGATTTTAGAGAGTTGAATAAGTAGACGGTTAAGGATTACTACCCATTGCCATTCATTGACCAGATTTTGGATCAATTAGTGGGTAGGGAGATATATTTGTTTATGGATTGCTTTGCAGGATACAACTAGATGGCAATTGCAAAAGAGGACAAGTTGAAAACAACTTTCATTACGGTCTTTGGTACTTTTACATACCATGTGATGGCCTTTGGTTTGTGCAATGCACCTGGATCATGGCAACGAATAGCAGACAAGATCTTTGGTGACATCTTCCCAGATGAGTTGAAAGTATTTATTGATGACCTGGGGGCATCCACTGTAAGGGAAAGGATGTTGATTATTTTAAGAAAGTGTTTTGAGCGTTGTAGACAATTTTGTATCGCTCTTAACCCACGGAAGTGTGTTTTTGGAGTACCTTATGGGCTATTTCTAGGCCATGTGGTCAGTTCAGTGGGAATCGCAATGACCCTGAAAAGATCAAGGTCATAGTCGCTATGAGTCCACCACGCACTCCGAAAGAGGTGCATAGCTTTCTGTCGTCGATAGGGTACTATTGGAGGTTTATAAATGCCTTGGCAGAAAGAACGTTGCCATTAACGAACTTATTATCCTTTAGCTATCTATTCGAATGGAGTGACCCTTGTAAGGTAGCTTTTGAGGATGTGAGACAGGAGCTAGTAAAAGCACCTGTTCTAAAAGCACCTAAAAGAGGCAAGGTGTTCTATATATTTTCAGTAGCCACCATGCATAGTATCAACTGCTGTTTAGCCCAAATTTGGGAGGATAAGTGGTATCATTTGATAGCTTTTGCTAGTCGAAAATTGGGCATTTTGGAGATCAATTATACCTACATGGAGAAGTTGTGTCTTGCGATGGTCTTTGGGACTAAGAAATTCAGGCACTACATCCTCTATGAAAAGATAGTATTCTATACAAAGGCGGAAGGGCTTAGATTGCTTATGAACAAGCTACAACCGCCTGATCGTTTGGCAAAGTGGTTAATCATTTTGCAAGAGTTCGATTATGATATTAAGAGTAAGCCACCGAGGCTGCAGGGTATCGTGGAATGCCTTGTGGATTTTGGGGAGCCGAAAGAGACTTTGGCTAAAGGAAGTGATATTGAGGAAATGTTTAAAATTGATACAGCTTCCATTCCATCTTGGTATGCTGCTATTACGCATTATCTATCAACAGGAGAGACTGGAGCTGGTTTATCAAAAGCTGAAAAGAGGAAAATCAAACAACAGGCTTTAAAGTTTTCCTTGATCGCAGGGACACTATATCGGCAGGGTATTGATGATATCTACCGCCGATATGTGATGCCTGACGAGGTTCCTTTCATCTTGGAAGAGTGCCATGACTCTGCATGTGGAGGGCACGTCGCTGGACGGTTGACGGCGCAGAAAGCTTTACGAGCTGGATATTGGTGGCCGTCCATCTTCCAAGATTCCTTTGAGTATGTGAAGAGGTGCGATACCTGTCAGAGACATGACAATAGAGAGAATAGGAAATGCCCACTTAAGCCTATCATGGCTATCCTTCCATTTGAGAAGTGGGGCATTGACTTTGTGGGTCCTATTACCCTGTCGTCTACTACTCAGAAGAGGTATATTATAGTAGCAACTGATTATTTTACAAAATGGTTAGAAGCGCGGGTGACGAGGCAAGGCAATGCAAAAGAGACTGCAAGTTTCCTTTTAGAGCAGATTATCTGCCATTTCGGTCCCCCAAAGAAACTAGTGTCGGATCGTGGAACCCATTTTTTGAATAAAGTGATCAAAAGCTTGACTGAGGCTTGGCAAATCAAGCATAATAAAATGACCCCTTATAATCCGGAAGCAAATGGGCAAGTTGAAAGTACTAATAAACAGCTTGTGGGGATCTTGTCTAAAATAGTCTCTGAGAAGAAATGAGACTGGGACAGGAAGTTGTATGTGACAGTATGGGCGTACAATACAACATTCAAGCGAGCTACCGGCCATACTCCATTTAAATTAGTTTATGGGGAAGAGTGTGTGTTACCCCTTGAAATTGAATTGCCAACCATACGGTTTGCAATTAACCACTCTTTGGGAGAAAAGGATTCCCTTTTTGAACGTTTCATGACCCTAACCCACCTGGATGAGCTGAAATTGCAGAGCTTATTACACCAGGAGGTGGCCAAACGTCGGATGAAGCGGTTGCATGACCTTAGAGTGAAGAAGTACACCTTTAAAAAAGGGCAATTAGTCCTATATTATGATGCACATAGGGAGCTGTTTCCAGGGAAGCTGGAACCTAAATGGGATGGCCCCTACAAGATTGTCAGGTTAGGGAAAAATAGGTCTACCACTCTATTAGCTGATCTACAGGAAGTAGAGTTTAAGAATAAGGTTAATCTTAATAAGATTAAACCTTATTATTTCTAAGTATGCTAATATGGACAATGCATTGCAGGTCCATGCTGGGGATGATTTGAGACATGCAAAAGAGCTTAAAGTTGGTTGATGGGGCGGTTAATTCCTTCTTTGGAGCACCCATATCTAGAGCAGAGATACCATCAGGGGAAACTCATCTGGTGGAACAAAGGATACAAAGTGATTGAGCAAGAAGACAGAACCTTTGTGTGGGAGATCACAGTCTTCTGCCATCATTGCTTACGACTGTTGACGAGTATCCCTGTTGAGTTCAATGAAGTTGGTGGGATGGAGCCGTCAGTTAATCCTCTAAACATGCTAAACTTTGATTACCATAATTACGAGTAGAGGGGTTTGTGATGGCCGGCTGTGTAAACCCATTGTGGACATATACATTATATTTTTACGGAGCATCCAGGGGTCCTAATAAAAAAGGGAGTGTTGGAGTAGTAATCCGAAATCCCTGACGTAGAGTTACGATGAAGTTAGCTGCTTATCTCGAGGTAGGATTCACTAACAATATGGTGGAGTATAAAGCCTTGATTATGGGACTACATATTGCCAAGCAAGGTGGTATTCAGCGATTGTTAGTAAAAGGGGATTCCCAGTTGATCCCGAATCAGCTAGATGGGACATACACAGTGCGGAATCCCATTCTTTGTATATATCATCGGACTGCTATGACCCTACTTGAGGAGTTTGAGAGAGTGTCTTTTCAGCTAATTCCACGTTACTGGAATCAATTTGCGGATTCTTTGGCAAATCTTGCTTATGAAGAAGACATGTTCTTCAATTGTGGTCCTAGTTTGGATATTGCTATCAATGATGAAACAGGACCCGGTCGCTTGTGGGGAATGTTATCAGAACATGCAATATATGGTAGACGATGGTTGATATGGGTGATGCAAAGAGTAGCCGAGACCAATCTACTGTTGTTATCTTGGACCCATAGACTGATTAGACAACATGTTATGCGTACGCCTCTTGCTATATATGCAGGAGGGATGGGTCATAACCTTATGCATTTAGTTTAGGGCTACGAGCCCAGTGTTTTCCTCCTTGGGAAGGAGCCTATTATTGTATATTTGGATTCTTTCAGGGAGGGATGTGTAGGTGCTATTCTGTTTTATTTCATTAGGCCAAGAGGGCCGATCAAGTTTTGTGGTGAAGTGGTTTATTTCATTAGGCCAAGAGGGCCAGTTGTCTGTTTAGTGCAGGTGCAGTTAATGGTTGCTTGTTTTAGTCTTGTGCTAGACAGGTTCAGAAGAAGAGCTTGGAAGGAGCCTTTGTTATGCGAAAGCTTCTTGTGGCCCTATCCAGGTGATATTTCTCCTTTATGAGTACCGTGTTTTATGTTATATGTATCTGTGTACTTGTTAAGGGGTTTTTCTTTTCTTGTTGGGGACCGACGTCCAAGGCATGAAGTCCCGAGGTTTAGGTTAGGTATGTCTGAGGGAGGTCTGAGTAGTTGTTGCCTCCTGTAAAGCCATTGTCAGACATCAAAAGACATGTTTTAGAAAGTAGTTCTAGTGACCGTATTCTGCTAGCCTGCTAGGCAGCCGTTCTAGGAGTTCTTATTAGTTGTGAGGCAGTTAGAGAAGCCTGCCGAAGAAGAAAAATGATAAAGGAAAAGAAACCCTGAATATCCAAAAGAAAATAAATATGTACAAAGGTGTGTAAAAAGGGGTTCTAACCCCTATAAAAGTAGAAAAGAAAAGAAAGGAAAATTTATAAGCAGTTGTTTATCGCCTTGCGAAGGCCTGGTAGGTTCTTGGGGATGAGTCCAACCTAGGGCCGATGCCTTGTTTTCCTAGGGGTGGCTTCTTGCTCGAAAAGAAGAAAGTAAGGAAGGTTGGAGTGAAAATAAAAGTGAGCGTCAGAAAAGGATCAAGTGTCGCCTTGCGAGGGCTTGGTAGGTTCTTGGGTACCGAGACAAGACCTGAGGCCGATGCCCTATTCTCCTTGGGTCACTACGCTTAGCTTCCTCCTTTTTACAGGCCTGAGTATGTTAATAAAATAAAACCCTAAAAGAAGAAATGTGCTAAAAGAAAATACTTCTTGATCAGGCTATAGGAGTCCTTGCCTAGTAGGAGCTCTTGGTTGTGTTGTCCTTAGTTAGGTAGGTAGTTCAAACCACCACTCAGAGCAACCTCTTTGATAGTTCTTTTTCATTTGGCCGAGTTGGAGCAATTGGTTAGTGACTAGCTTCGAACCTTCTATCAGATTATGCTAGGCCTACTTCTTGTGGATGTCATGCCTTGGTTTTGTCAGGGGGTAGGGAGAGCATTGTGCTGTGTTTAGTATGTATCTATTTTGTATCAGCTTGATGCTTCCTGTGGTTGTTTTGTGCATATCTGTTGTGGGATTCGACGGGCTGAGTCGCCCTATCCCGTGGTCGCCAATGAGAGCAGAGTTTTGATACCGAGAAGTGCTTAAAAATAGCTAAAAATTACGAATATCAAGGGAAAAATATTCAACGTCGAAGGCGGCAGCTCCAGCTAGGATGATTTTAAGCGTCAAGTGCTTTAAAGGCGCCCGAGCGACACTTGTTGATTTTTGATAATTTTTTAGACTGCCGTGCGGGTTGTCAGGAGTTGCCAACCAATGCGGGATGTCAAGCCGGATGCGCAAAAATTTACAGCACTCGATTTGGACACCGGATGGGGAAATGGCCAACAAATGGGCAAGATTTGAAGAGGTGGACTTCTTTTTGACCAAATGGGCATGACCCTTGGGGAGTTGGGCATTTTATGCCACTTAACATGTAGCATATGAAAAAACGTGATATGGGGATGAAGAAGCGTGGCCAGACAGGTGCCGATTTTTGCGCCACCATTCTTGGTGATCATGATGGCAGCCTGCATGCAACCCCCCCAAGTGATCATGGGGCTTGATTCCCTCTTGTATGCTGATGCTATCGCCGCCCTTCGCTCGCGCAATGATGGCCTGGATGAAGATCTCTGATTTTAGTCTTTCTCTCTCCTCCCTCTCTCTCCCTTAAGGGGCTGTTCTTGTGTGGAAGAAGACAATGAAGAATGGTGGAGGAAAGCTTGTCCGAATAAGACCGGATTGCTTCCGGATGGATGAAGACATGAAGAGTGCTGTTCTTGAAGATGCTGATCATTAAATGCATGTTGGAAATCAGTCCCGTAATCAAGACTAAGAAATCGAGACTTGAAAATAAGCGGTAATGCTATTTTTACAAAAGAAAATGATATTTTTATGCTATGTGCTTTATGAAACTTTGTTCATATGGGATGAAAGTTCATTATGATATTGCTTGCCATGAGTTTCAACTATTTGCAACCTAAAAATAAGAAAATATAAGGCTACACGGCCGGAATTAATGTCAAAATACATGGAAAACACGCATTTTAAGAGTAAAAATTGGGTTTTTTGCTTCATAAATGAGAAATATGATATGTCACACCAAATAAATTTGAGTTTTTTCTGTCAATGAACCTAAGGGCCACATCCCACAATCAATTTTCATTTTCAGTCATTATTTATTAAATAAAAATAGGGAAAAATATCCAAAAATGGAAAAAATGGGGTTTAAAATAGGGAAAAATAGAAAACGGGCTAAGAAAAATTATATCTATGTTTGTGCAATGTATAACGATGGCAAAGCACTGCTCAAGGATAAAAGTCCCGGTTGGGATGGTCTCACCAATGAATTATTTAAGGTTTTTGCTACCCAACTGGTGAAACCATTGACGGCTATGTTTCAGCAGGTTTGGGAAACGGGGTTCATGCCTTCCTCATGGAAAGAAGGACTTATCAAACTGCTTCCAAAAGTTCCTTCACCGTCTATGTTGAAACATTGGCAATCAATTTCTCTGATGGGTTCTATGTATAAAATCTTTTCCAAAGTGATGGCGAATTGGCTCCATAAGCATCTTCCTGCCATTGTGCATCCTCTTCAATATGGTTTCATTAAGGGCCGAAACATTCTGCATAATGTCTTAAATGTACAAATGGCTATTGACTATGCAAGGCACTCTAATTAGGAGGTGGTATTGATTCAATTGGACCTAGAAAAGGCTTTTCATTATTTAGACTGGTCTTTCATTGAAGAACTTATGTCTACTATGGTCTTTGGTACTCACCCTCGTAGGATCAAAAGCACATCAGCTAGGTAAGAAATAGCCATTTGTGCTCCCTTGAAATGCTCGAAGCAATAAGTGGTCCATGGGTCTTGCCATTTGAGTGTGAGCTCCCACTACAATTTGGTTCCATTTGCGGGGCCAACGAATTCAAGATTGAGCACTTGCGTGACTCAAATCAAGCATTGAAGTAGGGTTGCATCCCCGAACCGGTGCTTGAGATAGGTAGGAGATTTGGGCTTTTCATTCTTCAAAACAAGTAAGTATCCTGGATTTTTTATGAGTAGAAAAGTAGGAGGATTCATTTCAGTGTTTGTGTTTTAATACTTGTTGCATTTAGAGTAGGATAGGAGCAAGAAATCGAAGCAAAGCAACCTAGGATTTCTGCTCTAAAACATGCCAGAACAGGGCAAAATTGGAGAAAAAATGGGCTTCACTCCATTGCGAAGGCTTTAGCACTAACGGGACGGCACTTGAGCATTAGGACAAGGGCTTGAGTTTGAAGGAAGGGGGGTGGAAGGCTCATTTTCATTTTCTCCAAGCATATATATATATATATATATATATATATATATATATATATATATATATATATATATATATATATATATATATATATATATATATATATATATATATATATATATAGAGAGAGAGAGAGAGAGAGAGAGAGAGAGAGAGAACTTGACCTCTAGAGACTTGGAGCTTAGGGCGAATCAATTGCCTACCATAGGAGTTTTCTGTGTGTATCAAGTATATAGAACTCTCCCCGTGTATGCATTCTTGCATTTTGGAGCTCCTTGCTTGTGGGCGGGGCCAAAATTGTTGCCACCATTTGAATTTTTATTGTCGCTATTCATGTGCCAGCACAATCAGACATGGTCCATAGGGGTCCAATTCCCAGAATTTAACACTTGGATATCTGATTCCTGGAATTCAGACATTCGGACTAACTTCACTTGTGCGATTGGAAGTTATCCATCCAAATCTCAAAAATTGGACCATCCCTTTCCGATCGGACATACACCCTGTCTGATTTGGACGATTGGACTCATAAAATTTGGACACTTTCAGAATCAAACTTGGACACTCCTCCATCGGCCACTTGAACAAATGAAAATTGAACTAGTCAAAATCGAACGGTCCACAATTGGACACCAAAATCAGAAAGCTCCAAATCGGACACACTGAAATTGGACAATTGGAAATTAAATGTTCGATTCTGAGGATTGGACACTATCAAATTGGACCAAAATTTTGATAGGAGAGATTGACAAATCTAGCACATTCCAGGTGAAAGATCACACCTCTTGCAAACCGAGGAAGGCTCCAAATGCCTTACAGGCATAATTGACCTCAAAAATTGCAGTCAGACAAATAAACACAACCTTGCTGACAGTCACGTCAGTCTTTAGTCCCTTTTAGAGCTGTAAACTGACCCACAGACCCCCATTCAACCTTGAAGAAGCTAAACAACGTAGCACATACCCTAGAGACCAGAGAGAGCGGCCAGTGACTGAGTGTAAAGCCCTATTTAGCTGAGAATTTAGACTTGAGTGCGAAAGAGCTATATTTGTTATCTTGTGTTCGCACCCACATTGTATTCAACAATTGAAGTGTACTTGGAAATATTAAAAGCATGATTTCACACAATGCATAGAAAAGAGCACCACGCACACATTGAGTGAACGTACCATTGAGGATTGCTTTAAATAATAAGGAACTCAATCAAGATAAGATAAGTTGAACAAACCCACCAATAGGAGACGAGCCCCCAACCTAGACAGCAGATCAAGCAACCCCAAGTGGTAGGACCTACAGACACAACCCGGAAGGCCATACGCATTGAAGGAGCAACACCATTGGACATTAGAGAATTTTAGTGGTCAAAAGGAGGGAAAATAAGAGGAGAGAGAAGGAGTAGTGTGTCCAATAGGATGGAGGTCAACGTAATACCCGAAAACCTTTTTTGTTAAAGGAGAATACCCTCTATATGTCACTATCTACGAACAAGAAGAAGATTTGGAAAGATTCTGGAGGGAAGTTTGAGGAGTGGCAGCCCATTGAGTGCATTGTAGGAGTCATCCATGTGCTTCATGGACATGATGGACAGTTACAGTATGAGGGAAGGACTAGGGGGAGCCTTGCAGATGAAGACCTCTTCTTTCATGATCATGTTTACCAACTTCAAGACCGGTCTCACACGAAAGGTTACCTCCAAGTACTCCCTTTAGATGCAAACGCAAGAGCTGATTGGCATGGCCAGTGCCTGATTGCTTTGGAGTAGAGTCCACATGAAGAAAGATATACAAAGATGTGCAACGATCATTACGGGCTACCATTCCAATGAAATTAATTAAGATCATGCTATCTATGCCTATCAACATTTTTGTGGAACTGTTCCGGGAGTTTGATGTTAAGGTTACCAAACAATGAGTTTGCATGTGAATGGACAATGAATTACTATATCAATGCGGTTCTTGTGCCAATGGACCTAGAGGCTGCAAGCTTGCAAGCCAACTAGGTTATAGACATTGAGGTGATAGATGAGGCCTCATCTCTATTAACCATTATAAGCATAAGCGAGGAATGTGCTTTGGTCGAGCTTCACAACAAAGACATAAAAGATGAGGCACCCAATATGCTACCAAAAGACTTCTACTTCATACAGATAGAAAGCGTGTACTGAAAATAAGGGAATCATAGATGATGTGCAAGAACCTTCAAGGCAGAGTTCAAGCTTAGTACTACCAACCCGAGCCAATCTTGCAACATGCAACCTTGTAACTTGAGCTTCTCTTGCAAGATGTACCTTGTAACACACAACCCTTCTGTTAAGGGATCTTTTGTAATACACAAAGCCTTTGATAATTTATGGATCATTCTTGTCAATTTCCTCTCTAAAATTAGTTGCATTATTGTTTTGGTGTATTTTCGAGTGTAGATATTGTGTAATCAACATGATATAATTGACACAACAAGCTGTACCTTGTAACACACAACCCTTCTTAAGGGATGGGTCTTTTATAACACATAACCCTTTTGTTAAGAATTGGTTATTTGTGTCATTTTTCTTTTGTAGTTGTGGTAATGCTATTGTTTTGGTTTGTTTAACAGTGCTTGCCTCTTAGGAATACAAAGATGATGTAATTCAAACATTTTCTTAAATTCACAAGATATCAAAGAAGATACAACACAATACACTATCCAAGTGTCTTTAACAATCAAAGAATAATGTGTTTCTACATTATATCATTCGACCATACATATTCAATAGTACATCCTGGAAACCAATACAAGTGCAAAATATATGGCTTCCATCTCTCCAAAAAATCATCATCCTCATTGCCCTCAAAGCCAATAGTCTTAATGAGGCTTCCAACTGGATTGTACCTTGCTTTTTCTAGTGTTTCCTCAATAAACATTGTATTATTAGGGTCAATTTAAATGTCTATATGTGCAAAAGGTTTTGTAAATAGTCCATGGCCTGGCTCATAGGGATGCTCAATTTTTGGGTCCTCATAGCACCGGGCCCTATCATAAAAGAACTGAAGACATTGCTCAAGATCAATTTGTGTATTACGTGATAGCAGTTGAAGTATAGGAGTCAAATACCAATTCTCATTTATGACCATATGCCTACCAAAAATCCCTTCAGCAAAAAGTCTACTATAAACTGTTGAAGTCCTAGCCGCAACATAACATAGTGTCCCGCAATAAACCACGACCGCAGACATGCATTTCAAAAAGGCCTTCCCCTTCTTCGCAAGAGCAACCCATTGACATCTAATATTATCAATATCTATACCCAAAACAAGAAAGCATGTCACCGATTCAAACATCCAAGATACTTAATGGAGAAGGTTAGATGACCAAGTCCACTCAAACACAAACAAAACATTAATATTCAAAACTCAAATTGGAAATTCTACCAAAAAGTTTGTTTACATGAATGGATAATGAGAAACAAAGTCTAGTACATTTAAGTAAGCCTACTAGAGTTACATGAATGGTCATACAGAAGACTAATTCACATAGCACAACAGGAGACTATAAAGAATTCTGCAATTACAAGAAAATTAAAAATGATATCCAAGGAAAGGCACCGAAAAATATGCTTGTAAGGAAACATTGCCAAATAATATGTATATAGATATTTGTCTCTCAGTTGTGCATATATACATGTGTACATACAGCTGGTTACCTTTTTATGATTGAAACATCCCACATAGTGGGCCAACCTAGAATCCTTTCTAGTCTCTTTTAAATTGCAGGAAGATGAGGATGCACTACCTACCCACCTGCTTCCTCCAGCTCTTTTAATGAACTCATCTTCGTAAACAAGAAGCTGGAAATCAAACATATAAAATTTTAAAAATGCCATAGCAATAGCAACCACTTAACACTAAGAACAAAAGAAATACGCACTACCAGATGACTCTCATCGTTTTCTAGCATTCTTCTTGACCATAGCGGGATTGTCCCCCCAATGTCTTGCATTGCTTCCCTGCTCCGAAGTTTTTTTTAGTCTTGCATTGCTCGTGTGCTCTAAGCACAGCACCTACTTTGTAAAAACTTTCAAAAATCTTGTCCTCTAGAAGCTCCTGGACAATCTCATCATCCACAAGAATAACGACATTGAACAGTGAGCTTCGGGCCATCACTTGATCACAACTCCTAAAAAAGGGGCTCAAGAAAATAGGAACCGAAGATGAGTAAAACAATCAAGAAAATAGGAATCAAAGAAAAAAAATCAAGAAAATAGAAAAAATGAACTTTAGGCCAATGGGCCAGAACAGCGCGAGTTAGGCCCAAGGACCTTCCTAGGGGGGCCTCTATCGCACCATTCTGACCCATGCTAATCGTGTTGGGTGTGTTAAAGGCCAATGGGTCAGAACGACACAAGTGAGGCCCAAGGACCTTCGTAGGGGGGCCTCTATTGCACCATTGTGACCCATGCTGATCGCGCTACGTGTGTTGAGGGCCAATGGGCCAGAACAATGCGAATGAGGCCCAAGGCCTGCCTAGGGGGATCTCTATTGCACCATTGTGACCCATACTGATTGCACTGGCATGTTAAAGGCCAATGGTCTAGAATGGCACAAGTGAGGCCCAAGGACCTTCCTAGGGGGGCTCTATCACACCGTTGTTACCCATGCTGATAGCGCTGGGCATGTTGAAGGCCAATGGGCAAGAATGACGTGAGTGAGGATCAAGGACCTTCCTAGAGGGGCCGGGGCCTCTATCACACTGTTATGACCCATGCTAATTGTGTTGGGTGTGTTGAAGGACAATGGGCCAAAAGGGCACAAGTGAGGCCCAAGGACTAACTAGCACAAGGCCCAAGGACTACCAATTGGTCCCCTTATTGCACGGGAGAGTTCTCCTAGTCTGGCGGTGTAAATGTTTTGACCTAAAGGCTAATATCCCCCAAATGACCTAGAGACAAATAGAGGAAATCAGGGAGAAGATGAGAGGTGCAAGAGGGATTGCTTTTGGTTCATGATGATAGGAGAACATGAGAGGCAGCAAGAGGGGCCATCGTCGTACACCCTTGTGACTAGTAAGGGAAGATTAAGCATACCTTGCACGAGATGGAAAGGAAAGCAAACAGGAGACAAGAGGTGCAAGAGGAAAGAAAGTAGGGAGAAGACACAAGGTTCTTCAAAGCCAACCAAATGAAGAAGATGCGAGGTTCGTCAGAGCCAAACCACAAACAACAGCGTGGAGAGGACGAAGGAACACGACTCATGAGATTGATTTACTGGAAAGTGTGTCCATACTATTCACATTTAACCCCACTTGAAGTGACCCGCGTCAAGTTTATTACGGGCCATAGCCCCAAAAAAGATCATTCCTTTTTTTTAGAGAAATAGAATTTGATTAAAAGGAAAAAAAAGAAATTACAAAGCTCCACGAGGAAGATGGCAAGATTCTTAGTAGAAACACATACTAACCATGCACGCAGGCTCAAAACCAAGCACATAAATTACAAGTGCCATGAGGAAGATGCAAGACTAACCATGCATGCAGGTTCAGAACCAAGCACATACTAACCATGCACGCAGGCTCAGAACCAAGCACATAATAGAAATCAGACCCAATATGGAATGTACATAATAGGCTCAGAACCAAGCACATAATAGGACGAGTTTGTAGACAAAACATAAGAAATGGACACTGAATTTGCTAATCAGCTTGAAGCTAAGGATGTGGCCATGATGAATTGACTTTCCCTTTCCCCTTCTAAAGAGAATCAAGGAACACTATTGTCACAGAGGTTTTGGCAGAGTCTATCCCAAGATTATTGCATAAGACTCTCTTTTTTTGTTGAAGGCGGCAGCTCATTCCTTATTATTCTTTTTTTCATTGTAGGTATGTTAATCTCACTATCACAACGCAAAGCTTCTCATCTACTAAGGTATGTTAAGCCTCTCATCTTCCAAGCCTAGTTGTCTTCTTTGCAGTAGGGTTCCATTACTCTCTGTCTCGCTTTCTCTCTTCTTGGCCCATCATAGTGCGAGAGAGGCCCCTCAATTCGTCAACCTTGCCCCCCTCGCCCCGTGATGACCTCCCTTCCTAGGCCATCACAGTGCAAGAGAGGCCTCTCAATCTGTCAACTACACCCCTTGCCTCGTGACAACCTCCCCTCCTTGGCCATCACCGTGATGGCCTAGGAAGTCACGAGGCGAGGGGTGTAGTTGACAGATTGAGAGGCCTCTCTAACAATTGTGAATACTTAGTTGATGTGTAGAGTAGGTGGCGATGGCGCTAGGAAGCACTAGAGGATAACGTGTATTCAAGCTATCTAGAAGAAATTATCATTTTTGATGGGTGCGCATCTTAGGCGCGGCGCCAATATTTATTTTGATGCGCTTATTTATTAAAGTTCTTGACATATATTTATTATTTTGTATGTGCATAGATGCACGATTTAAATATTCATTATTGGACATTGTATTTGGGCATAGCCCGACTCTTGGGGCACCCAACTGCTTTATTTTTTATTTGGAAAAAAGTAAACACAAAAGCTAAAGCATGCTAATTATACATTTGGGCTATTTTTTAGCTTGGAGATGAATAATATATTAAATACATGCTTTTTAGAGTACTCACACAAGGCATGGGGAGAGATTGTACCCAATTGGTCTTCTTGCTTCATGTCGTGCAAATTTTCTCTCTTGGTTTTTAAGCAAAAAGTAGAGTTCTTTGTTCTTGGGGACCTTGCGGCGCTCGCTATGTACGCATATGGCATCCAATTTGTGCACCATGATTAACATAATCCTAGATGATGTATGGCATCTTTGATAATATGGAGAATAGTAGATGGGACAAGTCCCCACCTTGGTCATTGTACAAGAAGCCAAGGGTGGTGGTAGACAAGCTAGAGAAAGGGAGCTAGATTACAAGAGGTGAGTGTGCAAAGCACATTATTATAATATATTTACAAGAAGGATAAAATGGGAAGTTGATGTAATAAAGGTGAAAGAGAGAAGAAAATTGCGTATGGCCAGCAGTCTGCGCCTTTGTAACTTCAAATTGGTGAATAATTTGAAAAAAGTTTATTATGTAACTTTGTGGGAATTTTCTTGAAATTCGATTTCCCTTGGGATTTACTAAAATTATTAAAAATGGCTTCCAAAAGTTTCTTTG
This sequence comes from Lygodium microphyllum, assembly GCF_053477565.2. Lineage (NCBI taxonomy): Eukaryota > Viridiplantae > Streptophyta > Polypodiopsida > Schizaeales > Lygodiaceae > Lygodium > Lygodium microphyllum. The sequence goes on along the minus strand of NC_141136.1, from coordinate 178,503,600 downwards.
ACTTTAATTCCTTATATATATAAATACATATAAGCATATGACAGAGGGGGTCCATACTTGTAAGCTTTTGTGTAAGATCCAAATGACACCATGATGTGGACATTGACTTGTGTAGAAGAGTGAGGTATCCTCTAATGATGGTGATAGATCCCAAATCTTGGTGATATAGGTGGAACCCAAGTGTAGTTGGAGGCTAGTCCTTTGAAAAAATGTATGCACTCACTCAATCCCTAGGTGTAATCCATTTCCATCTTCACTAAGATAACCCATCCCTTTTACTCTTTACATTGACATCCCTCCTAAGAACTTCTTTCCCCACTTGCTAGAGTTATCGTAACCGAGAAGCAATGTAGCATACCTAGTGCTTAAAGAGTAAACCCAAAGAACTTCTTTCCCCACTTGCTAGAGTTATCATAACCGAGAAGCAATGTAGCATACCTAATGCTTAAAGAGTAAACCCAAAGAACTTCTTTCCCCACTTGCTAGAGTTATCATAACCGAGAAGCAATGTAGCATACCTAGTGCTTAAAGAGTAAACCCAAAGTGATAAGATGTAGGGTTTAAGCTATGGGTAAGGCTCTTGATAGGGGTTTTGGCCAAATTTTGTGGTAGAAATCTGGTTTGTAAAAAACCCGGATCAATGCTTAAGATCTATTTGATACGGACTTAAGAGAAACATTAGATATATCTTTTAGAATTAGCATCGCTCTTTCCTAGTTTTTGAGAATGTCTTAGGAAAATGATTATGCTGAAAAAGATATTAGACATTAAATGTAGATAAATTCTAGCTCATAAGTCTTACTTGAGCGATCTTAGTGGGCATGGTATAATTTTTCCCTTCAAGTAGTTTACTTCCGAGCTTAAAAAATGTGGAATTAGTTACACACATCAAATTACATTCATAACTAATAGAATAGAAGCATAACTTTGGATTTGGGTACACCTTTTCACAACTAGGCCTACACGTGTTTGATTATAGAGATCTCATCTATGCTTCATACTTAAGCTCCTCATACTCTTGGATCTACTTTTAGGGAATCTCAACAATCTCTTTTTCATGCTCCTCTTCCCTATAAAGGCAAATTCTTGGTAATTGTTTCACATCTTGGGCCATAGTCAGGATGCGAATTTATAATCTAGTTGTTCTATACATATTACTAAGTAAACCTTGAGGACTATGATGGCAGATATAAAATTAATATTATAACACACAATACAATTATTGATCACTCATGTCTTTTATAGCCTAGTGACAAAGAACCATCTCAACTATAGAGCACTACATTGAAAGTTAGTGCGATAAGGTTAGGATCATTATGTGCATTTGGATACCTTAAAAGAAATTCCAAATGTACTTGCGAGTTCTATACAATGTATGATAGCAAATACATTTGAAAAGTGCTTGTTCACTAATATCATTTACTACACAGTAAGAGGGGAGACAAAATGGGATGTGTCTACAATGTAGTGGTGGGTAGGTATGTATGTGCAACTTAGAAGGTGAGTCTCATGCTAGGTTTGAAAGCCTCATAGATATACACAAACCTTAAGGACTAGATTGATGAAAAATTAAAGTGTGTGGGGTGATTCGAGGTAAATATGTATGTGCAATAAGTCAAAGTCATGGCCTACACTGTAGAACCTTGGATCTTGGGCAAGGATGGGGCTAGGAGGTTAACAAAGGAGGTGGCCACTAGTAGATCACAAAGCACTATTAAATTGAAAGTCTCCAAATGCAGTGGGTAAGTGTGGGTGCTTTTTTGTTGCTTCATCTCTCATTTCTTTAATTCTTTGGTACAAGGGGGTGGGGAATGCTAGGTTGTTAGGTCATGCATGCCACCAATACATTTGAAAAGTGCTTGTTCACTAATATCATTTACTACACAACGAAAGGGGAGACAAAATGGGATGTGTCTACAATGTAGTGGTGGATAGGTATGCATGTGCAAATTAGAAGGTGAGTCTAATGCTAGATACGAAGGCCTCATAGGTTTCACAAACCTTAAGGACTCGTAGGTTTCACAAACCTTAAGGACTCGTAGGTTTCACAAACCTTAAGGACTCAATTGATGGAAAATTGAACTGTGTGGGGTGGTTCGAGGTAAATATGTATGTGCAATAAGTCAAAGTCATGGCCTACACTGTAGAACCTTGGATCTTGAGCAGGGATAAGGCTAGGAGGTTAAAAAGGAGGTGGTTGCTAGTAGATCACCAAGCACTATTAACGTGAAAACCTCTAAATGCAGTGGCTAAGTTTGGGTCTTATTATGGGTGCTTTTTGTTTCTCTCATTTCTTTAATTTTTGGTACAAGGGGGTGGGGAATGCTAGGTTGTTAGGTTATGTAGGATTTTATCGTAGGGATTCTAATGAAAAATGATGGCTAAACATCTAATGGTTTTGAGATATCCTTAGATGAAGGCTAAGGAGAAATCGATGAATGCAAGTGGTAAACAACTTTTCTCACTCATGTCATCTAGGAGAGCTAGTAACAAGTGAGAAGAAGTAGGGCTTGAAGGTATAGTTGAGTCATACTCTAGCATCTATATTGCCATTGTTATTTAGAAAAAGCTCAAGGACTTGCTTCTTGTAGAACAAGTCCTAGGCTCATTGAGTAGGAGATTAGTAACAAAAGATTATAGTGGCTATGAAGTTAATGAAAGGATCGAAGGATCGAAGCTTGCATGGGAGAGAGAGAGAGAGAGAGAGAGAGAGAGAGAGTCCCACAATGTGGGAACTCCAACAGTCACAATGTGTGACCAGCCTTCCCTTTATTCATTTGTCACTAAAAGAATAAAGAATAAAGTGATAGTGATGGGCGCCCGCTGTTGCTGTGTGCAGGTGCGGGTAATGTCAGTGTAGTAATACATAAGAGACTAGGCGGAGGCGCCTTTACCCCCAACAACCTTCCACTTAAAGGCGAATTTACCCCAATGAGGAGTGAAAAAGAAAAAGAAAAGAGAGTACAACATGTACACATATACAATAGGATGAGGAAAGACATCATCTCATCCCACGCCCATCAATCTCCTGAGGAAGACAAAGCGCTCCGTAGAGAGGCTTTTGCTGAGTATATCTACAATATTTTGGTCAGTCGAGATCTTGACAAGGTCAATCGACTTGTCCTCAACGACCCCACATATAAAGTGATACATCACCTCAATGTGTTTCATCTTCGCATGGAAGACCAGATTCTTGGCTAACTGAATAGCACTCATAGAATCTGAATGTAGGGTAGGGATAGCATCAATACCAAGGTCATGAACCAAATGACCCAACCAAATGGCCTCCTTGTAAGCCTCAGTGACTGCAACATACTCGGCCTCTGTAGTAGAAAAGGCCATGCATTTTTGCACCCTGGACATCCTTGAAACAACACCTCCAACATAAGTAAACACATAGCGAAAAGTGGAATTCCTACTGTCTCCATGTCGTGCATCATCAGAGTCAGTGTACCCCACGACTCCTGTATGCTGGCTACCATAGCATATGCATACATCTGTAGTGTCGTTTAGGTATCTCATGATACCCTTCATGGCATCCCAATGCTTCTTGCCAGGTGTAGCCATATAACGTGCCAGAACACCAACTGCAAATGCAATATCTAGATGAGTGGCTATTATGGCATACATAAGACTGCCCATTATGGATGCATAGGGAATCTTGGCCATCTTGGCCCTCTGCTCATCTCTCTGTGGACAATTGGCCAGTGATACCTTTACATAAGAAGGCAATGGACAGCCAATAGGCTTCATGTCCTGTATGCCAAAGCGCTCAAGGACTTTATGAATGTATTCCCTTTGTGACAAGTAGAGGAGTCCTTGATGCCAGTCGCGTGTAATGCACATACTAAGTATGTGAGAGGCCTGTCCCAGATCCTTCATCTCAAAGCTCTTCTTGAGCTGAGCCTTAAGAGCATCTAGCTCATCATGAGCTTTTCTTACTAATAGCATGCCATCCACATAGAGTACCAAAATAAGCAAAGATCCATCATGGGCTTTCTTCCACATAGAGTGCATATGCGGGCACTGTCACTTTAGTAATACATGGGTGGCTAGGCAGAGGCGCCTTTACCCCCAACAGTTAAGGTCAGGATAGTTACTCAAGAGATGAATGAAGATGATGAACAAGGGTATGACATTTAAAGATTGGAATATACAGGGAGTGATGTCATTATTGAAATTATAAAGCTTGGAGGAGTTTTAGTGGAAGTTGGAGGAGTTGTAAGATGTCTCACAATGGTGAGGATATGTGCAATAAGAAGTTACAAATTGGTGGTTGATAGATGTACTATAGTAAGCAATAGGATGCTGCTTACAAATTTCATTGCATGTCATAGACTTTTAGGGAGCATGATTGACAAAAGAGTCCACTTGTGGATATTGTGACAACATACATGGTACTTTGTAGAGGGTTCAGTTCCTCTTTTCTCTTATTACAATGGACTTTCAATGTTCCATTAAGATTTTGCAAGAGTCTCTACATTTTTTAAATTCTTTCATCTACATTTGAGATTCACAAGAATCTTATGCACTTTCATTCGATACGTTTCTATGAAACTTCAAAACCTAATCAAAGATAATAGAATTGGTTAATTTTTGTTGGGAGTGATGAGAATATCCAATGATTCTTTCTTCATTTTGGAGCACTAGTTCTTTATAAAAGTAATGTACTTCCATCCTTGTAGGGTTATTTTAAGTGTATCCTTCTTGTTATTTTTGCATCACCTCATAGTGAACCTTGAAGTAACTTTGCATCTATCACACTATAAGCTTCCATATAGACCTAGCTAGAATAGTTTGCCTACTATTTTGAGATGTGAAGTTTACAAGTTTAGTGCTATTTTCAAAGGTGACATGTATATCATCATAAATGTGGCAATGTCATTCCATTCTTTTTCTATAGCCACATAATTTAGGCAATGCAATTTAGATTTTTAACATGATGGCTATGCGCTTTGGCTTGGTGGTTTTGTTTTGTCCATGTGCTCTTCCATGACCAATATAGTCATGAATTTGGTGATGTGCTTTCCTTTCCAATATGGCTATCTATTTTCCATGATGGTAGATATGACTTTCTGGTTTGCTTGGCTTTAATACAAGGGACATGCACTTTGAACGTTACACTTGTTGCTCATTTGTACCCTCTTTGTACCACATTGTGTTAGTTATAGAGTTTCTATTTGATCCATTGAGACAATGTGCTTTTCTCTCACCACCAATATGATCACGAGCTTGGCAAAGATGGAAGACATGGCCATGATCTTCACTTGGCCAATGTGGCCATGTACTACTACATGAAAGGTGCAAATTTGTGGTGCATTCATTAATCCCCAAGGTGTTCTACTACAAAGTGGGATACCTGCACCTTGTTTTTGGGGTTGGAGTACCCAGCCTAGATTTGTAAGTGCCCTGGGGATGTTCGTGAGGTATTCATATGGTTTTGTGGTTCTTTTATTTCACATTCTCAGAGTGTAGACACTAATTCTATGATCGCACTACCATGCCAGCTCCTCTAGCGTATGGCCTAATTGTTGAGGGTACAAGCTATCATGGGGAGAGATTGAAGAATAGGAGAGGTTGGGGCCCTTGTTGGAGACAAATATGGTGTCTTCTATAAACCCACTTGCTTGAATGGGGGCATACCTTTCTTCGAGAGGAATAAATTCTTTCAAGCCTAAGTATCAAAGTGAAAAGATTGTTCATTGGCATTCTAAACTCACTGAGGAGTTTAGAGACAATATAGAGAAAGGATGCTCTATTATGAGGGAAGAAGTTGTGAGAAAGCACACTCCATTATTGCCTCTATCATGGGGGAAGAAAATTATCAAGTTTTGCAATGAGTCTCAAATGTTTCACTTGAGCAAAGAGGGATCTTGGGCAGCAAGAGTGCGTTTTTTAGTGACATTATCTGAGTTTTGAAGTTCGTATTCTCCAAATTTTTCAAAAGAGGGAAGTAAAACATGCATTGTATCTACCCTAAAAGCACATGCACTACATCTTCTTGCAAGTTTTGAACATAGATGGAGTTAGCCATGATTTTATGAACCATCATACTTTAACAAAGGTGGAACTAATATAATAATGTAGATTTTGGATTCAATATGTCACTAAATTGATTGCTTATTACACATTCTCTATTTAGTAAAATTATGTCAATAAACTAATGACTCACTTTTCTTTAAGTGTTGATGATGATCTAGCATGGCCATGAGACCATTTAGAGACCAGTATTCCTACTGCATCACTTAATGGGGTGATCAGAGCACTGTGATGGGGATATTTGGTACATGCAGCAATACAAGTTATGAAGGGGAAAGGAAGTGTTTGCCAAGTGTAAGAAAGTACACAAGAATCAAGGAGTTACAAATAAATGAATATGGATTGAGTTCTAGGAAGAGGAAGTGCATTAGCATTATGTACATGTATTTATATGTGCATCGGGGGACACTAGGAATGTTTGCTTGTGTGTAATGAGCATTGCATTCGTTTGGGGTCATACTCTCCCTTACAAGTCAAGGTTTAAGGTCAAGTTTTCTTTCATTAAGAAAGACAAGAGAGTTAATTCTCTTACTAAGAAAGACGAGAGATGTGATCCTTTGGAAGTCATCCTCTGGAAATGACACAAGCTTTTGTGTGGAAGTCAATCTTAAGATTAAGGCCCAAGGCAATCTAATGAACTTCCTTATCTATGGCTCATGGTGGTTGCATGGACCATAAGTTAAGAATATAGTTTAAAAAGCTACTTTTCTTAAAATAGACATAGTGAATCCATTTTTTAAATATCTCGTGATAAAAATACGATCTCTAAAAATGGCTCACGTGGGTTATTGGAAACGATGAGATCTACAACTTTTATGTTGGACGTTTTTACATCCGAGCAATGCACAAAGAGATATTCTGAAATTGGTGCTCATAGTAGGTCCTAGAATAGCCACATCTTGCATGAAGATTAATCTTTCCAATCTTGGCACTCAAGTCTCTCTCCAAGAAGAGAAGCTCTTGGAGCCTATAAAAGGGGAGGCTCTCCTTGGGTGTGGGGGAGGTGAAGGAAGCATCACTTTGCACGCATGCAAGAGGAGGAGAGAAGGCAGTTCGAGTCTCACAAAGTGTTGCGGAAGCTCTGGTGAAATCAAGTTCCAAGAGGATACCCCTACACATATTGTGTAGGAGAGAAGGTGCAAGTGCTGCGGAAGCTCTTTTGAAATTAAGATCCAAGAGGAGATCCCTACACATATTGTGTAGATGAGAAGGAGAGACTCAAGAAGGATCTTCCAAGTTGTGCAAGTGTTAGCTAGTTGTATACCGTGCAAGGAACCGTGATCTTGTTCCCAAGATCTATAAGTTAAGAACTGGTTTGTGTGTAACGGAGGAGCTTGCTCCTTGTCAATAATATAACTCCACAAGGGGGGGACTGGCCCATCTTCCAGTCCCTAGTGTGTTGTCGATCTCTCTCTCTCTCTCTCTCTCTCTATATATATATATCTTTCTTTTCTCTTATCTGTTCTCTCTCTACGCCAACAAAATATTCACCATATATCTTTGAAGTATATAAGAAGGTCGAGCGTGTATCTCAGATCTTATAACACAATAAATGTCTCAAGAACATTTTATATCTAGCCAAAGAGGCATGTGTTGCTAAATATATACTTTTGACTTGAGCAGTATGTTAGACTTGCAAGGTTGTTACAAGCATTTGGCTAACTTTTGGGTTTTTTTTTTGGTGTTAAGTAACACTCACTTATAGAAGCAATGGTGTTATAGTGGTCATTGATAATTCTATCCAAGACTATTACAGAAGCAATGGTGTTACAATGATCATTGATAGTTCTATCCAAGACTAGACATTGAGTTGATTACAAATGTAGGATAATTTTGTTCATGTGTTTGGCCATATAGTTGCTCATTCTTTGGTTTCACTCATTTACAATTGCTCATGGAATGGAAATAAAGGTAGTTGAATCCATGAGCATTGAAGCTCTTAAAAGGATAAGAGCTCCATCTAAATCCTGCATGTTGTGCATGTAGGTAAAAAATAATTGTAAATTTATCATGAACCTTTAGAATTTATCATATCTTTTTTTTTCTAAGGTAAGCATAATAAACCTTGCAACACCATATTGGGGAATATGGAAAATTTCCATAAGTTTGGGACACATGGTCAAATCTTTGGATTTGTCATAACTTGAACACTATAACTCCAAATCGAGTGCTCTATAGCTCAATAGATTCCATTTTTCAAGCGCTTCCCAATGATAGGCACATCATATGGTTTTGAGAAACTTATGGGTATGTTATCCGAGTGCCACCTTTTTAGTATTCAAAAAATGGGAATTGAGAGATTCCCAAACTCACTAATATTGTGTTTTGCCGAGCCTCTTATTTAGTTTTAGGGTTTTAAATCCATTTACCTTGTATAAATTATTTTGTAAATGAATTCTAAACTAGGATCAAATAGTTGATAATCTTATCAATATATATTTTAAGAACTTCATTTACAAGATTTGGATGATTTTGAGTTTTCTGTTTAATGTTGATGATAATGCCTAAAGCAAAAAGACCAAGGAGCTACTAGTTGCAGAATTCCACAACCAACAATTCCTTCATTTTTTAAAATGCTAATATAGAATAGTTTATAGGCATGCACATATGATTGGAGTAGGTTTAATAGTGTATGTAAATTATTTTCAAAATTCAAAAGTCGGACAACATTCAAAAGCACAATTAATGTTGTGATTGCATGCAACTTTAGATGCAGGTCCTTTGACACAAAGTGACTCAACGCCCATAAGTTTTTTTTAAAAATTCAAGAAAAGTGTTTGTGATGCTATCTTCAGGCCTAATCCTTGGTAGTATCATTGTTTTCAAAGGTCTTTGTAAGTTCTACTTTACTTATAGAGTAGTTCGTAAAACTCTTAGGAAAGTTGGATGACTAGGTATAGCTAAGAGGCATCCCCACCTTTGGTGTTTCATGTAAATAATCTTCATTTTAATCCAATACCACATTATTGGAAAAATGTAATAAACTTTAGAGGCTATTTTTCAAAACACTTGTATACTTTCTAGACATGCAACCTCTACATTTGTTTTCTTGGGCCCTTTTTTCTTCAATTTTAAGTTGTAAAATGGATGATTTAGTATGACATTAATGGATATCATCACCTTTAATCTTTTATTTATTGGATGTTTTCCCAAAATTAGTATATTATCATACATAGTTAGGCCCAAACTCTCTCTCTCTCTCTCTCTCTCTCTCTCTCTCTCTCTCTCTCTCTCTCTCTCTCTCTCTCTATGTTAATGTGTGTATCACACATGGATGTGTGAATTTTTGGCTTACCAATAGCAAGAGAGTTAGATGTTCTCATTAGGTAAGGTGTTTTTAATTTAGAACATGAGAAAAGTGTGAGTAGCTTTTAAAGTTGCTCCAATGTCAATTCACACATACTTTTCATATTGTCATTAATGAGTAGAAAACACAATTAAATTACTATTTCTATCAATCAATTCTCAAGTGTAACCTCATTTTTAGGGCCAAACCAAATGTCCACACACATTTGAGTGTTTGGAGTTCTTCCTTTGCTTGAATTCAAAATTAGTACTATAGTTTATTTGCATGCTCTATGTCTTAGAATTATGTCTCTTGTTAGTATTTATTTTGAAAATTTTAAGAAGTTATTTGATTTGTAAAATTTCATATACAAATCGTGCTTCAAGCTAAAACCTAATATTTTACTCAATTACTTGCAACACTTTAAATAATGTCTCTTCCGTTTGCACAACAAGGATTTAAATGAGGCAGTATTTGACATCACCTTTCAAGGGGCTACTGTTTCTATTCATAAATGGAAATATGTTTATGAACATCCTTAACAGGTTTATATTCCCATCCTAAAACCTTAATGATGCTCAAAGGGCTTGTTTTGGGGGGGGGGGGGGGGGGGTAGAATATAGATTCATGTATAGAAGTGTGTTTAAGGGGGATTTAAAGATTTCCTATTTCTATATCTTTGAAGCTTCAATAGATCCCTTCTAGAAACAAATCACCATGTCTACAAGAATTATTTTGTTGAAACTAAAAACCCCCTTATGTATGCCTACTCTTTATAAATTGGAAATAATGAACTCTTATGTTAAAGCCATGCTACATCATGGTGCATTTTTTTCCAATCTTACCTCAATCCATAAATGTGAAAATATAACAAAAAAAAGTCCACAAACTCAAACAAAAAATACATTAAAAAAACTCATGTAGATAATGATGTGATTTGACATGTGCATCTCTTCCTTTTGCACAATAAGTATTTAAATGAGGCACTATTTTACATCATCTTTCAAGGGGCTACTATTTCTATTCACAAATAGAAAGATGCTTATGAACATCCTTAATAGGTTTGTATTGCTATCCTAAAACCTTAATGGTGCTTAAAGGGCTTGTTTGGCGGGTTGGTTTTGGGGGGTGCAGAGGGGGGGGGGGGATGGTGATAGTATACAAATCCAGGTAGAGAAGTGTGTTGATGGGGGATTTAGAAATTTCCTATTTCTATATCTTTGAAGTTTAAATAGATCCCTTATATAGCCCTTCTAAAAACAAATCACCCCTTCTACAAGAATTTTTTTCTTGAAACTAAAAACCCCCTTATGTATGCGTACTCTTTATAAATTGGAAAAAAATATCTCTTATGTTAAACACATGCTACAACATGGTACATCTTTTTCTAATCGTACCTCAATCCATAAACTTGAAAATATAACATTAAAAAAACTCAAAGTGTAGATAATGATGGGATTTTCACATGTGTGTCTCTTCCTTTTGCACAACAAGGATTTAAATGGGCACTATTTTACATCACCTTTCAAGGGGCTACTATTTCTATTCATAAATGGAAATATGTTTATGCACATCCTTAACAAGTTTATTTTCCGTCCTAAAACCTTAATGGCACTCAAAGGGCTTGTTTGGGGGGTGGGGGGTGGGAGGCGGGGGACTATTATATAGATCCATGTATAGAAGTGTGTTGACGGGGGATTTAAGAATTTCCTATTTCTATATGTTTGAAGCTTAAATAGATCCCTTATATAGCAATTCTAAAAACAAACCACCCAGGCTTCTATAAGAATTATTTTCTTGAAACTAAAAACCCCCTTATGTATGCCTACTCTTTATAAATTGGAAAAAACTAGCTCTTATGTTAAAACCATGCTACATCATGGTACATTTTTGTCCAATCTTACCTCAATCCATAAACTTGCAAATATAACATTCAAAAAATTGATCAAAGTGTAGATAATGATGCGATTTGACATGTGCAAGTTGATAATTAGGCCACTTCTCTACTAGAGACCTTAGTCATATTTCTTGGTCTAAGTAGGACATAAAGCTATTCTTAATGTGTTTTTCCTTGTGCCATCATGCATCATGCTTAAAGTGTTATGATGATAAAACATGGACAAGGTGGTTTATAAATTTTAAAGGTACTTCCCTTGTCCATTCAATGACATGATTTAACAAATCGAACTTGCACATGAATTAAAATGCACAAAATTTGATATTTGACTCCTTAGATTCATAATGTTACATGAAATCCAAAAGTTGTGATACTTTACTAAGTATAGCAAGGGAACTTGGTTTTGACGAGATATTACTGATTGTTTTCGTGAAAAGCGATCTTAGCTTAATAGTATTTTGATGGGAAATGTGAGCTCTTCTTCATTGCCAAACTAGTATATTCATAATCATTTATATGATCTTAGATTCTTGACCCAAAACTTTTGGAAGGAGTACCATTTATCTAACTAAAGAATGATATAGAAAAAATGGATGTTAGAAGCTTTATTAATTTGACGTTGTAACTTACAAGGAAGAAAAAGCACATGTTAGTATTTAATTAAAATAACTTGAATTTCTTGAGTAATGTTTCAATATATTGATACCAAGGAGAGGAAGTACCTTTAGAAAGTGAAATTATACTGAAGGAATATGCAAGAGAGTGAGTGGGTAACTTTGTGTGCATGCGAAAGTATTTCACTTGTCTTTTTGGGTGGGATTATTCAATTGGTCAAAATCATAAATTTGATTAATATAAGCAACTCGTAGAGGTCAAAGTCATGCAAGCACAACAAGTGCAAATTGTTAACAAAGTGGGTCACACAATATCCACATGATTATATTTTCTCAGATCACAATAATGATTCTTTTTCTCTTGGGAACATGACCATTGTTGCTACTACTAATTGACAAAGCTAAAAGGCATTGAAACATAAAAATGATAAAGTTGATAGGTTGAAGTCTTGAGCTAGTAGAAAATCATAATTGTAATCCTATCATATACAATTACTCAAGGGAAATTTATTGATTCTTTATTTTTATTAAAAAATTATATTATTCTATATGTGAAATAATAAACAGTTGTCCACTTCATCTACTTCACCTTTTATTTTGAATATGGTTTCATTTTGGTTATTCTGTTACATTATTGTTCCCTTATTATTCGTTTAAAAACATGTGAGAAATTCAATTCATCACTCAGGCATGTGAGACCAAAATAAGTGTTCACATTACCTTTAATATATTTCAGTTATTTCTTCTAACCAATCAACAAATACCACAAGGTATGGCATGAAGATTAGAACTTTTTCTTTGTAGTCCTATGTGGTATGGTTTAACCTTATGAAAATATCTTTTTTGGGATGAGAAGCTCGTATCCACGCTAGATTCTTCTTATCTCCCAAAGGGCGACAGTGCCTGGTTTCCATCTCCTCTTCTTCTGTAGTGGTCATTATGCTCTATGGGGAGCACCTGCTGTACTAGAGGAGGCTCCACCTTGTGCTGTAGGTGGCGGGCCTTGACATGAGGCCTTTCCATGGTCGAGAAACGGGCGATATACTTGGTGCCTGCCATGCAAGCTCGAGGAAGGCAAGATGGAGAAGAGACAGAGGTTGGGGGTGTGAGAATGGAGGAAGCATAGAAAGAAAGTTGTGAAAATGAGAAAAAGAATGAACTTTTAACCCATTTAAACCCCAAAACCGGGTTAATGCAACTTCATACACACTGCCCATGGTGTGATCGTAAATCCATAACCTTTTATCGGAATGCGACGAAACTTCACATGCGCACTCGTTAGGTGGCCAAGAGTTTTTTTTTTTGGAAAAAAAAAGACATGCAGACCCCTGCTCCGAAGTTTGGTGTTTGAAGAATTCTTTCGCACTTTTCTCTTCCTTCTTCTCCTTCACAGGTTCCCTCCTTCTCCTTTGTAGCTATCCCCTCTCTTTTAGTGGATGTGATGGCAATGGCAATGGCAGCGGCACACACACACACACACTCTCTCTCTCTCTCTCTCTCTCTCTCTCAATCTCCCTTGCATTGATCTGTCTCCCTTCTTCTCTCTATACATCTCTTCATCAACAAAAAGAAAGAGAGAAGTAAAAAAAAGAGAAAAACAAAGAGAGAAGAGAGAATGCACTTACCTTAAAGCTTGAAGAAGAATCCTTTCATGCTTCTCTCCTTCTTCTTCTTCTCCTTCATGGGTTCCCTCCTTCTTCTTTGCAGTTGTCCCCTCTCTTTTCATGGTGGATTGGCGATGGCAGTGGCTTCTCTCTCTACACACACACACACACACACACACACACACACACACACACACACACACACACACACACACACACACACACACACAGATACACACACACATACACACACTCTCTCTCAATCTCCCTTGTGCACATTGATCTCTCTCACTTCTTCTCTCTATACACTTTTCATCAGCAAAAAGAAAGAGAGACATAAAGAAAAGAGAAAAACAAAGAGAGAAGAGATAATGCAGTTACCTCAAAGCTTGAAGAAGAATCCATTTGTACTTCTCTCCTTTTTATTCTCCTTCACAAGTTCCTTCATTCTCCTTTACAATTGTCTCCTCCCTCTTCGTGGATGGTGGTGGTGGTGGCGGCCTCTCTCTCTCTCTCTCTCTCTCGCTTATTTACAAACCTGTAAAATGCCATGCTCGAGTTTCAACACTTTTTTTTGAAGCCCCTCTCTCTCCCTTTTTTATTTCTCTCCATCTCTCACTTCCATCCTCTCCCTTCTTTTCTCTATTTCTCTCCCTGCTTCCCTCCCCACTCTCACTCAACTCATCTCATTGCAAAGACAATCAAAGATAGAAAATAAAAAGCTTAAAAAACAAACATATTGAAACAAATGTCACCCCACCTCTCTTTATCTCTATATCCCCCCTCTCCCTTTACTTTTCTTTCTTAACGTTCTCTCTCATTCTCTCATTGTTTTCCTATTTCTCTCTCCCTCTCTCTCGCTCTCTATTTTTTTCTCTCTATCTCTCTTTCTCCCTCTCTCTCTCTTCTTTTCACTCTCCTTTTTCTCTTTACCTCACCCTTTTTTTCTACCTCCTCCTCCTCTCTTCCTTCCCTCTCCCTCTCTCTATTTCTCTCCCCCTGTCTTTCTCTTTCTCTCTCTATTTCCCTTTCTTTGTTTCCTATCTCTTTGTTTCTCCCCCCTCTTTCTCTCATTGTTTCTCTCACTCATCCTCCTCTCTCCCTCCCTTCATCTCTCATTTCTCTCTTCCTCTTTCTCTCTATTTTCTTTCTTCCCTTTCTCTCCCTCTTTCTCTCTTCCTCTCCCTTCCTTCTTCTCCCTCCCTTCCTTTCTCCCTCTCTTTCCATGTATCTCTTTGCAAAGAAAAAAAGAAAAGAAAAGAAGAGAATACAAAAATAAAGCAAGAAAAGGCAATGTACCTACCTCAAAGTCATGAAGATAAAACCCTTTGTACCTTCTCTTTGCACCTTCCCTCCCTTCTCCCTTGCACACTTCTCTTTTTTCTTCATGTGTAGTGGCAGCGGCAGTGACGATGGTGATGAGCTCTCTCTCTCCCTCTCTTTCTCTCCCTCTTAAAGCTTCAAGCTCTCTTGATCTCTCTTTCACTTTATTTGCAAATGTTTTCTCGGCAAATGTCACGCTCGGGTTTTTGAAACTTTTTTCTCAGATCGACATCGCTATTAGCGTAGCTATATGAGTCGCTATTAGCATCGCTAATAGAATTAGCAATGTCTCTATTAGCATCACACTACAACATATACACGCTATAACGACGTTTTCTTTACATATGAAAAATATCCCCGTCGTCGCTATTAGCATCGGTATTAGTGTCGCTACAAAACCGTCGCTATTTGCCTCGCTATTTTCATCGGTATTAGCGTCGCTATTTAGCCACTCTAATACCGACAAAATTAGGGACGAAAATAGCAATGGTTACAAAGGAATTTCCGACACTAATACCGACGATTGTAGAATTATTTTCCGACGCTGATACCGACGGTTGCAGAAAATAAAATTTTTTATGGCAGTGCTGCAGATACAGATCCACACAGGGCTAAGAGACAATTCCTGTTGTCAAAGAAGTTAGACAATCGATCCCAAATAATGACAAGACTTTGCAAACAAGTACTTTCATGACATTAATTAACACAAATGTGCATTGCATTGATAAAGAAAATAACAGAACTGAAATTGAGAAGTGCTACTGCGACAAAGCAAATATGGAGTCAAGCTACAACATAGAAGTACGAATCATATATACTTAGCTATTACATATGGAGGATAGAGGCCATAAGGCCTTACATAATACAAGATAGGGAGTAATCCTATGTAGCCTAATCTGCTCTCTACGACTTATCCGCATCAGAAAACTCCTCTCGCTGTAAAGGCATATCGAAGGGAGTCTGCAACAGCAAATACATATATAATTGTGAGTACCAAATAGAAACTGACATATAATGACAGATTTCTCAAATTAGGAATGATATTTATTACTACTTACCGGTCCTCCGCGAGCATAGAGCTTCTCGATCATGGCACTCAAGCCATGCTTCTCCCCGTATGTCACCTCTAGTGCAGTCAGGTCACGATTCGTAAAACCTTGCTGTGACACACAAATATTGAAAAACAACATACTTGAGATTCATGTTCGAAATACATACATCAACATGGATGTCATTAAATCAGAGTACTCTACCCTATTAATACTTATGAAATCTGCCAGGAATGTTGCGTGGCCACTGCTACCAAGGTGATGCACCGATCCTGCGTCCAAGCGCGCCTTTGCAGCGTCCTTCTGCTGCTTCCACTTGTCTGGAGTGGATGTTGCCTCATCCTGGAGATTACTCCAGTCCTCTGTATCCAGCCACTGCAGCTTTGATTTGCCTTGCTTGACTGCTTCGCGTGCATCAGATTGCCTATGCGACTGATAGTCATGCATACGCGTCATCATCCACCCTCTCAAAAATCTATCATTGCTAGAGGGCTGAGGAAACTCTCGATACAATGTATCCATTATGTAGTCCTTGCTGGCATCTGGGATCTCCTTCCGCTTGTCTGTAATGTTGTGCCGAAATACTTGTTGGCACAACTCATGCATCCTAGAGATGACAGCTTTTCCATCATCATTCATGTATAAATGGCAAGAGGCCTTATCTATGAGATATAAGTAACCTGCAAGATTTTGCAAACATGTACTTTCATGACATTAATACAAATGTGTCAAACACAACTTGAATTGATAAGTGCTACTCCGAAAAAGGATGCGAAAATACATACATGGAGGAGTGGGTTTCGTGTACTTCTTGTCAGCCCTGGGAGTGATCAATGGGGTGCGTGAAGGAGTGGGAGTAGTAGACGTTTACCTGCCATCGCCAGTGAAAGAGGGTGTCGACTCCCTGGTGGCAATGCAAGTGGGAGAGACTGCATCTGTATCCCCACAATAGGAGCTACCTTCTCCTCGACTGCATGACTCTGAAGCAAAGTGAGACTTACGACTGCATCTATTGGAGACCGAAGCATCGGACCGTCTAGAGTCTGCCGATCGTGCTGAGGTGGAACGGGAAAGCTGTGCATCGGCTCTATCTCTGACCCGTGCTAGCTGCTCTGGTGAGAAATGCGCTAGCATCGCGTCAATGTCGTCATCTGTAAAATTGTGACTCATCCTGCCGTCCGTGCCCAAATACTAAACCTGCACATACAAGGAAAAATAATAATATTAGATAATGAATTGCAAGACATAATAAAACTAAGACTTAATTAGCAAGACTTTATTTTAAAATAATAAGAAAACAGATAATACAAAATACCATACTCCAAAAACATACAAACTATCTTAACCGATTTGCAAAAATTGGCATTGCTGCAGTGGGAGGAATGTTTTGATTGAGTCACTTTTGTTTAGGGTTCCACAATCTCATCTTGACATAGCTCAGTATACACCGGGAGATCTATATAAAATTCTCCACAAAATGAGGACTCGGCTTCATTTTCAAAAAACCCATCCTCTATCTCCATATGTGAGATGTCTTGGTCTTCCAGGCGGTTCATCCTAGTTTCTTGTATGCCTTCTGTCATTGCCGCTATTAAAGGTGTCTCTTCTACGATCGGTACAGGGGTTTTGGTAAACACGAGGATACTCCTAGATGTCATGGGAATGACATACCACCATTGAGGTTGTAGGATTAGGGAAAAAGACGACCTGATCCATATTATGATTAGTATAAAAGTCCACTTTGAGATTGCTAAAGCACGTTAAGTATTAGGGACTCTTACCTACTCACAATGATTTGGTAAAACAAATGTATCACTCAAATCGGTCCACTTTTTCGTTGAGTCAATCTCAAAAAAGCCACTTGGCCCTCGCCAAACAGTTGCACCTGCTCCTTCGAGAGTAACCTTGAATCATTGCATATCAAATATGGTCACGGAGAAACTTCGATAGTCCACTGCAAGGATACTCTGTAAACATCCAAAATACTCCATCTCTGCAACTACATGGTTTGGATCTGTGGCATGTCGTCGGCTTTCCTGCTCAAACATTGCCATCACTCCACAGTCCATTGTCGAGCGTAACTTGTCAATGTGCTCTACTCTGAAATGTCGTTCACGTGACCATGCTGCACTATGGACCTTATATTGGGAGAAGAACAAATATATTAGTTGCGATTTGCAGTATAGATTGTAATTTCTTGGGATTGCATACCTTGGAATTGCATCCACGTGAGAAGTCCTACTCTTCTTCAGTAACTGTTTCTCCATCTTGAGATGCTTTGGTTAGGGCCTCATGTAGCCATCTAGTGGATATGAGTAGAGGCATATCCTCTAAGCCCTTCGGATATCGAATGGGCCATTGCCGCGTACTCCGTCGAAAGTCAGATCTTGCAGACTCTCGCTCAGCTCGAGTATCCTCATACCGTTGCAGCCATTTCTCCATCGTAGCGCTATATAGCATACAAAATTGGTTCACCTTGGACTCCATGGATGCGTCCATCTTCTTCTCTATTCCGTTTCCCACTAGGATATCTCCATTCAGACGATCATCCTCCTTAAGTGACCATATCAAGCCTTTGTCCCGGTCCATAGTGGACAACCACTCAGAAATGTACACCAAGGCCTCCGACACTAACCAACCTTCAGCCATGCTATCCTCAGGACGAGCCTGTTGTCGCAAAAATCCCTTTAAGGTCTTCATGAACCATTCAAGGAAAAACATCCATCGACTATGGACTTGACCTACAACCTGCAATTCATCTACAATATGCACTAGAAGATAGATTTGTATCATGAGCATGCTATTAGGAAGATACTTCTCCAAAAGACAAGCAGTCTCTACTGCCATGCATTTCGCAGATTCAATCGATGATGTGTGAATCTCTTTCTGGGAGACAAACTGAACCAACTTGGATAATCTGTAAATGGCTATCCCTACCTCCGATGTCAGAGACCCCATGATTGCGATCGGCAATACGAACTGTGAAAACCATGTAATTAATATTGTGTATAAACAAACGGAGATTCTGAAATCTAATATGCAGAATCATGCTATACGCAGCCTCATACCATACATACTTGACACATCTTATGCCAATCATGGGATTTGACTCCTGTGAGTTGGGGTCATCCTTTGTGAATGCTGTCTTGAGAGAACGCATTAGGCCAGTCGGCGTGTGAAAGGACTTGATGTTTTCCTTTACTCGTTGCACTTCATTGCCAGACAAAACCCAAGGAGCACGTGGCAATTGCACTCGACCGTCGACGCCACTTACAGGCCAATATGGTTCCATCTTTCCACTGCTTTCAAATCCATCCTCGCTCCTAGTGTGTCTCGCTGCCTAGTGAGGTGGTCTCATAGCAAGCTACCCACATTCTTAAAAATGTGCATGGGATCTAAAAGGTGGTTAATTTTCAGTTTTTTCCAATAAGTCAGCTCATAGAAAATTGAGAAGCGTCGCATTCCACTGGGAAGCGAGTCTTGGTCCACCATCCTATGATCAAACCAGCTCAGTGCGTTCATTCTCGCAGGAGGGCGACCAAGAAATCCTTCTCTCATGAGATGACCCTCTGGCAAAAAAGCCCAATGTCCCTCAAATACCATCTTCTTCATAGATTTTGACATACGAGAATCCAACCTTGGTCCACACAGAGGACATGCATGGTAACCTGACATGACTAGCCCTGCAGAACACACATGTACAATGAGGTATGTCATAACACCAACATCGCTCAAAGAAAACTGGAAAAATAAGAAAACACTCTTTACTAGAGCATTCTCCATAACCTGGAAAGTCATGCATTGTAATATTTCCGCGTGATCGTACCGTAAATATTAACCTTGCGTATGCCGTGTAAACCCTGCACAAAGGGTATCTCTTTGCATTGAAATCATTGACCGCGTAATGTGTGAGCCGGGTGCGGGAAATAGGGTCCTCTGCAAATGGTAAATCAAACCGGGTGTTCAAAACCGCAAGCCGCACGAAAACACCCTCTTGGGAGGGGCAATTTAATTAAATTACTGCAAATTTTTTTATATTTATCCCTTCCCCCAGCCGATGCATGGCTGGAGGAAAGGGAGTGTGGGGGGGAGGATGGCAAAGTGGGGGTTGCATGGGGAAGATCACCACGTGGGTGGAGACCCCCTTCCCCACCCCCAAAGCCTATAAAAACACCCCCCATCAAGGGGGTGTGTTTAGGGAGAGAGAGGAAAGACTGTGGAAAGGAGGAGCTGTGAGAAGGAGACGTGAAGGAGGTGAAGTCGTCACCGTGAAGAGGCCGCCAGTCCGTCGCCCTGCCGCCCAGCCAACGCCACTCGCTGCTGCCGCCCCAATCCGCCGCTGCTGCCGCCCCAGTCCGCCGCTGCTGCCGCCACAGTCGCCAGGCCGCCATCCCACCACCACGCTGTCCACGACGTTTCCCCTGCCCACGTGTTCTCTGAAGAAGAAGCTTCTTTGGAAGCTTCTTTAGAAGCTTCCAAAGGGGGCCTCATTAACCCCCCTTCACACACGACACTTTTCCACCCATTTCCAAAGGCCTTTTCCACCACCGTCCCGAAATACCCCTCCCACCACAATTTCGAAAAAGGTCCATTAACACCCCTTTCCCGGAAATTGAAGAGGGGCTATAAGGATCCCACTAGACCAACGGAAAGGGTCCCGCGAAGTCTTTTAAGGCCCTTCTCCACAAGCGACCTACCGTAAAAGGATCTTCCGCCTGCGAGGAAAGGCAAAGGCCGGAAGGTTGCGTGTCAAAGCAAAAAAAATCCGTAGGCGACGAAAGCGAGTTCAGAAACCTAACCTACGTGTGCAATGGCTCCAAAAAGATCCCAAGAGGCGACCACGGGAGGCTCATCTCCGAATGTACAAGTGGACATCTCTCCGACTCCACAAGTCCAGGTTCTTCCGTGTTAATTCCGCATAAGGAAATGATTAGGCGCGCTTAGAAAGGAAATTTCATGTTTACGTTTAAATTAAAAGCATATGGAAATTGGAAAGGAATACATGTGATAGGACATCTCTCGAGCGTTATGTAAGATTGAAATATGTCGTGAATGTGAACGAATAGAAGGCTAGTTGCATGTATTTTTGGTACATCATCAAAGTAATGGGTCTAAACTTAGGCAATGAAATGGAATTTATAAGTGCATTATCTTCGTCCTAGACATGGTAGAAACAAGCGTATACTGCACTTTAGGTAACCTGCTTCTCGTAATGATTTCATAGGAAAAGGTTAGCACCATAAGGTATCATTCATTCGGAGAGAATTTAATAGGGTACTAAAGTGTACGTATGGACTTGAAAAATAGCTTGTAAGATGGAATAAATTAACACTAGTTTTGCATGAGTTTCATCAACTACTTCGTAGCTAGGAGAATGTTATAAATTGCGTAGTCGTCATAAGAAAAATGTCATTCATTAAGAGCCGCAATTAGGAGTAAAAGCATAAGATGCCAAAGGGTAAACAACAAGGTTGTAGGTACGACTATTGATGAAAGACTTAGTAGGTCTTAGGAAAAGTTAATAGCCAGATTATCGTGCACCAAGGAAAGATAGGTTATCATGAACCATGTGACACGTAGAGGAAATTAATCGCATGCTTACGCATAGTGGTGGAATTGTATCTATTGCTCTCCGTTAGATTTAGATTATTACCCTTGAGAAGGATCATCCTTGTCGCGGGACAAGCATAATTGAATTGACTAAGTAATCTAAACCACAAGGATTCGTATAGTCATGACTGAGTCGATATGATAGGAATCCTAAGTGTTGACTAGGGTTTAGTGCAATAATAATTCGACCTAGTTTTAGACAAAAACCGTGAACCTAAAGATCTTACACATCTTCACAAAAATGTCGAAGCAATTGGATGTTCATCCTAAGGATCATTCGTCTTAATGATGGAACTCCGACAGAGTTGCATATTCTAGAACCAGGGCCAACCTAATTAGGAATGGGTTGGGGGATACCCAAAAATCCTGTTACTCGATGGAGGTAAACTCCGTGATCGGGAAACGCTAAGCAACGGATAGAAGGATTCCGTGGAATAGATGCAATACTTGTGCACAAAGCCGCAACATTGTTGACAAGTTATTGAAAGAATTTAACTTACAAGAGGATGACTAATCATCCTGTTACTTACTTTTCTTGGGAATAATTTGCCAAGGAAGAGTAAAGTTAGGTATTTGAAAATGACCAGACAATAAACTGAAGCGACATGGTCGCTGGATCCTGCCACAACAAACCCAATGTATTGGAAGGTTATGACCCTAACCCAAGAATGATAGGAATCTTGCCAAGTTGCAATTGATTCCGGATCGAATGCGGGTTGCATTCGGAGGAAAAGGAGTTACTCCTTGACAGTTTGCCAGCCAAAACGACCATTGGAATTTGATTGTGCTTGTAACAATTAGAAAAGCACTGTTTGCATTGTTTGCTCAATGAACTAAAGGAGGAAAACATATCTAAATACTTCAGGTTGAAGCCTGAAGGGAGAGGCAGCTTCAGTTACCCCCGACTGCCTGCCTAACCCTAACCAAGGGGGTTGTGAACCGCGCCGGGAACGTGGACCGAACCCGTCGTGAGAGGTCTCTCCGTTGAGTTCTGCTTGGAGCAGGAGGACGCTTGGGTGCCAGGGGGGGCTCTGGCTGTAAATCCCTCGCCTTCCCGGCCCTGCACAAGAGACTAACGTGACTCGGGATTGGATCTCGAGGCCCGCATACTAGTCTACGGGCGGAAACTTGGGATAGTAATCACAGGAAGGATTACTGGATAGCCTTCGGGCGGATTATGAATGCGCCTACAGGCGGGAACTCCTTGTATTGCAAAGATAAAAGGATTAAATGATAACAAAGAAGTTGTTTGACTTTGTTTTCTTTATGTCCTGTGATAAGATTACGTGAAGGAACCAGTGCTTAATAGGGTTAATCAAGGAAGCTGTTTGTATATGTCAAACTAATGTGGTAGGTAATTACATAACTAAAACAAACCGAGGAAAGTGCGGAGGATGGACCATGGGTCTGTCCTACGGATGGGTGGTCCCGGTTAGCCGGGAACTTTTCTCAAGATCTTCGATGGGCAGAGGATGATCATCATCACCAAAACAAGCAAGGAGAACAATGACTTGGAAGTACCGATTACCCGATTCAGGCTGTTTTAGGGGAACGGAATGGGACTATGCCTTTTGGCAGAGAGGTCGAGCCTTGCATCCCTCTCGTTTCCCATTCTCCTTGAACCAAGTGCAGCATGAATCCGCTTCAGACCAGGCGTTCTGCGTAAAGTAGTTCGATCAGGTCTGACGCTAGTCGCTGTTAGAAAGTGACCAACAATTCCAGCCGATCCTAAGTGGGAACGGCCAGGACGCTTCCGTTACGTGGCAAACGCGGAAAGTCCTAGATGACAAAACCCGCAACATTCCATGGGAGTGCCGGGTGGAGTTTTCTAGACAACCTTTCCGATGGACTGCTAAGACGTGTCCTAGAGGGTTCCAGTGGACACGTTACAGTTGGTATCAGAGCCGACTTATAATGGAATTGTTTTCATAAGATTTCATTAGAAGTGAAGTAAAGAAATTGTTCCTATCCAAACATTTTCTCATCTTCAATACTGTCTTGCAGAATTACGAGGCGTGGAATAAGTTTTTGGTGTTCCGGATCATGTTTATGACCGCGATGCATTCCACAGATTATCGACAAAGGGTTGAGATGATGAACATCCTAGATCGCATTTACAATCCATCACCTGTGTACGTGGAATGGAGATGGATGGGTGTTACAGGGATCTATTACATAACTGCCTATCAACCTGCGTACCTTCAAATTAACTTGAAGAGAATCAAGTGGATGGAGGATTTGAAGATCGTAAAGCTGTTCATCTTTATTGAGGCTCATGCAAACGCGACCCTACAGGTCGGAGGTCGAAGGGTTAACCAGAATAAGTATGTGTACGGGGAAGTGATTCAAAGAATCCCTGCCGACCGAATCAAGGTTTTGGGGCGTCGTGAGAAGAATGGATATCGAAGGAAGAGATACCCTAATCTTCCAATGAACTATCGATTCCTGAAAATCGATGACCCTAATCCGTACTACTACTTAGTTCCTGTAGCTGAATGCAATAATATCTTATTCTCCTCGAATTAATGTATTAACTTGTTCCATCGCTCCAAGGAATAATTGTACCACGAAAGGGCTATGCTGATATGAATGGAATAAAACTTTTTAATCAACGATTGTCTTGACATGAATATTGATAAAAGTAATTTGGTCTTGGCTAAAAGAATACGAGGACGTAGTTTTGAAGAGTTAACAAAACGCCCACTTCAAAGAGAAGTTGATCATGAAATAGGGCTAATACCCGGGACTGCGCCAATTGCAAAGAGACCTTATAGAATGTCCATTCCAGAGGCTATTGAGTTGAAGGAGCAACTCAAGCAACTGTTAGACCAAGGCTACATCAGACCTAGCAGTTCCCCATGGAGAGCTCCAGTCCTATTCCAGAAAAAGAAAGATGGTACACTTCGACTATGTATTGATTACCGTGGGTTGAATCAATCAACAATCAAGAACAAGTACCCTATTCCTAGAATAGATGAGCTTCTTGATCGCCTTCAAGGTGCAAAGATCTTCTCCAAAATTGATCTCAGGTCAGGCTACTATCAAATCAGGATCAAGGATGAGGATATTCCAAAAACGGCCTTCAATACGAGATATGGGCACTTTGAATTCTTGGTTATGTCATTCGGCCTTACAAATGCACCTGCCACCTTCAATAGGTTAATGCAGGATATTTTTAGGCCATATCTTGATGATTTCGTGCTTGTCTTCTTCGACGACATTTTAGTCTATTCTAAACAGGAAGAAGATCATGAACCCCAACTACGGATTGTGTTGGAGACAATGAGGTCTCATAAGCTGTATGCAAAAATGAAGAAGTGTGCATTCTTCAAACGTCAGATTGAATACCTAGGATTCATCGTATCATCTGAAGGAATATCAGTAGATCCGGCCAAAGTCAGAGATGTGCTTGAATGGCCAATACCAGTATCTGTCAAAGAGATACGTAGTTTTCTTGGCTTGACAGGATGGTATAGGATCTTTATCAAAAACTATGCTTTGATTGCAGCACCTCTTACCGACTTACTAAAGAAGCAGACTTCTATTACATGGTCAACTCCCGAGCAAAATAGCTTCGACAAATTGAAGCAATGTTTGGTATCAGCACCTATTCTGAAACTTCCTGATCTCAGTAAGGAGTTCGAGGTAGTAACTGATGCTAGCATTCTTGCCTTGGGGTGTGTTCTTATACAGGAAGGTCATCCAGTAGCGTATTCTTCAAGGAAATTGAAGAGTCACGAAAAGAATTATGCTACTCATGATCTGGAGTTATTAGCTGTCATCCATGCTCTAAAGCTTTGGAGACACTACCTATTGGATAACAAGTTTACTCTAGTAACCGATCATAAGAGCCTCAAATGGATTTTCACCCAGAACGAGCTCAACATGAGGCAACGTCGATGGATTGAAGTATTGGAGGAATATGATTTTGAAATCAAGTATCGACCAGGGAAAGAGAATGTGGTTGCCGATGCACTCAGTCGCAAGGCATTCCTAAACTCCCTAATCTTACAGAATCCATCAACGGCCAGATCTCTGGCTACAAAGGTATCTATGCCAAGCAACCCTATACTCGAATTAGCTAGAGGGGAAGCATGCCATGACCTAGCTTATCAAGCAATGATAAAAGAAATATCTACCAAGGATCAGAATTTGAAGTTACAGGCAAAGTATCATGAATTTTCTATTGACAATGGACTTATTTACTATAGAACAAGGCTATGTATACCAGCAAGCCAGTCACTTAAGCAGAAGATATTGTGGGAAGCTCATGATTCCCCGTTTGCAGGACATCCCGGCTATGCAAAAACTCTTAATGCAGTTAGGAAGAGCTATTATTGGGAGAGGCTCAAAGGTGACGCCCTCAAATATGTCACCGAATGTTTGTCTTGCCAACGTATCAAGGCTGAACATGTCATGATGCCAGGAAAATTACAACCACTTGACATTCCCCAAATGAAATGGGAATTCGTCAGTATGGATTTTGTGGTGGGCTTACCCCAAGTCCAAGGAGGATACAACTCCATTATGGTTGTAATTGACATGCTTACTAAGGTTGCACACTTGATTCCAGTAAAGACAAACTATAAAGCTTCCGATATTGCAAGAGTGTTTATCAAAGAAATATTCAAGCTACATGGGCTACCTAGAAGGATCATTAGCGATCGAGATTCTCTTTTTACTTCTCACTTCTGGAGAGCTATTTTTGAAGCTATTGGGACCCAACTCTGTTTTAGCACTGCCTACCATCCCCAAACAGATGGACAAACAGAGCGAGTAAATCAAATCATTGAGGATATTCTTAGGGCTTACTACTGTCGAGAGCCAAAGAGATGGATTCAATACTTACCATTAGTAGAATTTGCCTACAATGCTTCTTATCAGCAGAGCATTCAAATGACTCCTTTTCAGGCATTGTATGGTCATGATTGTCGAAGTCCTCTAAATTTTTCAGACCCTACCCTGAGAGTGGAAGCTTCAAGACAAATGTTGGAGGACATGGACGACCAAGTAAGGTCAATAAGACAAGACATACAGGCAGCCAAAGATAGACAAAAGGCATATGCGGATTTAAAGTGCCAAGAGAGGATCTTCGAAGAAGGAGACATGGTCTTCATTCGTGTACGCCCCAAGAAGAGTTCTTTATCTCTAGGTAAATGCAAGAAGCTAAGTCCAAGGTACTGTGGACCGGGGAGAGAATGTAATATTTCCACGTGATCGTACCGTAAATATTAACCTTGCGTACGCCGTGTAAACCCTGCACAAAGGGTATCTCTTTGCATTGAAATCATTGACCGCGTAATGTGTGAGCCGCGTGCGGGAAATAGGGTCCTCTGCAAATGGTAAATCAAACCGGGTGTTCAAAACCGCAAGCCGCACGAAAACACCCTCTTGGGAGGGGCAATTTAATTAAATTAATGCAAATTTTTTTATATTTATCCCTTCCCCCAGCCGATGCATGGCTGGAGGAAAGGGAGTGTGGGGGGGAGGATGGCAAAGTGGGGGTTGCATGGGGAAGATCACCACGTGGGTGGAGACCCCCTTCCCCACCCCCAAAGCCTATAAAAACACCCCCCATCAAGGGGGTGTGTTTAGGGAGAGAGAGGAAAGACTGTGGAAAGGAGGAGCTGTGAGAAGGAGACGTGAAGGAGGTGAAGTCGTCGCCGTGAAGAGGCCGCCAGTCCGTCGCGCTGCCGCCCAGCCAACGCCACTCGCTGCTGCCGCCCCAGTCCGCCGCTGCTGCCGCCACAGTCGCCAGGCCACCATCCCACCACCACGCTATCCACGACGTTTCCCCTGCCCACGTGATCTCTGAAGAAGAAGCTTCTTTGGAAGCTTCTTTAGAAGCTTCCAAAGGGGGCCTCATTAACCCCCCTTCACACACGACACTTTTCCACCCATTTCCAAAGGCCTTTTCCACCACCGTCCCGAAATACCCCTCCCACCACAATTTCGAAAAAGGTCCATTAACACCCCTTTCCCGGGAATTGAAGAGGGGCTATAAGGATCCCACTAGACCAACGGAAAGGGTCCCGCGAAGTCTTTTAAGGCCCTTCTCCACAAGCGACCTACCGTAAAAGGATCTTCCGCCTGCGAGGAAAGGCAAAGGCCGGAAGGTTGCGTGTCAAAGCAAAAAAAATCCGTAGGCGACGAAAGTGAGTTCAGAAACCTAACCTACGTGTGCAATGGCTCCAAAAAGATCCCAAGAGGCGACCGTGGGAGGCTCATCTCCGAATGTACAAGTGGACATCTCTCCGACTCCACAAGTCCAGGTTCTTCCGTGTTAATTCCGCATAAGGAAATGATTAGGTGCGCTTAGAAAGGAAATTTCATGTTTACGTTTAAATTAAAAGCATATGGAAATTGGAAAGGAATACATGTGATAGGACATCTCTCGAGCGTTATGTAAGATTGAAATATGTCGTGAATGTGAACGAATAGAAGGCTAGTTGCATGTATTTTTGGTACATCATCAAAGTAATGGGTCTAAACTTAGGCAATGAAATGGAATTTATAAGTGTATTATCTTCGTCCTAGACATGGTAGAAACAAGCGTATACTGCACTTTAGGTAACCTGCTTCTCGTAATGATTTCATAGGAAAAGGTTAGCACCATAAGGTATCATTCATTCGGAGAGAATTTAATAGGGTACTAAAGTGTACGTATGGACTTGAAAAATAGCTTGTAAGATGGAATAAATTAACACTAGTTTTGCATGAGTTTCATCAACTACTTCGTAGCTAGGAGAATGTTATAAATTGCGTAGTCGTCATAAGAAAAATGTCATTCATTAAGAGCCGCAATTAGGAGTAAAAGCATAAGATGCCAAAGGGTAAACAACAAGGTTGTAGGTACGACTATTGATGAAAGACTTAGTAGGTCTTAGGAAAAGTTAATAGCCAGATTATCGTGCACCAAGGAAAGATAGGTTATCATGAACCATGTGACACGTAGAGGAAATTAATCGCATGCTTACGCGTAGTGGTGGAATTGTATCTATTGCTCTCCGTTAGATTTAGATTATTACCCTTGAGAAGGATCATCCTTGTCGCGGGACAAGCATAATTGAATTGACTAAGTAATCTAAACCACAAGGATTCGTATAGTCATGACTGAGTCGATATGATAGGAATCCTAAGTGTTGACTAGGGTTTAGTGCAATAATAATTCGACCTAGTTTTAGACAAAAACCGTGAACCTAAAGATCTTACACATCTTCACAAAAATGTCGAAGCAATTGGATGTTCATCCTAAGGATCATTCGTCTTAATGATGGAACTCCGACAGAGTTGCATATTCTAGAACCAGGGCCAACCTAATTAGGAATGGGTTGGGGGATACCCAAAAATCCTGTTACTCGATGGAGGTAAACTCCGTGATCGGGAAACGCTAAGCAACGGATAGAAGGATTCCGTGGAATAGATGCAATACTTGTGCACAAAGCCGCAACATTGTTGACAAGTTATTGAAAGAATTTAACTTACAAGAGGATGACTAATCATCCTGTTACTTACTTTTCTTGGGAATAATTTGCCAAGGAAGAGTAAAGTTAGGTATTTGAAAATGACCAGACAATAAACTGAAGCGACATGGTCGCTGGATCCTGCCACAACAAACCCAATGTATTGGAAGGTTATGACCCTAACCCAAGAATGATAGGAATCTTGCCAAGTTGCAATTGATTCCGGATCGAATGCGGGTTGCATTCGGAGGAAAAGGAGTTACTCCTTGACAGTTTGCCAGCCAAAACGACCATTGGAATTTGATTGTGCTTGTAACAATTAGAAAAGCACTGTTTGCATTGTTTGCTCAATGAACTAAAGGAGGAAAACATATCTAAATACTTCAGGTTGAAGCCTGAAGGGAGAGGCAGCTTCAGTTACCCCCGACTGCGTGCCTAACCCTAACCAAGGGGGTTGTGAACCGCGCCGGGAACGTGGACCGAACCCGCCGTGAGAGGTCTCTCCGTTGAGTTCTGCTTGGAGCAGGAGGACGCTTGGGTGCCAGGGGGGCTCTGGCTGTAAATCCCTCGCCTTCCCGGCCCTGCACAAGAGACTAACGTGACTCGGGATTGGATCTCGAGGCCCGCATACTAGTCTACGGGCGGAAACTTGGGATAGTAATCACAGGAAGGATTACTGGATAGCCTTCGGGCGGATTATGAATGCGCCTACAGGCGGGAACTCCTTGTATTGCAAAGATAAAAGGATTAAATGATAACAAAGAAGTTGTTTGACTTTGTTTTCTTTATGTCCTGTGATAAGATTACGTGAAGGAACCAGTGCTTAATAGGGTTAATCAAGGAAGCTGTTTGTATATGTCAAACTAATGTGGTAGGTAATTACATAACTAAAACAAACCGAGGAAAGTGCGGAGGATGGACCATGGGTCTGTCCCACGGATGGGTGGTCCCGGTTAGCCGGGAACTTTTCTCAAGATCTTCGATGGGCAGAGGATGATCGTCATCACCAAAACAAGAAAGGAGAACAATGACTTGGAAGTACCGATTACCCGATTCAGGCTGTTTTAGGGGAACGGAATGGGACTATGCCTTTTGGCAGAGAGGTCGAGCCTTGCATCCCTCTCGTTTCCCATTCTCCTTGAACCAAGTGCAGCATGAATCCGCTTCAGACCAGGCGTTCTGCGTAAAGTAGTTCGATCAGGTCTGACGCTAGTCGCTGTTAGAAAATGACCAACAATTCCAGCCGATCCTAAGTGGGAACGGCCAGGACGCTTCCGTTACGTGGCAGACGCGGAAAGTCCTAGATGACAAAACCCGCAACATTCCATGGGAGTGCCGGGTGGAGTTTTCTAGACAACCTTTCCGATGGACTGCTAAGACGTGTCCTAGAGGGTTCCAGTGGACACGTTACATGCATGGTCCACATAAGAATTGCCCTTATAGTTGCGGATCGCCTACCAATATGTTTGCTCATGTCCTCCACTACAATTCCCTCCCACAACTCCTTTATCACATCAATCAGTGGAGAGAGGTAGACATCCATATTCTTGACTTTGTATCGTCTAGGCACAAGCAAGCTGAGCAAAATGTTTCCTTTCTTGGTGGAAAGCCATGGCGGTATATTGTAGTTAACAAGGACCACGGGCCATACACTATAGGAGGTGGCACGTAAACCAAAAGGATTTACCCCATCCATGGCAAGACCGAATCATAGATTCCTCGCCTCCTTTGCAAAGTCAAGGAAAGTCTCGTCAATGTGATGCCATGCTTCTAAGTCAGCTGGTGTACGCTGTACACCATTAGTGGATCGATTTTCCACATGCCATGTAGTCAAATTTGCAAAACTCTTGGTCCAAAAAATGTGACGAACATGCGGTATATTGTAGTTAACAAGGACCACGGGCCATACACTATAGGAGGTGGAACGTAAACCAAAAGGATTTACCCCATCCATGGCAAGACCGAATCATAGATTCCTTGCCTCCTTTGCAAAGTCAGGGAAAGTCTCGTCAATGTGATGCCATGCTTCTAAGCTAGCTGGTGTACGCTGTACACCATTAGTGGATCGATTTTCCGCATGCCATGTAGTCAAATTTGCAAAACTCTTGGTCCGAAAAATGTGACGAACACGCGGTATTAGTGGAAAGTGCCTCAAAACATTCTGTCGAACAGTCTGTCCTTGCAAGTCATTTCGATACCTATCCGCACCGCACTTGGGACATGTGGCCAACAATTCAAACTCTCCCCGAAAGAGAACACAATCATTGGGGCAAGAATGAATGCAATTATAATCCATGCCTAGCTTTCGTAGCACTTGTCTTGCATTATCACGAGACTCATGCATCGTGTTTTGGGTAGGAAAAATATAAGATTTCAACGTTCTACAAATTGCAATGAAGCACGCTATTAGAGTACTACATAGCACATTTTATTGGCTTTCAATAAAGAATCATACACATCATAATATACCTGAATAGCTTTGTCACACTCACATCACTCCATCCATACTTTGTTTGTATGCTCAACAATGCAGGAAGTGTCTTCAAATGGGATACCTGACTCCCATCATACAATGGAATGGCAGCCTCTGCAATTAAAGGATCTTGGGATTCCGAGTCCGTCAGAAGCAATGATTCGATCATGTCCTCTAACTCGGGCTCCAAAAAAGCAGGAGGATCGTCCATGTCTCCAGCATTCTCACCCATAGAAGGGGGTTGAGAGTTATCACCTTCTATGAGACAGTTAGTTATCTCGGATGGCATTTGTATAGAGCGTGGACAAACCCGTCTTACTGGATGCAAGAGATCTGCGGACTACAATGTATCGACATGGCCGTGACCTTGTAAAGGACCTTAAGTAGCTAACTTCTACAATAACCCCAAACTATTATACTTAAATCAATTACATGTCATATAGTAATGAGAGAGAACTTACCGCAATCTCGTAATTCAAGACTGCTTGGTCAATTATCTCAACTCGAAACTCTCCATACCATTGCACATGCTCTATGGACAAACGACGTTTCCAACGAATGGCCAATTTGCATTGCGTGCATGGACAGGGGACACGTTGATTGAGCCAAGCCTCACAATCACCACCATGTTGGTCGTGAGTGCTAGACATCTTGACTGCGATGTAATGGAATGATAATTTAATAACGATTCTATATTGTATATTGGGACCACTCCACTATATATATTTCAGGTAAAAAAAATAAATTGTACCTATATCTTTGAGTTCGGCTCTAAACTTATCTATCTTTGAGGTCGGCTCTAAACTATGCTCACACACATACATTTTCGTACCTACATTGCAAAGAATAAAAACCAACACAAGAAAAAATTTGAAAACACTCGCTTCCATTTCTCTCTCTTTCAACACTTCCTAACCTACATTGCAAAGCAACACAAAGCAACACAAAGATTGAAGAGAAACCAACACTTTCTAACCTACATTGCAAAGCAAAACAAAGATTGTAAAGAAACCAAAACAGGGCATACCGTCGTGCTCTCTTCTTCTTCCACGACCTCTTTGTGCGGGCGACTCTCCTCTCCTCGCGTGCGGCTCACGGCTTGTTTCCTTGCTCACCTCCCTCTCTTGCTCACCTCCCTTTCTCTTTCTCTCCGCCTTCGCGCGCTCATTTGAAAGAAACATTTGGGTTTCTGCAAAATGTTACCGCCATAAGTCGTCGCTATTAGCATCGCTATTAGGGTCGCTATTTACATCGCTAAATAGTGACGCTAAAAGCAATGTTTTTAGCGACGCAGATAGCGACGCTAATACTGACGTCGAAAAAAAATGTCGCTACTTAGCGTCGCTATATGTGTGTACCCTTGTAGTGTCACTATATGCATTGCTATTGGCGTCACTAATAGAATTAGCAATGCTTTTAGCGACACCATTTGAGCTACGCGTGGCCGTGGTCGTGTAGCAATGGGAAGGGCAAAAACTTCCAATATCACCACTAAGGGAATCCATGAAGAAGAAGATCCATCCATGGAAGCTGAGATTGAGAGGGCATTCGTTCATGCCGCTCTCCATAAAAAGGGGAAAAACCACCAATTCTCGGTGATCCAAACACCATTAGGGGTGGAATCCTCGACAGGTCCGCCTTATGGCACGGTGGTGCCAGAAAACTAGGAGGCTTCTCACAAGGTTTTACAAACGTCTGACCCTTAGAAATTGTTAGCTTATAACTCTAATTTATGTCATTTTAGGGGACTAGAATGGAACTATGCCCTACGGGTAGAGAGATTGAGCGACGCATCCCTCTCATTTTCCATTCTCTTTGAACCAAGTGCAGCATGGATCTGCTTCAGCTTGGGTATCTCTGTGTAAAGTAGGATGTCCAGGACCCTCGACGCTAGAATATTGTCAAGAGACCTTGACCCACTAGGAACCCAAAATTCAGGTCGATCATCTTGGTGGGTTCTCAAAGGTTCTGTTGCAAGGAGAACACAAGAAACCCTAGGCGACAAACCCCATAACATTCCATGAGAGTGTCGAGCAGCGCCGCTTAGATTCTCTCTCGATGGACCGCTAAAAACGTGCTTGGACAGTCGATAGAGGCAGGTACATTACACTTGGTAATAGAGAAAAACTTTGTAATGATATGTGATTGATTAATGTACGGTTCATAGACATATCATAAACATAATAACCTAAGTGGTATGGCTTGATTGTCAAGCACCACCTGCACCCATAAATACTGACATGCAAGAGAAGAAATTCCTTCTCAACCAAATTAAGGCACTTGAGTTTGGTGGAAAAGGAATAGACGTCACAGCGGAGGTGAATATATGGATTGAGTCAATGAATGATTATTTATTTACTGTAGGAGCTGCTTCTACCAATCAAGCAATGATAGCCAAACTTAAGTTAGTTGGCCAGGCTTGGATATGGTGGAATTAATGGTGCAAAGATCAAGGTATTTCTAAAATCGATGTCACTTGGGTTCAATTGAAAGATGTTGTATGTGGAGGATACCTTCCACCAACCCACCAGACTTTGAGGATGAATGAATTCTTCAAGTTCAAGCAGCTAGAATTAACCTTGGAAGCTTACTACTCAAAGTTTGTATCCCTACTAAAATATGCACCACCTATGGATATTGTGCAGTAAGTATCCAAGATTTGCCATGGCGTGAACACTCCTCTGAACCACCGTCTTGAAGCAATGCGTCCAACAGACTTGCAAGATGCATTAGTTCGGGCAAAGCCAATCATCCAAGAACTTAAATCGCGCAATTGTGACGAAGATGATTCTCGAGATTGGGACAAGAGATGCCACACGTGTGGAGAGATAGGGCACATTCGTAAGAGATGTCCCAACCATCAATGCTTCCACTGCAATGAGCTAGGGCACATCCAAGTAGACTGCCCTGACTTAAGTCCAGAAGATATTGAGCCTCCAAGAAAACAAAGCTACACAAGTGCAGTCTTTGGATATATAGAGGAATCAGATGAAGACAAAGACCTAGAATCCACTACACCTCCTCAAGATGACTAAAAACCCTAGAAATTTTATCGACATATAATACAAGTTTTATTGGAATAAACCTTACTCTTGTAACTGTAGTTAACTCGAGTAATATGAGTTGCATCAATTTTGAGCTTAGAACTTACAAGTGGTCACAGATACTTTAGCAAGGAATGACATTTATAACTTGCAGTGAATTTCTCTTAAGTTGTTTCTTCTCAACTAATATAGATTGGGTCTTACCAGAATGTCAAAGCTTGGGAGTATTCTTTAGTATTACAAGCAAAGCCGATTGTCCATGGATCTCAATCCACATCTAAAAAGAGGACAATTTGGAAACATAGTTTTCAAGATAAAGGACCACTTTGGTCTGCCAAAAGGATCCTAGGGCAATTTGGTCTAAAGAAGAAAATCCTTCCAAATACAATCAAGAATCTTGTGACCCCAAGTGATAAAGTTCTGTGATGTTTCTATTGCAAGGAGTTAGGTCATTTCAAAAGGGAATGTCTGAAGTACACTAAACATTGATGCTGCTAGTGCCACAACATTGGACATATACATGTCAATTCTCAAAGAGAATTTGAACTTATAAGAAATGAAGTTGTACAAGCTTCAGTGATCCAGAACCTACCAGGAAATTATTAGATACTTAGGAAAAAAAACCTAGAAGATATTCATGAGATGTAATTACAATAAACTTTCCTCTTGTAATCCAGACTCAGATATATCAAATACAATCAGTTGTTGTTTTAAAGGACCACATGCTTCTGAGTGGTCAAGGTGTCACAACAAATGTGTGATGGGTCCTACCCCAAAAGTTCCAAAATGAAACCCCTAGTTTCTTGAGATGAGGACATCTCGAGTTCTCCAAGGCGAACCCCCCATATTCGTGTCCCATAGGACCCCCCTAAAAATAATTACAATTATTTGAATTTTTTTACTTCCCCCTATCAACGCCGCCAACTAGTGGGAGGGAGGGGAAGTTGAAGAGGACAACATTGATGATGATAATGATGATGACAATGATGAGAGGGGATGCCACGTGGCCCACCATCCCCAACTAGCCCTCTTGGCCAGTCCGTGATAGCCACCTTGGGGGACTGAGAACCCTTGTTGCCATGCACCACGCTTACAAGTGGTGGGTGGGGTGAGACACCACCACCACCACCACCCCATAACACCTCCCCCATGATAAAATCCCTTCTCCCCCCCATGGAAAAAGAGAGGACGCTCTGCATGCTACTGAGAGAGAGAGAGAGAGAGAGAGAGAGAGAGAGAGAGAGAGAGAGAGAGAGAGAGAGAGAGAGAGAGAGAGAGAGAGAGAGAGAGAGAGAGAGAGAGAGAGAGAGAGAGAGAGAGAGAGAGAGAGAGAGAGAGAGAGAGAGAGAGAGAGAGAGAGAGAGAGAGAGAGAGAGAGAGAGAGAGAGAGAGAGAGAGAGAAGGTTCAAGAAGGCTCCTATTTTTTTTCCCTCCTTAGAGGGTGATCACACACACCTCCCCTTCCCTTCTATCCCACGAAT
This sequence comes from Lygodium microphyllum, assembly GCF_053477565.2. Lineage (NCBI taxonomy): Eukaryota > Viridiplantae > Streptophyta > Polypodiopsida > Schizaeales > Lygodiaceae > Lygodium > Lygodium microphyllum. The sequence goes on along the minus strand of NC_141136.1, from coordinate 178,467,717 downwards.
CCTTTCCCCCATTTTCCCCTCCATTGAGCAAGAGGCTGTTGAAGTCCCTGCGGGGGTGGTTACACTTAAAAAGTGGAAGATCGAGAATGGCCTCCAAGAGGAGAATGCCACGTGCGGATGGCAATCCCATAACTAGCAACAAAGCTTTGGACAAGGGCATCACTATTAATACAACTATGGTACCGGATATAAGTAATACATGTCCAAATTGTTAGATGCTTGCTTTGATTCCCGCATGTGATACATTAGGTCCCCTACTATACCACATGAGAATAGTTCATTGAAAATGATAAATTTCATCTCAAATATTCGAAAGATTGAGTTTTCAAAATGCATGTATCAAGAGAAGTTAATTGCACCTAGATGCTATGCGATAAATTCATACATAACATAAACAATATGTAAGGTTCCAAGGTATTGTTGATTCCCTCTTTGTGCAAATTACTAGGTATGTTTTCACCACAATGTTGAAGGGATGTGTTGTATCTTACACACTTGATAGATTGCATGGTAAGAAATCTAGCGTAAAGAAATTTCATTTTAGAAACTTTAGGTCTTTGCCCAAGCTTTTGACCGATAGCTCAAGTTTGATAGTTGGGATCTGAATGATGTGCATAGTTTGTACAAACAATGACCATAAGGATTAAAACTAAGATGCCTTGAGATCAGTCTACTAATTACTAGTTTCATCAATCCAATTCAGAGTGAAGCTAGATACAAATAACAACTCCAAGACTCAAAGGAAAATGGAGAGCTCAAGGATTAGGAAACCCTAAGTCAAAGGAAAGACGGATACTTTTATACTTGTTGGGAAGAGGGTCTTCACAAGGATGGAGGAGTTTCTCTCAAGGATGAAGGAGAGCCTACGAAGACTCTCGCAAGGAAAGTGCAAGGGGCAATGTAACTCATTTTATAAGATCATATGGCTCTCAAGGTGCTTTTAGGATGAAGGAAAGTACCAAATATTTTAGCAAGGTCCTACGAAGGCTCTAGCTAGGAAAGCGCACGACGCAATGTAATTCATTTTATAAGAGCGCCATGCTCCCTCCTATGCAAGTTGTAAAGTTTAAATGGATATAGGTGAAGGGATAAGTCAACTAGAAGTGAATAGAGAAATAGGATCTTGGCAAGATGCCTAGTCATGTAAAAAAGCGGATGGGTGCCCAAGGGTTTTAGGGTTTTGTATATAAACTCAAAAAGTGAATGAGAAGTTCATTCTTTGGTATGTGACAAAAGTGATCTCTTCTTCTCTCATTCTTGTGTGCTTGTGTGTGCTTGAGAGAGAAAGTGTGAGAGTGTGAGAGAGGGAGTGGGTGTGTAAGGGTGTGAGGGTGAGGGATCAAGGAAAGGAAGCTCTCAATCATCTCCTTTCTTGTTATCTTCTCTTCTCTCGTGTGTGCAGTTATGGAGGATGGAGCTTGAAGGTGGATGGTTGAGGTTGCTTGAGCTTGCATCTTAAATCGTGGAGCAACCAGGATGCTTGAGGGAGGAGGCTACTCACTAGGGCATTAAGGTAAGCTCACTACACCCCTGTATGATTGAAAGTGCATTAGCTAGGTGAGAAATAGCCATTTGTGCTCCCTTGAAATGCTTGAAGCAATAAACAGTCCATGGGTCTTGCCATTTGAGTGTGAGCTCCCACTACATTTTGGTTCCATTGCCTGGACCAACGAATTCAAGCTTGAGCACTTGCGTGACTCAAATCAAGCGATGAAGTAGGGTTGCATCCCCGAACTGATGCTTGAGATAGGTAGGAGATTTGTGCTTTTTATTCTTCAAAACAAGTGAGTATTCTGGATTTTTGCTGAGTAGAAAAGTAGGAGGATTCATTTCAATGTTTGTGTTTTGATACTTGTTGCATTTAGAGTAGGATAGGAGCAAGAAATCAAAGCAAAGCAAACTAAGGTTTTTGCTCCAAAACAAGCTAGAACAGGGCAATATCGGAGGAAGAAAAGGGCTTGAGACTGAAGGAAGGGGGGTTCTGCAAGCAGAGAGAGAGAGAGAGAGAGAGAGAGAGAGAGAGAGAGAGAGAGAGAGAGAGAGAGAGAGAGAGAGAGAGAGAGAGAGAGAGAGAGAGAGAGAGAGAGAGAGAGAGAGAGAGAGAGAGAGAGAGAGAGAGAGAGAGAGAGAGAGAGAGAGAGAGAGAGAGAGAGAGAGAGCTTGAGCTCTAGAGACTTGGATCTTAAGGCTAATCAATTGCCTACCACATGAGTTTTTCCTGTGTATCAAGTATATAGGACTCTCCCTGTGTATGCATTCTTGCATTTTGGAGCTCCTTGCTTGTGGGTGGGGCCAAAATTGTTGCCAGGATTTGAATTATTGTCACTATTCATGTGCCAGCACAATTGGACATGGCCCATAGGGGTCCAATTCCAAGAATTTAACACTCGGATCTTTGATTTTTGGAATTTAGACATTCGGACTAACTTGACCTATCCGATTGGAAGTTATTCATCCAATCTCAAAAATCGGACCATCCCTGTCTGATCAAACATACACCCTGTCTGATTTGGACGTTCAGACTCATAAAATTTGGACACTTTCAAATATGTGTAACTGTTCCATTTAGATCCTTTGTGTTGCACGAAATTCATTGTCCCTCCATATCAAGGCCATCAAGGTATTATTTCTACTTTATGTACTTTGATTGAGGATTTTTATTGGCCATAGATGGAATCCGATGTTTCTAGCTTTGTATTTGAGTGTTTGATTTGTCAAAGAGTTAAGCAACACTATGATAAGCAGTATGGTTTGTTAATGCCTTTACCAATCCCTGAAAGACCATGGGAGCATATTTCAATGGATTTTATTACTGGTCTGCCTAACACTCAAGCTAATCATGATATGATATGGACTATTGTAGATCGATTTAGCAAACATGCATATTTCATTCCATGCAAGAAAACCTTAACTGCATCTCAAGCTGCTCAATTGTTTCTAAAAACTGTTTTCACTAACCATGGTTTACCAAAAGTTATTATTTCTGATCGAGATTTTAGATTCTGCAATAATTTTTGGACTACTTTGTTTGCTAACTTAGGAACAAAGATTGATTTTTCATCTACATTTCATCGTGAAACAAATGGGCAAATAGAAGCTACAAACAACAAAATCTTAGATCTTTTAGGTGCATACACAATTTCAAAACCACAAACCTAGGATACACACTTGCATTTACTTAGTTTGCATACAATAACACACCACATACAGCTATATGAAAAGCACCTTTTGAAATCATTTATGGATATAGATTGCCTACACCTCTTACTTCATTGTCAAACAAAGTTAAAGCTGCTGATGATATTGCCCACATGTATGCTACTATTTTCGATGAAGTTAAATATATGATTGCGAAAGCCCAGCAATCATATACTAAACAAGCAAACATGAAAAGAAAAGCTATGAATTTTATAGTTGATGATTATGTCTGGTTACACATTGAAAAGCGAAGACTACAAAGTACTGAGAAACACCCTATTGTAAAATTAGCTCCTAGATTTTATGGACCTTTCAAAATCATTCACAAAATCAATGACAATGCCTTTAAATTAGAACTACGCCAACACTGGAAAATCCACAATACTTTTCATGTCAGTTTGTTACGACCTTTCAAAGGCCAATTACCTGTCCATCATGTTTATGAAAATCCTCCTTTGTTAGAAGAAGAAACTGAAATCCTTGAACCTGAGACTATTCTAGATATCGACTTTATGACCACTAGAACTGGCCATAGATATTCTCGATATTTGGTGAAATTTAAAAATCATCCTATTGAAGAGGCTAAATGGATGCACGCTCGTGACCTAAGTGCTTAGCTCATACATTGAGCTAATAGCAATTGAGGACAATTGCTATCCCACCTGGGGGATATGATGCCAGGAGGCATATTCCACGGTGGATTCCATGAGGTTTTTGTGGTGGATTCCATAAACTTATATTTATTTTTCGGGGCTCGTACACACAAGGTGGATTCCTTGTGCGAAAAGTCAATGGGAACGCCTATCCTTTTTAGGCGTCTCGTTAATTTAATGTGCAAGTGGGTGATTCCATAGCGGGTGATTCCACAAAATACATATTTAAATTAATGGACGTTTATGAGTTTAGAGTGCGCACTCGTAATCAATTAAGGTTAGGACTTAGTTCCAACCTATTTATTTATTTTGTAGCTGAAGACTACTAGGTATTCACTTTTGTTGGTTTAATTTTATTATTTTCTAACAATTGTGAATACTTAGTTGATGTGTAGAGTAGGTGGCGATGGCGCTAGGAAGCACTAGGCGATAACGTGTATTCAAGCTATCTAGAAGAAATTATCATTTTTGATGGGTGCGCATCTTAGGCGCGGCGCCAATATTTATTTTGATGCGCTTATTTATTAAAGTTCTTGACATATATTTATTATTTTGTAGGTGCATGGATGCACGATTTAAATATTCATTATTGGACATTGTATTTGGGCATAGCCCGACTCTTGGGGCACCCAACTGCTTTATTTTTTATTTGGAAAAAAGTAAACACAAAAGCTAAAGCATGCTAATTATACATTTGGGCTATTTTTTAGCTTGGAGATGAATAATATATTAAATACATGCTTTTTGGAGTACTCACACAAGGCATGGGGAGAGATTGTACCCAATTGGTCTTCTTGCTTCATGTCGTGCAAATTTTCTCTCTTGGTTTTTAAGCAAAAAGTAGAGTTCTTTGTTCTTGGGGACCTTGCGGCGCTCGCTATGTACGCATATGGCATCCAATTTGTGCACCATGATTAACATAATCCTAGATGATGTATGGCATCTTTGATAATATGGAGAATAGTAGATGGGACAAGTCCCCACCTTGGTCATTGTACAAGAAGCCAAGGGTGGTGGTAGACAAGCTAGAGAAAGGGAGCTAGATTACAAGAGGTGAGTGCGCAAAGCACATTATTATAATATATTTACAAGAAGGATAAAATGGGAAGTTGATGTAATAAAGGTGAAAGAGAGAAGAAAATTGCGTATGGCCAGCAGTCTGCGCCTTTGTAACTTCAAATTGGTGAATAATTTGAAAAAAGTTTATTATGTAACTTTGTGGGAATTTTCTTGAAATTCGATTTCCCTTGGGATTTACTAAAATTATTAAAAATGGCTTCCAAAAGTTTCTTTGACTTTAATTCCTTATATATATAAATACATATAAGCATATGACAGAGGGGGTCCATACTTGTAAGCTTTTGTGTAAGATCCAAATGACACCATGATGTGGACATTGACTTGTGTAGAAGAGTGAGGTATCCTCTAATGATGGTGATAGATCCCAAATCTTGGTGATATAGGTGGAACCCAAGTGTAGTTGGAGGCTAGTCCTTTGAAAAAATGTATGCACTCACTCAATCCCTAGGTGTAATCCATTTCCATCTTCACTAAGATAACCCATCCCTTTTACTCTTTACATTGACATCCCTCCTAAGAACTTCTTTCCCCACTTGCTAGAGTTATCGTAACCGAGAAGCAATGTAGCATACCTAGTGCTTAAAGAGTAAACCCAAAGAACTTCTTTCCCCACTTGCAATGTAGCATACCTAGTGCTTAAAGAGTAAACCCAAAGAACTTCTTTCCCCACTTGCTAGAGTTATCATAACCGAGAAGCAATGTAGCATACCTAGTGCTTAAAGAGTAAACCCAAAGTGATAAGATGTAGGGTTTAAGCTATGGGTAAGGCTCTTGATAGGGGTTTTGGCCAAATTTTGTGGTAGAAATCTGGTTTGTAAAAAACCCGGATCAATGCTTAAGATCTATTTGATACGGACTTAAGAGAAACATTAGATATATCTTTTAGAATTAGCATCGCTCTTTCCTATTTTTTGAGAATGTCTTAGGAAAATGATTATGCTGAAAAAGATATTAGACATTAAATGTAGATAAATTCTAGCTCATAAGTCTTACTTGAGCGATCTTAGTGGGCATGGTATAATTTTTCCCTTCAAGTAGTTTACTTTCGAGCTTAAAAAATGTGGAATTAGTTACACACATCAAATTACATTCATAACTAATAGAATAGAAGCATAACTTTGGATTTGGGTACACCTTTTCACAACTAGGCCTACACGTGTTTGATTATAGAGATCTCATCTATGCTTCATACTTAAGCTCCTCATACTCTTGGATCTACTTTTAGGGAATCTCAACAATCTCTTTTTCATGCTCCTCTTCCCTATAAAGGCAAATTCTTGGTAATTGTTTCACATCTTGGGCCATAGTCAGGATGCGAATTTATAATCTAGTTGTTCTATACATATTACTAAGTAAACCTTGAGGACTATGATGGCAGATATAAAATTAATATTATAACACACAATACAATTATTGATCACTCATGTCTTTTATAGCCTAGTGACAAAGAACCATCTCAACTATAGAGCAATACATTGAAAGTTAGTGCGATAAGGTTAGGATCATTATGTGCATTTGGATACCTTAAAAGAAATTCCAAATGTACTTGCGAGTTCTATACAATGTATGATAGCAAATACATTTGAAAAGTGCTTGTTCACTAATATCATTTACTACACAGTAAGAGGGGAGACAAAATGGGATGTGTCTACAATGTAGTGGTGGGTAGGTATGTATGTGCAACTTAGAAGGTGAGTCTCATGCTAGGTTTGAAAGCCTCATAGATATACACAAACCTTAAGGACTAGATTGATGAAAAATTAAAGTGTGTGGGGTGATTCGAGGTAAATATGTATGTGCAATAAGTCAAAGTCATGGCCTACACTGTAGAACCTTGGATCTTGGGCAAGGATGGGGCTAGGAGGTTAACAAAGGAGGTGGCCACTAGTAGATCACCAAGCACTATTAACTTGAAAGTCTCCAAATGCAGTGGGTAAGTGTGGGTGCTTTTTTGTTGCTTCATCTCTCATTTCTTTAATTCTTTGGTACAAGGGGGTGGGGAATGCTAGGTTGTTAGGTCATGCATGCCACCAATACATTTGAAAAGTGCTTGTTCACTAATATCATTTACTACACAACGAAAGGGGAGACAAAATGGGATGTGTCTACAATGTAGTGGTGGATAGGTATGCATGTGCAAATTAGAAGGTGAGTCTAATGCTAGATACGAAGGCCTCATAGGTTTCACAAACCTTAAGGACTCGTAGGTTTCACAAACCTTAAGGACTCGTAGGTTTCACAAACCTTAAGGACTCAATTGATGGAAATTGAACTGTGTGGGGTGGTTCGAGGTAAATATGTATGTGCAATAAGTCAAAGTCATGGCCTACACTGTAGAACCTTGGATCTTGAGCAGGGATAAGGCTAGGAGGTTAACAAAGGAGGTGGTTGCTAGTAGATCACCAAGCACTATTAACGTGAAAACCTCTAAATGCAGTGGCTAAGTTTGGGTCTTATTATGGGTGCTTTTTGTTTCTCTCATTTCTTTAATTTTTGGTACAAGGGGGTGGGGAATGCTAGGTTGTTAGGTTATGTAGGATTTTATCGTAGGGATTCTAATGAAAAATGATGGCTAAACATCTAATGGTTTTGAGATATCCTTAGATGAAGGCTAAGGAGAAATCGATGAATGCAAGTGGTAAACAACTTTTCTCACTCATGTCATCTAGGAGAGCTAGTAACAAGTGAGAAGAAGTAGGGCTTGAAGGTATAGTTGAGTCATACTCTAGCATCTATATTGCCATTGTTATTTAGAAAAAGCTCAAGGACTTGCTTCTTGTAGAACAAGTCCTAGGCTCATTGAGTAGGAGATTAGTAACAAAAGATTATAGTGGCTATGAAGTTAATGAAAGGATCGAAGGATCGAAGCTTGCATGGGAGAGAGAGAGAGAGAGAGAGAGAGAGAGAGAGAGTCCCACAATGTGGGAACTCCAACAGTCACAATGTGTGACCGGCTTTCCCTTTATTCATTTGTCACTAAAAGAATAAAGAATAAAGTGATAGTGATGGGCGCCCGCTGTTGCTGTGTGCAGGTGCGGGTAATGTCAGTGTAGTAATACATAAGAGACTAGGCGGAGGCGCCTTTACCCCCAACAACCTTCCACTTAAAGGCGAATTTACCCTAATGAGGAGTGAAAAAGAAAAAGAAAAGAGAGTACAACATGTACACATATACAATAGGATGAGGAAAGACATCATCTCATCCCACGCCCATCAATCTCCTGAGGAAGACAAAGCGCTCCGTAGAGAGGCTTTTGCTGAGTATATCTACAATATTTTGGTCAGTCGAGATCTTGACAAGGTCAATCGACTTGTCCTCAACGACCCCACATATAAAGTGATACATCACCTCAATGTGTTTCATCTTCGCATGGAAGACCAGATTCTTGGCTAACTGAATAGCACTCATAGAATCTGAATGTAGGGTAGGGATAGCATCAATACCAAGGTCATGAACCAAATGACCCAACCAAATGGCCTCCTTGTAAGCCTCAGTGACTGCAACATACTCGGCCTTTGTAGTAGAAAAGGCCATGCATTTTTGCACCCTAGACATCCTTGAAACAACACCTCCAACATAAGTGAACACATAGCGAAAAGTGGAATTCCTACTGTCTCCATGTCGTGCATCATCAGAGTCAGTGTACCCCACGACTCCTGTATGCTGGCTACCATAGCATATGCATACATCTGTAGTGTCGTTTAGGTATCTCATGATACCCTTCATGGCATCCCAATGCTTCTTGCCAGGTGTAGCCATATAACGTGCCAGAACACCAACTGCAAATGCAATATCTAGATGAGTGGCTATTATGGCATACATAAGACTGCCCATTATGGATGCATAGGGAATCTTGGCCATCTTGGCCCTCTGCTCATCTCTCTGTGGACAATTGGCCAGTGATACCTTTACATAAGAAGGCAATGGACAGCCAATAGGCTTCATGTCCTGTATGCCAAAGCGCTCAAGGACTTTATGAATGTATTCCCTTTGTGACAAGTAGAGGAGTCCTTGATGCCAGTCGCATGTAATGCACATACTAAGTATGTGAGAGGCCTGTCCCAGATCCTTCATCTCAAAGCTCTTCTTGAGCTGAGCCTTAAGAGCATCTAGCACATCATGAGCTTTTCTTACTAATAGCATGCCATCCACATAGAGTACCAAAATAAGCAAAGATCCATCATGGGCTTTCTTCCACATAGAGTGCATATGCGGGCACTGTCACTTTAGTAATACATGGGTGGCTAGGCAGAGGCGCCTTTACCCCCAACAGTTAAGGTCAGGATAGTTACTCAAGAGATGAATGAAGATGATGAACAAGGGTATGACATTTAAAGATTGGAATATATAGGGAGTGATGTCATTATTGAAATTATAAAGCTTGGAGGAGTTTTAGTGGAAGTTGGAGGAGTTGTAAGATGTCTCACAATGGTGAGGATATGTGCAATAAGAAGTGAAAAATTGGTGGTTGATAGATGTACTATAGTAAGCAATAGGATTCTGCTTACAAATTTCATTGCATGTCATAGACTTTTAGGGAGCATGATTGACAAAAGAGTCCACTTGTGGATATTGTGACAACATACATGGTACTTTGTAGAGGGTTCAGTTCCTCTTTTCTCTTATTACAATGGACTTTCAATGTTCCATTAAGATTTTGCAAGAGTCTCTACATTTTTAAAATTCTTTCATCTACATTTGAGATTCACAAGAATCTTATGCACTTTCATTCGATACGTTTCTATGAAACTTCAAAACCTAATCAAAGATAATAGAATTGGTTAATTTTTGTTGGGAGTGATGAGAATATCCAATGATTCTTTCTTCATTTTGGAGCACTAGTTCGTTATAAAAGTAATGTACTTCCATCCTTGTAGGGTTATTTTAAGTGTATCCTTCTTGTTATTTTTGCATCACCTCATAGTGAACCTTGAAGTAACTTTGCATCTATCACACTATAAGCTTCCATATAGACCTAGCTAGAATAGTTTGCCTACTATTTTGAGATGTGAAGTTTACAAGTTTAGTGCTATTTTCAAAGGTGACATGTATATCATCATAAATGTGGCAATGTCATTCCATTCTTTTTCTATAGCCACATAATTTAGGCAATGCAATTTAGATTTTTAACATGATGGCTATGCGCTTTGGCTTGGTGGTTTTGTTTTGTCCATGTGCTCTTCCATGACCAATATAGTCATGAATTTGGTGATGTGCTTTCCTTTCCAATATGGCTATCTATTTTCCATGATGGTAGATATGACTTTCTGGTTTGCTTGGCTTTAATACAAGGGACATGCACTTTGAACGTTACACTTGTTGCTCATTTGTACCCTCTTTGTACCACATTGTGTTAGTTATAGAGTTTCTATTTGATCCATTGAGACAATGTGCTTTTCTCTCACCACCAATATGATCACGAGCTTGGCAAAGATGGAAGACATGGCCATGATCTTCACTTGGCCAATGTGGCCATGTACTACTACATGAAAGGTGCAAATTTGTGGTGCATTCATTAATCCCCAAGGTGTTCTACTACAAAGTGGGATACCTGCACCTTGTTTTTGGGGTTGGAGTACCCAGCCTAGATTTGTAAGTGCCCTGGGGATGTTCGTGAGGTATTCATATGGTTTTGTGGTTCTTTTATTTCACATTCTCAGAGTGTAGACACTAATTCTATGATCGCACTACCATGCCAGCTCCTCTAGCGTATGGCCTAATTGTTGAGGGTACAAGCTATCATGGGGAGAGATTGAAGAATAGGAGAGGTTGGGGCCCTTGTTGGAGACAAAAATGGTGTTTTCTATAAACCCACTTGCTTGAATGGGGGCATACCTTTCTCCGAGAGGAATAAATTCTTTCAAGCCTAAGTATCAAAGTGAAAAGATTGTTCATTGGCATTCTAAACTCACTGAGGAGTTTAGAGACAATATAGAGAAAGGATGCTCTATTATGAGGGAAGAAGTTGTGAGAAAGCACACTCCATTATTGCCTCTATCATGGGGGAAGAAAATTGTCAAGTTTTGCAATGAGTCTCAAATGTTTCACTTGAGAAAAGAGGAATCTTGGGCAGCAAGAGTGCGTTTTTTAGTGACATTATCTGAGTTTTGAAGTTGCTATTCTCCAAATTTTTCAAAAGAGGGAAGTAAAACATGCATTGTATCTACCCTAAAAGCACATGCACTACATCTTCTTGCAATTTTTGAACATAGATGGAGTTAGCCATGATTTTATGAACCATCATACTTTAACAAAGGTGGAACTAATATAATAATGTAGATTTTGGATTCAATATGTCACTAAATTGATTGCTTATTACACATTCTCTATTTTAGTAAATTTATGTCAATAAACTAATGACTCACTTTTCTTTAAGTGTTGATGATGATCTAGCATGGCCATGAGACCATTTAGAGACCAGTATTCCTACTGCATCACTTAATGGGGTGATCAGAGCACTGTGATGGGGATATTTGGTACATGCAGCAATACAAGTTATGAAGGGGAAAGGAAGTGTTTGCCAAGTGTAAGAAAGTACACAAGAATCAAGGAGTTACAAATAAATGAATATGGATTGAGTTCTAGGAAGAGGAAGTGCATTAGCATTATGTACATGTATTTATATGTGCATCGGGGGACACTAGGAATGTTTGCTTGTGTGTAATGAGCATTGCATTCGTTTGGGGTCATACTCTCCCTTACAAGTCAAGGTTTAAGGTCAAGTTTTCTTTCATTAAGAAAGACAAGAGAGTTAATTCTCTTACTAAGAAAGACGAGAGATGTGATCCTTTGGAAGTCATCCTCTGGAAATGACACAAGCTTTTGTGTGGAAGTCAATCTTAAGATTAAGGCTCAAGGCAATCTAATGAACTTCCTTATCTATGGCTCATGGTGGTTGCATGGACCATAAGTTAAGAATATAGTTTAAAAAGCTACTTTTCTTAAAATAGACATAGTGAATCCATTTTTTAAATATCTCGTGATAAAAATCCGATCTCTAAAAATGGCTCACGTGGGTTATTGGAAACGATGAGATCTACAACTTTTATGTTGGACGTTTTTACATCCGAGCAATGCACGAAGAGATATTCTGAAATTGGTGCTCATAGTAGGTCCTAGAATAGCCACATCTTGCATGAAGATTAATCTTTCCAATCTTGGCACTCAAGTCTCTCTCCAAGAAGAGAAGCTCTTGGAGCCTATAAAAGGGGAGGCTCTCCTTGGGTGTGGGGGAGGTGAAGGAAGCATCACTTTGCACGCATGCAAGAGGAGGAGAGAAGGCAGTTCGAGTCTCACAAAGTGTTGCGGAAGCTCTGGTGAAATCAAGTTCCAAGAGGATACCCCTACACATATTGTGTAGGAGAGAAGGTGCAAGTGCTGCGGAAGCTCTTTTGAAATTAAGATCCAAGAGGAGATCCCTACACATATTGTGTAGATGAGAAGGAGAGACTCAAGAAGGATCTTCCAAGTTGTGCAAGTGTTAGCTAGTTGTATACCGTGCAAGGAACCGTGATCTTGTTCCCAAGATCTATAAGTTAAGAATTGGTTTGTGTGTAACGGAGGAGCTTGCTCCTTGTCAATAATATAACTCCACAAGGGGGGGATTGGCCCATCTTCCAGTCCCTAGTGTGTTGTCGATCTCTCTCTCTCTCTCTCTCTCTCTCTCTCTATATCTTTCTTTTCTCTTATCTGTTCTCTCTCTACGCCAACAAAATATTCACCATATATCTTTGAAGTATATAAGAAGGTCGAGCGTGTATCTCAGATCTTATAACACAATAAATGTCTCAAGAACATTTTATATCTAGCCAAAGAGGCATGTGTTGCTAAATATATACTTTTGACTTGAGCAGTATGTTAGACTTGCAAGGTTGTTACAAGCATTTGGCTAACTTTTGGGTTTTTTTTTTGGTGTTAAGTAACACTCACTTATAGAAGCAATGGTGTTATAGTGGTCATTGATAATTCTATCCAAGACTATTACAGAAGCAATGGTGTTACAATGATCATTGATAGTTCTATCCAAGACTAGACATTGAGTTGATTACAAATGTAGGATAATTTTGTTCATGTGTTTGGCCATATAGTTGCTCATTCTTTGGTTTCACTCATTTACAATTGCTCATGGAATGGAAATAAAGGTAGTTGAATCCATGAGCATTGAAGCTCTTAAAAGGATAAGAGCTCCATCTAAATCCTGCATGTTGTGCATGTAGGTAAAAAATAATTGTAAATTTATCATGAACCTTTAGAATTTATCATATCTTTTTTTTTCTAAGGTAAGCATAATAAACCTTGCAACACCATATTGGGGAATATGGAAAATTTCCATAAGTTTGGGACACATGGTCAAATCTTTGGATTTGTCATAACTTGAACACTATAACTCCAAATCGAGTGCTCTATAGCTCAATAGATTCCATTTTTCAAGCGCTTCCCAATGATAGGCACATCATATGGTTTTGAGAAACTTATGGGTATGTTATCCGAGTGCCACCTTTTTAGTATTCAAAAAATGGGAATTGAGAGATTCCCAAACTCACTAATATTGTGTTTTGCCGAGCCTCTTATTTAGTTTTAGGGTTTTAAATCCATTTACCTTGTATAAATTATTTTGTAAATGAATTCTAAACTAGGATCAAATAGTTGATAATCTTATCAATATATATTTTAAGAACTTCATTTACAAGATTTGGATGATTTTGAGTTTTCTGTTTAATGTTGATGATAATGCCTAAAGCAAAAAGACCAAGGAGCTACTAGTTGCAGAATTCCACAACCAACAATTCCTTCATTTTTTAAAATGCTAATATAGAATAGTTTATAGGCATGCACATATGATTAGAGTAGGTTTAATAGTGTATGTAAATTATTTTCAAAATTCAAAAGTCGGACAACATTCAAAAGCACAATTAATGTTGTGATTGCATGCAACTTTAGATGCAGGTCTTTTGACACAAAGTGACTCAACGCCCGTAAGTTTTTTTTAAAAAATTCAAGAAAAGTGTTTGTGATGCTATCTTCAGGCCTAATCCTTGGTAGTATCATTGTTTTCAAAGGTCTTTGTAAGTTCTACTTTACTTATAGAGTAGTTCGTAAAACTCTTAGGAAAGTTGGATGACTAGGTATAGCTAAGAGGCATCCCCACCTTTGGTGTTTCATGTAAATAATCTTCATTTTAATCCAATACCACATTATTGGAAAAATGTAATAAACTTTAGAGGCTATTTTTCAAAACACTTGTATACTTTCTAGACATGCAACCTCTACATTTGTTTTCTTGGGCCCTTTTTTCTTCAATTTTAAGTTGTAAAATGGATGATTTAGTATGACATTAATGGATATCATCACCTTTAATCTTTTATTTATTGGATGTTTTCCCAAAATTAGTATATTATCATACATAGTTAGGCCCAAACTCTCTCTCTCTCTCTCTCTCTCTCTCTCTCTATGTTAATGTGTGTATCACACATGGATGTGTGAATTTTTGGCTTACCAATAGCAAGAGAGTTAGATGTTCTCATTAGGTAAGGTGTTTTTAATTTAGAACATGAGAAAAGTGTGAGTAGCTTTTAAAGTTGCTCCAATGTCAATTCACACATACTTTTCATATTGTCATTAATGAGTAGAAAACACAATTAAATTACTATTTCTATCAATCAATTCTCAAGTGTAACCTCATTTTTAGGGCCAAACCAAATGTCCACACACATTTGAGTGTTTGGAGTTCTTCCTTTGCTTGAATTCAAAATTAGTACTATAGTTTATTTGCATGCTCTATGTCTTAGAATTATGTTTCTTGTTAGTATTTATTTTGAAAATTTTAAGAAGTTATTTGATTTGTAAAATTTCATATACAAATCGTGCTTCAAGCTAAAACCTAATATTTTACTCAATTACTTGCAACACTTTAAATAATGTCTCTTCCGTTTGCACAACAAGGATTTAAATGAGGCAGTATTTGACATCACCTTTCAAGGGGCTACTGTTTCTATTCATAAATGGAAATATGTTTATGAACATCCTTAACAGGTTTATATTCCCATCCTAAAACCTTAATGATGCTCAAAGGGCTTGTTTTGGGGGGGGGGGGGGGGGGGTAGAATATAGATCCATGTATAGAAGTGTGTTTAAGGGGGATTTAAAGATTTCCTATTTCTATATCTTTGAAGCTTCAATAGATCCCTTCTAGAAACAAATCACCATGTCTACAAGAATTATTTTGTTGAAACTAAAAACCCCCTTATGTATGCCTACTCTTTATAAATTGGAAATAATGAACTCTTATGTTAAAGCCATGCTACATCATGGTGCATTTTTTTCCAATCTTACCTCAATCCATAAACTTGAAAATATAACAAAAAAAAGTCCACAAACTCAAACAAAAAATACATTAAAAAAACTCATGTAGATAATGATGTGATTTGACATGTGCATCTCTTCCTTTTGCACAATAAGTATTTAAATGAGGCACTATTTTACATCATCTTTCAAGGGGCTACTATTTCTATTCACAAACAGAAAGATGCTTATGAACATCCTTAATAGGTTTGTATTGCCATCCTAAAACCTTAATGGTGCTTAAAGGGCTTGTTTGGCGGGTTGGTTTTGGGGGGGGCAAGGGGGGGGGGGGGGGATGGTGATAGTATACAAATCCAGGTATAGAAGTGTGTTGATGGGGGATTTAGAAATTTCCTATTTCTATATCTTTGAAGTTTAAATAGATCCCTTATATAGCCCTTCTAAAAACAAATCACCCCTTCTACAAGAATTTTTTTCTTGAAACTAAAAACCCCCTTATGTATGCGTACTCTTGATGAATTGGAAAAAAATAGCTCTTATGTTAAACACATGCTACAACATGGTACATTTTTTTCTAATCGTACCTCAATCCATAAACTTGAAAATATAACATTAAAAAAACTCAAAGTGTAGATAATGATGGGATTTTCACATGTGTGTCTCTTCCTTTTGCACAACAAGGATTTAAATGGGCACTATTTTACATCACCTTTCAAGGGGCTACTATTTCTATTCATAAATGGAAATATGTTTATGCACATCCTTAACAAGTTTATTTTCTGTCCTAAAACCTTAATGGCACTCAAAGGGCTTGTTTGGGGGGTGGGGGGGTGGGAGGGGGGGGACTATTATATAGATCCATGTATAGAAGTGTGTTGACGGGGGATTTAAGAATTTCCTATTTCTATATGTTTGAAGCTTAAATAGATCCCTTATATAGCAATTCTAAAAACAAACCACCCAGGCTTCTACAAGAATTATTTTCTTGAAACTAAAAACCCCCTTATGTATGCCTACTCTTTATAAATTGGAAAAAATTAGCTCTTATGTTAAAACCATGCTACATCATGGTACATTTTTGTCCAATCTTACCTCAATCCATAAACTTGCAAATATAACATTCAAAAAATTGATCAAAGTGTAGATAATGATGCGATTTGACATGTGCAAGTTGATAATTAGGCCACTTCTCTACTAGAGACCTTAGTCATATTTCTTGGTTTAAGTAGGACATAAAGCTATTCTTAATGTGTTTTTCCTTGTGCCATCATGCATCATGCTTAAAGTGTTATGATGATAAAACATGGACAAGGTGGTTTATAAATTTTAAAGGTACTTCCCTTGTCCATTCAATGACATGATTTAACAAATCGAACTTGCACATGAATTAAAATGCACAAAATTTGATATTTGACTCCTTAGATTCATAATGTTACATGAAATCCAAAAGTTGTGATACTTTACTAAGTATAGCAAGGGAACTTGGTTTTGACGAGATATTACTGATTGTTTTCGTGAAAAGCGATCTTAGCTTAATAGTATTTTGATGGGAAATGTGAGCTCTTCTTCATTGCCAAACTAGTATATTCATAATCATTTATATGATCTTAGATTCTTGACCCAAAACTTTTGGAAGGAGTACCATTTATCTAACTAAAGAATGATATAGAAAAAATGGATGTTAGAAGCTTTATTAATTTGACGTTGTAACTTACAAGGAAGAAAAAGCACATGTTAGTATTTAATTAAAATAACTTGAATTTCTTGAGTAATGTTTCAATATATTGATACCAAGGAGAGGAAGTACCTTTAGAAAGTGAAATTATACTGAAGGAATATGCAAGAGAGTGAGTGGGTAACTTTGTGTGCATGCGAAAGTATTTCACTTGTCTTTTTGGGTGGGATTATTCAATTGGTCAAAATCATAAATTTGATTAATATAAGCAGCTCGTAGAGGTCAAGGTCATGCAAGCACAACAAGTGCAAATTGTTAACAAAGTGGGTCACACAATATCCACATGATTATATTTTCTCAGATCACAATAATGATTCTTTTTCTCTTGGGAACATGACCATTGTTGCTACTACTAATTGACAAAGCTAAAAGGCATTGAAACATAAAAATGATAAAGTTGATAGGTTGAAGTCTTGAGCTAGTAGAAAATCATAATTGTAATCCTATCATATACAATTACTCAAGGGAAATTTATTGATTCTTTATTTTTATTAAAAATTATATTATTCTACATGTGAAATAATAAACAATTGTCCACTTCATCTACTTCACCTTTTATTTTGAATATGGTTTCATTTTGGTTATTCTGTTACATTATTGTTCCCTTATTATTCGTTTAAAAACATGTGAGAAATTCAATTCATCACTCACGCATGTGAGACCAAAATAAGTGTTCACATTACCTTTAATATATTTCAGTTATTTCTTCTAACCAATCAACAAATACCACAAGGTATGGCATGAAGATTAGAACTTTTTCTTTGTAGTCCTATGTGGTATGGTTTAACCTTATGAAAATATCTTTTTTGGGATGAGAAGCTCGTATCCACGCTAGATTCTTCTTATCTCCCAAAGGGCGACAGTGCCTGGTTTCCATCTCCTCTTCTTCTGTAGTGGTCATTATGCTCTATGGGGAGCACCTGCTGTATTAGAGGAGGCTCCACCTTGTGCTGTAGTGGCGGGCCTTGACATGAGGCCTTTCCATGGTCGAGAAACGGGCGATATACTTGGTGCCTGCCATGCAAGCTCGAGGAAGGCAAGATGGAGAAGAGACAGAGGTTGGGGGTGTGAGAATGGAGGAAGCATAGAAAGAAAGTTGTGAAAATGAGAAAAAGAATGAACTTTTAACCCATTTAAACCCCAAAACTGGGTTAATGCAACTTCATACACACTGTCCATGGTGTGATCGTAAATCCATAACCTTTTATCGGAATGCGACGAAACTTCACATGCGCACTCGTTAGGTGGCCAAGAGTTTTTTTTTTGGAAAAAAAAAGACATGCAGACCCCTGCTCCGAAGTTTGGTGTTTGAAGAATTCTTTCGCACTTTTCTCTTCCTTCTTCTCCTTCACAGGTTCCCTCCTTATCCTTTGTAGCTATCCCCTCTCTTTTAGTGGATGTGATGGCAATGGCAATGGCAGCGGCACTCTCTCTCTCTCTCTCTCTCTCTCTCAATCTCCCTTGCATTGATCTGTCTCCCTTCTTCTCTCTATACATCTCTTCATCAACAAAAAGAAAGAGAGAAGTAAAAAAAAGAGAAAAACAAAGAGAGAAGAGAGAATGCACTTACCTTAAAGCTTGAAGAAGAATCCTTTCATGCTTCTCTCCTTCTTCTTCTTCTCCTTCATGGGTTCCCTCCTTCTTCTTTGCAGTTGTCCCCTCTCTTTTCCTGGTGGATTGGCGATGGTAGTGGCTTCTCTCTCTCTCTCACACACACACACACACACAGATACACACACACATACACACACACTCTCTCAATCTCCCTTGTGCACATTGATCTCTCTCACTTCTTCTCTCTATACACTTTTCATCAACAAAAAGAAAGAGAGACATAAAGAAAAGAGAAAAACAAAGAGAGAAGAGATAATGCAGTTACCTCAAAGCTTGAAGAAGAATCCATTTGTACTTCTCTCCTTTTTCTTCTCCTTCACAAGTTCCTTCATTCTCCTTTACAATTGTCTCCTCCCTCTTCGTGGATGGTGGTGGTGGTGGCGGCCTCTCTCTCTCTCTCTCTCTCTCTTGCTTGTTTACAAACCTGTAAAATGCCATGCTCGAGTTTCAACACTTTTTTTTGAAGCCCCTCTCTCTCCCGTTTTTTATTTCTCTCCATCTCTCATTTCCATTCTCTCCCTTCTTTTCTCTATTTCTCTCCCTGCTTCCCTCCCCACTCTCACTCAACTCATCTCATTGCAAAGACAATCAAAGATAGAAAATAAAAAGCTTAAAAAACAAACATATTGAAAGAAATGTCACCCCACCTCTCTTTATCTCTCTCTCCCCCCTCTCCCTTTACTTTTCTTTCTTAACGTTCTCTCTTATTCTCTCATTGTTTTCCTATTTCTCTCTCCCTCTCTCTCGCTCTCTATTTTTTTCTCTCTATCTCTCTTTCTCCCTCTCTCTCTCTTCTTTTCACTCTCCTTTTTCTCTTTACTTCACCCTTTTTTTCTACCTCCTCCTCCTCTCTTCCTTCCCTCTCCCTCTCTCTATTTCTCTCCCCCTGTCTTTCTCTTTCTCTCTCTATTTCCATTTCTTTGTTTCCTGTCTCTTTGTTTCTCCCCCCTCTTTCTCTCATTGTTTCTCTCACTCATCCTCCTCTCTCCCTCCCTTCATCTCTCATTTCTCTCTTCCTCTTTCTCTCTATTTTCTTTCTTCGCTTTCTCTCCCTCTTTCTCTCTTCCTCTCCCTTCCTTCTTCTCCCTCCCTTCCTTTCTCCCTCTCTTTCCATGTATCTCTTTGCAAAGAAAAAAAGAAAAGAAAAGAAGAGAATACACAAATAAAGCAAGAAAAGGCAATGTACCTACCTCAAAGTCATGAAGATAAAACCCTTTGTACCTTCTCTTTGCACCTTCCCTCCCTTCTCCCTTGCACACTTCTCTTTTTTCTTCATGTGTAGTGGCAGCGGCAGTGACGATGGTGATGAGCTCTCTCTCTCCCTCTCTTTCTCTCCCTCTTAAAGCTTCAAGCTCTCTTGATCTCTCTTTCACTTTATTTGCAAATGTTTTCTCGGCAAATGTCACGCTCGGGTTTTTGAAACTTTTTTCTCAGATCGACATCGCTATTAGCGTAGCTATATGAGTCGCTATTAGCATCGCTAATAGAATTAGGAATGTCTCTATTAGCATCACACTACAACATATACACTCTATAACGACGTTTTCTTTACATATGAAAAATATCCCCGTCGTCGCTATTAGCATCGGTATTAGCGTCGCTACAAAACCGTCACTATTTGCCTCGCTATTTTCATCGGTATTAGCGTCGCTATTTAGCGACTCTAATACCGACAAAATTAGGGACGAAAATAGGGATGGTTACAAAGGAATTTCCGACACTAATACCGACGATTGTAGAATTATTTTCCGACGCTGATATCGACGGTTGCAGAAAATAAAAATTTTTATGGCAGTGCTGCAGATACAGATCCACACAGGGCTAAGAGACAATTCCTGTTGTCAAAGAAGTTAGACAATCGATCCCAAATAATGACAAGACTTTGCAAACAAGTACTTTCATGACATTAATTAACACAAATGTGCATTGCATTGATAAAGAAAATAACAGAACTGAAATTGAGAAGTGCTACTGCGACAAAGCAAATATGGAGTCAAGCTACAACATAGAAGTACGAATCATATACACTTAGCTATTACATATGGAGGATAGAGGCCATAAGGCCTTACATAATACAAGATAGGGAGTAATCCTATGTAGCCTAATCTGCTCTCTACGACTTATCCGCATCAGCAAACTCCTCTCACTGTAAAGGCATATCGAAGGGAGTCTGCAACAGCAAATACATATATAATTGTGAGTACCAAATAGAAACTGACATATAATGACAGATTTCTCAAATTAGGAATGATATTTATTACTACTTACCGGTCCTCCGCGAGCATAGAGCTTCTCGATCATGGCACTCAAGCCATGCTTCTCCCCGTATGTCACCTCTAGTGCAGTCAGGTCACGATTCGTAAAACCTTGCTGTGACACACAAATATTGAAAAACAACATACTTGAGATTAATGTTCGAAATACATACATCAACATGGATGTCATTAAATCAGAGTACTCTACCCTATTAATACTTATGAAATCTGCCAGGAATGTTGCGTGGCCACTGCCACCAAGGTGATGCACCGATCTTGCGTCCAAGCGCGCCTTTGCAGCGTCCTTTTGCTGCTTCCACTTGTCTGGAGTGGATGTTGCCTCATCCTGGAGATTACTCCAGTCCTCTGTATCCAGCCACTCCAGCTTTGATTTGCCCTGCTTGACTGCTTCGCATGCATCAGATTGCCTATGCGACTGATAGTCATGCATACGCGTCATCATCCACCCTCTCAAAAATCTATCATTGCTAGAGGGCTGAGGAAACTCTCGATACAATGTATCCATTATGTAGTCCTTGCTGGCATCTGGGATCTCCTTCCGCTTGTTTGTAATGTTGTGCCGAAATACTTGTTGGCACAACTCATGCATCCTAGAGATGACAGGTTTTCCATCATCATTCATATATAAATGGCAAGAGGCCTTATCTATGAGATATAAGTAACCTGCAAGATTTTGCAAACGGGTACTTTCATGACATTAATACAAATGTGTCAAACACAACTTGAATTGATAAGTGCTACTCCGAAAAAGGATGCGAAAATACATACATGGAGGAGTGGGTTTCGTGTACTTCTTGTCAGCCCTGGGAGTGATCAATGGGGTGCGTGAAGGAGTGGGAGTAGTAGACGTTTACCTGCCATCGCCAGTGAAAGAGGGTGTCGACTCCCTGGTGGCAATGCAAGTGGGAGAGACTGCATCTGTATCCCCACAATAGGAGCTACCTCCTCCTCGACTACATGACTCTGAAGCAAAGCGAGACTTGCGACTGCATCTATTGGAGACCGAAGCATTGGACCGTCTAGAGTCTGCTGATCGTGCTGAGGTGGAACAGGAAAGCTGTGCATCGGCTCTATCTCTGACCTGTGCTAGCTGCTCTGGTGAGAAATGCGCTAGCATCGCGTCAATGTCGTCATCTGTAAAATTGTGACTCATCCTGCCGTCCGTGCCCAAATACTAAACCTGCACATACAAGGAAAAATAATAATATTAGATAATGAATTGCAAGACATAATAAAACTAAGACTTAATTAGCAAGACTTTATTTTAAAATAATAAAAAAACAGATAATACAAAATACCATACTCCAAAAACATACAAACTATCTTAACCGATTTGCAAAAATTGGCATTGTTGCAGTGGGAGGAATGTTTTGATTGAGTCACTTTTGTTTAGGGTTCCACAATCTCATCTTGACATAGCTCAATATACACCGGGAGATCTATATAAAATTCTCCACAAAATGAGGACTCAGCTTCATTTTCAAAAAACCCATCCTCTATCTCCATATGTGAGATGTCTTGGTCTTCCAGGCGGTTCATCCTAGTTTCTTGTATGCCTTCTGTCATTGCCGCTATTAAAGGTGTCTCTTCTACGATCGGTACAAGGGTTTTGGTAAACACGAGGATACTCCTAGATGTCATGGGAATGACATACCACCATTGAGGTTGTAGGATTAGGGAAAAAGACGACCTGATCCATATTATGATTAGTATAAAAGTCCACTTTGAGATTGCTAAAGCACGTTAAGTATTAGGGACTCTTACCTACTCACAATGATTTGGTAAAACAAATGTATCACTCAAATCGGTCCACTTTTTCGTTGAGTCAATCTCAAAAAAGCCACTTGGCCCTCGCCGAACTGTTGCACCTGCTCCTTCGAGAGTAACCTTGAATTATTGCATATCAAATATGGTCACGGAGAAACTTCGATAGTCCACTGCAAGGATACTCTGTAAACATCCGAAATACTCCATCTCTGCAACTACATGGTTTGGATCTGTGGCACGTCGTCGGCTTTCCTGCTCAAACATTGCCATCACTCCACAGTCCATTGTCGAGCGTAACTTGTCAATGTGCTCTACTCTGAAATGTCGTTCACGTGACCATGCTGCACTATGGACCTTATATTGGGAGAAGAACAAATATATTAGTTGCGATTTGCAGTATAGATTGTAATTTCTTGGGATTGCATACCTTGGGATTGCATTCACGTGAGAAGTCCTACTCTTCTTCAGTAACTGTTTCTCCATCTTGAGATGCTTTGGTTAGGGCCTCATGTAGCCATCTAGTGGATATGAGTAGAGGCATATCCTCTAGGCCCTTCGGATATCGAATGGGCAATTGCCGCGTACTCCGTCGAAAGTCAGATCTTGCAGACTCTCGCTCAGCTCGAGTATCCTCATACCGTTGCAGCCATTTCTCCATCGTAGCGCTATATAGCATACAAAATTGGTTCACCTTGGACTCCATGGATGCGTCCATCTTCTTCTCTATTCCATTTCCCGCTAGGATATCTCCATTCAGACGATCATCCTCCTTAAGTGACCATATCAAGCCTTTGTCCCAGTCCATAGTGGACAACCACTCAGAAATGTACACCAAGGCCTCCGACACTAACCAACCTTCAGCCATGCTATCCTCAGGACGAGCCTGTTGTCGCACAAATCCCTTTAAGGTCTTCATGAACCATTCAAGGAAAAACATCCATCGACTATGGACTTGACCTACAACCTGCAATTCATCTACAATATGCACTAGAAGATGGATTTGTATCATGAGCATGCTATTAGGAAGATACTTCTCCAAAAGACAAGCAGTCTCTACTGGCATGCATTTCGCAGATTCAATCGATGATGTGTGAATCTCTTTCTGGGAGACAAACTGAACCAACTTGGATAATTTGTAAATGGCTATCCCTACCTCCGATGTCAGAGACCCCATGATTGCGATTGGCAATACGAACTGTGAAAACCATGTAATTAATATTGTGTATAAACAAACGGAGATTCTGAAATCTAATATGTAGAATCATGCTATACGCAGCCTCATACCATACATACTTGACACATCTTATGCCAATCATGGAATTTGACTCATGTGAGTTGGGGTCATCCTTTGTGAATGCTGTCTTGAGAGAACGCATTAGGCTAGTCGGCGTGTGAAAGGACTTGATGTTTTCCTTTACTCGTTGCACTTCATTGCCAGACAAAACCCAAGGAGCGCGCGGCAATTGTACTCGACCGTCGACGCCACTTACAGGCCAATATGGTTCCATCTTTCCACTGCTTTCAAATCCATCCTCGCTCCTAGTGTGTCTCGCTGCCTAGTGAGGTGGTCTCATAGCAAGCTACCCACATTCTTAAAAATGTGCATGGGATCTAAAAGGTGGTTAATTTTCAGTTTTTTCCAATAAGTCAGCTCATAGAAAATTGAGAAGCGTCGCATTCCACTGGGAAGCGAGTCTTGGTCCACCATCCTATGATCAAACCAGCTCAGTGCGTTCATTCTCGCAGGAGGGCGACCAAGAAATCCTTCTCTCATGAGATGACCCTCTGGCAAAAAAGCCCAATGTCCCTCAAATACCATCTTCTTCATAGATTTTGACATACGAGAATCCAACCTTGGTCCACACAGAGGACATGCATGGTAACCTGACGTGACTAGCCTTGCAGAACACACATGTACAATGAGGTATGTCATAACACCAACATCGCTCAAAGAAAACTGGAAAAATAAGAAAACGCTCTTTACTAGAGCATTCTCCATAACCTGGAAAGTCATGCATGGTCCACATAAGAATTGCCCTTATAGTTGCGGATCGCCTACCAATATGTTTGCTCATGTCCTCCACTACAATTCCCTCCCACAACTCCTTTATCACATCAATCAGTGGAGAGAGGTAGACATCCATATTCTTGACTTTGTATCGTCTAGGCACAAGCAAGCTGAGCAAAAGGTGTCCTTTCTTGGTGGAAAGCCATGGCAGTATATTGTAGTTAACAAGGACCACGGGCCATACACTATAGGAGGTGGCACGTAAACCAAAAGGATTTACCCCATCCATGGCAAGACCGAATCATAGATTCCTCGCCTCCTTTGCAATGTCAAGGAAAGTCTCGTCAATGTGATGCCATGCTTCTAAGTCAGCTGGTGTACGCTGTACACCATTAGTGGATCGATTTTCCACATGCCATGTAGTCAAATTTGCAAAACTCTTGGTCCGAAAAATGTGACGAACACGCGGTATATTGTAGTTAACAAGGACCACGGGCCATACACTATAGGAGGTGGAACGTAAACCAAAAGGATTTACCCCATCCATGGCAAGACCGAATCATAGATTCCTTGCCTCCTTTGCAAAGTCAGGGAAAGTCTCGTCAATGTGATGCCATGCTTCTAAGTCAGTTGGTGTACGCTGTACACCATTAGTGGATCGATTTTCCGCATGCCATGTAGTCAAATTTGCAAAAATCTTGGTCTGAAAAATGTGACGAACACGCGGTATCAGTGGAAAGTGCCTCAAAACATTCTGTCGAACAGTCTGTCCTTGCAAGTCATTTCGATACCTATCCGCACTGCACTTGGGACATGTGGCCAACAATTCAAACTCTCCCCGAAAGAGAACACAATCATTGGGGCAAGAATGAATGCAATTATAATCCATGCCTAGCTTTCGTAGCACTTGTCTTGCATTATCACGAGACTCATGCATCGTGTTTTGGGTAGGAAAAATATAAGATTTCAACGTTCTACAAATTGCAATGAAGCACGCTATTAGAGTACTACATAGCACATTTTATTGGCTTTCAATAAAGAATCATACACATCATAATATACCTGAATAGCTTTGTCACACTCACATCACTCCATCCATACTTTGTTTGTATGCTCAACAATGCAGGAAGTGTCTTCAAATGGGATACCTGACTCCCATCATACAATGGAATGGCAGCCTCTGCAATTAAAGGATCTTGGGATTGTGAGTCCGTCAGAAGCAATGATTCGATCATGTCCTCTAACTCGGGCTCCAAAAAAGCAGGAGGATCGTCCATGTCTCCAGCATTCTCACCCATAGAAGGGGGTTGAGAGTTATCACATTCTATGAGACAGTTAGTTATCTCGGATGGCATTTGTATAGAGCGTGGACAAACCCGTCTTACTGGATGCAAGAGATCTGCGGACTACAATGTATCGACATGGCCGTGACCTTGTAAAGGACCTTAAGTAGCTAACTTCTACAATAACCCCAAACTATTATACTTAAATCAATTACATGTCATATAGTAATGAGAGAGAACTTACCGCAATCTCGTAATTCAAGACTGCTTGGTCAATTATCTCAACTCGAAACTCTCCATACCATTGCACGTGCTCTATGGACAAACGACGTTTCCAACGAATGGCCAATTTGCATTGCGTGCATGGACAGGGGACACGTTGATTGAGCCAAGCCTCACAATCACCACCATGTTGGTCGTGAGTGCTAGACATCTTGACTGCGATGTAATGGAATGATAATTTAATAACGATTCTATATTGTATATTGGGACCACTCCACTATATATATTTCAGGTAAAAAAAAAAAATTGTACCTATATCTTTGAGTTCGGCTCTAAACTTATCTATCTTTGAGGTCGGCTCTAAACTATGCTCACACACATACATTTTCGTACCTACATTGCAAAGAATAAAAACCAACACAAGAAAAAATTTGAAAACACTCGCTTCCATTTCTCTCTCTTTCAACACTTCCTAACCTACATTGCAAAGCAACACAAAGCAACACAAAGATTGAAGAGAAACCAACACTTTCTAACCTACATTGCAAAGCAAAACAAAGATTGTAAAGAAACCAAAACAGGGCATACCGTCGTGCTCTCTTCTTCTTCCACGACCTCTTTGTGCGGGCGACTCTCCTCTCCTCGCGTGCGGCTCACAGCTTGTTTCCTTGCTCACCTCCCTCTCTTGCTCACCTCCCTTTCTCTTTCTCTCCGCCTTCGCGCGCTCATTTGAAAGAAACATTTGGGTTTCTGCAAAATGTTACCACCGTAAGTCGTCGCTATTAGCATCGCTATTAGGGTCGCTATTTACATCGCTAAATAGTGACGCTAATAGTAATGTTTTTAGCGACGCAGATAGCGACGCTAATACTGACGTCGAAAAAAAATGTCGCTACTTAGCGTCGCTATATGTGTGTACCCTTGTAGTGTCACTATATGCATTGCTATTGGCGTCACTAATAGAATTAGCAATGCTTTTAGCGACACCATTTGAGCTACGCGTGGCCGTGGTCGTGTAGCAATGGGAAGGGCAAAAACTTCCAATATCACCACTAAGGGAATCCACGAAGAAGAAGATCCATCCATGGAAGCTGAGATTGAGAGGGCATTCGTTCATGCCGCTCTCCATAAAAAGGGGAAAAACCACCAATTCTCGGTGATCCAAACACCATAAGGGGTGGAATCCTCGACAGGTCCGCCTTATGGCACGGTGGTGCCAGAAAACTAGGAGGCTTCTCACAAGGTTTTACAAACGTCTGACCCTTAGAAATTGTTAGGTTATAACTCTAATTTATGTCATTTTAGGGGACTAGAATGGAACTATGCCCTACGGGTAGAGAGATTGAGCGACGCATCCCTCTCATTTTCCATTCTCTTTGAACCAAGTGCAGCATGGATCTGCTTCAGCTTGGGTATCTCTGTGTAAAGTAGGATGTCCAGGACCCTCGACGCTAGAATATTATCAAGAGACCTTGACCCACTAGGAACCCAAAATTCAGGTCGATCATCTCGGTGGGTTCTCAAAGGTTCTGTTGCAAGGAGAACACAAGAAACCCTAGGCGACAAACCCCATAACATTCCATGAGAGTGTCGAGCAGCGCCGCTTAGATTCTCTCTCGATGGACCGCTAAAAACGTGCTTGGACAGTCG
This sequence comes from Lygodium microphyllum, assembly GCF_053477565.2. Classification (NCBI taxonomy): domain Eukaryota; kingdom Viridiplantae; phylum Streptophyta; class Polypodiopsida; order Schizaeales; family Lygodiaceae; genus Lygodium; species Lygodium microphyllum. Next base: position 178,439,928 of record NC_141136.1, on the reverse strand, counting down.
ATAGAGGCATGTACATTACACTTGGTATTAGAGAAAAAATTTGTAATGATATGTGATTGATTAATGTACGGTTCATAGACATATCATAAACATAATAACCTAAGTGGTATGGCTTGATTGTCAAGCACCACCTGCACCCATAAATACTGACATGCAAGAGAAGAAATTCCTTCTCAACCAAATTAAGGCACTTGAGTTTGGTGGAAAAGGAATAGACGTCACAGCGGAGGTGAATATATGGATTGAGTCAATGAATGATTATTTATTTACTGTAGGAGCTGCTTCTACCAATCAAGCAATGATAGCCAAACTTAAGTTAGTTGGCCAGGCTTGGATATGGTGGAATTAATGGTGCAAAGATCAAGGTATTTCTAAAATCGATGTCACTTGGGTTCAATTGAAAGATGTTGTATGTGGAGGATACCTTCCACCAACCCACCGGACTTTGAGGATGAATGAATTCTTCAAGTTCAAGCAGCTAGAATTAACCTTGGAAGCTTACTACTCAAAGTTTGTATCCCTACTAAAATATGCACCACCTATGGATATTGTGCAGTAAGTATCCAAGATTTGCCATGGCGTGAACACTCCTCTGAACCACCGTCTTGAAGCAATGCGTCCAACAGACTTGCAAGATGCATTAGTTCGGGCAAAGCCAATCATCCAAGAACTTAAATCGCGCAATTGTGACGAAGATGATTCTCGAGATTGGGACAAGAGATGCCACACGTGTGGAGAGATAGGGCACATTCGTAAGAGATGTCCCAACCATCAATGCTTCCACTGCAATGAGCTAGGGCACATCCAAGTAGACTGCCCTGACTTAAGTCCAGAAGATATTGAGCCTCCAAGAAAACAAAGCTACACAAGTGCAGTCTTTGGATATATAGAGGAATCAGATGAAGACAAAGACCTAGAATCCACTACACCTCCTCAAGATGACTAAAAACCCTAGAAATTTTATCGACATATAATACAAGTTTTATTGGAATAAACCTTACTCTTGTAACTGTAGTTAACTGAGTAATATGAGTTGCATCAATTTTGAGCTTAGAACTTACAAGTGGTCACAGATACTTTAGCAAGGAATGACATTTATAACTTGCAGTGAATTTCTCTTAAGTTGTTTCTTCTCAACTAATATAGTTTGGGTCTTACCAGAATGTCAAAGCTTGGGAGTATTCTTTAGTATTACAAGCAAAGCCGATTGTCCATGGATCTCAGTCCACATCTAAAAAGAGGACAATTTGGAAACAGAGTTTTCAAGATAAAGGACCACTTTGGTCTGCCAAAAGGATCCTAGGGCAATTTGGTCTAAAGAAGAAAATCCTGCCAAATACAATCAAGAATCTTGTGACCCCAAGTGATAAAGTTCAATGATGTTTCTATTGCAAGGAGTTAGGTCATTTCAAAAGGGAATGTCTGAAGTACACTAAACATTGATGCTGCTAGTGCCACAACATTGGACATATACATGTCAATTCTCAAAGATAATTTGAACTTATAAGAAATGAAGTTGTACAAGCTTCAGTGATCCAGAACCTACCAGGAAATTATTAGATACTTAGGAAAAAAAACCTAGAAGATATTCATGAGATGTAATTACAATAAACTTCCCTCTTGTAATCCAGACTCAGATATATCAAATACAATAAGTTGTTGTTTTAAAGGACCACATGCTTATGAGTGGTCAAGGTGTCACAACAAATGTGTGATGGGTCCTACCCCAAAAGTTCCAAAATGAAACCCCTAGTTTCTTGAGATGAGGACATCTCGAGTTCTCCAAGGCGAACCCCCCATATTCGTGTCCCATAGGACCCCCCCTAAAAATAATTACAATTATTTGAATTTTTTTACTTCCCCCCTATCAACGCCGCCAACTAGTGGGAGGGAGGGGAAGTTGAAGAGGACAACATTGATGATGATAATGATGATGACAATGATGAGAGGGGATGCCACGTGGCCCACCATCCCCAACTAGCCCTCTTGGCCAGTCCGTGATAGCCACCTTGGGGACTGAGAACCCTTGTTGCCATGCACCACGCTTACAAGTGGTGGGTGGGGTGAGACACCACCACCACCACCACCCCATAACACCTCCCCCATGATAAAATCCCTTCTCCCCCCCATGGAAAAAGAGAGGACGCTCTGCATGCTACTGAGAGAGAGAGAGAGAGAGAGAGAGAGAGAGAGAGAGAGAGAGAGAGAGAGAGAGAGAGAGAGAGAGAGAGAGAGAGAGAGAAGGTTCAAGAAGGCTCCTATTTTTTTTCCCTCCTTAGAGGGTGATCACACACACCTCCCCTTCCCTTCTATCCCACGAATCCTTTCCCCCATTTTTGCCTCCATTGAGCAAGAGGCTGTTGAAGTCCCTGCGGGGGTGGTTGCACTTAAAAAGTGGAAGATCGAGAATGGCCTCCAAGAGGAGAATGCCACGTGCGGATGGCAATCCCATAACTAGCAACGAAGCTTCGGATAAGGGCATCACTATTAATACAACTATGGTACCGGATATAAGTAATACATGTCCAAATTGTTAGATGCTTGCTTTGATTCCCGCATGCGATACATTAGGTCCCCTACTATACCACATGAGAATAGTTCATTGAAAATGATAAATTTCATCTCAAATATTCGAAAGATTGAGTTTTCAAAATGCATGTATCAAGAGAAGTTAATTGCACCTAGATGCTATGCGATAAATTCATACATAACATAAACAATATGTAAGGTTCCAAGGTATTGTTGATTCCCTCTTTGTGCAAATTACTAGGTATGTTTTCACCACAATGTTGAAGGGATGTGTTGTATCTTACACACTTGATAGATTGCATGGTAAGAAATCTAGCGTAAAGAAATTTCATTTTAGAAACTTTAGGTCTTTGCCCAAGCTTTTGACCGATAGCTCAAGTTTGATAGTTGGGATCTGAATGATGTGCATAGTTTGTACAAACAATGACCATAAGGATTAAAACTAAGATGCCTTGAGATCAGTCTACTAATTACTAGTTTCATCAATCCAATTCAGAGTGAAGCTAGATACAAATAACAACTCCAAGACTCAAAGGAAAATGGAGAGCTCAAGGATTAGGAAACCCTAAGTCAAAGGAAAGACGGATACTTTTATACTTGTTGGGAAGAGGGTCTTCACAAGGATGGAGGAGTTTCTCTCAAGGATGAAGGAGAGCCTACGAAGACTCTCGCAAGGAAAGTGCAAGGGGCAATGTAACTCATTTTATAAGATCATATGGCTCTCAAGGTGCTTTTAGGATGAAGGAAAGTACCAAATATTTTAGCAAGGTCCTACGAAGGCTCTAGCTAGGAAAGCGCACGACGCAATGTAATTCATATTATAAGAGCGCCATGCTCCCTCCTATGCAAGTTGTAAAGTTTAAATGGATATAGGTGAAGGGATAAGTCAACTAGAAGTGAATAGAGAAATAGGATCTTGGCAAGATGCCTAGTCATGTAAAAAAGCGGATGGGTGCCCAAGGGTTTTAGGGTTTTGTATATAAACTCAAAAAGTGAATGAGAAGTTCATTCTTTGGTATGTGACAAAAGTGATCTCTTCTTCTCTCATTCTTGTGTGCTTGTGTGTGCTTGAGAGAGAAAGTGTGAGAGTGTGAGAGAGGGAGTGGGTGTGTAAGGGTGTGAGGGTGAGGGATCAAGGAAAGGAAGCTCTCCATCATCTCCTTTCTTGTTATCTTCTCTTCTCTCGTGTGTGCAGTTATGGAGGATGGAGCTTGAAGTTGGAGGGTTGAGGTTGCTTGAGCTTGCATCTTAAATCGTGGAGCAACCAGGATGCTTGAGGGAGGAGGCTACTCACTAGGGCATTAAGGTAAGCTCACTACACCCCTGTAGGATTGAAAGTGCATTAGCTAGGTGAGAAATAGCCATTTGTGCTCCCTTGAAATGCTTGAAGCAATAAATAGTCCATGGGTCTTGCCATTTGAGTGTGAGCTCCCACTACATTTTGGTTCCATTGCCTGGACCAACGAATTCAAGCTTGAGCACTTGCGTGACTCAAATCAAGCGATGAAGTAGGGTTGCATCCCCGAACTGATGCTTGAGATAGGTAGGAGATTTGTGCTTTTTATTCTTCAAAACAAGTGAGTATTTTGGATTTTTGCTGAGTAGAAAAGTAGGAGGATTCATTTCAATGTTTGTGTTTTGATACTTGTTGCATTTAGAGTAGGATAGGAGCAAGAAATCAAAGCAAAGCAAACTAAGGTTTTTGCTCCAAAACAAGCTAGAATAGGGCAATATCGGAGGAAGAAAAGGGCTTGAGACTGAAGGAAGGGGGGTTCTGCAAGCAGAGAGAGAGAGAGAGAGAGAGAGAGAGAGAGAGAGAGAGAGAGAGAGAGAGAGAGAGAGAGAGAGAAAGGCTAATCAATTGCCTACCACATGAGTTTTTCCTGTGTATCAAGTATATAGAACTCTCCCTGTGTATGCATTCTTGCATTTTGGAGCTCCTTGCTTGTGGGTGGGGCCAAAATTGTTGCCAGGATTTGAATTATTGTCACTATTCATGTCCCAGCACAATTGGACATGGCCCACAGGGGTCCAATTCCAAGAATTTAACACTCGGATCTCTGATTTTTGGAATTTAGACATTCGGACTAACTTGACCTATCCGATTGGAAGTTATTCATCCAATCTCAAAAATCGGACCATCCCTGTCTGATCAAAGATACACCCTGTCTGATTTGGACGTTCAGACTCATAAAATTTGGACACTTTCAAATATGTGTAACTGTTCCATTTAGATCCTTTGTGTTGCACGAAATTCATTGTCCCTCCATATCAAGGCCATTAAGGTATTATTTCTACTTTATGTACTTTGATTGAGGATTTTTATTGGCCATAGATGGAATCCGATGTTTCTAGCTTTGTATTTGAGTGTTTGATTTGTCAAAGAGTTAAGCAACACTATGATAAGCAGTATGGTTTGTTAATGCCTTTACCAATCCCTGAAAGACCATGGGAGCATATTTCAATGGATTTTATTACTGGTCTGCCTAACACTCAAGCTAATCATGATATGATATGGACTATTGTAGATCGATTTAGCAAACATGCATATTTCATTCCATGCAAGAAAACCTTAACTGCATCTCAAGCTGCTCAATTGTTTCTAAAAACTGTTTTCACTAACCATGGTTTACCAAAAGTTATTATTTCTGATCGAGATTTTAGATTCTGCAATAATTTTTGGACTACTTTGTTTGCTAACTTAGGAACAAAGATTGATTTTTCATCTACATTTCATCGTGAAACAAATGGGCAAACAGAAGCTACAAACAACAAAATCTTAGATCTTTTAGGTGCATACACAATTTCAAAACCACAAACCTAGGATACACACTTGCATTTACTTAGTTTGCATACAATAACACACCACATACAGCTATATGAAAAGCACCTTTTGAAATCATTTATGGATATAGATTGCCTACACCTCTTACTTCATTGTCAAACAAAGTTAAAGCTGCTGATGATATTGCCCACATGTATGCTACTATTTTCGATGAAGTTAAATATATGATTGCGAAAGCCCAGCAATCATATACTAAACAAGCAAACATGAAAAGAAAAGCTATGAATTTTATAGTTGATGATTATGTCTGGTTACACATTGAAAAGCGAAGACTACAAAGTACTGAGAAACACCCTATTGTAAAATTAGCTCCTAGATTTTATGGACCTTTCAAAATCATTCACAAAATCAATGACAATGCCTTTAAATTAGAACTACGCCAACACTGGAAAATCCACAATACTTTTCATGTCAGTTTGTTACGACCTTTCAAAGGCCAATTACATGTCCATCATGTTTATGAAAATCCTCCTTTGTTAGAAGAAGAAACTGAAATCCTTGAACCTGAGACTATTCTAGATATCGACTTTATGACCACTAGAACTGGCCATAGATATTCTCGATATTTGGTGAAATTTACCCAATTGGTCTTCTTGCTTCATGTCGTGCAAATTTTCTCTCTTGGTTTTTAAGCAAAAAGTAGAGTTCTTTGTTCTTGGGGACCTTGCGGCGCTCGCTATGTACGCATATGGCATCCAATTTGTGCACCATGATTAACATAATCCTAGATGATGTATGGCATCTTTGATAATATGGAGAATAGTAGATGGGACAAGTCCCCACCTTGTTCATTGTACAAGAAGCCAAGGGTGGTGGTAGACAAGCTAGAGAAAGGGAGCTAGATTACAAGAGGTGAGTGTGCAAAGCACATTATTATAATATATTTACAAGAAGGATAAAATGGGAAGTTGATGTAATAAAGGTGAAAGAGAGAAGAAAATTGCGTATGGCCAGCAGTCTGCGCCTTTGTAACTTCAAATTGGTGAATAATTTGAAAAAAGTTTATTATGTAACTTTGTGGGAATTTTCTTGAAATTCGATTTCCCTTGGGATTTACTAAAATTATTAAAAATGGCTTCCAAAAGTTTCTTTGACTTTAATTCCTTATATATATAAATACATATAAGCATATGACAGAGGGGGTCCATACTTGTAAGCTTTTGTGTAAGATCCAAATGACACCATGATGTGGACATTGACTTGTGTAGAAGAGTGAGGTATCCTCTAATGATGGTGATAGATCCCAAATCTTGGTGATATAGGTGGAACCCAAGTGTAGTGAGGCAAATCCTTTGAAAAAATGTATGCACTCACTCAATCCCTAGGTGTAATCCATTTCCATCTTCACTAAGATAACCCATCCCTTTTACTCTTTACATTGACATCCCTCCTAAGAACTTCTTTCCCCACTTGCTAGAGTTATCGTAACCGAGAAGCAATGTAGCATACCTAGTGCTTAAAGAGTAAACCCAAAGAACTTCTTTCCCCACTTGCTAGAGTTATCATAACCGAGAAGCAATGTAGCATACCTAGTGCTTAAAGAGTAAACCCAAAGAACTTCTTTCCCCACTTGCTAGAGTTATCATAACCGAGAAGCAATGTAGCATACCTAGTGCTTAAAGAGTAAACCCAAAGTGATAAGATGTAGGGTTTAAGCTACGGGTAAGGCTGTTGATAGGGGTTTTGGCCAAATTTTGTGGTAGAAATCTGGTTTGTAAAAAACCCGGATCAATGCTTAAGATCTATTTGATACGGATTTAAGAGAAACATTAGATATATCTTTTAGAATTAGCATCGCTCTTTCCTAGTTTTTGAGAATGTCTTAGGAAAATGATTATGCTGAAAAAGATATTAGACATTAAATGTAGATAAATTCTAGCTCATAAGTCTTATTTGAGCGATCTTAGTGGGCATGGTATAATTTTTCCCTTCAAGTAGTTTACTTCCGAGCTTAAAAAATGTGGAATTAGTTACACACATCAAATTACATTCATAACTAATAGAATAGAAGCATAACTTTGGATTTGGGTACACCTTTTCACAACTAGGCCTACACGTGTTTGATTATAGAGATCTCATCTATGCTTCATACTTAAGCTCCTCATACTCTTGGCTCTACTTTTAGGGAATCTCAACAATCTCTTTTTCATGCTCCTCTTCCCTATAAAGGCAAATTCTTGGTAATTGTTTCACATCTTGGGCCATAGTCAGGATGCGAATTTATAATCTAGTTGTTCTATACATATTACTAAGTAAACCTTGAGGACTATGATGGCAGATATAAAATTAATATTATAACACACAATACAATTATTGATCACTCATGTCTTTTATATCCTAGTGACAAAGAACCATCTCAACTATAGAGCAATACATTGAAAGTTAGTGCAATAAGGTTAGGATCATTATGTGCATTTGGATACCTTAAAAGAAATTCCAAATGTACTTGCGAGTTCTATACAATGTATGATAGCAAATACATTTGAAAAGTGCTTGTTCACTAATATCATTTACTACACAGTAAGAGGGGAGACAAAATGGGATGTGTCTACAATGTAGTGGTGGGTAGGTATGTATGTGCAACTTAGAAGGTGAGTCTCATGCTAGGTTTGAAAGCCTCATAGATATACACAAACCTTAAGGACTAGATTGATGAAAAATTAAAGTGTGTGGGGTGATTCGAGGTAAATATGTATGTGCAATAAGTCAAAGTCATGGCCTACACTGTAGAACCTTGGATCTTGGGCAAGGATGGGGCTAGGAGGTTAACAAAGGAGGTGGCCACTAGTAGATCACCAAGCACTATTAACTTGAAAGTCTCCAAATGCAGTGGGTAAGTGTGGGTGCTTTTTTGTTGCTTCATCTCTCATTTCTTTAATTCTTTGGTACAAGGGGGTGGGGAATGCTAGGTTGTTAGGTCATGCATGCCACCAATACATTTGAAAAGTGCTTGTTCACTAATATCATTTACTACACAACGAAAGGGGAGACAAAATGGGATGTGTCTACAATGTAGTGGTGGATAGGTATGCATGTGCAAATTAGAAGGTGAGTCTAATGCTAGATACGAAGGCCTCATAGGTTTCACAAACCTTAAGGACTCGTAGGTTTCACAAACCTTAAGGACTCGTAGGTTTCACAAACCTTAAGGACTCAATTGATGGAAAATTGAACTGTGTGGGGTGGTTCGAGGTAAATATGTATGTGCAATAAGTCAAAGTCATGGCCTACACTGTAGAACCTTGGATCTTGAGCAGGGATAAGGCTAGGAGGTTAACAAAGGAGGTGGTTGCTAGTAGATCACCAAGCACTATTAACGTGAAAACCTCTAAATGCAGTGGCTAAGTTTGGGTCTTATTATGGGTGCTTTTTGTTTCTCTCATTTCTTTAATTTTTGGTACAAGGGGGTGGGGAATGCTAGGTTGTTAGGTTATGTAGGATTTTATCGTAGGGATTCTAATGAAAAATGATGGCTAAACATCTAATGGTTTTGAGATATCCTTAGATGAAGGCTAAGGAGAAATCGATGAATGCAAGTGGTAAACAACTTTTCTCACTCATGTCATCTAGGAGAGCTAGTAACAAGTGAGAAGAAGTAGGGCTTGAAGGTATAGTTGAGTCATACTCTAGCATCTATATTGCCATTGTTATTTAGAAAAAGCTCAAGGGCTTGCTTCTTGTAGAACAAGTCCTAGGCTTATTGAGTAGGAGATTAGTAACAAAAGTTATAGTGGCTATGAAGTTAATGAAAGGATCGAAGGATCGAAGCTTGCATGGGAGAGAGAGAGAGAGAGAGAGAGAGAGTCCCACAATGTGGGAACTCCAACAGTCACAATGTGTGACCGGCCTTCCCTTTATTCATTTGTCACTAAAGAATAAAGAATAAAGTGATAGTGATGGGCACCCGCTGTTGCTGTGTGCAGGTGCGGGTAATGTCAGTGTAGTAATACATAAGAGACTAGGCGGAGGCGCCTTTACCCCCAACAACCTTCCACTTAAAGGCGAATTTACCCCAATGAGGAGTGAAAAAGAAAAAGAAAAGAGAGTACAACATGTACACATATACAATAGGATGAGGAAAGACATCATCTCATCCCACGCCCATCAATCTCCTGAGGAAGACAAAGCGCTCCGTAGAGAGGCTTTTGGTGAGTATATCTACAATATTTTGGTCAGTCGAGATCTTGACAAGGTCAATCGACTTGTCCTCAAGGACCCCACATATAAAGTGATACATCACCTCAATGTGTTTCATCTTCGCATGGAAGACCAGATTCTTGGCTAACTGAATAGCACTCATAGAATCTCAATGCAGGGTAGGGATAGCATCAATACCAAGGTCATGAACCAAATGACCCAACCAAATGGCCTCCTTGTAAGCCTCAGTGACTGCAACATACTCGGCCTCTGTAGTAGAAAAGGCCATGCATTTTTGCACCCTGGACATCCTTGAAACAACACCTCCAACATAAGTGAACACATAGCGAAAAGTGGAATTCCTACTGTCTCCATGTCGTGCATCATCAGAGTCAGTGTACCCCACGACTCCTGTATGCTGGCTACCATAGCATATGCATACATCTGTAGTGTCGTTTAGGTATCTCATGATACCCTTCATGGCATCCCAATGCTTCTTGCCAGGTGTAGCCATATAATGTGCCAGAACACCAACTGCAAATGCAATATCTAGATGAGTGGCTATTATGGCATACATAAGACTGCCCATTATGGATGCATAGGGAATCTTGGCCATCTTGGCCCTCTGCTCATCTCTCTGTGGACAATTGGCCAGTGATACCTTTACATAAGAAGGCAATGGACAGCCAATAGGCTTCATGTCCTGTATGCCAAAGCGCTCAAGGACTTTATGAATGTATTCCCTTTGTGACAAGTAGAGGAGTCCTTGATGCCAGTCGCGTGTAATGCACATACTAAGTATGTGAGAGGCCTGTCCCAGATCCTTCATCTCAAAGCTCTTCTTGAGCTGAGCCTTAAGAGCATCTAGCTCATCATGAGCTTTTCTTACTAATAGCATGCCATCCACATAGAGTACCAAAATAAGCAAAGATCCATCATGGGCTTTCTTCCACATAGAGTGCATATGCGGGCACTGTCACTTTAGTAATACATGGGTGGCTAGGCAGAGGCGCCTTTACCCCCAATAGTTAAGGTCAGGATAGTTACTCAAGAGATGAATGAAGATGATGAACAAGGGTATGACATTTAAAGATTGGAATATATAGGGAGTGATGTCATTATTGAAATTATAAAGCTTGGAGGAGTTTTAGTGGAAGTTGGAGGAGTTGTAAGATGTCTCACAATGGTGAGGATATGTGCAATAAGAAGTGAAAAATTGGTGGTTGATAGATGTACTATAGTAAGCAATAGGATTCTGCTTACAAATTTCATTGCATGTCATAGACTTTTAGGGAGCATGATTGACAAAAGAGTCCACTTGTGGATATTGTGACAACATACATGGTACTTTGTAGAGGGTTCAGTTCCTCTTTTCTCTTATTACAATGGACTTTCAATGTTCCATTAAGATTTTGCAAGAGTCTCTACATTTTTAAAATTCTTTCATCTACATTTGAGATTCACAAGAATCTTATGCACTTTCATTCGATACGTTTCTATGAAACTTCAAAACCTAATCAAAGATAATAGAATTGGTTAATTTTTGTTGGGAGTGATGAGAATATCCAATGATTCTTTCTTCATTTTGGAGCACTAGTTCTTTATAAAAGTAATGTACTTCCATCCTTGTAGGGTTATTTTAAGTGTATCCTTCTTGTTATTTTTGCATCACCTCATAGTGAACCTTGAAGTAACTTTGCATCTATCACACTATAAGCTTCCATATAGACCTAGCTAGAATAGTTTGCCTACTATTTTGAGATGTGAAGTTTACAAGTTTAGTGCTATTTTCAAAGGTGACATGTATATCATCATAAATTTGGCAATGTCATTCCATTCTTTTTCTATAGCCACATAATTTAGGCAATGCAATTTAGATTTTTAACATGATGGCTATGCGCTTTGGCTTGGTGGTTTTGTTTTGTCCATGTGCTCTTCCATGACCAATATAGTCATGAATTTGGTGATGTGCTTTCCTTTCCAATATGGCTATCTATTTTCCATGATGGTAGATATGACTTTCTGGTTTGCTTGGCTTTAATACAAGGGACATGCCCTTTGAACGTTACACTTGTTGCTCATTTGTACCCTCTTTGTACCACATTGTGTTAGTTATAGAGTTTCTATTTGATCCATTGAGACAATGTGCTTTTCTCTCACCACCAATATGATCACGAGCTTGGCAAAGATGGAAGACATGGCCATGATCTTCACTTGGCCAATGTGGCCATGTACTACTACATGAAAGGTGCAAATTTGTGGTGCATTCATTAATCCCCAAGGTGTTCTACTACAAAGTGGGATACCTGCACCTTGTTTTTGGGGTTGGAGTACCCAGCCTAGATTTGTAAGTGCCCTGGGGATGTTCGTGAGGTATTCATATGGTTTTGTGGTTCTTTTATTTCACATTCTCAGAGTGTAGACACTAATTCTATGATCGCACTACCATGCCAGCTCCTCTAGCGTATGGCCTAATTGTTGAGGGTACAAGCTATCATGGGGAGAGATTGAAGAATAGGAGAGGTTGGGGCCCTTGTTGGAGACAAATATGGTGTCTTCTATAAACCCACTTGCTTGAATGGGGGGATACCTTTCTCTGAGAGGAATAAATTCTTTCAAGCCTAAGTATCAAAGTGAAAAGATTGTTCATTGGCATTCTAAACTCACTGAGGAGTTTAGAGACAATATAGAGAAAGGATGCTCTATTATGAGGGAAGAAGTTGTGAGAAAGCACACTCCATTATTGCCTCTATCATGGGGGAAGAAAATTGTCAAGTTTTGCAATGAGTCTCAAATGTTTCACTTGAGCAAAGAGGGATCTTGGGCAGCAAGAGTGCGTTTTTTAGTGACATTATCTGAGTTTTGAAGTTGCTATTCTCCAAATTTTTCAAAAGAGGGAAGTAAAACATGCATTGTATCTACCCTAAAAGCACATGCACTACATCTTCTTGCAAGTTTTGAACATAGATGGAGTTAGCCATGATTTTATGAACCATCATACTTTAACAAAGGTGGAACTAATATAATAATGTAGATTTTGGATTCAATATGTCACTAAATTGATTGCTTATTACACATTCTCTATTTAGTAAATTTATGTCAATAAACTAATGACTCACTTTTCTTTAAGTGTTGATGATGATCTAGCATGGCCATGAGACCATTTAGAGACCAGTATTCCTACTGCATCACTTAATGGGGTGATCAGAGCACTGTGATGGGGATATTTGGTACATGCAGCAATACAAGTTATGAAGGGGAAAGGAAGTGTTTGCCAAGTGTAAGAAAGTACACAAGAATCAAGGAGTTACAAATAAATGAATATGGATTGAGTTTTAGGAAGAGGAAGTGCATTAGCATTATGTACATGTATTTATATGTGCATCGGGGGACATTAGGAATGTTTGCTTGTGTGTAATGAGCATTGCATTCGTTTGGGGTCATACTCTCCCTTACAAGTCAAGGTTTAAGGTCAAGTTTTCTTTCATTAAGAAAGACAAGAGAGTTAATTCTCTTACTAAGAAAGACGAGAGATGTGATCCTTTGGAAGTCATCCTCTAGAAATGACACAAGCTTTTGTGTGGAAGTCAATCTTAAGATTAAGGCCCAAGGCAATCTAATGAACTTCCTTATCTATGGCTCATGGTGGTTGCATGGACCATAAGTTAAGAATATAGTTTAAAAAGCTACTTTTCTTAAAATAGACATAGTGAATCCATTTTTTAAATATCTCGTGATAAAAATCCGATCTCTAAAAATGGCTCACGTGGGTTATTGGAAACGATGAGATCTACAACTTTTATGTTGGACGTTTTTACATCCGAGCAATGCACAAAGAGATATTCTGAAATTGGTGCTCATAGTAGGTCCTAGAATAGCCACATCTTGCATGAAGATTAATCTTTCCAATCTTGGCACTCAAGTCTCTCTCCAAGAAGAGAAGCTCTTGGAGCCTATAAAAGGGGAGGCTCTCCTTGGGTGTGGGGGAGGTGAAGGAAGCATCACTTTGCACGCATGCAAGAGGAGGAGAGAAGGCAGTTCGAGTCTCACAAAGTGTTGCGGAAGCTCTGGTGAAATCAAGTTCCAAGAGGATACCCCTACACATATTGTGTAGGAGAGAAGGTGCAAGTGCTGCGGAAGCTCTTTTGAAATTAAGATCCAAGAGGAGATCCCTACACATATTGTGTAGATGAGAAGGAGAGACTCAAGAAGGATCTTCCAAGTTGTGCAAGTGTTAGCTAGTTGTATACCGTGCAAGGAACCGTGATCTTGTTCCCAAGATCTATAAGTTAAGAACTGGTTTGTGTGTAACGAAGGAGCTTGCTCCTTGTCAATAATATAACTCCACAAGGGGGGGACTGGCCCATCTTCCAGTCCCTAGTGTGTTGTCGATCTCTCTCTCTCTCTATATCTTTCTTTTCTCTTATCTGTTCTCTCTCTACGCCAACAAAATATTCACCATATATCTTTGAAGTATATAAGAAGGTCGAGCGTGTATCTCAGATCTTATAACACAATAAATGTCTCAAGAACATTTTATATCTAGCCAAAGAGGCATGTGTTGCTAAATATATACTTTTGACTTGAGCAGTATGTTAGACTTGCAAGGTTGTTACAAGCATTTGGCTAACTTTTGGGTTTTTTTTTTGGTGTTAAGTAACACTCACTTATAGAAGCAATGGTGTTATAGTGGTCATTGATAATTCTATCCAAGACTATTACAGAAGCAATGGTGTTACAATGATCATTGATAGTTCTATCCAAGACTAGACATTGAGTTGATTACAAATGTAGGATAATTTTGTTCATGTGTTTGGCCATATAGTTGCTCATTCTTTGGTTTCACTCATTTACAATTGCTCATGGAATGGAAATAAAGGTAGTTGAATCCATGAGCATTGAAGCTCTTAAAAGGATAAGAGCTCCATCTAAATCCTGCATGTTGTGCATGTAGGTAAAAAATAATTGTAAATTTATCATGAACCTTTAGAATTTATCATATCTTTTTTTTTCTAAGGTAAGCATAATAAACCTTGCAACACCATATTGGGGAATATGGAAAATTTCCATAAGTTTGGGACACATGGTCAAATCTTTGGATTTGTCATAACTTGAACACTATAACTCCAAATCGAGTGCTCTATAGCTCAATAGATTCCATTTTTCAAGCGCTTCCCAATGATAGGCACATCATATGGTTTTGAGAAACTTATGGGTATGTTATCCGAGTGCCACATTTTTAGTATTCAAAAAATGGGAATTGAGAGATTCCCAAACTCACTAATATTGTGTTTTGCCGAGCCTCTTATTTAGTTTTAGGGTTTTAAATCCATTTACCTTGTATAAATTATTTTGTAAATGAATTCTAAACTAGGATCAAATAGTTGATAATCTTATCAATATATATTTTAAGAACTTCATTTACAAGATTTGGATGATTTTGAGTTTTCTGTTTAATGTTGATGATAATGCCTAAAGCAAAAAGACCAAGGAGCTACTAGTTGCAGAATTCCACAACCAACAATTCCTTCATTTTTTAAAATGCTAATATAGAATAGTTTATAGGCATGCACATATGATTGGAGTAGGTTTAATAGTGTATGTAAATTATTTTCAAAATTCAAAAGTCGGACAACATTCAAAAGCACAATTAATGTTGTGATTGCATGCAACTTTAGATGCAGGTCCTTTGACACAAAGTGACTCAACGCCCATAAGTTTTTTTTAAAAATTCAAGAAAAGTGTTTGTGATGCTATCTTCAGGCCTAATCCTTGGTAGTATCATTGTTTTCAAAGGTCTTTGTAAGTTCTACTTTACTTATAGAGTAGTTCGTAAAACTCTTAGGAAAGTTGGATGACTAGGTATAGCTAAGAGGCATCCCCACCTTTGGTGTTTCATGTAAATAATCTTCATTTTAATCCAATACCACATTATTGGAAAAATGTAATAAACTTTAGAGGCTATTTTTCAAAACACTTGTATACTTTCTAGACATGCAACCTCTACATTTGTTTTCTTGGGCCCTTTTTTCTTCAATTTTAAGTTGTAAAATGGATGATTTAGTATGACATTAATGGATATCATCACCTTTAATCTTTTATTTATTGGATGTTTTCCCAAAATTAGTATATTATCATACATAGTTAGGCCCAAACTCTCTCTCTCTCTCTCTCTCTCTCTCTCTCTCTCTATGTTAATGTGTGTATCACACATGGATGTGTGAATTTTTGGCTTACCAATAGCAAGAGAGTTAGATGTTCTCATTAGGTAAGGTGTTTTTAATTTAGAACATGAGAAAAGTGTGAGTAGCTTTTAAAGTTGCTCCAATGTCAATTCACACATACTTTTCATATTGTCATTAATGAGTAGAAAACACAATTAAATTACTATTTCTATCAATCAATTCTCAAGTGTAACCTCATTTTTAGGGCCAAACCAAATGTCCACACACATTTGAGTGTTTGGAGTTCTTCCTTTGCTTGAATTCAAAATTAGTACTATAGTTTATTTGCATGCTCTATGTCTTAGAATTATGTCTCTTGTTAGTATTTATTTTGAAAATTTTAAGAAGTTATTTGATTTGTAAAATTTCATATACAAATCGTGCTTCAAGCTAAAACCTAATATTTTACTCAATTACTTGCAACACTTTAAATAATGTCTCTTCCGTTTGCACAACAAGGATTTAAATGAGGCAGTATTTGACATCACCTTTCAAGGGGCTACTGTTTCTATTCATAAATGGAAATATGTTTATGAACATCCTTAACAGGTTTATATTCCCATCCTAAAACCTTAATGATGCTCAAAGGGCTTGTTTTGGGGGGGGGGGGGGGGGTAGAATATAGATCCATGTATAGAAGTGTGCTTAAGGGGGATTTAAAGATTTCCTATTTCTATATCTTTGAAGCTTCAATAGATCCCTTCTAGAAACAAATCACCATGTCTACAAGAATTATTTTGTTGAAACTAAAAACCCCCTTATGTATGCCTACTCTTTATAAATTGGAAATAATGAACTCTTATGTTAAAGCCATGCTACATCATGGTGCATTTTTTTCCAATCTTACCTCAATCCATAAACGTGAAAATATAACAAAAAAAAGTCCACAAACTCAAACAAAAAATACATTAAAAAAACTCATGTAGATAATGATGTGATTTGACATGTGCATCTCTTCCTTTTGCACAATAAGTATTTAAATGAGGCACTATTTTACATCATCTTTCAAGGGGCTACTATTTCTATTCACAAACAGAAAGATGCTTATGAACATCCTTAATAGGTTTGTATTGCTATCCTAAAACCTTAATGGTGCTTAAAGGGCTTGTTTGGCAGGTTGGTTTTGGGGGGTGCAGAGGAGGGGGGGGGGGGATGGTGATAGTATACAAATCCAGGTATAGAAGTGTGTTGATGGGGGATTTAGAAATTTCCTATTTCTATATCTTTGAAGCTTAAATAGATCCCTTATATAGCCCTTCTAAAAACAAATCACCCCTTCTACAAGAATTTTTTTCTTGAAACTAAAAACCCCCTTATGTATGCGTACTCTTTATAAATTGGAAAAAAATATCTCTTATGTTAAACACATGCTACAACATGGTACATTTTTTTCTAATCGTACCTCAATCCATAAACTTGAAAATATAACATTAAAAAAACTCAAAGTGTAGATAATGATGGGATTTTCACGTGTGTGTCTCTTCCTTTTGCACAACAAGGATTTAAATGGGCACATGTTAGTATTTAATTAAAATAACTTGAATTTCTTGAGTAATGTTTCAATATATTGATACCAAGGAGAGGAAGTACCTTTAGAAAGTGAAATTATACTGAAGGAATATGCAAGAGAGTGAGTGGGTAACTTTGTGTGCATGTGAAAGTATTTCACTTGTCTTTTTGGGTGGGATTATTCAATTGGTCAAAATCATAAATTTGATTAATATAAGCAACTCGTAGAGGTCAAGGTCATGCAAGCACAACAAGTGCAAATTGTTAACAAAGTGGGTCACACAATATCCACATGATTATATTTTCTCAGATCACAATAATGATTCTTTTTCTCTTGGGAACATGACCATTGTTGCTACTACTAATTGACAAAGCTAAAAGGCATTGAAACATAAAAATGATAAAGTTGATAGGTTGAAGTCTTGAGCTAGTAGAAAATCATAATTGTAATCCTATCATATACAATTACTCAAGGGAAATTTATTGATTCTTTATTTTTATTAAAAAATTATATTATTCTATATGTGAAATAATAAACAGTTGTCCACTTCATCTACTTCACCTTTTATTTTGAATATGGTTTCATTTTGGTTATTCTGTTACATTATTGTTCCCTTATTATTCGTTTAAAAACATGTGAGAAATTCAATTCATCACTCAGGCATGTGAGACCAAAATAAGTGTTCACATTACCTTTAATATATTTCAGTTATTTCTTCTAACCAATCAACAAATACCACAAGGTATGGCATGAAGATTAGAACTTTTTCTTTGTAGTCCTATGTGGTATGGTTTAACCTTATGAAAATATCTTTTTTGGGATGAGAAGCTCGTATCCACGCTAGATTCTTCTTATCTCCCAAAGGGCGACAGTGCCTGGTTTCCATCTCCTCTTCTTCTGTAGTGGTCATTATGCTTTATGGGGAGCACCTGCTGTACTAGAGGAGGCTCCACCTTGTGCTGTAGGTGGCGGGCCTTGACATGAGGCCTTTCCATGGTCGAGAAACGAGCGATATACTTAGTGCCTGCCATGCAAGCTCGAGGAAGGCAAGATGGAGAAGAGACAGAGGTTGGGGGTGTGAGAATGGAGGAAGCATAGAAAGAAAGTTGTGAAAATGAGAAAAAGAATGAACTTTTAACCCATTTAAACCCCAAAACCGGGTTAATGCAACTTCATACACACTGTCCATGGTGTGATCGTAAATCCATAACCTTTTATCGGAATGCGACGAAACTTCACATGCGCACTCGTTAGGTGGCCAAGAGTTTTTTTTTTTGGAAAAAAAAAGACATGCAGACCCCTGCTTCGAAGTTTGGTGTTTGAAGAATTCTTTCGCACTTTTCTCTTCCTTCTTCTCCTTCACAGGTTCCCTCCTTCTCCTTTGTAGCTATCCCCTCTCTTTTAGTGGATGTGATGGCAATGGCAATGGCAGCGGCATCTCTCTCTCTCTCTCTCTCTCTCTCTCTCTCTCTCTCTCTCTCTCTCAATCTCCCTTGCATTGATCTGTCTCCCTTCTTCTCTCTATACATATCTTCATCAACAAAAAGAAAGAGAGAAGTAAAAAAAAGAGAAAAACAAAGAGAGAAGAGAGAATGCACTTACCTTAAAGCTTGAAGAAGAATCCTTTCATGCTTCTCTCCTTCTTCTTCTTCTCCTTCATGGGTTCCCTCCTTCTTCTTTGTAGTTGTCCCCTCTCTTTTCATGGTGGATTGGCGATGGCAGTGGCTTCTCTCTCTCTCTCTCTCACACACACACACACAGATACACACACACATACACACACTCTCTCTCAATCTCCCTTGTGCACATTGATCTCTCTCACTTCTTCTCTCTATACACTTTTCATCAGCAAAAAGAAAGAGAGACATAAAGAAAAGAGAAAAACAAAGAGAGAAGAGATAATGCAGTTACCTCAAAGCTTGAAGAAGAATCCATTTGTACTTCTCTCCTTTTTCTTCTCCTTCACAAGTTCCTTCATTCTCCTTTACAATTGTCTCCTCCCTCTTCGTGGATGGTGGTGGTGGTGGTGGCGGCCTCTCTCTCTCTCTCTCTCTCTCTTGCTTATTTACAAACCTGTAAAATGCCATGCTCGAGTTTCAACACTTTTTTTTGAAGCCCCTCTCTCTCCCGTTTTTTATTTCTCTCCATCTCTCACTTCCATCCTCTCCCTTCTTTTCTCTATTTCTCTCCCTGCTTCCCTCCCCACTCTCACTCAACTCATCTCATTGCAAAGACAATCAAAGATAGAAAATAAAAAGCTTAAAAAACAAACATATTGAAAGAAATGTCACCCCACCTCTCTTTATCTCTCTCTCCCCCCTCTCCCTTTACTTTTCTTTCTTAACGTTCTCTCTCATTCTCTCATTGTTTTCCTATTTCTCTCTCCCTCTCTCTCGCTCTCTATTTTTTTCTCTCTATCTCTCTTTCTCCCTCTCTCTCTCTTCTTTTCACTCTCCTTTTTCTCTTTACCTCACCCTTTTTTTCTACCTCCTCCTCCTCTCTTCCTTCCCTCTCCCTCTCTCTATTTCTCTCCCCCTGTCTTTCTCTTTCTCTCTCTATTTCCCTTTCTTTGTTTCCTATCTCTTTGTTTCTCCCCCCTCTTTCTCTCATTGTTTCTCTCACTCATTCTCCTCTCTCCCTCCCTTCATCTCTCATTTCTCTCTTCCTCTTTCTCTCTATTTTCTTTCTTCCCTTTCTCTCCCTCTTTCTCTCTTCCTCTCCCTTCCTTCTTCTCCCTCCCTTCCTTTCTCCCTCTCTTTCCATGTATCTCTTTGCAAAGAAAAAAAGAAAAGAAAAGAAGAGAATACAAAAATAAAGCAAGAAAAGGCAATGTACCTACCTCAAAGTCATGAAGATAAAACCCTTTGTACCTTCTCTTTGCACCTTCCCTCCCTTCTCCCTTGCACACTTCTCTTTTTTCTTCATGTATAGTGGCAGCGGCAGTGACGATGGTGATGAGCTCTCTCTCTCCCTCTCTTTCTCTCCCTCTTAAAGCTTCAAGCTCTCTTGATCTCTCTTTCACTTTATTTGCAAATGTTTTCTCGGCAAATGTCACGCTCGGGTTTTTGAAACTTTTTTCTCAGATCGACATCGCTATTAGCGTAGCTATATGAGTCGCTATTAGCGTCGCTAATAGAATTAGCAATGTCTCTATTAGCATCACACTACAACATATACACGCTATAACGACGTTTTCTTTACATATGAAAAATATCCCCGTCGTCGCTATTTGCCTCGCTATTTTCATCGGTATTAGCATCGCTATTTAGCGACTCTAATACCGACGAAATTAGGGACGAAAATAGCAATGGTTACAAAGGAATTTCCGACACTAATACCGACGATTGTAGAATTATTTTCCGACGCTGATACCGACGGTTGCAGAAAATAAAAATTTTTATGGCAGTGCTGCAGATACAGATCCACACAGGGCTAAGAGACAATTCCTGTTGTCAAAGAAGTTAGACAATCGATCCCAAATAATGACAAGACTTTGCAAACAAGTACTTTCATGACATTAATTAACACAAATGTGCATTGCATTGATAAAGAAAATAACAGAACTGAAATTGAGAAGTGCTACTGCGACAAAGCAAATATGGAGTCAAGCTACAACATAGAAGTACGAAT
The DNA here is from genome assembly GCF_053477565.2 of Lygodium microphyllum. NCBI lineage: Eukaryota > Viridiplantae > Streptophyta > Polypodiopsida > Schizaeales > Lygodiaceae > Lygodium > Lygodium microphyllum. Next base: position 178,419,053 of record NC_141136.1, on the reverse strand, counting down.
CATATATACTTAGCTATTACATATGGAGGATAGAGGCCATAAGGCCTTACATAATACAAGATAGGGAGTAATCCTATGTAGCCTAATCTGCTCTCTACGACTTATCCGCATCAGAAAACTCCTCTCGCTGTAAAGGCATATCGAAGGGAGTCTGCAACAGCAAATACATATATAATTGTGAGTACCAAATAGAAACTGACATATAATGACAGATTTCTCAAATTAGGAATGATATTTATTACTACTTACCGGTCCTCCGCGAGCATAGAGCTTCTCGATCATGGCACTCAAGCCATGCTTCTCCCCGTATGTCACCTCTAGTGCAGTCAGGTCACCATTCGTAAAACCTTGCTATGACACAGAAATATTGAAAAACAACATACTTGAGATTCATGTTCGAAATACATACATCAACATGGATGTCATTAAATCAGAGTACTCTACCCTATTAATACTTATGAAATCTGCCAGGAATGTTGCGTGGCCACTGCTACCAAGGTGATGCACCGATCCTGCGTCCAAGCGCGCCTTTGCAGCGTCCTTCTGCTGCTTCCACTTGTCTGGAGTGGATGTTGCCTCATCCTGGAGATTACTCCAGTCCTCTGTATCCAGCCACTCCAGCTTTGATTTTCCCTGCTTGACTGCTTCGCGTGCATCAGATTGCCTATGCGACTGATAGTCATGCATACGTGTCATCATCCACCCTCTCAAAAATCTATCATTGCTAGAGGGCTGAGGAAACTCTCGATACAATGTATCCATTATGTAGTCCTTGCTGGCATCTGGGATCTCCTTCTGCTTGTCTGTAATGTTGTGCCGAAATACTTGTTGGCACAACTCATGCATCCTAGAGATGACAGCTTTTCCATCATCATTCATGTATAAATGGCAAGAGGCCTTATCTATGAGATATAAGTAACCTGCAAGATTTTGCAAACAGGTACTTTCATGACATTAATACAAATGTGTCAAACACAACTTGAATTGATAAGTGCTACTCCGAAAAAGGATGCGAAAATACATACATGGAGGAGTGGGTTTCGTGTACTTCTTGTCAGCCCTGGGAGTGATCAATGGGGTGTGTGAAGGAGTGGGAGTAGTAGACGTTTACCTGCCATCGCCAGTGAAAGAGGGTGTCGACTCCCTGGTGGCAATGCAAGTGGGAGAGACTGCATCTGTATCCCCACAATAGGAGCTACCTTCTCCTCGACTACATGACTCTGAAGCAAAGCGAGACTTGCGACTGCATCTATTGGAGACCGAAGCATCGGACCGTCTAGAGTCTGCCGATCGTGCTGAGGTGGAACGGGAAAGCTGTGCATCGGCTCTATCTCTGACCCGTGCTAGCTGCTCTGGTGAGAAATGCGCTAGCATCGCGTCAATGTCGTCATCTGTAAAATTGTGACTCATCCTGCCGTCCGTGCCCAAATACTAAACCTGCACATACAACGAAAAATAATAATATTAGATAATGAATTGCAAGACATAATAAAACTAAGACTTAATTAGCAAGACTTTATTTTAAAATAATAAAAAAACAGATAATACAAAATACCATACTCCAAAAACATACAAACTATCTTAACCGATTTGCAAAAATTGACATTGCTGCAGTGGGAGGAATGTTTTGATTGAGTCACTTTTGTTTAGGGTTCCACAATCTCATCTTGACATAGCTCAGTATACACCGGGAGATCTATATAAAATTCTCCACAAAATGAGGACTCGGCTTCATTTTCAAAAAACCCATCCTCTATCTCCATATGTGAGATGTCTTGGTCTTCCAGGCGGTTCATCCTAGTTTCTTGTATGCCTTCTGTCATTGCCGCTATTAAAGGTGTCTCTTCTACGATCGGTACAGGGGTTTTGGTAAACACGAGGATACTCCTAGATGTCATGGGAATGACATACCACCATTGAGGTTGTAGGATTAGGGAAAAAGACGACCTGATCCATATTATGATTAGTATAAAAGTCCACTTTGAGATTGCTAAAGCACGTTAAGTATTAGGGACTCTTACCTACTCACAATGATTTGGTAAAACAAATGTATCACTCAAATCGGTCCACTTTTTCGTTGAGTCAATCTCAAAAAAGCCACTTGGCCCTCGCCGAACAGTTGCACCTGCTCCTTCAAGAGTAACCTTGAATCATTGCATATCAAATATGGTCACGGAGAAACTTCGATAGTCCACTACAAGGATACTCTGTAAACATCCGAAATACTCCATCTCTGCAACTACATGGTTTGGATCTGTGGCACGTCGTCGGCTTTCCTGCTCAAACATTGCCATCACTCCACAGTCCATTGTCGAGCGTAACTTGTCAATGTGCTCTACTCTGAAATGTCGTTCACGTGACCATGCTGCACTATGGACCTTATATTGGGAGAAGAACAAATATATTAGTTGCGATTTGCAGTATAGATCGTAATTTCTTGGGATTGCATACCTTGGGATTGCATCCACGTGAGAAGTCCTACTCTTCTTCAGTAACTGTTTCTCCATCTTGAGATGCTTTGGTTAGGGCCTCATGTAGCCATCTAGTGGATATGAGTAGAGGCATATCCTCTAAGCCCTTCGGATATCGAATGGGCCATTGCCGCGTACTCCGTCGAAAGTCAGATCTTGCAGACTCTCGCTCAGCTCGAGTATCCTCATACCATTGCAGCCATTTCTCCATCGTAGCGCTATATAGCATACAAAATTGGTTCACCTTGGACTCCATGGATGCGTCCATCTTCTTCTCTATTCCGTTTCCCACTAGGATATCTCCATTCAGACGATCATCCTCCTTAAGTGACCATATCAAGCCTTTGTCCCGGTCCATAGTGGACAACCACTCAGAAATGTACACCAAGGCCTCCGACACTAACCAACCTTCAGCCATGCTATCCTCAGGACGAGCCTGTTGTCGCACAAATCCCTTTAAGGTCTTCATGAACCATTCAAGGAAAAACATCCATCGACTATGGACTTGACCTACAACCTGCAATTCATCTACAATATGCACTAGAAGATGGATTTGTATCATGAGCATGCTATTAGGAAGATACTTCTCCAAAAGACAAGCAGTTTCTACTGCCATGCATTTCGCAGATTCAATCGATGATGTGTGAATCTCTTTCTGGGAGACAAACTGAACCAACTTGGATAATTTGTAAATGGCTATCCCTACCTCCGATGTCAGAGACCCCATGATTGCGATCGGCAATACGAACTGTGAAAACCATGTAATTAATATTGTGTATAAACAAACGGAGATTCTGAAATCTAATATGCAGAATCATGCTATACGCAGCCTCATACCATACATACTTGACACATCTTATGCCAATCATGGGATTTGACTCCTGTGAGTTGGGGTCATCCTTTGTGAATGCTGTCTTGAGAGAACGCATTAGGCCAGTCGGCGTGTGAAAGGACTTGATGTTTTCCTTTACTCGTTGCACTTCATTGCCAGACAAAACCCAAGGAGCACGTGGCAATTGCACTCGACCGTCGACGCCACTTACAGGCCAATATGGTTCCATCTTTCCACTGCTTTCAAATCCATCCTCGCTCCTAGTGTGTCTCACTGCCTAGTGAGGTGGTCTCATAGCAAGCTACCCACATTCTTAAAAATGTGCATGGGATCTAAAAGGTGGTTAATTTTCAGTTTTTTCCAATAAGTCAGCTCATAGAAAATTGAGAAGCGTCGCATTCCACTGGGAAGCGAGTCTTGGTCCACCATCCTATGATCAAACCAGCTCAGTGCGTTCATTCTCGCAGGAGGGCGACCAAGAAATCCTTCTCTCATGAGATGACCCTCTGGCAAAAAAGCCCAATGTCCCTCAAATACCATCTTCTTCATAGATTTTGACATACGAGAATCCAACCTTGGTCCACACAGAGGACATGCATGGTAACCTGACGTGACTAGCCCTGCAGAACACACATGTACAATGAGGTATGTCATAACACCAACATCGCTCAAAGAAAACTGGAAAAATAAGAAAACACTCTTTACTAGAGCATTCTCCATAACCTGGAAAGTCATGCATGGTCCACATAAGAATTGCCCTTATAGTTGCGGATCGCCTACCAATATGTTTGCTCATGTCCTCCACTACAATTCCCTCCCACAACTCCTTTATCACATCAATCAGTGGAGAGAGGTAGACATCCATATTCTTGACTTTGTATCGTCTAGGCACAAGCAAGCTGAGCAAAAGGTGTCCTTTCTTGGTGGAAAGCCATGGCGGTATATTGTAGTTAACAAGGACCACGGGCCATACACTATAGGAGGTGGCACGTAAACCAAAAGGATTTACCCCATCCATGGCAAGACCGAATCATAGATTCCTCGCCTCCTTTGCAAAGTCAGGGAAAGTCTCGTCAATGTGATGCCATGCTTCTAAGTCAGCTGGTGTACGCTGTACACCATTAGTGGATCGATTTTCCACATGCCATGTAGTCAAATTTGCAAAACTCTTGGTCCGAAAAATGTGACGAACACGCGGTATATTGTAGTTAACAAGGACCACGGGCCATACACTATAGGAGGTGGAACGTAAACCAAAAGGATTTACCCCATCCATGGCAAGACCGAATCATAGATTCCTCGCCTCCTTTGCAAAGTCAGGGAAAGTCTCGTCAATGTGATGCCATGCTTCTAAGTCAGCTGGTGTACGCTGTACACCATTAGTGGATCGATTTTCCGCATGCCATGTAGTCAAATTTGCAAAACTCTTGGTCCGAAAAATGTGACGAACACGCGGTATGAGTGGAAAGTGCCTCAAAACATTCTGTCGAACAGTCTGTCCTTGCAAGTCATTTCGATACCTATCCGCACTGCACTTGGGACATGTGGCCAACAATTCAAACTCTCCCCGAAAGAGAACACAATCATTGGGGCAAGCATGAATGCAATTATAATCAATGCCTAGCTTTCGTAGCACTTGTCTTGCATTATCACGAGACTCAGGCATCGTGTTTTGGGTAGGAAAAATATAAGATTTCAACGTTCTACAAATTGCAATGAAGCACGCTATTAGAGTACTACATAGCACATTTTATTGGCTTTCAATAAAGAATCATACACATCATAATATACTTGAATAGCTTTGTCACACTCACATCACTCCATCCATACTTTGTTTGTATGCTCAACAATGCAGGAAGTGTCTTCAAATGGGATACCTGACTCCCATCATACAATGGAATGGCAGCCTCTGCAATTAAAGGATCTTGGGATTCCGAGTCCGTCAGAAGCAATGATTCGATCATGTCCTCTAAGTCGGGCTCCAAAAAAGCAGGAGGATCGTCCATGTCTCCAGCATTCTCACCCATAGAAGGGGGTTGAGAGTTATCACCTTCTATGAGACAGTTAGTTATCTCGGATGGCATTTGTATAGAGCGTGGACAAACCCGTCTTACTGGATGCAAGAGATCTGCGGACTACAATGTATCGACATGGCCGTGACCTTGTAAAGGACCTTAAGTAGCTAACTTCTACAATAACCCCAAACTATTATACTTAAATCAATTACATGTCATATAGTAATGAGAGAGAACTTACCGCAATCTCGTAATTCAAGACTGCTTGGTCAATTATCTCAACTCGAAACTCTCCATACCATTGCACATGCTCTATGGACAAACGACGTTTCCAACGAATGGCCAATTTGCATTGCGTGCATGGACAGAGGACACGTTGATTGAGCCAAGCCTCACAATCACCACCATGTTGGTCGTGAGTGCTAGACATCTTGACTGCGATGTAATGGAATGATAATTTAATAACGATTCTATATTGTATATTGGGACCACTCCACTATATATATTTCAGGTAAAAAAAAAATAAAATTGTACCTATATCTTTGAGTTCGGCTCTAAACTTATCTATCTTTGAGGTCGGCTCTAAACTATGCTCGCACACATACATTTTCGTACCTACATTGCAAAGAATAAAATCCAACACAAGAAAAAATTTGAAAACACTCGCTTCCATTTCTCTCTCTTTCAACACTTCCTAACCTACATTGCAAAGCAACACAAAGCAACACAAAGATTGAAGAGAAACCAACACTTTCTAACCTACATTGCAAAGCAAAACAAAGATTGTAAAGAAACCAAAACAGGGCATACCGTCGTGCTCTCTTCTTCTTCCACGACCTCTTTGTGTGGGCGACTCTCCTCTCCTCGCGTGGGGCTCACGGCTTGTTTCCTTGCTCACCTCCCTCTCTTGCTCACCTCCCTTTCTCTTTCTCTCCGCCTTCATGCGCTCATTTGAAAGAAACATTCGGGTTTCTACAAAATGTTACCGCCGTAAGTCGTCGCTATTAGCATCGCTATTAGGGTCGCTATTTACGTCGCTAAATAGTGACGCTAATAGCAATGTTTTTAGCGACGCAGATAGCGACGCTAATACTGACGTCGAAAAAAAATGTCGCTACTTAGCGTCGCTATATGTGTGTACCCTTGTAGTGTCACTATATGCATTGCTATTGGCGTCACTAATAGAATTAGGAATGCTTTTAGCGACACCATTTGAGCTACGCGTGGCCGTGGTCGTGTAGCAATGGGAAGGGCAAAAACTTCCAATATCACCACTAAGGGAATCCACGAAGAAGAAGATCCATCCATGGAAGCTGAGATTGAGAGGGCATTCGTTCATGCCGCTCTCCATAAAAAGGGGCAAAACCACCAATTCTCGGTGATCCAAACACCATTAGGGGTGGAATCCTCGACAGGTCCGCCTTATGGCACGGTGGTGCCAGAAAACTAGGAGGCTTCTCACAAGGTTTTACAAACGTCTGACCCTTAGAAATTGTTAGGTTATAACTCTAACTTATGTCATTTTAGGGGACTAGAATGGAACTATGCCCTACGGGTAGAGAGATTGAGCGACGCATCCCTCTCATTTTCCATTCTCTTTGAACCAAGTGCAGCATGGATCTGCTTCAGCTTGGGTATCTCTGTGTAAAGTAGGATGTCCAGGACCCTCGACGCTAGAATATTGTCAAGAGACCTTGACCCACTAGGAACCCAAAATTCAGGTCGATCATCTCGGTGGGTTCTCAAAGGTTCTGTTGCAAGGAGAACACAAGAAACCCTAGGCGACAAACCCCATAACATTCCATGAGAGTGTCGAGCAGCGCCGCTTAGATTCTCTCTCGATGGACCGCTAAAAACGTGCTTGGACAGTCGATAGAGGCAGGTACATTACACTTGGTATTAGAGAAAAGCTTTTTAATGATATGTGATTGATTAATGTACGGTTCATAGACATATCATAAACATAATAACCTAAGTGGTATGGCTTGATTGTCAGGCACCATCTGCACCCATAAATACTGACATGCAAGAGAAGAAATTCCTTCTGAACCAAATTAAGGCACTTGAGTTTGGTGGAAAAGGAATAGACGTCACAGCGGAGGTGAATATATGGATTGAGTCAATGAATGATTATTTCTTTACTGTAGGAGCTGCTTCTACCAATCAAGCAATGATAGCCAAACTTAAGTTAGTTGGCCAGGCTTGGATATGGTGGAATTAATGGTGCAAAGATCAAGGTATTTCTAAAATCAATGTCACTTGGGTTCAATTGAAAGATGTTGTATGTGGAGGATACCTTCCACCAACCCACCAGACTTTGAGGATGAATGAATTCTTCAAGTTCAAGCAGCTAGAATTAACCTTGGAAGCTTACTACTCAAAGTTTGTATCCCTACTAAAATATGCACCACCTATGGATATTGTGCAGTAAGTATCCAAGTTTTGCCATGGCGTGAACACTCCTCTGAACCACCGTCTTGAAGCAATGTGTCCAACAGACTTGCAAGATGCATTAGTTTGGGCAAAGCCAATCATCCAAGAACTTAAATCGCGCAATTGTGATGAAGATGATTCTCGAGATTGGGACAAGAGATGCCACACGTGTGGAGAGATAGGGCACATTCATAAGAGATGTCCCAACCATCAATGCTTCCACTGCAATGAGCTAGGGCACATCCAAGTAGACTGCCCTGACTTAAGTCCAGAAGATATTGAGCCTCCAAGAAAACAAAGCTACACAAGTGCAGTCTTTGGATATATAGAGGAATCAGATGAAGACAAAGACCTAGAATCCACTACACCTCCTCAAGATGACTAAAAACCCTAGAAATTTTATCGACATATAATACAAGTTTTATTGGAATAAACCTTACTCTTGTAACTGTAGTTAACTCGAGTAATATGAGTTGCATCAATTTTGAGCTTAGAACTTACAAGTGGTCACAGATACTTTAGCAAGGAATGACATTTATAACTTGTAGTGAATTTCTCTTAAGTTGTTTCTTCTCAACTAATATAGATTGGGTCTTACCAGAATGTCAAAGCTTGGGAGTATTCTTTAGTATTACAAGCAAAGCCGATTGTCCATGGATCTCAGTCCACATCTAAAAAGAGGACAATTTGGAAACAGAGTTTTCAAGATAAAGGACCACTTTGGTCTGCCAAAAGGATCCTAGGGCAATTTGGTCTAAAGAAGAAAATCCTGCCAAATACAATCAAGAATCTTGTGACCCCAAGTGATAAAGTTCTGGGATGTTTCTATTGCAAGGAGTTAGGTCATTTCAAAAGGGAATGTCTGAAGTACACTAAACATTGATGTTGCTAGTGCCACAAGATTGGACATATACATGTCAATTCTCAAAGAGAATTTGAACTTATAAGAAATGAAGTTGTACAAGCTTCAGTGATCCAGAACCTACCAGGAAATTATTAGATACTTAGGAAAAAAAACCTAGAAGATATTCATGAGATGTAATTACAATAAACTTTCCTCTTGTAATCCAGACTCAGATATATCAAATACAATAAGTTGTTGTTTTAAAGGACCACATGCTTATGAGTGGTCAAGGTGTCACAACAAATGTGTGATGGGTCCTACCCCAAAAGTTCCAAAATGAAACCCCTAGTTTCTTGAGATGAGGACATCTCGAGTTCTCCAAGGCGAACCCCCCATATTCGTGTCCCATAGGACCCCCCTACAAATAATTACAATTATTTGAATTTTTTTACTTCCCCCCTATCAACGCCGCCAACTAGTGGGAGGGAGGGGAAGTTGAAGAGGACAACATTGATGATGATAATGATGATGACAATGATGAGAGGGGATGCCACGTGGCCCACCATCCCCAACTAGCCCTCTTTGCCAGTCCGTGATAGCCACCTTGGGGACTGAGAACCCTTGTTGCCATGCACCACGCTTACAAGTGGTGGGTGGGGTGAGACACCACCACCACCACCACCCCATAACACCTCCCCCATGATAAAATCCCTTCTCCCCCCCATGGAAAAAGAGAGGACGCTCTGCATGCTACTGAGAGAGAGAGAGAGAGAGAGAGAGAGAGAGAGAGAGAGAGAGAGAGAGAGAGAGAGAGAGAGAGAGAGAGAGAGAGAGAGAGAGAGAGAGAGAGGGAGAGAGAGAGAGAGAAGGTTCAAGAAGGCTCCTATTTTTTTCCCTCCTTAGAGGGTGATCACACACACCTCCCCTTCCCTTCTATCCCACGAATCCTTTCCCCCATTTTCGCCTCCATTGAGCAAGAGGCTGTTGAAGTCCCTGCGGGGGTGGTTGCACTTAAAAAGTGGAAGATCGAGAATGGCCTCCAAGAGGACAATGCCACGTGCGGATGACAATCCCATAACTAGCAACGAAGCTTCGGACAAGGGCATCACTATTAATACAACTATGGTACCGGATATAAGTAATACATGTCCAAATTGTTAGATGCTTGCTTTGATTCCCGCATGCGATACATTAGGTCCCCTACTATACCACATGAGAATAGTTCATTGAAAATGATAAATTTCATCTCAAATATTCGAAATATTGAGTTTTCAAAATGCATGTATCAAGAGAAGTTAATTGCACCTAGATGCTATGCGATAAATTCATACATAACATAAACAATATGTAAGGTTCCAAGGTATTGTTGATTCCCTCTTTGTGCAAATTACTAGGTATGTTTTCACCACAATGTTGAAGGGATGTGTTGTATCTTACACACTTGATAGATTGCATGGTAAGAAATCTAGCGTAAAGAAATTTCATTTTAGAAACTTTAGGTCTTTGCCCAAGCTTTTGACCGATAGCTCAAGTTTGATAGTTGGGATCTGAATGATGTGCATAGTTTGTACAAACAATGACCATAAGGATTAAAACTAAGATGCCTTGAGATCAGTCTACTAATTACTAGTTTCATCAATCCAATTCAGAGTGAAGCTAGATACAAATAACAACTCCAAGACTCAAAGGAAAATGGAGAGCTCAAGGATTAGGAAACCCTAAGTCAAAGGAAAGACGGATACTTTTATACTTGTTGGGAAGAGGGTCTTCACAAGGATGGAGGAGTTTCTCTCAAGGATGAAGGAGAGCCTACGAAGACTCTCGCAAGGAAAGTGCAAGGGGCAATGTAACTCATTTTATAAGATCATATGGCTCTCAAGGTGCTTTTAGGATGAAGGAAAGTACCAAATATTTTAGCAAGGTCCTACGAAGGCTCTAGCTAGGAAAGCGCACGACGCAATGTAATTCATATTATAAGAGCGCCATGCTCCCTCCTATGCAAGTTGTAAAGTTTAAATGGATATAGGTGAAGGGATAAGTCAACTAGAAGTGAATAGAGAAATAGGATCTTGGCAAGATGCCTAGTCATGTAAAAAAGCGGATGGGTGCCCAAGGGTTTTAGGGTTTTGTATATAAACTCAAAAAGTGAATGAGAAGTTCATTCTTTGGTATGTGACAAGAGTGATCTCTTCTTCTCTCATTCTTGTGTGCTTGTGTGTGCTTGAGAGAGAAAGTGTGAGAGTGTGAGAGAGGGAGTGGGTGTGTAAGGGTGTGAGGGTGAGGGATCAAGGAAAGGAAGCTCTCCATCATCTCCTTTCTTGTTATCTTCTCTTCTCTCGTGTGTGCAGTTATGGAGGATGGAGCTTGAAGGTGGAGGGTTGAGGTTGCTTGAGCTTGCATCTTAAATCGTGGAGCAACCAGGATGCTTGAGGGAGGAGGCTACTCACTAGGGCATTAAGGTAAGCTCACTACACCCCTGTAGGATTGAAAGTGCATTAGCTAGGTGAGAAATAGCCATTTGTGCTCCCTTGAAATGCTTGAAGCAATAAATAGTCCATGGGTCTTGCCATTTGAGTGTGAGTTCCCACTACATTTTGGTTCCATTGCCTGGACCAACGAATTCAAGCTTGAGCACTTGCGTGACTCAAATCAAGCGATGAAGTAGGGTTGCATCCCCGAACTGATGCTTGAGATAGGTAGGAGATTTGTGCTTTTTATTCTTCAAAACAAGTGAGTATTCTGGATTTTTGCTGAGTAGAAAAGTAGGAGGATTCATTTCAATGTTTGTGTTTTGATACTTGTTGCATTTAGAGTAGGATAGGAGCAAGAAATCAAAGCAAAGCAAACTAAGGTTTTTGCTCCAAAACAAGCTAGAACAGGGCAATATCGGAGGAAGAAAAGGGCTTGAGACTGAAGGAAGGGGGGTGGGAGGCTCATTTTCAATTTTTGCAAGCATAGAGAGAGAGAGAGAGAGAGAGAGAGAGAGAGAGAGAGAGAGAGAGAGAGAGAGAGAGAGAGAGAGAGAGAGAGAGAGAGAGAGAGAGAGAGAGAGAGAGAGAGAGAGAGAGAGAGAGAGAGAGAGAGAGAGAGAGAGAGAGAGAGAGAGAGAGAGAGAGAGAGAGAGAGCTTGAGCTCTAGAGACTTGGATCTTAAGGCTAATCAATTGCCTACCACATGAGTTTTTCCTATGTATGAAGTATATAGAACTCTCCCTGTGTATGCATTCTTGCATTTTGGAGCTCCTTGCTTGTGGGTGGGGCCAAAATTGTTGCCAGGATTTGAATTATTGTCACTATTCATATGCCAGCACAATTGGACATGGCCCACAGGGGTCCAATTCCAAGAATTTAACACTCGGATCTCTGATTTTTGGAATTTAGACATTCGGACTAACTTGACCTGTCCGATTGGAAGTTATTCATCCAATCTCAAAAATCGGACCATCCCTGTCTGATCAAACATACACCCTGTCTGATTTGGACGTTCAGACTCATAAAATTTGGACACTTTCAAATATGTGTAACTGTTCCATTTAGATCCTTTGTGTTGCACGAAATTCATTGTCCCTCCATATCAAGGCCATCAAGGTATTATTTCTACTTTATGTACTTTGATTGAGGATTTTTATTGGCCATAGATGGAATCCGATGTTTCTAGCTTTGTATTTGAGTGTTTGATTTGTCAAAGAGTTAAGCAACACTATGATAAGCAGTATGGTTTGTTAATGCCTTTACCAATCCCTGAAAGACTATGGGAGCATATTTCAATGGATTTTATTACTGGTCTGCCTAACACTCAAGCTAATCATGATATGATATGGACTATTGTAGATCGATTTAGCAAACATGCATATTTCATTCCATGCAAGAAAACCTTAACTGCATCTCAAGCTGCTCAATTGTTTCTAAAAACTGTTTTCACTAACCATGGTTTACCAAAAGTTATTATTTCTGATCGAGATTTTAGATTCTGCAATAATTTTTGGACTACTTTGTTTGCTAACTTAGGAACAAAGATTGATTTTTCATCTACATTTCATCGTGAAACAAATGGGCAAACAGAAGCTACAAACAACAAAATCTTAGATCTTTTAGGTGCATACACAATTTCAAAACCACAAACCTAGGATACACACTTGCATTTACTTAGTTTGCATACAATAACACACCACATACAGCTATATGAAAAGCACCTTTTGAAATCATTTATGGATATAGATTGCCTACACCTCTTACTTCATTGTCAAACAAAGTTAAAGCTGCTGATGATATTGCCCACATGTATGCTACTATTTTCGATGAAGTTAAATATATGATTGCGAAAGCCCAGCAATCATATACTAAACAAGCAAACATGAAAAGAAAAGCTATGAATTTTATAGTTGATGATTATGTCTGGTTACACATTGAAAAGCGAAGACTACAAAGTACTGAGAAACACCCAATAAAATTAGCTCCTAGATTTTATGGACCTTTCAAAATCATTCACAAAATCAATGACAATGCGTGTATTTGAACATAACTCTTCAGCATGTTGCTCTAATCTTTGTACACTTGAAGCTTCATTCTCAATGCTACACTTGCAAACAAAAATATTACTTGGTATTTTGGCAAATAAGATCATATAAAATAGGGATAATCTTTTTCCTATATATTATATTGGAAAAAGATGTACCTTCATTTTCCTTGGAGCCTTCCACCACTTACTCCCTTCCATAAGCTATTCTGTCTCCTTTTGTTGTCTCATATGCAACTTTTTATATCGCTAATTTGCCAATTTCTTCTTGTATCTTCTTGGTTGCACAAGTCTATTGTTGAAGCTCTTCACTACCTTTATCGTTGTTCTCAACACCCTTTGCACCAACTCAAATTAGAACTACGCCAACACTGGAAAATCCACAATACTTTTCATGTCAGTTTGTTACGACCTTTCAAAGGCCAATTACCTGTCCATCATGTTTATGAAAATCCTCCTTTGTTAGAAGAAGAAATTGAAATCCTTGAACTTGAGACTATTCTAGATATCGACTTTATGACCACTAGAACTGGCCATAGATATTCTCGATATTTGGTGAAATTTAAAAATCATCCTATTGAAGAGGCCCAATGGATGCACGCTCGTGACCTAAGTGCTTAGCTCATACATTGAGCTAATAGCAATTGAGGACAATTGCTATCCCACCTGGGGGATATGATGCCAGGAGGCATATTCCACGGTGGATTCCATGAGGTTTTTGTGGTGGATTCCATAAACTTATATTTATTTTTCGGGGCTCGTACACACAAGGTGGATTCCTTGTGCGAAAAGTCAATGGGGACGCCTATCCTTTTTAGGCGTCTCGTTAATTTAATGTGCAAGTGGGTGATTCCATAGCGGGTGATTCCACAAAATACATATTTAAATTAATGGACGTTTATGAGTTTAGAGTGCGCACTCGTAATCAATTAAGGTTAGGACTTAGTTCCAACCTATTTATTTATTTTGTAGCTGAAGACTACTAGGTATTCACTTTTGTTGGTTTAATTTTATTATTTTCTAACAATTGTGAATACTTAGTTGATGTGTAGAGTAGGTGGCGATGGCGCTAGGAAGCACTAGGCGATAACGTGTATTCAAGCTATCTAGAAGAAATTATCATTTTTGATGGGTGCGCATCTTAGGCGCGGCGCCAATATTTATTTTGATGCGCTTATTTATTAAAGTTCTTGACATATATTTATTATTTTGTATGTGCATGGATGCACGATTTAAATATTCATTATTGGACATTGTATTTGGGCATAGCCCGACTCTTGGGACACCCAACTGCTTTATTTTTTATTTGGAAAAAAGTAAACACAAAAGCTAAAGCATGCTAATTATACATTTGGGCTATTTTTTAGCTTGGAGATGAATAATATATTAAATACATGCTTTTTGGAGTACTCACACAAGGCATGGGGAGAGATTGTACCCAATTGGTCTTCTTGCTTCATGTCGTGCAAATTTTCTCTCTTGGTTTTTAAGCAAAAAGTAGAGTTCTTTGTTCTTGGGGACCTTGCGGCGCTCGCTATGTACGCATATGGCATCCAATTTGTGCACCATGATTAACATAATCCTAGATGATGTATGGCATCTTTGATAATATGGAGAATAGTAGATGGGACAAGTCCCCACCTTGGTCATTGTACAAGAAGCCAAGGGTGGTGGTAGACAAGCTAGAGAAAGGGAGCTAGATTACAAGAGGTGAGTGCGCAAAGCACATTATTATAATATATTTACAAGAAGGATAAAATGGGAAGTTGATGTAATAAAGGTGAAAGAGAGAAGAAAATTGCGTATGGCCAGCAGTCTGCGCCTTTGTAACTTCAAATTGGTGAATAATTTGAAAAAAGTTTATTATGTAACTTTGTGGGAATTTTCTTGAAATTCGATTTCCCTTGGGATTTACTAAAATTATTAAAAATGGCTTCCAAAAGTTTCTTTGACTTTAATTCCTTATATATATAAATACATATAAGCATATGACAGAGGGGGTCCATACTTGTAAGCTTTTGTGTAAGATCCAAATGACACCATGATGTGGACATTGACTTGTGTAGAAGAGTGAGGTATCCTCTAATGATGGTGATAGATCCCAAATCTTGGTGATATAGGTGGAACCCAAGTGTAGTTGGAGGCTAGTCCTTTGAAAAAATGTATGCACTCACTCAATCCCTAGGTGTAATCCATTTCCATCTTCACTAAGATAACCCATCCCTTTTACTCTTTACATTGACATCCCTCCTAAGAACTTCTTTCCCCACTTGCTAGAGTTATCGTAACCGAGAAGCAATGTAGCATACCTAGTGCTTAAAGAGTAAACCCAAAGAACTTCTTTCCCCACTTGCTAGAGTTATCATAACCGAGAAGCAATGTAGCATACCTAGTGCTTAAAGAGTAAACCCAAAGAACTTCTTTCCCCACTTGCTAGAGTTATCATAACCGAGAAGCAATGTAGCATACCTAGTGCTTAAAGAGTAAACCCAAAGTGATAAGATGTAGGGTTTAAGCTATGGGTAAGGCTCTTGATAGGGGTTTTGGCCAAATTTTGTGGTAGAAATCTGGTTTGTAAAAAACCCGGATCAATGCTTAAGATCTATTTGATACGGATTTAAGAGAAACATTAGATATATCTTTTAGAATTAGCATCGCTCTTTCCTATTTTTTGAGAATGTCTTAGGAAAATGATTATGCTGAAAAAGATATTAGACATTAAATGTAGATAAATTCTAGCTCATAAGTCTTACTTGAGCGATCTTAGTGGGCATGGTATAATTTTTCCCTTCAAGTAGTTTACTTCCGAGCTTAAAAAATGTGGAATTAGTTACACACATCAAATTACATTCATAACTAATAGAATAGAAGCATAACTTTGGATTTGGGTACACCTTTTCACAACTAGGCCTACACGTGTTTGATTATAGAGATCTCATCTATGCTTCATACATAAGCTCCTCATACTCTTGGATCTACTTTTAGGGAATCTCAACAATCTCTTTTTCATGCTCCTCTTCCCTATAAAGGCAAATTCTTGGTAATTGTTTCACATCTTGGGCCATAGTCAGGATGCGAATTTATAATCTAGTTGTTCTATACATATTAGTAAGTAAACCTTGAGGACTATGATGGCAGATATAAAATTAATATTATAACACACAATACAATTATTGATCACTCATGTCTTTTATAGCCTAGTGACAAAGAACCATCTCAACTATAGAGCACTACATTGAAAGTTAGTGCGATAAGGTTAGGATCATTATGTGCATTTGGATACCTTAAAAGAAGTTCCAAATGTACTTGCGAGTTCTATACAATGTATGATAGCAAATACATTTGAAAAGTGCTTGTTCACTAATATCATTTACTACACAGTAAGAGGGGAGACAAAATGGGATGTGTCTACAATGTAGTGGTGGGTAGGTATGTATGTGCAACTTAGAAGGTGAGTCTCATGCTAGGTTTGAAAGCCTCATAGATATACACAAACCTTAAGGACTAGATTGATGAAAAATTAAAGTGTGTGGGGTGATTCGAGGTAAATATGTATGTGCAATAAGTCAAAGTCATGGCCTACACTGTAGAACCTTGGATCTTGGGCAAGGATGGGGCTAGGAGGTTAACAAAGGAGGTGGCCACTAGTAGATCACCAAGCACTATTAACTTGAAAGTCTCCAAATGCAGTGGGTAAGTGTGGGTGCTTTTTTGTTGCTTCATCTCTCATTTCTTTAATTCTTTGGTACAAGGGGGTGGGGAATGCTAGGTTGTTAGGTCATGCATGCCACCAATACATTTGAAAAGTGCTTGTTCACTAATATCATTTACTACACAACGAAAGGGGAGACAAAATGGGATGTGTCTACAATGTAGTGGTGGATAGGTATGCATGTGCAAATTAGAAGGTGAGTCTAATGCTAGATACGAAGGCCTCATAGGTTTCACAAACCTTAAGGACTCGTAGGTTTCACAAACCTTAAGGACTCAATTGATGGAAAATTGAACTGTGTGGGGTGGTTCAAGGTAAATATGTATGTGCAATAAGTCAAAGTCATGGCCTACATTGTAGAACCTTGGATCTTGAGCAGGGATAAGGCTAGGAGGTTAACAAAGGAGGTGGTTGCTAGTAGATCACCAAGCACTATTAACGTGAAAACCTCTAAATGCAGTGGCTAAGTTTGGGTCTTATTATGGGTGCTTTTTGTTTCTCTCATTTCTTTAATTTTTGGTACAAGGGGGTGGGGAATGCTAGGTTGTTAGGTTATGTAGGATTTTATCGTAGGGATTCTAATGAAAAATGATGGCTAAACATCTAATGGTTTTGAGATATCCTTAGATGAAGGCTAAGGAGAAATCGATGAATGCAAGTGGTAAACAACTTTTCTCACTCATGTCATCTAGGAGAGCTAGTAACAAGTGAGAAGAAGTAGGGCTTGAAGGTATAGTTGAGTCATACTCTAGCATCTATATTGCCATTGTTATTTAGAAAAAGCTCAAGGGCTTGCTTCTTGTAGAACAAGTCCTAGGCTCATTGAGTAGGAGATTAGTAACAAAAGATTATAGTGGCTATGAAGTTAATGAAAGGATCGAAGGATCAAAGCTTGCATGGGGGAGAGAGAGAGAGAGAGAGAGAGAGAGAGAGAGAGAGAGAGAGAGAGAGAGTCCCACAATGTGGGAACTCCAAGAGTCACAATGTGTGACCGGCCTTCCCTTTATTCATTTGTCACTAGAAGAATAAAGAATAAAGTGATAGTGATGGGCACCCGCTGTTGCTGTGTGCAGGTGCGGGTAATGTCAGTGTAGTAATACATAAGAGACTAGGCGGAGGCGCCTTTACCCCCAACAACCTTCCACTTAAAGGCGAATTTACCCCAATGAGGACTGAAAAAGAAAAAGAAAAGAGAGTACAACATGTACACATATACAATAGGATGAGGAAAGACATCATCTCATCCCACGCCCATCAATCTCCTGAGGAAGACAAAGCGCTCCGTAGAGAGGCTTTTGGTGAGTATATCTACAATATTTTGGTCAGTCGAGATCTTGACAAGGTCAATCGACTTGTCCTCAAGGACCCCACATATAAAGTGATACATCACCTCAATGTGTTTCATCTTCGCATGGAAGACCAGATTCTTGGCTAACTGAATAGCACTCATAGAATCTGAATGTAGGGTAGGGATAGCATCAATACCAAGGTCATGAACCAAATGACCCAACCAAATGGCCTCCTTGTAAGCCTCAGTGACTGCAACATACTCGGCCTCTGTAGTAGAAAAGGCCATGCATTTTTGCACCCTGGACATCCTTGAAACAACACCTCCAACATAAGTGAACACATAGCGAAAAGTGGAATTCCTACTGTCTCCATGTCGTGCATCATCAGAGTCAGTGTACCCCACGACTCCTGTATGCTGGCTGCCATAGCATATGCATACATCTGTAGTGTCGTTTAGGTATCTCATGATACCCTTCATGGCATCCCAATGCTTCTTGCCAGGTGTAGCCATATAACGTGCCAGAACACCAACTGCAAATGCAATATCTAGATGAGTGGCTATTATGGCATACATGAGACTGCCCATTATGGATGCATAGGGAATCTTGGCCATCTTGGCCCTCTACTCATCTCTCTGTGGACAATTGGCCAGTGATACCTTTACATAAGAAGGCAATGGACAGCCAATAGGATTCATGTCTTGTATGCCAAAGCGCTCAAGGACTTATGAATGTATTCCCTTTGTGACAAGTAGAGGAGTCCTTGATGCCAGTCGCGTGTAATGCACATACTAAGTATGTGAGAGGCCTGTCCCAGATCCTTCATCTCAAAGCTCTTCTTGAGCTGAGCCTTAAGAGCATCTAGCTCATCATGAGCTTTTCTTACTAATAGCATGCCATCCACATAGAGTACCAAAATAAGCAAAGATCCATCATGGGCTTTCTTCCACATAGAGTGCATATGTGGGCACTGTCACTTTAGTAATACATGGGTGGCTAGGCAGAGGTGCCTTTACCCCCAACAGTTAAGGTCAGGATAGTTACTCAAGAGATGAATGAAGATGATGAACAAGGGTATGACATTTAAAGATTGGAATATACAGGGAGTGATGTCATTATTGAAATTATAAAGCTTGGAGGAGTTTTAGTGGAAGTTGGAGGAGTTGTAAGATGTCTCACAATGGTGAGGATATGTGCAATAAGAAGTGACAAATTGGTGGTTGATAGATGTACTATAGTAAGCAATAGGATTTTGCTTACAAATTTCATTGCATGTCATAGACTTTTAGGGAGCATGATTGACAAAAGAGTCCACTTGTGGATATTGTGACAACATACATGGTACTTTGTAGAGGGTTCAGTTCCTCTTTTCTCTTATTACAATGGACTTTCAATGTTCCATTAAGATTTTGCAAGAGTCTCTACATTTTTTAAATTCTTTCATCTACATTTGAGATTCACAAGAATCTTATGCACTTTCATTCGATACATTTCTATGAAAATTCAAAACCTAATCAAAGATAATAGAATTGGTTAATTTTTGTTGGGAGTGATGAGAATATCCAATGATTCTTTCTTCATTTTGGAGCACTAGTTCTTTATAAAAGTAATGTACTTCCATCCTTGTAGGGTTATTTTAAGTGTATCCTTCTTGTTATTTTTGCATCACCTCATAGTGAACCTTGAAGTAACTTTGCATCTATCACACTATAAGCTTCCATATAGACCTAGCTAGAATAGTTTGCCTACTATTTTGAGATGTGAAGTTTACAAGTTTAGTGCTATTTTCAAAGGTGACATGTATATCATCATAAATGTGGCAATGTCATTCCATTCTTTTTCTATAGCCACATAATTTAGGCAATGCAATTTAGATTTTTAACATGATGGCTATGCGCTTTGGCTTGGTGGTTTTGTTTTGTCCATGTGCTCTTCCATGACCAATATAGTCATGAATTTGGTGATGTGCTTTCCTTTCCAATATGGCTATCTATTTTCCATGATGGTAGATATGACTTTCTGGTTTGCTTGGCTTTAATACAAGGGACATGCTCTTTGAACGTTACACTTGTTGCTCATTTGTACCCTCTTTGTACCACATTGTGTTAGTTATAGAGTTTCTATTTGATCCATTGAGACAATGTGCTTTTCTCTCACCACCAATATGATCACGAGCTTGGCAAAGATGGAAGACATGGCCATGATCTTCACTTGGCCAATGTGGCCATGTACTACTACATGAAAGGTGCAAATTTGTGGTGCATTCATTAATCCCCAAGGTGTTCTACTACAAAGTGGGATACCTGCACCTTGTTTTTGGGGTTGGAGTACCCAGCCTAGATTTGTAAGTGCCCTGGGGATGTTCGTGAGGTATTCATATGGTTTTGTGGTTCTTTTATTTCACATTCTCAGAGTGTAGACACTAATTCTATGATCGCACTACCATGCCAGCTCCTCTAGCGTATGGCCTAATTGTTGAGGGTACAAGCTATCATGGGGAGAGATTGAAGAATAGGAGAGGTTGGGGCCCTTGTTGGAGACAAATATGGTGTTTTCTATAAACCCACTTGCTTGAATGGGGGCATACCTTTCTCTGAGAGGAATAAATTCTTTCAAGCCTAAGTATCAAAGTGAAAAGATTGTTCATTGGCATTCTAAACTCACTGAGGAGTTTAGAGACAATATAGAGAAAGGATGCTCTATTATGAGGGAAGAAGTTGTGAGAAAGCACACTCCATTATTGCCTCTATCATGGGGGAAGAAAATTGTCAAGTTTTGCAATGAGTCTCAAATGTTTCACTTGAGAAAAGAGGAATCTTGGGCAGCAAGAGTGCGTTTTTTAGTGACATTATCTGAGTTTTGAAGTTGCTATTCTCCAAATTTTTCAAAAGAGGGAAGTAAAACATGCATTGTATCTACCCTAAAAGCACATGCACTACATCTTCTTGCAAGTTTTGAACATAGATGGAGTTAGCCATGATTTTATGAACCATCATACTTTAACAAAGGTGGAACTAATATAATAATGTAGATTTTGGATTCAATATGTCACTAAATTGATTGCTTATTACACATTCTCTATTTAGTAAATTTATGTCAATAAACTAATGACTCACTTTTCTTTAAGTGTTGATGATGATCGAGCATGGCCATGAGACCATTTAGAGACCAGTATTCCTACTGCATCACTTAATGGGGTGATCAGAGCACTGTGATGGGGATATTTGGTACATGCAGCAATACAAGTTATGAAGGGGAAAGGAAGTGTCTGCCAAGTGTAAGAAAGTACACAAGAATCAAGGAGTTACAAATAAATGAATATGGATTGAGTTCTAGGAAGAGGAAGTGCATTAGCATTATGTACATGTATTTATATGTGCATCGAGGGACACTAGGAATGTTTGCTTGTGTGTAATGAGCATTGCATTCGTTTGGGGTCATACTCTCCCTTACAAGTCAAGGTTTAAGGTCAAGTTTTCTTTCATTAAGAAAGACAAGAGAGTTAATTCTCTTACTAAGAAAGACGAGAGATGTGATCCTTTGGAAGTCATCCTCTGGAAATGACACAAGCTTTTGTGTGGAAGTCAATCTTAAGATTAAGGCCCAAGGCAATCTAATGAACTTCCTTATCTATGGCTCATGGTGGTTGCATGGACCATAAGTTAAGAATATAGTTTAAAAAGCTACTTTTCTTAAAATAGACATAGTGAATCCATTTTTTAAATATCTCGTGATAAAAATCCGATCTCTAAAAATGGCTCACGTGGGTTATTGGAAACGATGAGATCTACAACTTTTATGTTGGACGTTTTTACATCCGAGCAATGCACGAAGAGATATTCTGAAATTGGTGCTCATAGTAGGTCCTAGAATAGCCACATCTTGCATGAAGATTAATCTTTCCAATCTTGGCACTCAAGTCTCTCTCCAAGAAGAGAAGCTCTTGGAGCCTATAAAAGGGGAGGCTCTCCTTGGGTGTGGGGGAGGTGAAGGAAGCATCACTTTGCACGCATGCAAGAGGAGGAGAGAAGGCAGTTCGAGTCTCACAAAGTGTTGTGGAAGCTCTGGTGAAATCATGTTCCAAGAGGATACCCCTACACATATTGTGTAGGAGAGAAGGTGCAAGTGCTGCGGAAGCTCTTTTGAAATTAAGATCCAAGAGGAGATCCCTACACATATTGTGTAGATGAGAAGGAGAGACTCAAGAAGGATCTTCCAAGTTGTGCAAGTGTTAGCTAGTTGTATACCGTGCAAGGAACCGTGATCTTGTTCCCAAGATCTATAAGTTAAGAACTGGTTTGTGTGTAACGGAGGAGCTTGCTCCTTGTCAATAATATAACTCCACAAGGGGGGGACTGGCCCATCTTCCAGTCCCTAGTGTGTTGTCGATCTCTCTCTCTCTCTCTCTCTCTATATATATATATCTTTCTTTTCTCTTATCTGTTCTCTCTCTACGCCAACAAAATATTCACCATATATCTTTGAAGTATATAAGAAGGTCGAGGGTGTATCTCAGATCTTATAACACAATAAATGTCTCAAGAACATTTTATATCTAGCCAAAGAGGCATGTGTTGCTAAATATATACTTTTGACTTGAGCAGTATGTTAGACTTGCAAGGTTGTTACAAGCATTTGGCTAACTTTTGGGTTTTTTTTTTGGTGTTAAGTAACACTCACTTATAGAAGCAATGGTGTTATAGTGGTCATTGATAATTCTATCCAAGACTATTACAGAAGCAATGGTGTTACAATGATCATTGATAGTTCTATCCAAGACTAGACATTGAGTTGATTACAAATGTAGGATAATTTTGTTCATGTGTTTGGCCATATAGTTGCTCATTCTTTGGTTTCACTCATTTACAATTGCTCATGGAATGGAAATAAAGGTAGTTGAATCCATGAGCATTGAAGCTCTTAAAAGGATAAGAGCTCCATCTAAATCCTGCATGTTGTGCATGTAGGTAAAAAATAATTGTAAATTTATCATGAACCTTTAGAATTTATCATATCTTTTTTTTTCTAAGGTAAGCATAATAAACCTTGCAACACCATATTGGGGAATATGGAAAATTTCCATAAGTTTGGGACACATGGTCAAATCTTTGGATTTGTCATAACTTGAACACTATAACTCCAAATCGAGTGCTCTATAGCTCAATAGATTCCATTTTTCAAGCGCTTCCCAATGATAGGCACATCATATGGTTTTGAGAAACTTATGGGTATGTTATCCGAGTGCCACCTTTTTAGTATTCAAAAAATGGGAATTGAGAGATTCCCAAACTCACTAATATTGTGTTTTGCCGAGCCTCTTATTTAGTTTTAGGGTTTTAAATCCATTTACCTTGTATAAATTATTTTGTAAATGAATTCTAAACTAGGATCAAATAGTTGATAATCTTATCAATATATATTTTAAGAACTTCATTTACAAGATTTGGATGATTTTGAGTTTTCTGTTTAATGTTGATGATAATGCCTAAAGCAAAAAGACCAAGGAGCTACTAGTTGCAGAATTCCACAACCAACAATTCCTTCATTTTTTAAAATGCTAATATAGAATAGTTTATAGGCATGCACATATGATTGGAGTAGGTTTAATAGTGTATGTAAATTATTTTCAAAATTCAAAAGTCGGACAACATTCAAAAGCACAATTAATGTTGTGATTGCATGCAACTTTAGATGCAGGTCTTTTGACACAAAGTGACTCAACGCCCATAAGTTTTTTTAAAAAAATTTAAGAAAAGTGTTTGTGATGCTATCTTCAGGCCTAATCCTTGGTAGTATCATTGTTTTCAAAGGTCTTTGTAAGTTCTACTTTACTTATAGAGTAGTTCGTAAAACTCTTAGGAAAGTTGGATGACTAGGTATAGCTAAGAGGCATCCCCACCTTTGGTGTTTCATGTAAATAATCTTCATTTTAATCCAATACCACATTATTGGAAAAATGTAATAAACTTTAGAGGCTATTTTTCAAAACACTTGTATACTTTCTAGACATGCAACCTCTACATTTGTTTTCTTGGGCCCTTTTTTCTTCAATTTTAAGTTGTAAAATGGATGATTTAGTATGACATTAATGGATATCATCACCTTTAATCTTTTATTTATTGGATGTTTTCCCAAAATTAGTATATTATCATACATAGTTAGGCCCAAACTCTCTCTCTCTCTCTCTCTCTCTCTCTCTCTCTCTCTCTCTATGTTAATGTGTGTATCACACATGGATGTGTGAATTTTTGGCTTACCAATAGCAAGAGAGTTAGATGTTCTCATTAGGTAAGGTGTTTTTAATTTAGAACATGAGAAAAGTGTGAGTAGCTTTTAAAGTTGCTCCAATGTCAATTCACACATACTTTTCATATTGTCATTAATGAGTAGAAAACACAATTAAATTACTATTTCTATCAATCAATTCTCAAGTGTAACCTCATTTTTAGGGCCAAACCAAATGTCCACACACATTTGAGTGTTTGGAGTTCTTCCTTTGCTTGAATTCAAAATTAGTACTATAGTTTATTTGCATGCTCTATGTCTTAGAATTATGTTTCTTATTAGTATTTATTTTGAAAATTTTAAGAAGTTATTTGATTTGTAAAATTTCATATACAAATCGTGCTTCAAGCTAAAACCTAATATTTTACTCAATTACTTGCAACACTTTAAATAATGTCTCTTCCGTTTGCACAACAAGGATTTAAATGAGGCAGTATTTGACATCACCTTTCAAGGGGCTACTGTTTCTATTCATAAATGGAAATATGTTTATGAACATCCTTAACAGGTTTATATTCCCATCCTAAAACCTTAATGATGCTCAAAGGGCTTGTTTTGGGGGGGGGGGGTAGAATATAGATCCATGTATAGAAGTGTGTTTAAGGGGGATTTAAAGATTTCCTATTTCTATATCTTTGAAGCTTCAATAGATCCCTTCTAGAAACAAATCACCATGTCTACAAGAATTATTTTGTTGAAACTAAAAACCCCCTTATGTATGCCTACTCTTTATAAATTGGAAATAATGAACTCTTATGTTAAAGCCATGCTACATCATGGTGCATTTTTTTCCAATCTTACCTCAATCCATAAACTTGAAAATATAACAAAAAAAAGTCCACAAACTCAAACAAAAAATACATTAAAAAAACTCATGTAGATAATGATGTGATTTGACATGTGCATCTCTTCCTTTTGCACAATAAGTATTTAAATGAGGCACTATTTTACATCATCTTTCAAGGGGCTACTATTTCTATTCACAAACAGAAAGATGCTTATGAACATCCTTAATAGGTTTGTATTGCCATCCTAAAACCTTAATGGTGCTTAAAGGGCTTGTTTGGCGGGTTGGTTTTGGGGGGGGCAAGGGGGGGGGGGGGGGGATGGTGATAGTATACAAATCCAGGTATAGAAGTGTGTTGATGGGGGATTTAGAAATTTCCTATTTCTATATCTTTGAAGTTTAAATAGATCCCTTATATAGCCCTTCTAAAAACAAATCACCCCTTCTACAAGAATTTTTTTCTTGAAACTAAAAACCCCCTTATGTATGCGTACTCTTGATGAATTGGAAAAAAATAGCTCTTATGTTAAACACATGCTACAACATGGTACATTTTTTTCTAATCGTACCTCAATCCATAAACTTGAAAATATAACATTAAAAAAACTCAAAGTGTAGATAATGATGGGATTTTCACATGTGTGTCTCTTCCTTTTGCACAACAAGGATTTAAATGGGCACTATTTTACATCACCTTTCAAGGGGCTACTATTTCTATTCATAAATGGAAATATGTTTATGCACATCCTTAACAAGTTTATTTTCCGTCCTAAAACCTTAATGGCACTCAAAGGGCTTGTTTGGGGGGTGGGGGGGTGGGAGGGGGGGGACTATTATATAGATCCATGTATAGAAGTGTGTTGACGGGGGATTTAAGAATTTCCTATTTCTATATGTTTGAAGCTTAAATAGATCCCTTATATAGCAATTCTAAAAACAAACCACCCAGGCTTCTACAAGAATTATTTTCTTGAAACTAAAAACCCCCTTATGTATGCCTACTCTTTATAAATTGGAAAAAATTAGCTCTTATGTTAAAACCATGCTACATCATGGTACATTTTTGTCCAATCTTACCTCAATCCATAAACTTGCAAATATAACATTCAAAAAATTGATCAAAGTGTAGATAATGATGCGATTTGACATGTGCAAGTTGATAATTAGGCCACTTCTCTACTAGAGACCTTAGTCATATTTCTTGGTCTAAGTAGGACATAAAGCTATTCTTAATGTGTTTTTCCTTGTGCCATCATGCATCATGCTTAAAGTGTTATGATGATAAAACATGGACAAGGTGGTTTATAAATTTTAAAGGTACTTCCCTTGTCCATTCAATGACATGATTTAACAAATCGAACTTGCACATGAATTAAAATGCACAAAATTTGATATTTGACTCCTTAGATTCATAATGTTACATGAAATCCAAAAGTTGTGATACTTTACTAAGTATAGCAAGGGAACTTGGTTTTGACGAGATATTACTGATTGTTTTCGTGAAAAGCGATCTTAGCTTAATAGTATTTTGATGGGAAATGTGAGCTCTTCTTCATTGCCAAACTAGTATATTCATAATCATTTATATGATCTTAGATTCTTGACCCAAAACTTTTGGAAGGAGTACCATTTATCTAACTAAAGAATGATATAGAAAAAATGGATGTTAGAAGCTTTATTAATTTGACGTTGTAACTTACAAGGAAGAAAAAGCACATGTTAGTATTTAATTAAAATAACTTGAATTTCTTGAGTAATGTTTCAATATATTGATACCAAGGAGAGGAAGTACCTTTAGAAAGTGAAATTATACTGAAGGAATATGCAAGAGAGTGAGTGGGTAACTTTGTGTGCATGCGAAAGTATTTCACTTGTCTTTTTGGGTGGGATTATTCAATTGGTCAAAATCATAAATTTGATTAATATAAGCAGCTCGTAGAGGTCAAGGTCATGCAAGCACAACAAGTGCAAATTGTTAACAAAGTGGGTCACACAATATCCACATGATTATATTTTCTCAGATCACAATAATGATTCTTTTTCTCTTGGGAACATGACCATTGTTGCTACTACTAATTGACAAAGCTAAAAGGCATTGAAACATAAAAATGATAAAGTTGATAGGTTGAAGTCTTGAGCTAGTAGAAAATCATAATTGTAATCCTATCATATACAATTACTCAAGGGAAATTTATTGATTCTTTATTTTTATTAAAAATTATATTATTCTACATGTGAAATAATAAACAATTGTCCACTTCATCTACTTCACCTTTTATTTTGAATATGGTTTCATTTTGGTTATTCTGTTACATTATTGTTCCCTTATTATTCGTTTAAAAACATGTGAGAAATTCAATTCATCACTCACGCATGTGAGACCAAAATAAGTGTTCACATTACCTTTAATATATTTCAGTTATTTCTTCTAACCAATCAACAAATACCACAAGGTATGGCATGAAGATTAGAACTTTTTCTTTGTAGTCCTATGTGGTATGGTTTAACCTTATGAAAATATCTTTTTTGGGATGAGAAGCTCGTATCCACGCTAGATTCTTCTTATCTCCCAAAGGGCGACAGTGCCTGGTTTCCATCTCCTCTTCTTCTGTAGTGGTCATTATGCTCTATGGGGAGCACCTGCTGTATTAGAGGAGGCTCCACCTTGTGCTGTAGTGGCGGGCCTTGACATGAGGCCTTTCCATGGTCGAGAAACGGGCGATATACTTGGTGCCTGCCATGCAAGCTCGAGGAAGGCAAGATGGAGAAGAGACAGAGGTTGGGGGTGTGAGAATGGAGGAAGCATAGAAAGAAAGTTGTGAAAATGAGAAAAAGAATGAACTTTTAACCCATTTAAACCCCAAAACTGGGTTAATGCAACTTCATACACACTGTCCATGGTGTGATCGTAAATCCATAACCTTTTATCGGAATGCGACGAAACTTCACATGCGCACTCGTTAGGTGGCCAAGAGTTTTTTTTTTTGGAAAAAAAAAGACATGCAGACCCCTGCTCCGAAGTTTGGTGTTTGAAGAATTCTTTCGCACTTTTCTCTTCCTTCTTCTCCTTCACAGGTTCCCTCCTTATCCTTTGTAGCTATCCCCTCTCTTTTAGTGGATGTGATGGCAATGGCAATGGCAGCGGCACTCTCTCTCTCTCTCTCTCTCTCTCTCAATCTCCCTTGCATTGATCTGTCTCCCTTCTTCTCTCTATACATCTCTTCATCAACAAAAAGAAAGAGAGAAGTAAAAAAAAGAGAAAAACAAAGAGAGAAGAGAGAATGCACTTACCTTAAAGCTTGAAGAAGAATCCTTTCATGCTTCTCTCCTTCTTCTTCTTCTCCTTCATGGGTTCCCTCCTTCTTCTTTGCAGTTGTCCCCTCTCTTTTCCTGGTGGATTGGCGATGGTAGTGGCTTCTCTCTCTCTCTCACACACACACACACACACAGATACACACACACATACACACACACTCTCTCAATCTCCCTTGTGCACATTGATCTCTCTCACTTCTTCTCTCTATACACTTTTCATCAACAAAAAGAAAGAGAGACATAAAGAAAAGAGAAAAACAAAGAGAGAAGAGATAATGCAGTTACCTCAAAGCTTGAAGAAGAATCCATTTGTACTTCTCTCCTTTTTCTTCTCCTTCACAAGTTCCTTCATTCTCCTTTACAATTGTCTCCTCCCTCTTCGTGGATGGTGGTGGTGGTGGCGGCCTCTCTCTCTCTCTCTCTCTCTCTTGCTTGTTTACAAACCTGTAAAATGCCATGCTCGAGTTTCAACACTTTTTTTTGAAGCCCCTCTCTCTCCCGTTTTTTATTTCTCTCCATCTCTCATTTCCATTCTCTCCCTTCTTTTCTCTATTTCTCTCCCTGCTTCCCTCCCCACTCTCACTCAACTCATCTCATTGCAAAGACAATCAAAGATAGAAAATAAAAAGCTTAAAAAACAAACATATTGAAAGAAATGTCACCCCACCTCTCTTTATCTCTCTCTCCCCCCTCTCCCTTTACTTTTCTTTCTTAACGTTCTCTCTTATTCTCTCATTGTTTTCCTATTTCTCTCTCCCTCTCTCTCGCTCTCTATTTTTTTCTCTCTATCTCTCTTTCTCCCTCTCTCTCTCTTCTTTTCACTCTCCTTTTTCTCTTTACTTCACCCTTTTTTTCTACCTCCTCCTCCTCTCTTCCTTCCCTCTCCCTCTCTCTATTTCTCTCCCCCTGTCTTTCTCTTTCTCTCTCTATTTCCATTTCTTTGTTTCCTGTCTCTTTGTTTCTCCCCCCTCTTTCTCTCATTGTTTCTCTCACTCATCCTCCTCTCTCCCTCCCTTCATCTCTCATTTCTCTCTTCCTCTTTCTCTCTATTTTCTTTCTTCGCTTTCTCTCCCTCTTTCTCTCTTCCTCTCCCTTCCTTCTTCTCCCTCCCTTCCTTTCTCCCTCTCTTTCCATGTATCTCTTTGCAAAGAAAAAAAGAAAAGAAAAGAAGAGAATACACAAATAAAGCAAGAAAAGGCAATGTACCTACCTCAAAGTCATGAAGATAAAACCCTTTGTACCTTCTCTTTGCACCTTCCCTCCCTTCTCCCTTGCACACTTCTCTTTTTTCTTCATGTGTAGTGGCAGCGGCAGTGACGATGGTGATGAGCTCTCTCTCTCCCTCTCTTTCTCTCCCTCTTAAAGCTTCAAGCTCTCTTGATCTCTCTTTCACTTTATTTGCAAATGTTTTCTCGGCAAATGTCACGCTCGGGTTTTTGAAACTTTTTTCTCAGATCGACATCGCTATTAGCGTAGCTATATGAGTCGCTATTAGCATCGCTAATAGAATTAGGAATGTCTCTATTAGCATCACACTACAACATATACACTCTATAACGACGTTTTCTTTACATATGAAAAATATCCCCGTCGTCGCTATTAGCATCGGTATTAGCGTCGCTACAAAACCGTCGCTATTTGCCTCGCTATTTTCATCGGTATTAGCGTCGCTATTTAGCGACTCTAATACCGACAAAATTAGGGACGAAAATAGGGATGGTTACAAAGGAATTTCCGACACTAATACCGACGATTGTAGAATTATTTTCCGACGCTGATATCGACGGTTGCAGAAAATAAAAATTTTTATGGCAGTGCTGCAGATACAGATCCACACAGGGCTAAGAGACAATTCCTGTTGTCAAAGAAGTTAGACAATCGATCCCAAATAATGACAAGACTTTGCAAACAAGTACTTTCATGACATTAATTAACACAAATGTGCATTGCATTGATAAAGAAAATAACAGAACTGAAATTGAGAAGTGCTACTGCGACAAAGCAAATATGGAGTCAAGCTACAACATAGAAGTACGAATCATATACACTTAGCTATTACATATGGAGGATAGAGGCCATAAGGCCTTACATAATACAAGATAGGGAGTAATCCTATGTAGCCTAATCTGCTCTCTACGACTTATCCGCATCAGAAAACTCCTCTCACTGTAAAGGCATATCGAAGGGAGTCTGCAACAGCAAATACATATATAATTGTGAGTACCAAATAGAAACTGACATATAATGACAGATTTCTCAAATTAGGAATGATATTTATTACTACTTACCGGTCCTCCGCGAGCATAGAGCTTCTCGATCATGGCACTCAAGCCATGCTTCTCCCCGTATGTCACCTCTAGTGCAGTCAGGTCACGATTCGTAAAACCTTGCTGTGACACACAAATATTGAAAAACAACATACTTGAGATTAATGTTCGAAATACATACATCAACATGGATGTCATTAAATCAGAGTACTCTACCCTATTAATACTTATGAAATCTGCCAGGAATGTTGCGTGGCCACTGCCACCAAGGTGATGCACCGATCTTGCGTCCAAGCGCGCCTTTGCAGCGTCCTTTTGCTGCTTCCACTTGTCTGGAGTGGATGTTGCCTCATCCTGGAGATTACTCCAGTCCTCTGTATCCAGCCACTCCAGCTTTGATTTGCCCTGCTTGACTGCTTCGCATGCATCAGATTGCCTATGCGACTGATAGTCATGCATACGCGTCATCATCCACCCTCTCAAAAATCTATCATTGCTAGAGGGCTGAGGAAACTCTCGATACAATGTATCCATTATGTAGTCCTTGCTGGCATCTGGGATCTCCTTCCGCTTGTTTGTAATGTTGTGCCGAAATACTTGTTGGCACAACTCATGCATCCTAGAGATGACAGGTTTTCCATCATCATTCATATATAAATGGCAAGAGGCCTTATCTATGAGATATAAGTAACCTGCAAGATTTTGCAAACGGGTACTTTCATGACATTAATACAAATGTGTCAAACACAACTTGAATTGATAAGTGCTACTCCGAAAAAGGATGCGAAAATACATACATGGAGGAGTGGGTTTCGTGTACTTCTTGTCAGCCCTGGGAGTGATCAATGGGGTGCGTGAAGGAGTGGGAGTAGTAGACGTTTACCTGCCATCGCCAGTGAAAGAGGGTGTCGACTCCCTGGTGGCAATGCAAGTGGGAGAGACTGCATCTGTATCCCCACAATAGGAGCTACCTCCTCCTCGACTACATGACTCTGAAGCAAAGCGAGACTTGCGACTGCATCTATTGGAGACCGAAGCATTGGACCGTCTAGAGTCTGCTGATCGTGCTGAGGTGGAACAGGAAAGCTGTGCATCGGCTCTATCTCTGACCCGTGCTAGCTGCTCTGGTGAGAAATGCGCTAGCATCGCGTCAATGTCGTCATCTGTAAAATTGTGACTCATCCTGCCGTCCGTGCCCAAATACTAAACCTGCACATACAAGGAAAAATAATAATATTAGATAATGAATTGCAAGACATAATAAAACTAAGACTTAATTAGCAAGACTTTATTTTAAAATAATAAAAAAACAGATAATACAAAATACCATACTCCAAAAACATACAAACTATCTTAACCGATTTGCAAAAATTGGCATTGTTGCAGTGGGAGGAATGTTTTGATTGAGTCACTTTTGTTTAGGGTTCCACAATCTCATCTTGACATAGCTCAATATACACCGGGAGATCTATATAAAATTCTCCACAAAATGAGGACTCAGCTTCATTTTCAAAAAACCCATCCTCTATCTCCATATGTGAGATGTCTTGGTCTTCCAGGCGGTTCATCCTAGTTTCTTGTATGCCTTCTGTCATTGCCGCTATTAAAGGTGTCTCTTCTACGATCGGTACAAGGGTTTTGGTAAACACGAGGATACTCCTAGATGTCATGGGAATGACATACCACCATTGAGGTTGTAGGATTAGGGAAAAAGACGACCTGATCCATATTATGATTAGTATAAAAGTCCACTTTGAGATTGCTAAAGCACGTTAAGTATTAGGGACTCTTACCTACTCACAATGATTTGGTAAAACAAATGTATCACTCAAATCGGTCCACTTTTTCGTTGAGTCAATCTCAAAAAAGCCACTTGGCCCTCGCCGAACTGTTGCACCTGCTCCTTCGAGAGTAACCTTGAATTATTGCATATCAAATATGGTCACGGAGAAACTTCGATAGTCCACTGCAAGGATACTCTGTAAACATCCGAAATACTCCATCTCTGCAACTACATGGTTTGGATCTGTGGCACATCGTCGGCTTTCCTGCTCAAACATTGCCATCACTCCACAGTCCATTGTCGAGCGTAACTTGTCAATGTGCTCTACTCTGAAATGTCGTTCACGTGACCATGCTGCACTATGGACCTTATATTGGGAGAAGAACAAATATATTAGTTGCGATTTGCAGTATAGATTGTAATTTCTTGGGATTGCATACCTTGGGATTGCATTCACGTGAGAAGTCCTACTCTTCTTCAGTAACTGTTTCTCCATCTTGAGATGCTTTGGTTAGGGCCTCATGTAGCCATCTAGTGGATATGAGTAGAGGCATATCCTCTAGGCCCTTCGGATATCGAATGGGCAATTGCCGCGTACTCCGTCGAAAGTCAGATCTTGCAGACTCTCGCTCAGCTCGAGTATCCTCATACCGTTGCAGCCATTTCTCCATCGTAGCGCTATATAGCATACAAAATTGGTTCACCTTGGACTCCATGGATGCGTCCATCTTCTTCTCTATTCCGTTTCCCACTAGGATATCTCCATTCAGACGATCATCCTCCTTAAGTGACCATATCAAGCCTTTGTCCCAGTCCATAGTGGACAACCACTCAGAAATGTACACCAAGGCCTCCGACACTAACCAACCTTCAGCCATGCTATCCTCAGGACGAGCCTGTTGTCGCACAAATCCCTTTAAGGTCTTCATGAACCATTCAAGGAAAAACATCCATCGACTATGGACTTGACCTACAACCTGCAATTCATCTACAATATGCACTAGAAGATGGATTTGTATCATGAGCATGCTATTAGGAAGATACTTCTCCAAAAGACAAGCAGTCTCTACTGGCATGCATTTCGCAGATTCAATCGATGATGTGTGAATCTCTTTCTGGGAGACAAACTGAACCAACTTGGATAATTTGTAAATGGCTATCCCTACCTCCGATGTCAGAGACCCCATGATTGCGATTGGCAATACGAACTGTGAAAACCATGTAATTAATATTGTGTATAAACAAACGGAGATTCTGAAATCTAATATGTAGAATCATGCTATACGTAGCCTCATACCATACATACTTGACACATCTTATGCCAATCATGGAATTTGACTCATGTGAGTTGGGGTCATCCTTTGTGAATGCTGTCTTGAGAGAACGCATTAGGCCAGTCGGCGTGTGAAAGGACTTGATGTTTTCCTTTACTCGTTGCACTTCATTGCCAGACAAAACCCAAGGAGCGCGCGGCAATTGTACTCGACCGTCGACGCCACTTACAGGCCAATATGGTTCCATCTTTCCACTGCTTTCAAATCCATCCTCGCTCCTAGTGTGTCTCGCTGCCTAGTGAGGTGGTCTCATAGCAAGCTACCCACATTCTTAAAAATGTGCATGGGATCTAAAAGGTGGTTAATTTTCAGTTTTTTCCAATAAGTCAGCTCATAGAAAATTGAGAAGCGTCGCATTCCACTGGGAAGCGAGTCTTGGTCCACCATCCTATGATCAAACCAGCTCAGTGCGTTCATTCTCGCAGGAGGGCGACCAAGAAATCCTTCTCTCATGAGATGACCCTCTGGCAAAAAAGCCCAATGTCCCTCAAATACCATCTTCTTCATAGATTTTGACATACGAGAATCCAACCTTGGTCCACACAGAGGACATGCATGGTAACCTGACGTGACTAGCCCTGCAGAACACACATGTACAATGAGGTATGTCATAACACCAACATCGCTCAAAGAAAACTGGAAAAATAAGAAAACGCTCTTTACTAGAGCATTCTCCATAACCTGGAAAGTCATGCATGGTCCACATAAGAATTGCCCTTATAGTTGCGGATCGCCTACCAATATGTTTGCTCATGTCCTCCACTACAATTCCCTCCCACAACTCCTTTATCACATCAATCAGTGGAGAGAGGTAGACATCCATATTCTTGACTTTGTATCGTCTAGGCACAAGCAAGCTGAGCAAAAGGTGTCCTTTCTTGGTGGAAAGCCATGGCAGTATATTGTAGTTAACAAGGACCACGGGCCATACACTATAGGAGGTGGCACGTAAACCAAAAGGATTTACCCCATCCATGGCAAGACCGAATCATAGATTCCTCGCCTCCTTTGCAATGTCAAGGAAAGTCTCGTCAATGTGATGCCATGCTTCTAAGTCAGCTGGTGTACGCTGTACACCATTAGTGGATCGATTTTCCACATGCCATGTAGTCAAATTTGCAAAACTCTTGGTCCGAAAAATGTGACGAACACGCGGTATATTGTAGTTAACAAGGACCACGGGCCATACACTATAGGAGGTGGAACGTAAACCAAAAGGATTTACCCCATCCATGGCAAGACCGAATCATAGATTCCTTGCCTCCTTTGCAAAGTCAGGGAAAGTCTCGTCAATGTGATGCCATGCTTCTAAGTCAGTTGGTGTACGCTGTACACCATTAGTGGATCGATTTTCCGCATGCCATGTAGTCAAATTTGCAAAAATCTTGGTCTGAAAAATGTGACGAACACGCGGTATCAGTGGAAAGTGCCTCAAAACATTCTGTCGAACAGTCTGTCCTTGCAAGTCATTTCGATACCTATCCGCACTGCACTTGGGACATGTGGCCAACAATTCAAACTCTCCCCGAAAGAGAACACAATCATTGGGGCAAGAATGAATGCAATTATAATCCATGCCTAGCTTTCGTAGCACTTGTCTTGCATTATCACGAGACTCATGCATCGTGTTTTGGGTAGGAAAAATATAAGATTTCAACGTTCTACAAATTGCAATGAAGCACGCTATTAGAGTACTACATAGCACATTTTATTGGCTTTCAATAAAGAATCATACACATCATAATATACCTGAATAGCTTTGTCACACTCACATCACTCCATCCATACTTTGTTTGTATGCTCAACAATGCAGGAAGTGTCTTCAAATGGGATACCTGACTCCCATCATACAATGGAATGGCAGCCTCTGCAATTAAAGGATCTTGGGATTGTGAGTCCGTCAGAAGCAATGATTCGATCATGTCCTCTAACTCGGGCTCCAAAAAAGCAGGAGGATCGTCCATGTCTCCAGCATTCTCACCCATAGAAGGGGGTTGAGAGTTATCACATTCTATGAGACAGTTAGTTATCTCGGATGGCATTTGTATAGAGCGTGGACAAACCCGTCTTACTGGATGCAAGAGATCTGCGGACTACAATGTATCGACATGGCCGTGACCTTGTAAAGGACCTTAAGTAGCTAACTTCTACAATAACCCCAAACTATTATACTTAAATCAATTACATGTCATATAGTAATGAGAGAGAACTTACCGCAATCTCGTAATTCAAGACTGCTTGGTCAATTATCTCAACTCGAAACTCTCCATACCATTGTACGTGCTCTATGGACAAACGACGTTTCCAACGAATGGCCAATTTGCATTGCGTGCATGGACAGGGGACACGTTGATTGAGCCAAGCCTCACAATCACCACCATGTTGGTCGTGAGTGCTAGACATCTTGACTGCGATGTAATGGAATGATAATTTAATAACGATTCTATATTGTATATTGGGACCACTCCACTATATATATTTCAGGTAAAAAAAAAAAATTGTACCTATATCTTTGAGTTCGGCTCTAAACTTATCTATCTTAGAGGTCGGCTCTAAACTATGCTCACACACATACATTTTCGTACCTACATTGCAAAGAATAAAAACCAACACAAGAAAAAATTTGAAAACACTCGCTTCCATTTCTCTCTCTTTCAACACTTCCTAACCTACATTGCAAAGCAACACAAAGCAACACAAAGATTGAAGAGAAACCAACACTTTCTAACCTACATTGCAAAGCAAAACAAAGATTGTAAAGAAACCAAAACAGGGCATACCGTCGTGCTCTCTTCTTCTTCCACGACCTCTTTGTGCGGGCGACTCTCCTCTCCTCGCGTGCGGCTCACAGCTTGTTTCCTTGCTCACCTCCCTCTCTTGCTCACCTCCCTTTCTCTTTCTCTCCGCCTTCGCGCGCTCATTTGAAAGAAACATTTGGGTTTCTGCAAAATGTTACCACCGTAAGTCGTCGCTATTAGCATCGCTATTAGGGTCGCTATTTACATCGCTAAATAGTGACGCTAATAGTAATGTTTTTAGCGACGCAGATAGCGACGCTAATACTGACGTCGAAAAAAAATGTCGCTACTTAGCGTCGCTATATGTGTGTACCCTTGTAGTGTCACTATATGCATTGCTATTGGCGTCACTAATAGAATTAGCAATGCTTTTAGCGACACCATTTGAGCTACGCGTGGCCGTGGTCGTGTAGCAATGGGAAGGGCAAAAACTTCCAATATCACCACTAAGGGAATCCACGAAGAAGAAGATCCATCCATGGAAGCTGAGATTGAGAGGGCATTCGTTCATGCCGCTCTCCATAAAAAGGGGAAAAACCACCAATTCTCGGTGATCCAAACACCATAAGGGGTGGAATCCTCGACAGGTTCGCCTTATGGCACGGTGGTGCCAGAAAACTAGGAGGCTTCTCACAAGGTTTTACAAACGTCTGACCCTTAGAAATTGTTAGGTTATAACTCTAATTTATGTCATTTTAGGGGACTAGAATGGAACTATGCCCTACGGGTAGAGAGATTGAGCGACGCATCCCTCTCATTTTCCATTCTCTTTGAACCAAGTGCAGCATGGATCTGCTTCAGCTTGGGTATCTCTGTGTAAAGTAGGATGTCCAGGACCCTCGACGCTAGAATATTATCAAGAGACCTTGACCCACTAGGAACCCAAAATTCAGGTCGATCATCTCGGTGGGTTCTCAAAGGTTCTGTTGCAAGGAGAACACAAGAAACCCTAGGCGACAAACCCCATAACATTCCATGAGAGTGTCGAGCAGCGCCGCTTAGATTCTCTCTCGATGGACCGCTAAAAACGTGCTTGGACAGTCGATAGAGGCATGTACATTACACTTGGTATTAGAGAAAAAATTTGTAATGATATGTGATTGATTAATGTACGGTTCATAGACATATCATAAACATAATAACCTAAGTGGTATGGCTTGATTGTCAAGCACCACCTGCACCCATAAATACTGACATGCAAGAGAAGAAATTCCTTCTCAACCAAATTAAGGCACTTGAGTTTGGTGGAAAAGGAATAGACGTCACAGCGGAGGTGAATATATGGATTGAGTCAATGAATGATTATTTATTTACTGTAGGAGCTGCTTCTACCAATCAAGCAATGATAGCCAAACTTAAGTTAGTTGGCCAGGCTTGGATATGGTGGAATTAATGGTGCAAAGATCAAGGTATTTCTAAAATCGATGTCACTTGGGTTCAATTGAAAGATGTTGTATGTGGAGGATACCTTCCACCAACCCACCAGACTTTGAGGATGAATGAATTCTTCAAGTTCAAGCAGCTAGAATTAACCTTGGAAGCTTACTACTCAAAGTTTGTATCCCTACTAAAATATGCACCACCTATGGATATTGTGCAGTAAGTATCCAAGATTTGCCATGGCGTGAACACTCCTCTGAACCACCGTCTTGAAGCAATGCGTCCAACAGACTTGCAAGATGCATTAGTTCGGGCAAAGCCAATCATCCAAGAACTTAAATCGCGCAATTGTGACGAAGATGATTCTCGAGATTGGGACAAGAGATGCCACACGTGTGGAGAGATAGGGCACATTCGTAAGAGATGTCCCAACCATCAATGCTTCCACTGCAATGAGCTAGGGCACATCCAAGTAGACTGCCCTGACTTAAGTCCAGAAGATATTGAGCCTCCAAGAAAACAAAGCTACACAAGTGCAGTCTTTGGATATATAGAGGAATCAGATGAAGACAAAGACCTAGAATCCACTACACCTCCTCAAGATGACTAAAAACCCTAGAAATTTTATCGACATATAATACAAGTTTTATTGGAATAAACCTTACTCTTGTAACTGTAGTTAACTGAGTAATATGAGTTGCATCAATTTTGAGCTTAGAACTTACAAGTGGTCACAGATACTTTAGCAAGGAATGACATTTATAACTTGCAGTGAATTTCTCTTAAGTTGTTTCTTCTCAACTAATATAGTTTGGGTCTTACCAGAATGTCAAAGCTTGGGAGTATTCTTTAGTATTACAAGCAAAGCCGATTGTCCATGGATCTCAGTCCACATCTAAAAAGAGGACAATTTGGAAACAGAGTTTTCAAGATAAAGGACCACTTTGGTCTGCCAAAAGGATCCTAGGGCAATTTGGTCTAAAGAAGAAAATCCTGCCAAATACAATCAAGAATCTTGTGACCCCAAGTGATAAAGTTCTGTGATGTTTCTATTGCAAGGAGTTAGGTCATTTCAAAAGGGAATGTCTGAAGTACACTAAACATTGATGCTGCTAGTGCCACAACATTGGACATATACATGTCAATTCTCAAAGATAATTTGAACTTATAAGAAATGAAGTTGTACAAGCTTCAGTGATCCAGAACCTACCAGGAAATTATTAGATACTTAGGAAAAAAAACCTAGAAGATATTCATGAGATGTAATTACAATAAACTTCCCTCTTGTAATCCAGACTCAGATATATCAAATACAATAAGTTGTTGTTTTAAAGGACCACATGCTTATGAGTGGTCAAGGTGTCACAACAAATGTGTGATGGGTCCTACCCCAAAAGTTCCAAAATGAAACCCCTAGTTTCTTGAGATGAGGACATCTCGAGTTCTCCAAGGCGAACCCCCCATATTCGTGTCCCATAGGACCCCCCCTAAAAATAATTACAATTATTTGAATTTTTTTACTTCCCCCCTATCAACGCCGCCAACTAGTGGGAGGGAGGGGAAGTTGAAGAGGACAACATTGATGATGATAATGATGATGACAATGATGAGAGGGGATGCCACGTGGCCCACCATCCCCAACTAGCCCTCTTGGCCAGTCCGTGATAGCCACCTTGGGGACTGAGAACCCTTGTTGCCATGCACCACGCTTACAAGTGGTGGGTGGGGTGAGACACCACCACCACCACCACCCCATAACACCTCCCCCATGATAAAATCCCTTCTCCCCCCCATGGAAAAAGAGAGGACGCTCTGCATGCTACTGAGAGAGAGAGAGAGAGAGAGAGAGAGAGAGAGAGAGAGAGAGAGAGAGAGAGAGAGAGAGAGAGAGAGAGAGAGAGAGAGAAGGTTCAAGAAGGCTCCTATTTTTTTTCCCTCCTTAGAGGGTGATCACACACACCTCCCCTTCCCTTCTATCCCACGAATCCTTTCCCCCATTTTTGCCTCCATTGAGCAAGAGGCTGTTGAAGTCCCTGCGGGGGTGGTTGCACTTAAAAAGTGGAAGATCGAGAATGGCCTCCAAGAGGAGAATGCCACGTGCGGATGGCAATCCCATAACTAGCAACGAAGCTTCGGATAAGGGCATCACTATTAATACAACTATGGTACCGGATATAAGTAATACATGTCCAAATTGTTAGATGCTTGCTTTGATTCCCGCATGCGATACATTAGGTCCCCTACTATACCACATGAGAATAGTTCATTGAAAATGATAAATTTCATCTCAAATATTCGAAAGATTGAGTTTTCAAAATGCATGTATCAAGAGAAGTTAATTGCACCTAGATGCTATGCGATAAATTCATACATAACATAAACAATATGTAAGGTTCCAAGGTATTGTTGATTCCCTCTTTGTGCAAATTACTAGGTATGTTTTCACCACAATGTTGAAGGGATGTGTTGTATCTTACACACTTGATAGATTGCATGGTAAGAAATCTAGCGTAAAGAAATTTCATTTTAGAAACTTTAGGTCTTTGCCCAAGCTTTTGACCGATAGCTCAAGTTTGATAGTTGGGATCTGAATGATGTGCATAGTTTGTACAAACAATGACCATAAGGATTAAAACTAAGATGCCTTGAGATCAGTCTACTAATTACTAGTTTCATCAATCCAATTCAGAGTGAAGCTAGATACAAATAACAACTCCAAGACTCAAAGGAAAATGGAGAGCTCAAGGATTAGGAAACCCTAAGTCAAAGGAAAGACGGATACTTTTATACTTGTTGGGAAGAGGGTCTTCACAAGGATGGAGGAGTTTCTCTCAAGGATGAAGGAGAGCCTACGAAGACTCTCGCAAGGAAAGTGCAAGGGGCAATGTAACTCATTTTATAAGATCATATGGCTCTCAAGGTGCTTTTAGGATGAAGGAAAGTACCAAATATTTTAGCAAGGTCCTACGAAGGCTCTAGCTAGGAAAGCGCACGACGCAATGTAATTCATATTATAAGAGCGCCATGCTCCCTCCTATGCAAGTTGTAAAGTTTAAATGGATATAGGTGAAGGGATAAGTCAACTAGAAGTGAATAGAGAAATAGGATCTTGGCAAGATGCCTAGTCATGTAAAAAAGCGGATGGGTGCCCAAGGGTTTTAGGGTTTTGTATATAAACTCAAAAAGTGAATGAGAAGTTCATTCTTTGGTATGTGACAAAAGTGATCTCTTCTTCTCTCATTCTTGTGTGCTTGTGTGTGCTTGAGAGAGAAAGTGTGAGAGTGTGAGAGAGGGAGTGGGTGTGTAAGGGTGTGAGGGTGAGGGATCAAGGAAAGGAAGCTCTCCATCATCTCCTTTCTTGTTATCTTCTCTTCTCTCGTGTGTGCAGTTATGGAGGATGGAGCTTGAAGTTGGAGGGTTGAGGTTGCTTGAGCTTGCATCTTAAATCGTGGAGCAACCAGGATGCTTGAGGGAGGAGGCTACTCACTAGGGCATTAAGGTAAGCTCACTACACCCCTGTAGGATTGAAAGTGCATTAGCTAGGTGAGAAATAGCCATTTGTGCTCCCTTGAAATGCTTGAAGCAATAAATAGTCCATGGGTCTTGCCATTTGAGTGTGAGCTCCCACTACATTTTGGTTCCATTGCCTGGACCAACGAATTCAAGCTTGAGCACTTGCGTGACTCAAATCAAGCGATGAAGTAGGGTTGCATCCCCGAACTGATGCTTGAGATAGGTAGGAGATTTGTGCTTTTTATTCTTCAAAACAAGTGAGTATTTTGGATTTTTGCTGAGTAGAAAAGTAGGAGGATTCATTTCAATGTTTGTGTTTTGATACTTGTTGCATTTAGAGTAGGATAGGAGCAAGAAATCAAAGCAAAGCAAACTAAGGTTTTTGCTCCAAAACAAGCTAGAATAGGGCAATATCGGAGGAAGAAAAGGGCTTGAGACTGAAGGAAGGGGGGTTCTGCAAGCAGAGAGAGAGAGAGAGAGAGAGAGAGAGAGAGAGAGAGAGAGAGAGAGAGAGAGAGAGAGAGAGAGAGAGAGAGAGAGAGAGAGAGAGAGAGCTTGAGCTCTAGAGACTTGGATCTTAAGGCTAATCAATTGCCTACCACATGAGTTTTTCCTGTGTATCAAGTATATAGAACTCTCCCTGTGTATGCATTCTTGCATTTTGGAGCTCCTTGCTTGTGGGTGGGGCCAAAATTGTTGCCAGGATTTGAATTATTGTCACTATTCATGTCCCAGCACAATTGGACATGGCCCACAGGGGTCCAATTCCAAGAATTTAACACTCGGATCTCTGATTTTTGGAATTTAGACATTCGGACTAACTTGACCTATCCGATTGGAAGTTATTCATCCAATCTCAAAAATCGGACCATCCCTGTCTGATCAAACATACACCCTGTCTGATTTGGACGTTCAGACTCATAAAATTTGGACACTTTCAAATATGTGTAACTGTTCCATTTAGATCCTTTGTGTTGCACGAAATTCATTGTCCCTCCATATCAAGGCCATTAAGGTATTATTTCTACTTTATGTACTTTGATTGAGGATTTTTATTGGCCATAGATGGAATCCGATGTTTCTAGCTTTGTATTTGAGTGTTTGATTTGTCAAAGAGTTAAGCAACACTATGATAAGCAGTATGGTTTGTTAATGCCTTTACCAATCCCTGAAAGACCATGGGAGCATATTTCAATGGATTTTATTACTGGTCTGCCTAACACTCAAGCTAATCATGATATGATATGGACTATTGTAGATCGATTTAGCAAACATGCATATTTCATTCCATGCAAGAAAACCTTAACTGCATCTCAAGCTGCTCAATTGTTTCTAAAAACTGTTTTCACTAACCATGGTTTACCAAAAGTTATTATTTCTGATCGAGATTTTAGATTCTGCAATAATTTTTGGACTACTTTGTTTGCTAACTTAGGAACAAAGATTGATTTTTCATCTACATTTCATCGTGAAACAAATGGGCAAACAGAAGCTACAAACAACAAAATCTTAGATCTTTTAGGTGCATACACAATTTCAAAACCACAAACCTAGGATACACACTTGCATTTACTTAGTTTGCATACAATAACACACCACATACAGCTATATGAAAAGCACCTTTTGAAATCATTTATGGATATAGATTGCCTACACCTCTTACTTCATTGTCAAACAAAGTTAAAGCTGCTGATGATATTGCCCACATGTATGCTACTATTTTCGATGAAGTTAAATATATGATTGCGAAAGCCCAGCAATCATATACTAAACAAGCAAACATGAAAAGAAAAGCTATGAATTTTATAGTTGATGATTATGTCTGGTTACACATTGAAAAGCGAAGACTACAAAGTACTGAGAAACACCCTATTGTAAAATTAGCTCCTAGATTTTATGGACCTTTCAAAATCATTCACAAAATCAATGACAATGCCTTTAAATTAGAACTACGCCAACACTGGAAAATCCACAATACTTTTCATGTCAGTTTGTTACGACCTTTCAAAGGCCAATTACCTGTCCATCATGTTTATGAAAATCCTCCTTTGTTAGAAGAAGAAACTGAAATCCTTGAACCTGAGACTATTCTAGATATCGACTTTATGACCACTAGAACTGGCCATAGATATTCTCGATATTTGGTGAAATTTACCCAATTGGTCTTCTTGCTTCATGTCGTGCAAATTTTCTCTCTTGGTTTTTAAGCAAAAAGTAGAGTTCTTTGTTCTTGGGGACCTTGCGGCGCTCGCTATGTACGCATATGGCATCCAATTTGTGCACCATGATTAACATAATCCTAGATGATGTATGGCATCTTTGATAATATGGAGAATAGTAGATGGGACAAGTCCCCACCTTGTTCATTGTACAAGAAGCCAAGGGTGG
The DNA here is from genome assembly GCF_053477565.2 of Lygodium microphyllum. NCBI lineage: Eukaryota > Viridiplantae > Streptophyta > Polypodiopsida > Schizaeales > Lygodiaceae > Lygodium > Lygodium microphyllum. The sequence continues at coordinate 178,375,092 of NC_141136.1, read as the reverse complement.
TGGTAGACAAGCTAGAGAAAGGGAGCTAGATTACAAGAGGTGAGTGTGCAAAGCACATTATTATAATATATTTACAAGAAGGATAAAATGGGAAGTTGATGTAATAAAGGTGAAAGAGAGAAGAAAATTGCGTATGGCCAGCAGTCTGCGCCTTTGTAACTTCAAATTGGTGAATAATTTGAAAAAAGTTTATTATGTAACTTTGTGGGAATTTTCTTGAAATTCGATTTCCCTTGGGATTTACTAAAATTATTAAAAATGGCTTCCAAAAGTTTCTTTGACTTTAATTCCTTATATATATAAATACATATAAGCATATGACAGAGGGGGTCCATACTTGTAAGCTTTTGTGTAAGATCCAAATGACACCATGATGTGGACATTGACTTGTGTAGAAGAGTGAGGTATCCTCTAATGATGGTGATAGATCCCAAATCTTGGTGATATAGGTGGAACCCAAGTGTAGTGAGGCAAATCCTTTGAAAAAATGTATGCACTCACTCAATCCCTAGGTGTAATCCATTTCCATCTTCACTAAGATAACCCATCCCTTTTACTCTTTACATTGACATCCCTCCTAAGAACTTCTTTCCCCACTTGCTAGAGTTATCGTAACCGAGAAGCAATGTAGCATACCTAGTGCTTAAAGAGTAAACCCAAAGAACTTCTTTCCCCACTTGCTAGAGTTATCATAACCGAGAAGCAATGTAGCATACCTAGTGCTTAAAGAGTAAACCCAAAGAACTTCTTTCCCCACTTGCTAGAGTTATCATAACCGAGAAGCAATGTAGCATACCTAGTGCTTAAAGAGTAAACCCAAAGTGATAAGATGTAGGGTTTAAGCTACGGGTAAGGCTCTTGATAGGGGTTTTGGCCAAATTTTGTGGTAGAAATCTGGTTTGTAAAAAACCCGGATCAATGCTTAAGATCTATTTGATACGGATTTAAGAGAAACATTAGATATATCTTTTAGAATTAGCATCGCTCTTTCCTAGTTTTTGAGAATGTCTTAGGAAAATGATTATGCTGAAAAAGATATTAGACATTAAATGTAGATAAATTCTAGCTCATAAGTCTTATTTGAGCGATCTTAGTGGGCATGGTATAATTTTTCCCTTCAAGTAGTTTACTTCCGAGCTTAAAAAATGTGGAATTAGTTACACACATCAAATTACATTCATAACTAATAGAATAGAAGCATAACTTTGGATTTGGGTACACCTTTTCACAACTAGGCCTACACGTGTTTGATTATAGAGATCTCATCTATGCTTCATACTTAAGCTCCTCATACTCTTGGCTCTACTTTTAGGGAATCTCAACAATCTCTTTTTCATGCTCCTCTTCCCTATAAAGGCAAATTCTTGGTAATTGTTTCACATCTTGGGCCATAGTCAGGATGCGAATTTATAATCTAGTTGTTCTATACATATTACTAAGTAAACCTTGAGGACTATGATGGCAGATATAAAATTAATATTATAACACACAATACAATTATTGATCACTCATGTCTTTTATATCCTAGTGACAAAGAACCATCTCAACTATAGAGCAATACATTGAAAGTTAGTGCAATAAGGTTAGGATCATTATGTGCATTTGGATACCTTAAAAGAAATTCCAAATGTACTTGCGAGTTCTATACAATGTATGATAGCAAATACATTTGAAAAGTGCTTGTTCACTAATATCATTTACTACACAGTAAGAGGGGAGACAAAATGGGATGTGTCTACAATGTAGTGGTGGGTAGGTATGTATGTGCAACTTAGAAGGTGAGTCTCATGCTAGGTTTGAAAGCCTCATAGATATACACAAACCTTAAGGACTAGATTGATGAAAAATTAAAGTGTGTGGGGTGATTCGAGGTAAATATGTATGTGCAATAAGTCAAAGTCATGGCCTACACTGTAGAACCTTGGATCTTGGGCAAGGATGGGGCTAGGAGGTTAACAAAGGAGGTGGCCACTAGTAGATCACCAAGCACTATTAACTTGAAAGTCTCCAAATGCAGTGGGTAAGTGTGGGTGCTTTTTTGTTGCTTCATCTCTCATTTCTTTAATTCTTTGGTACAAGGGGGTGGGGAATGCTAGGTTGTTAGGTCATGCATGCCACCAATACATTTGAAAAGTGCTTGTTCACTAATATCATTTACTACACAACGAAAGGGGAGACAAAATGGGATGTGTCTACAATGTAGTGGTGGATAGGTATGCATGTGCAAATTAGAAGGTGAGTCTAATGCTAGATACGAAGGCCTCATAGGTTTCACAAACCTTAAGGACTCGTAGGTTTCACAAACCTTAAGGACTCGTAGGTTTCACAAACCTTAAGGACTCAATTGATGGAAAATTGAATTGTGTGGGGTGGTTCGAGGTAAATATGTATGTGCAATAAGTCAAAGTCATGGCCTACACTGTAGAACCTTGGATCTTGAGCAGGGATAAGGCTAGGAGGTTAACAAAGGAGGTGGTTGCTAGTAGATCACCAAGCACTATTAACGTGAAAACCTCTAAATGCAGTGGCTAAGTTTGGGTCTTATTATGGGTGCTTTTTGTTTCTCTCATTTCTTTAATTTTTGGTACAAGGGGGTGGGGAATGCTAGGTTGTTAGGTTATGTAGGATTTTATCGTAGGGATTCTAATGAAAAATGATGGCTAAACATCTAATGGTTTTGAGATATCCTTAGATGAAGGCTAAGGAGAAATCGATGAATGCAAGTGGTAAACAACTTTTCTCACTCATGTCATCTAGGAGAGCTAGTAACAAGTGAGAAGAAGTAGGGCTTGAAGGTATAGTTGAGTCATACTCTAGCATCTATATTGCCATTGTTATTTAGAAAAAGCTCAAGGACTTGCTTCTTGTAGAACAAGTCCTAGGCTTATTGAGTAGGAGATTAGTAACAAAAGTTATAGTGGCTATGAAGTTAATGAAAGGATCGAAGGATCGAAGCTTGCATGGGAGAGAGAGAGAGAGAGAGAGAGAGAGTCCCACAATGTGGGAACTCCAACAGTCACAATGTGTGACCGGCCTTCCCTTTATTCATTTGTCACTAAAGAATAAAGAATAAAGTGATAGTGATGGGCACCCGCTGTTGCTGTGTGCAGGTGCGGGTAATGTCAGTGTAGTAATACATAAGAGACTAGGCGGAGGCGCCTTTACCCCCAACAACCTTCCACTTAAAGGCGAATTTACCCCAATGAGGAGTGAAAAAGAAAAAGAAAAGAGAGTACAACATGTACACATATACAATAGGATGAGGAAAGACATCATCTCATCCCACGCCCATCAATCTCCTGAGGAAGACAAAGCGCTCCGTAGAGAGGCTTTTGGTGAGTATATCTACAATATTTTGGTCAGTCGAGATCTTGACAAGGTCAATCGACTTGTCCTCAAGGACCCCACATATAAAGTGATACATCACCTCAATGTGTTTCATCTTCGCATGGAAGACCAGATTCTTGGCTAACTGAATAGCACTCATAGAATCTCAATGCAGGGTAGGGATAGCATCAATACCAAGGTCATGAACCAAATGACCCAACCAAATGGCCTCCTTGTAAGCCTCAGTGACTGCAACATACTCGGCCTCTGTAGTAGAAAAGGCCATGCATTTTTGCACCCTGGACATCCTTGAAACAACACCTCCAACATAAGTGAACACATAGCGAAAAGTGGAATTCCTACTGTCTCCATGTCGTGCATCATCAGAGTCAGTGTACCCCACGACTCCTGTATGCTGGCTACCATAGCATATGCATACATCTGTAGTGTCGTTTAGGTATCTCATGATACCCTTCATGGCATCCCAATGCTTCTTGCCAGGTGTAGCCATATAATGTGCCAGAACACCAACTGCAAATGCAATATCTAGATGAGTGGCTATTATGGCATACATAAGACTGCCCATTATGGATGCATAGGGAATCTTGGCCATCTTGGCCCTCTGCTCATCTCTCTGTGGACAATTGGCCAGTGATACCTTTACATAAGAAGGCAATGGACAGCCAATAGGCTTCATGTCCTGTATGCCAAAGCGCTCAAGGACTTTATGAATGTATTCCCTTTGTGACAAGTAGAGGAGTCCTTGATGCCAGTCGCGTGTAATGCACATACTAAGTATGTGAGAGGCCTGTCCCAGATCCTTCATCTCAAAGCTCTTCTTGAGCTGAGCCTTAAGAGCATCTAGCTCATCATGAGCTTTTCTTACTAATAGCATGCCATCCACATAGAGTACCAAAATAAGCAAAGATCCATCATGGGCTTTCTTCCACATAGAGTGCATATGTGGGCACTGTCACTTTAGTAATACATGGGTGGCTAGGCAGAGGCGCCTTTACCCCCAATAGTTAAGGTCAGGATAGTTACTCAAGAGATGAATGAAGATGATGAACAAGGGTATGACATTTAAAGATTGGAATATATAGGGAGTGATGTCATTATTGAAATTATAAAGCTTGGAGGAGTTTTAGTGGAAGTTGGAGGAGTTGTAAGATGTCTCACAATGGTGAGGATATGTGCAATAAGAAGTGAAAAATTGGTGGTTGATAGATGTACTATAGTAAGCAATAGGATTCTGCTTACAAATTTCATTGCATGTCATAGACTTTTAGGGAGCATGATTGACAAAAGAGTCCACTTGTGGATATTGTGACAACATACATGGTACTTTGTAGAGGGTTCAGTTCCTCTTTTCTCTTATTACAATGGACTTTCAATGTTCCATTAAGATTTTGCAAGAGTCTCTACATTTTTAAAATTCTTTCATCTACATTTGAGATTCACAAGAATCTTATGCACTTTCATTCGATACGTTTCTATGAAACTTCAAAACCTAATCAAAGATAATAGAATTGGTTAATTTTTGTTGGGAGTGATGAGAATATCCAATGATTCTTTCTTCATTTTGGAGCACTAGTTCTTTATAAAAGTAATGTACTTCCATCCTTGTAGGGTTATTTTAAGTGTATCCTTCTTGTTATTTTTGCATCACCTCATAGTGAACCTTGAAGTAACTTTGCATCTATCACACTATAAGCTTCCATATAGACCTAGCTAGAATAGTTTGCCTACTATTTTGAGATGTGAAGTTTACAAGTTTAGTGCTATTTTCAAAGGTGACATGTATATCATCATAAATTTGGCAATGTCATTCCATTCTTTTTCTATAGCCACATAATTTAGGCAATGCAATTTAGATTTTTAACATGATGGCTATGCGCTTTGGCTTGGTGGTTTTGTTTTGTCCATGTGCTCTTCCATGACCAATATAGTCATGAATTTGGTGATGTGCTTTCCTTTCCAATATGGCTATCTATTTTCCATGATGGTAGATATGACTTTCTGGTTTGCTTGGCTTTAATACAAGGGACATGCACTTTGAACGTTACACTTGTTGCTCATTTGTACCCTCTTTGTACCACATTGTGTTAGTTATAGAGTTTCTATTTGATCCATTGAGACAATGTGCTTTTCTCTCACCACCAATATGATCACGAGCTTGGCAAAGATGGAAGACATGGCCATGATCTTCACTTGGCCAATGTGGCCATGTACTACTACATGAAAGGTGCAAATTTGTGGTGCATTCATTAATCCCCAAGGTGTTCTACTACAAAGTGGGATACCTGCACCTTGTTTTTGGGGTTGGAGTACCCAGCCTAGATTTGTAAGTGCCCTGGGGATGTTCGTGAGGTATTCATATGGTTTTGTGGTTCTTTTATTTCACATTCTCAGAGTGTAGACACTAATTCTATGATCGCACTACCATGCCAGCTCCTCTAGCGTATGGCCTAATTGTTGAGGGTACAAGCTATCATGGGGAGAGATTGAAGAATAGGAGAGGTTGGGGCCCTTGTTGGAGACAAATATGGTGTCTTCTATAAACCCACTTGCTTGAATGGGGGGATACCTTTCTCTGAGAGGAATAAATTCTTTCAAGCCTAAGTATCAAAGTGAAAAGATTGTTCATTGGCATTCTAAACTCACTGAGGAGTTTAGAGACAATATAGAGAAAGGATGCTCTATTATGAGGGAAGAAGTTGTGAGAAAGCACACTCCATTATTGCCTCTATCATGGGGGAAGAAAATTGTCAAGTTTTGCAATGAGTCTCAAATGTTTCACTTGAGCAAAGAGGGATCTTGGGCAGCAAGAGTGCGTTTTTTAGTGACATTATCTGAGTTTTGAAGTTGCTATTCTCCAAATTTTTCAAAAGAGGGAAGTAAAACATGCATTGTATCTACCCTAAAAGCACATGCACTACATCTTCTTGCAAGTTTTGAACATAGATGGAGTTAGCCATGATTTTATGAACCATCATACTTTAACAAAGGTGGAACTAATATAATAATGTAGATTTTGGATTCAATATGTCACTAAATTGATTGCTTATTACACATTCTCTATTTAGTAAATTTATGTCAATAAACTAATGACTCACTTTTCTTTAAGTGTTGATGATGATCTAGCATGGCCATGAGACCATTTAGAGACCAGTATTCCTACTGCATCACTTAATGGGGTGATCAGAGCACTGTGATGGGGATATTTGGTACATGCAGCAATACAAGTTATGAAGGGGAAAGGAAGTGTTTGCCAAGTGTAAGAAAGTACACAAGAATCAAGGAGTTACAAATAAATGAATATGGATTGAGTTTTAGGAAGAGGAAGTGCATTAGCATTATGTACATGTATTTATATGTGCATCGGGGGACATTAGGAATGTTTGCTTGTGTGTAATGAGCATTGCATTCGTTTGGGGTCATACTCTCCCTTACAAGTCAAGGTTTAAGGTCAAGTTTTCTTTCATTAAGAAAGACAAGAGAGTTAATTCTCTTACTAAGAAAGACGAGAGATGTGATCCTTTGGAAGTCATCCTCTAGAAATGACACAAGCTTTTGTGTGGAAGTCAATCTTAAGATTAAGGCCCAAGGCAATCTAATGAACTTCCTTATCTATGGCTCATGGTGGTTGCATGGACCATAAGTTAAGAATATAGTTTAAAAAGCTACTTTTCTTAAAATAGACATAGTGAATCCATTTTTTAAATATCTCGTGATAAAAATCCGATCTCTAAAAATGGCTCACGTGGGTTATTGGAAACGATGAGATCTACAACTTTTATGTTGGACGTTTTTACATCCGAGCAATGCACAAAGAGATATTCTGAAATTGGTGCTCATAGTAGGTCCTAGAATAGCCACATCTTGCATGAAGATTAATCTTTCCAATCTTGGCACTCAAGTCTCTCTCCAAGAAGAGAAGCTCTTGGAGCCTATAAAAGGGGAGGCTCTCCTTGGGTGTGGGGGAGGTGAAGGAAGCATCACTTTGCACGCATGCAAGAGGAGGAGAGAAGGCAGTTCGAGTCTCACAAAGTGTTGCGGAAGCTCTGGTGAAATCAAGTTCCAAGAGGATACCCCTACACATATTGTGTAGGAGAGAAGGTGCAAGTGCTGCGGAAGCTCTTTTGAAATTAAGATCCAAGAGGAGATCCCTACACATATTGTGTAGATGAGAAGGAGAGACTCAAGAAGGATCTTCCAAGTTGTGCAAGTGTTAGCTAGTTGTATACCGTGCAAGGAACCGTGATCTTGTTCCCAAGATCTATAAGTTAAGAACTGGTTTGTGTGTAACGAAGGAGCTTGCTCCTTGTCAATAATATAACTCCACAAGGGGGGGACTGGCCCATCTTCCAGTCCCTAGTGTGTTGTCGATCTCTCTCTCTCTCTATATCTTTCTTTTCTCTTATCTGTTCTCTCTCTACGCCAACAAAATATTCACCATATATCTTTGAAGTATATAAGAAGGTCGAGCGTGTATCTCAGATCTTATAACACAATAAATGTCTCAAGAACATTTTATATCTAGCCAAAGAGGCATGTGTTGCTAAATATATACTTTTGACTTGAGCAGTATGTTAGACTTGCAAGGTTGTTACAAGCATTTGGCTAACTTTTGGGTTTTTTTTTTGGTGTTAAGTAACACTCACTTATAGAAGCAATGGTGTTATAGTGGTCATTGATAATTCTATCCAAGACTATTACAGAAGCAATGGTGTTACAATGATCATTGATAGTTCTATCCAAGACTAGACATTGAGTTGATTACAAATGTAGGATAATTTTGTTCATGTGTTTGGCCATATAGTTGCTCATTCTTTGGTTTCACTCATTTACAATTGCTCATGGAATGGAAATAAAGGTAGTTGAATCCATGAGCATTGAAGCTCTTAAAAGGATAAGAGCTCCATCTAAATCCTGCATGTTGTGCATGTAGGTAAAAAATAATTGTAAATTTATCATGAACCTTTAGAATTTATCATATCTTTTTTTTTCTAAGGTAAGCATAATAAACCTTGCAACACCATATTGGGGAATATGGAAAATTTCCATAAGTTTGGGACACATGGTCAAATCTTTGGATTTGTCATAACTTGAACACTATAACTCCAAATCGAGTGCTCTATAGCTCAATAGATTCCATTTTTCAAGCGCTTCCCAATGATAGGCACATCATATGGTTTTGAGAAACTTATGGGTATGTTATCCGAGTGCCACATTTTTAGTATTCAAAAAATGGGAATTGAGAGATTCCCAAACTCACTAATATTGTGTTTTGCCGAGCCTCTTATTTAGTTTTAGGGTTTTAAATCCATTTACCTTGTATAAATTATTTTGTAAATGAATTCTAAACTAGGATCAAATAGTTGATAATCTTATCAATATATATTTTAAGAACTTCATTTACAAGATTTGGATGATTTTGAGTTTTCTGTTTAATGTTGATGATAATGCCTAAAGCAAAAAGACCAAGGAGCTACTAGTTGCAGAATTCCACAACCAACAATTCCTTCATTTTTTAAAATGCTAATATAGAATAGTTTATAGGCATGCACATATGATTGGAGTAGGTTTAATAGTGTATGTAAATTATTTTCAAAATTCAAAAGTCGGACAACATTCAAAAGCACAATTAATGTTGTGATTGCATGCAACTTTAGATGCAGGTCCTTTGACACAAAGTGACTCAACGCCCATAAGTTTTTTTTAAAAATTCAAGAAAAGTGTTTGTGATGCTATCTTCAGGCCTAATCCTTGGTAGTATCATTGTTTTCAAAGGTCTTTGTAAGTTCTACTTTACTTATAGAGTAGTTCGTAAAACTCTTAGGAAAGTTGGATGACTAGGTATAGCTAAGAGGCATCCCCACCTTTGGTGTTTCATGTAAATAATCTTCATTTTAATCCAATACCACATTATTGGAAAAATGTAATAAACTTTAGAGGCTATTTTTCAAAACACTTGTATACTTTCTAGACATGCAACCTCTACATTTGTTTTCTTGGGCCCTTTTTTCTTCAATTTTAAGTTGTAAAATGGATGATTTAGTATGACATTAATGGATATCATCACCTTTAATCTTTTATTTATTGGATGTTTTCCCAAAATTAGTATATTATCATACATAGTTAGGCCCAAACTCTCTCTCTCTCTCTCTCTCTCTCTCTCTCTCTCTATGTTAATGTGTGTATCACACATGGATGTGTGAATTTTTGGCTTACCAATAGCAAGAGAGTTAGATGTTCTCATTAGGTAAGGTGTTTTTAATTTAGAACATGAGAAAAGTGTGAGTAGCTTTTAAAGTTGCTCCAATGTCAATTCACACATACTTTTCATATTGTCATTAATGAGTAGAAAACACAATTAAATTACTATTTCTATCAATCAATTCTCAAGTGTAACCTCATTTTTAGGGCCAAACCAAATGTCCACACACATTTGAGTGTTTGGAGTTCTTCCTTTGCTTGAATTCAAAATTAGTACTATAGTTTATTTGCATGCTCTATGTCTTAGAATTATGTCTCTTGTTAGTATTTATTTTGAAAATTTTAAGAAGTTATTTGATTTGTAAAATTTCATATACAAATCGTGCTTCAAGCTAAAACCTAATATTTTACTCAATTACTTGCAACACTTTAAATAATGTCTCTTCCGTTTGCACAACAAGGATTTAAATGAGGCAGTATTTGACATCACCTTTCAAGGGGCTACTGTTTCTATTCATAAATGGAAATATGTTTATGAACATCCTTAACAGGTTTATATTCCCATCCTAAAACCTTAATGATGCTCAAAGGGCTTGTTTTGGGGGGGGGGGGGGGGGGTAGAATATAGATCCATGTATAGAAGTGTGCTTAAGGGGGATTTAAAGATTTCCTATTTCTATATCTTTGAAGCTTCAATAGATCCCTTCTAGAAACAAATCACCATGTCTACAAGAATTATTTTGTTGAAACTAAAAACCCCCTTATGTATGCCTACTCTTTATAAATTGGAAATAATGAACTCTTATGTTAAAGCCATGCTACATCATGGTGCATTTTTTTCCAATCTTACCTCAATCCATAAACGTGAAAATATAACAAAAAAAAGTCCACAAACTCAAACAAAAAATACATTAAAAAAACTCATGTAGATAATGATGTGATTTGACATGTGCATCTCTTCCTTTTGCACAATAAGTATTTAAATGAGGCACTATTTTACATCATCTTTCAAGGGGCTACTATTTCTATTCACAAACAGAAAGATGCTTATGAACATCCTTAATAGGTTTGTATTGCTATCCTAAAACCTTAATGGTGCTTAAAGGGCTTGTTTGGCAGGTTGGTTTTGGGGGGTGCAGAGGAGGGGGGGGGGGGATGGTGATAGTATACAAATCCAGGTATAGAAGTGTGTTGATGGGGGATTTAGAAATTTCCTATTTCTATATCTTTGAAGCTTAAATAGATCCCTTATATAGCCCTTCTAAAAACAAATCACCCCTTCTACAAGAATTTTTTTCTTGAAACTAAAAACCCCCTTATGTATGCGTACTCTTTATAAATTGGAAAAAAATATCTCTTATGTTAAACACATGCTACAACATGGTACATTTTTTTCTAATCGTACCTCAATCCATAAACTTGAAAATATAACATTAAAAAAACTCAAAGTGTAGATAATGATGGGATTTTCACGTGTGTGTCTCTTCCTTTTGCACAACAAGGATTTAAATGGGCACATGTTAGTATTTAATTAAAATAACTTGAATTTCTTGAGTAATGTTTCAATATATTGATACCAAGGAGAGGAAGTACCTTTAGAAAGTGAAATTATACTGAAGGAATATGCAAGAGAGTGAGTGGGTAACTTTGTGTGCATGTGAAAGTATTTCACTTGTCTTTTTGGGTGGGATTATTCAATTGGTCAAAATCATAAATTTGATTAATATAAGCAACTCGTAGAGGTCAAGGTCATGCAAGCACAACAAGTGCAAATTGTTAACAAAGTGGGTCACACAATATCCACATGATTATATTTTCTCAGATCACAATAATGATTCTTTTTCTCTTGGGAACATGACCATTGTTGCTACTACTAATTGACAAAGCTAAAAGGCATTGAAACATAAAAATGATAAAGTTGATAGGTTGAAGTCTTGAGCTAGTAGAAAATCATAATTGTAATCCTATCATATACAATTACTCAAGGGAAATTTATTGATTCTTTATTTTTATTAAAAAATTATATTATTCTATATGTGAAATAATAAACAGTTGTCCACTTCATCTACTTCACCTTTTATTTTGAATATGGTTTCATTTTGGTTATTCTGTTACATTATTGTTCCCTTATTATTCGTTTAAAAACATGTGAGAAATTCAATTCATCACTCAGGCATGTGAGACCAAAATAAGTGTTCACATTACCTTTAATATATTTCAGTTATTTCTTCTAACCAATCAACAAATACCACAAGGTATGGCATGAAGATTAGAACTTTTTCTTTGTAGTCCTATGTGGTATGGTTTAACCTTATGAAAATATCTTTTTTGGGATGAGAAGCTCGTATCCACGCTAGATTCTTCTTATCTCCCAAAGGGCGACAGTGCCTGGTTTCCATCTCCTCTTCTTCTGTAGTGGTCATTATGCTTTATGGGGAGCACCTGCTGTACTAGAGGAGGCTCCACCTTGTGCTGTAGGTGGCGGGCCTTGACATGAGGCCTTTCCATGGTCGAGAAACGAGCGATATACTTAGTGCCTGCCATGCAAGCTCGAGGAAGGCAAGATGGAGAAGAGACAGAGGTTGGGGGTGTGAGAATGGAGGAAGCATAGAAAGAAAGTTGTGAAAATGAGAAAAAGAATGAACTTTTAACCCATTTAAACCCCAAAACCGGGTTAATGCAACTTCATACACACTGTCCATGGTGTGATCGTAAATCCATAACCTTTTATCGGAATGCGACGAAACTTCACATGCGCACTCGTTAGGTGGCCAAGAGTTTTTTTTTTTGGAAAAAAAAAGACATGCAGACCCCTGCTTCGAAGTTTGGTGTTTGAAGAATTCTTTCGCACTTTTCTCTTCCTTCTTCTCCTTCACAGGTTCCCTCCTTCTCCTTTGTAGCTATCCCCTCTCTTTTAGTGGATGTGATGGCAATGGCAATGGCAGCGGCACTCTCTCTCTCTCTCTCTCTCTCTCTCTCTCTCTCTCTCTCAATCTCCCTTGCATTGATCTGTCTCCCTTCTTCTCTCTATACATATCTTCATCAACAAAAAGAAAGAGAGAAGTAAAAAAAAGAGAAAAACAAAGAGAGAAGAGAGAATGCACTTACCTTAAAGCTTGAAGAAGAATCCTTTCATGCTTCTCTCCTTCTTCTTCTTCTCCTTCATGGGTTCCCTCCTTCTTCTTTGTAGTTGTCCCCTCTCTTTTCATGGTGGATTGGCGATGGCAGTGGCTTCTCTCTCTCTCTCTCACACACACACACACACAGATACACACACACATACACACACTCTCTCTCAATCTCCCTTGTGCACATTGATCTCTCTCACTTCTTCTCTCTATACACTTTTCATCAGCAAAAAGAAAGAGAGACATAAAGAAAAGAGAAAAACAAAGAGAGAAGAGATAATGCAGTTACCTCAAAGCTTGAAGAAGAATCCATTTGTACTTCTCTCCTTTTTCTTCTCCTTCACAAGTTCCTTCATTCTCCTTTACAATTGTCTCCTCCCTCTTCGTGGATGGTGGTGGTGGTGGTGGCGGCCTCTCTCTCTCTCTCTCTCTCTCTTGCTTATTTACAAACCTGTAAAATGCCATGCTCGAGTTTCAACACTTTTTTTTGAAGCCCCTCTCTCTCCCGTTTTTTATTTCTCTCCATCTCTCACTTCCATCCTCTCCCTTCTTTTCTCTATTTCTCTCCCTGCTTCCCTCCCCACTCTCACTCAACTCATCTCATTGCAAAGACAATCAAAGATAGAAAATAAAAAGCTTAAAAAACAAACATATTGAAAGAAATGTCACCCCACCTCTCTTTATCTCTCTCTCCCCCCTCTCCCTTTACTTTTCTTTCTTAACGTTCTCTCTCATTCTCTCATTGTTTTCCTATTTCTCTCTCCCTCTCTCTCGCTCTCTATTTTTTTCTCTCTATCTCTCTTTCTCCCTCTCTCTCTCTTCTTTTCACTCTCCTTTTTCTCTTTACCTCACCCTTTTTTTCTACCTCCTCCTCCTCTCTTCCTTCCCTCTCCCTCTCTCTATTTCTCTCCCCCTGTCTTTCTCTTTCTCTCTCTATTTCCCTTTCTTTGTTTCCTATCTCTTTGTTTCTCCCCCCTCTTTCTCTCATTGTTTCTCTCACTCATTCTCCTCTCTCCCTCCCTTCATCTCTCATTTCTCTCTTCCTCTTTCTCTCTATTTTCTTTCTTCCCTTTCTCTCCCTCTTTCTCTCTTCCTCTCCCTTCCTTCTTCTCCCTCCCTTCCTTTCTCCCTCTCTTTCCATGTATCTCTTTGCAAAGAAAAAAAGAAAAGAAAAGAAGAGAATACAAAAATAAAGCAAGAAAAGGCAATGTACCTACCTCAAAGTCATGAAGATAAAACCCTTTGTACCTTCTCTTTGCACCTTCCCTCCCTTCTCCCTTGCACACTTCTCTTTTTTCTTCATGTATAGTGGCAGCGGCAGTGACGATGGTGATGAGCTCTCTCTCTCCCTCTCTTTCTCTCCCTCTTAAAGCTTCAAGCTCTCTTGATCTCTCTTTCACTTTATTTGCAAATGTTTTCTCGGCAAATGTCACGCTCGGGTTTTTGAAACTTTTTTCTCAGATCGACATCGCTATTAGCGTAGCTATATGAGTCGCTATTAGCGTCGCTAATAGAATTAGCAATGTCTCTATTAGCATCACACTACAACATATACACGCTATAACGACGTTTTCTTTACATATGAAAAATATCCCCGTCGTCGCTATTTGCCTCGCTATTTTCATCGGTATTAGCGTCGCTATTTAGCGACTCTAATACCGACGAAATTAGGGACGAAAATAGCAATGGTTACAAAGGAATTTCCGACACTAATACCGACGATTGTAGAATTATTTTCCGACGCTGATACCGACGGTTGCAGAAAATAAAAATTTTTATGGCAGTGCTGCAGATACAGATCCACACAGGGCTAAGAGACAATTCCTGTTGTCAAAGAAGTTAGACAATCGATCCCAAATAATGACAAGACTTTGCAAACAAGTACTTTCATGACATTAATTAACACAAATGTGCATTGCATTGATAAAGAAAATAACAGAACTGAAATTGAGAAGTGCTACTGCGACAAAGCAAATATGGAGTCAAGCTACAACATAGAAGTACGAATCATATATACTTAGCTATTACATATGGAGGATAGAGGCCATAAGGCCTTACATAATACAAGATAGGGAGTAATCCTATGTAGCCTAATCTGCTCTCTACGACTTATCCGCATCAGAAAACTCCTCTCGCTGTAAAGGCATATCGAAGGGAGTCTGCAACAGCAAATACATATATAATTGTGAGTACCAAATAGAAACTGACATATAATGACAGATTTCTCAAATTAGGAATGATATTTATTACTACTTACCGGTCCTCCGCGAGCATAGAGCTTCTCGATCATGGCACTCAAGCCATGCTTCTCCCCGTATGTCACCTCTAGTGCAGTCAGGTCACGATTCGTAAAACCTTGCTGTGACACACAAATATTGAAAAACAACATACTTGAGATTCATGTTCGAAATACATACATCAACATGGATGTCATTAAATCAGAGTACTCTACCCTATTAATACTTATGAAATCTGCCAGGAATGTTGCGTGGCCACTGCTACCAAGGTGATGCACCGATCCTGCGTCCAAGCGCGCCTTTGCAGCGTCCTTCTGCTGCTTCCACTTGTCTGGAGTGGATGTTGCCTCATCCTGGAGATTACTCCAGTCCTCTGTATCCAGCCACTCCAGCTTTGATTTTCCCTGCTTGACTGCTTCGCGTGCATCAGATTGCCTATGCGACTGATAGTCATGCATACGTGTCATCATCCACCCTCTCAAAAATCTATCATTGCTAGAGGGCTGAGGAAACTCTCGATACAATGTATCCATTATGTAGTCCTTGCTGGCATCTGGGATCTCCTTCTGCTTGTCTGTAATGTTGTGCCGAAATACTTGTTGGCACAACTCATGCATCCTAGAGATGACAGCTTTTCCATCATCATTCATGTATAAATGGCAAGAGGCCTTATCTATGAGATATAAGTAACCTGCAAGATTTTGCAAACAGGTACTTTCATGACATTAATACAAATGTGTCAAACACAACTTGAATTGATAAGTGCTACTCCGAAAAAGGATGCGAAAATACATACATGGAGGAGTGGGTTTCGTGTACTTCTTGTCAGCCCTGGGAGTGATCAATGGGGTGTGTGAAGGAGTGGGAGTAGTAGACGTTTACCTGCCATCGCCAGTGAAAGAGGGTGTCGACTCCCTGGTGGCAATGCAAGTGGGAGAGACTGCATCTGTATCCCCACAATAGGAGCTACCTTCTCCTCGACTACATGACTCTGAAGCAAAGCGAGACTTGCGACTGCATCTATTGGAGACCGAAGCATCGGACCGTCTAGA
The DNA here is from genome assembly GCF_053477565.2 of Lygodium microphyllum. Classification (NCBI taxonomy): domain Eukaryota; kingdom Viridiplantae; phylum Streptophyta; class Polypodiopsida; order Schizaeales; family Lygodiaceae; genus Lygodium; species Lygodium microphyllum. Next base: position 178,359,129 of record NC_141136.1, on the reverse strand, counting down.
GTCTGCCGATCGTGCTGAGGTGGAACGGGAAAGCTGTGCATCGGCTCTATCTCTGACCCGTGCTAGCTGCTCTGGTGAGAAATGCGCTAGCATCGCGTCAATGTCGTCATCTGTAAAATTGTGACTCATCCTGCCGTCCGTGCCCAAATACTAAACCTGCACATACAACGAAAAATAATAATATTAGATAATGAATTGCAAGACATAATAAAACTAAGACTTAATTAGCAAGACTTTATTTTAAAATAATAAAAAAACAGATAATACAAAATACCATACTCCAAAAACATACAAACTATCTTAACCGATTTGCAAAAATTGACATTGCTGCAGTGGGAGGAATGTTTTGATTGAGTCACTTTTGTTTAGGGTTCCACAATCTCATCTTGACATAGCTCAGTATACACCGGGAGATCTATATAAAATTCTCCACAAAATGAGGACTCGGCTTCATTTTCAAAAAACCCATCCTCTATCTCCATATGTGAGATGTCTTGGTCTTCCAGGCGGTTCATCCTAGTTTCTTGTATGCCTTCTGTCATTGCCGCTATTAAAGGTGTCTCTTCTACGATCGGTACAGGGGTTTTGGTAAACACGAGGATACTCCTAGATGTCATGGGAATGACATACCACCATTGAGGTTGTAGGATTAGGGAAAAAGACGACCTGATCCATATTATGATTAGTATAAAAGTCCACTTTGAGATTGCTAAAGCACGTTAAGTATTAGGGACTCTTACCTACTCACAATGATTTGGTAAAACAAATGTATCACTCAAATCGGTCCACTTTTTCGTTGAGTCAATCTCAAAAAAGCCACTTGGCCCTCGCCGAACAGTTGCACCTGCTCCTTCAAGAGTAACCTTGAATCATTGCATATCAAATATGGTCACGGAGAAACTTCGATAGTCCACTACAAGGATACTCTGTAAACATCCGAAATACTCCATCTCTGCAACTACATGGTTTGGATCTGTGGCACGTCGTCGGCTTTCCTGCTCAAACATTGCCATCACTCCACAGTCCATTGTCGAGCGTAACTTGTCAATGTGCTCTACTCTGAAATGTCGTTCACGTGACCATGCTGCACTATGGACCTTATATTGGGAGAAGAACAAATATATTAGTTGCGATTTGCAGTATAGATCGTAATTTCTTGGGATTGCATACCTTGGGATTGCATCCACGTGAGAAGTCCTACTCTTCTTCAGTAACTGTTTCTCCATCTTGAGATGCTTTGGTTAGGGCCTCATGTAGCCATCTAGTGGATATGAGTAGAGGCATATCCTCTAAGCCCTTCGGATATCGAATGGGCCATTGCCGCGTACTCCGTCGAAAGTCAGATCTTGCAGACTCTCGCTCAGCTCGAGTATCCTCATACCATTGCAGCCATTTCTCCATCGTAGCGCTATATAGCATACAAAATTGGTTCACCTTGGACTCCATGGATGCGTCCATCTTCTTCTCTATTCCGTTTCCCACTAGGATATCTCCATTCAGACGATCATCCTCCTTAAGTGACCATATCAAGCCTTTGTCCCGGTCCATAGTGGACAACCACTCAGAAATGTACACCAAGGCCTCCGACACTAACCAACCTTCAGCCATGCTATCCTCAGGACGAGCCTGTTGTCGCACAAATCCCTTTAAGGTCTTCATGAACCATTCAAGGAAAAACATCCATCGACTATGGACTTGACCTACAACCTGCAATTCATCTACAATATGCACTAGAAGATGGATTTGTATCATGAGCATGCTATTAGGAAGATACTTCTCCAAAAGACAAGCAGTCTCTACTGCCATGCATTTCGCAGATTCAATCGATGATGTGTGAATCTCTTTCTGGGAGACAAACTGAACCAACTTGGATAATTTGTAAATGGCTATCCCTACCTCCGATGTCAGAGACCCCATGATTGCGATCGGCAATACGAACTGTGAAAACCATGTAATTAATATTGTGTATAAACAAACGGAGATTCTGAAATCTAATATGCAGAATCATGCTATACGCAGCCTCATACCATACATACTTGACACATCTTATGCCAATCATGGGATTTGACTCCTGTGAGTTGGGGTCATCCTTTGTGAATGCTGTCTTGAGAGAACGCATTAGGCCAGTCGGCGTGTGAAAGGACTTGATGTTTTCCTTTACTCGTTGCACTTCATTGCCAGACAAAACCCAAGGAGCACGTGGCAATTGCACTCGACCGTCGACGCCACTTACAGGCCAATATGGTTCCATCTTTCCACTGCTTTCAAATCCATCCTCGCTCCTAGTGTGTCTCACTGCCTAGTGAGGTGGTCTCATAGCAAGCTACCCACATTCTTAAAAATGTGCATGGGATCTAAAAGGTGGTTAATTTTCAGTTTTTTCCAATAAGTCAGCTCATAGAAAATTGAGAAGCGTCGCATTCCACTGGGAAGCGAGTCTTGGTCCACCATCCTATGATCAAACCAGCTCAGTGCGTTCATTCTCGCAGGAGGGCGACCAAGAAATCCTTCTCTCATGAGATGACCCTCTGGCAAAAAAGCCCAATGTCCCTCAAATACCATCTTCTTCATAGATTTTGACATACGAGAATCCAACCTTGGTCCACACAGAGGACATGCATGGTAACCTGACGTGACTAGCCCTGCAGAACACACATGTACAATGAGGTATGTCATAACACCAACATCGCTCAAAGAAAACTGGAAAAATAAGAAAACACTCTTTACTAGAGCATTCTCCATAACCTGGAAAGTCATGCATGGTCCACATAAGAATTGCCCTTATAGTTGCGGATCGCCTACCAATATGTTTGCTCATGTCCTCCACTACAATTCCCTCCCACAACTCCTTTATCACATCAATCAGTGGAGAGAGGTAGACATCCATATTCTTGACTTTGTATCGTCTAGGCACAAGCAAGCTGAGCAAAAGGTGTCCTTTCTTGGTGGAAAGCCATGGCGGTATATTGTAGTTAACAAGGACCACGGGCCATACACTATAGGAGGTGGCACGTAAACCAAAAGGATTTACCCCATCCATGGCAAGACCGAATCATAGATTCCTCGCCTCCTTTGCAAAGTCAGGGAAAGTCTCGTCAATGTGATGCCATGCTTCTAAGTCAGCTGGTGTACGCTGTACACCATTAGTGGATCGATTTTCCACATGCCATGTAGTCAAATTTGCAAAACTCTTGGTCCGAAAAATGTGACGAACACGCGGTATATTGTAGTTAACAAGGACCACGGGCCATACACTATAGGAGGTGGAACGTAAACCAAAAGGATTTACCCCATCCATGGCAAGACCGAATCATAGATTCCTCGCCTCCTTTGCAAAGTCAGGGAAAGTCTCGTCAATGTGATGCCATGCTTCTAAGTCAGCTGGTGTACGCTGTACACCATTAGTGGATCGATTTTCCGCATGCCATGTAGTCAAATTTGCAAAACTCTTGGTCCGAAAAATGTGACGAACACGCGGTATGAGTGGAAAGTGCCTCAAAACATTCTGTCGAACAGTCTGTCCTTGCAAGTCATTTCGATACCTATCCGCACTGCACTTGGGACATGTGGCCAACAATTCAAACTCTCCCCGAAAGAGAACACAATCATTGGGGCAAGCATGAATGCAATTATAATCAATGCCTAGCTTTCGTAGCACTTGTCTTGCATTATCACGAGACTCAGGCATCGTGTTTTGGGTAGGAAAAATATAAGATTTCAACGTTCTACAAATTGCAATGAAGCACGCTATTAGAGTACTACATAGCACATTTTATTGGCTTTCAATAAAGAATCATACACATCATAATATACTTGAATAGCTTTGTCACACTCACATCACTCCATCCATACTTTGTTTGTATGCTCAACAATGCAGGAAGTGTCTTCAAATGGGATACCTGACTCCCATCATACAATGGAATGGCAGCCTCTGCAATTAAAGGATCTTGGGATTCCGAGTCCGTCAGAAGCAATGATTCGATCATGTCCTCTAAGTCGGGCTCCAAAAAAGCAGGAGGATCGTCCATGTCTCCAGCATTCTCACCCATAGAAGGGGGTTGAGAGTTATCACCTTCTATGAGACAGTTAGTTATCTCGGATGGCATTTGTATAGAGCGTGGACAAACCCGTCTTACTGGATGCAAGAGATCTGCGGACTACAATGTATCGACATGGCCGTGACCTTGTAAAGGACCTTAAGTAGCTAACTTCTACAATAACCCCAAACTATTATACTTAAATCAATTACATGTCATATAGTAATGAGAGAGAACTTACCGCAATCTCGTAATTCAAGACTGCTTGGTCAATTATCTCAACTCGAAACTCTCCATACCATTGCACATGCTCTATGGACAAACGACGTTTCCAACGAATGGCCAATTTGCATTGCGTGCATGGACAAAGGACACGTTGATTGAGCCAAGCCTCACAATCACCACCATGTTGGTCGTGAGTGCTAGACATCTTGACTGCGATGTAATGGAATGATAATTTAATAACGATTCTATATTGTATATTGGGACCACTCCACTATATATATTTCAGGTAAAAAAAAAATAAAATTGTACCTATATCTTTGAGTTCGGCTCTAAACTTATCTATCTTTGAGGTCGGCTCTAAACTATGCTCGCACACATACATTTTCGTACCTACATTGCAAAGAATAAAATCCAACACAAGAAAAAATTTGAAAACACTCACTTCCATTTCTCTCTCTTTCAACACTTCCTAACCTACATTGCAAAGCAACACAAAGCAACACAAAGATTGAAGAGAAACCAACACTTTCTAACCTACATTGCAAAGCAAAACAAAGATTGTAAAGAAACCAAAACAGGGCATACCGTCGTGCTCTCTTCTTCTTCCACGACCTCTTTGTGTGGGCGACTCTCCTCTCCTCGCGTGTGGCTCACGGCTTGTTTCCTTGCTCACCTCCCTCTCTTGCTCACCTCCCTTTCTCTTTCTCTCCGCCTTCATGCGCTCATTTGAAAGAAACATTCGGGTTTCTACAAAATGTTACCGCCGTAAGTCGTCGCTATTAGCATCGCTATTAGGGTCGCTATTTACGTCGCTAAATAGTGACGCTAATAGCAATGTTTTTAGCGACGCAGATAGCGACGCTAATACTGACGTCGAAAAAAAATGTCGCTACTTAGCGTCGCTCTATGTGTGTACCCTTGTAGTGTCACTATATGCATTGCTATTGGCGTCACTAATAGAATTAGGAATGCTTTTAGCGACACCATTTGAGCTACGCGTGGCCGTGGTCGTGTAGCAATGGGAAGGGCAAAAACTTCCAATATCACCACTAAGGGAATCCACGAAGAAGAAGATCCATCCATGGAAGCTGAGATTGAGAGGGCATTCGTTCATGCCGCTCTCCATAAAAAGGGGCAAAACCACCAATTCTCGGTGATCCAAACACCATTAGGGGTGGAATCCTCGACAGGTCCGCCTTATGGCACGGTGGTGCCAGAAAACTAGGAGGCTTCTCACAAGGTTTTACAAACGTCTGACCCTTAGAAATTGTTAGGTTATAACTCTAACTTATGTCATTTTAGGGGACTAGAATGGAACTATGCCCTACGGGTAGAGAGATTGAGCGACGCATCCCTCTCATTTTCCATTCTCTTTGAACCAAGTGCAGCATGGATCTGCTTCAGCTTGGGTATCTCTGTGTAAAGTAGGATGTCCAGGACCCTCGACGCTAGAATATTGTCAAGAGACCTTGACCCACTAGGAACCCAAAATTCAGGTCGATCATCTCGGTGGGTTCTCAAAGGTTCTGTTGCAAGGAGAACACAAGAAACCCTAGGCGACAAACCCCATAACATTCCATGAGAGTGTCGAGCAGCGCCGCTTAGATTCTCTCTCGATGGACCGCTAAAAACGTGCTTGGACAGTCGATAGAGGCAGGTACATTACACTTGGTATTAGAGAAAAGCTTTTTAATGATATGTGATTGATTAATGTACGGTTCATAGACATATCATAAACATAATAACCTAAGTGGTATGGCTTGATTGTCAGGCACCATCTGCACCCATAAATACTGACATGCAAGAGAAGAAATTCCTTCTGAACCAAATTAAGGCACTTGAGTTTGGTGGAAAAGGAATAGACGTCACAGCGGAGGTGAATATATGGATTGAGTCAATGAATGATTATTTCTTTACTGTAGGAGCTGCTTCTACCAATCAAGCAATGATAGCCAAACTTAAGTTAGTTGGCCAGGCTTGGATATGGTGGAATTAATGGTGCAAAGATCAAGGTATTTCTAAAATCAATGTCACTTGGGTTCAATTGAAAGATGTTGTATGTGGAGGATACCTTCCACCAACCCACCAGACTTTGAGGATGAATGAATTCTTCAAGTTCAAGCAGCTAGAATTAACCTTGGAAGCTTACTACTCAAAGTTTGTATCCCTACTAAAATATGCACCACCTATGGATATTGTGCAGTAAGTATCCAAGTTTTGCCATGGCGTGAACACTCCTCTGAACCACCGTCTTGAAGCAATGTGTCCAACAGACTTGCAAGATGCATTAGTTTGGGCAAAGCCAATCATCCAAGAACTTAAATCGCGCAATTGTGATGAAGATGATTCTCGAGATTGGGACAAGAGATGCCACACGTGTGGAGAGATAGGGCACATTCATAAGAGATGTCCCAACCATCAATGCTTCCACTGCAATGAGCTAGGGCACATCCAAGTAGACTGCCCTGACTTAAGTCCAGAAGATATTGAGCCTCCAAGAAAACAAAGCTACACAAGTGCAGTCTTTGGATATATAGAGGAATCAGATGAAGACAAAGACCTAGAATCCACTACACCTCCTCAAGATGACTAAAAACCCTAGAAATTTTATCGACATATAATACAAGTTTTATTGGAATAAACCTTACTCTTGTAACTGTAGTTAACTCGAGTAATATGAGTTGCATCAATTTTGAGCTTAGAACTTACAAGTGGTCACAGATACTTTAGCAAGGAATGATATTTATAACTTGTAGTGAATTTCTCTTAAGTTGTTTCTTCTCAACTAATATAGATTGGGTCTTACCAGAATGTCAAAGCTTGGGAGTATTCTTTAGTATTACAAGCAAAGCCGATTGTCCATGGATCTCAGTCCACATCTAAAAAGAGGACAATTTGGAAACAGAGTTTTCAAGATAAAGGACCACTTTGGTCTGCCAAAAGGATCCTAGGGCAATTTGGTCTAAAGAAGAAAATCCTGCCAAATACAATCAAGAATCTTGTGACCCCAAGTGATAAAGTTCTGGGATGTTTCTATTGCAAGGAGTTAGGTCATTTCAAAAGGGAATGTCTGAAGTACACTAAACATTGATGTTGCTAGTGCCACAAGATTGGACATATACATGTCAATTCTCAAAGAGAATTTGAACTTATAAGAAATGAAGTTGTACAAGCTTCAGTGATCCAGAACCTACCAGGAAATTATTAGATACTTAGGAAAAAAAACCTAGAAGATATTCATGAGATGTAATTACAATAAACTTTCCTCTTGTAATCCAGACTCAGATATATCAAATACAATAAGTTGTTGTTTTAAAGGACCACATGCTTATGAGTGGTCAAGGTGTCACAACAAATGTGTGATGGGTCCTACCCCAAAAGTTCCAAAATGAAACCCCTAGTTTCTTGAGATGAGGACATCTCGAGTTCTCCAAGGCGAACCCCCCATATTCGTGTCCCATAGGACCCCCCTACAAATAATTACAATTATTTGAATTTTTTTACTTCCCCCCTATCAACGCCGCCAACTAGTGGGAGGGAGGGGAAGTTGAAGAGGACAACATTGATGATGATAATGATGATGACAATGATGAGAGGGGATGCCACGTGGCCCACCATCCCCAACTAGCCCTCTTTGCCAGTCCGTGATAGCCACCTTGGGGACTGAGAACCCTTGTTGCCATGCACCACGCTTACAAGTGGTGGGTGGGGTGAGACACCACCACCACCACCACCCCATAACACCTCCCCCATGATAAAATCCCTTCTCCCCCCCATGGAAAAAGAGAGGACGCTCTGCATGCTACTGAGAGAGAGAGAGAGAGAGAGAGAGAGAGAGAGAGAGAGAGAGAGAGAGAGAGAGAGAGAGAGAGAGAGAGAGAGAGAGAGAGAGAGAGAGAGAGAGAGAGAGAGAGAGAAGGTTCAAGAAGGCTCCTATTTTTTTCCCTCCTTAGAGGGTGATCACACACACCTCCCCTTCCCTTCTATCCCACGAATCCTTTCCCCCATTTTCGCCTCCATTGAGCAAGAGGCTGTTGAAGTCCCTGCGGGGGTGGTTGCACTTAAAAAGTGGAAGATCGAGAATGGCCTCCAAGAGGACAATGCCACGTGCGGATGGCAATCCCATAACTAGCAACGAAGCTTCGGACAAGGGCATCACTATTAATACAACTATGGTACCGGATATAAGTAATACATGTCCAAATTGTTAGATGCTTGCTTTGATTCCCGCATGCGATACATTAGGTCCCCTACTATACCACATGAGAATAGTTCATTGAAAATGATAAATTTCATCTCAAATATTCGAAATATTGAGTTTTCAAAATGCATGTATCAAGAGAAGTTAATTGCACCTAGATGCTATGCGATAAATTCATACATAACATAAACAATATGTAAGGTTCCAAGGTATTGTTGATTCCCTCTTTGTGCAAATTACTAGGTATGTTTTCACCACAATGTTGAAGGGATGTGTTGTATCTTACACACTTGATAGATTGCATGGTAAGAAATCTAGCGTAAAGAAATTTCATTTTAGAAACTTTAGGTCTTTGCCCAAGCTTTTGACCGATAGCTCAAGTTTGATAGTTGGGATCTGAATGATGTGCATAGTTTGTACAAACAATGACCATAAGGATTAAAACTAAGATGCCTTGAGATCAGTCTACTAATTACTAGTTTCATCAATCCAATTCAGAGTGAAGCTAGATACAAATAACAACTCCAAGACTCAAAGGAAAATGGAGAGCTCAAGGATTAGGAAACCCTAAGTCAAAGGAAAGACGGATACTTTTATACTTGTTGGGAAGAGGGTCTTCACAAGGATGGAGGAGTTTCTCTCAAGGATGAAGGAGAGCCTACGAAGACTCTCGCAAGGAAAGTGCAAGGGGCAATGTAACTCATTTTATAAGATCATATGGCTCTCAAGGTGCTTTTAGGATGAAGGAAAGTACCAAATATTTTAGCAAGGTCCTACGAAGGCTCTAGCTAGGAAAGCGCACGACGCAATGTAATTCATATTATAAGAGCGCCATGCTCCCTCCTATGCAAGTTGTAAAGTTTAAATGGATATAGGTGAAGGGATAAGTCAACTAGAAGTGAATAGAGAAATAGGATCTTGGCAAGATGCCTAGTCATGTAAAAAAGCGGATGGGTGCCCAAGGGTTTTAGGGTTTTGTATATAAACTCAAAAAGTGAATGAGAAGTTCATTCTTTGGTATGTGACAAGAGTGATCTCTTCTTCTCTCATTCTTGTGTGCTTGTGTGTGCTTGAGAGAGAAAGTGTGAGAGTGTGAGAGAGGGAGTGGGTGTGTAAGGGTGTGAGGGTGAGGGATCAAGGAAAGGAAGCTCTCCATCATCTCCTTTCTTGTTATCTTCTCTTCTCTCGTGTGTGCAGTTATGGAGGATGGAGCTTGAAGGTGGAGGGTTGAGGTTGCTTGAGCTTGCATCTTAAATCGTGGAGCAACCAGGATGCTTGAGGGAGGAGGCTACTCACTAGGGCATTAAGGTAAGCTCACTACACCCCTGTAGGATTGAAAGTGCATAAGCTAGGTGAGAAATAGCCATTTGTGCTCCCTTGAAATGCTTGAAGCAATAAATAGTCCATGGGTCTTGCCATTTGAGTGTGAGTTCCCACTACATTTTGGTTCCATTGCCTGGACCAACGAATTCAAGCTTGAGCACTTGCGTGACTCAAATCAAGCGATGAAGTAGGGTTGCATCCCCGAACTGATGCTTGAGATAGGTAGGAGATTTGTGCTTTTTATTCTTCAAAACAAGTGAGTATTCTGGATTTTTGCTGAGTAGAAAAGTAGGAGGATTCATTTCAATGTTTGTGTTTTGATACTTGTTGCATTTAGAGTAGGATAGGAGCAAGAAATCAAAGCAAAGCAAACTAAGGTTTTTGCTCCAAAACAAGCTAGAACAGGGCAATATCGGAGGAAGAAAAGGGCTTGAGACTGAAGGAAGGGGGGTGGGAGGCTCATTTTCAATTTTTGCAAGCATAGAGAGAGAGAGAGAGAGAGAGAGAGAGAGAGAGAGAGAGAGAGAGAGAGAGAGAGAGAGAGAGAGAGAGAGAGAGAGAGAGAGAGAGAGAGAGAGAGAGAGAGAGAGCTTGAGCTCTAGAGACTTGGATCTTAAGGCTAATCAATTGCCTACCACATGAGTTTTTCCTATGTATGAAGTATATAGAACTCTCCCTGTGTATGCATTCTTGCATTTTGGAGCTCCTTGCTTGTGGGTGGGGCCAAAATTGTTGCCAGGATTTGAATTATTGTCACTATTCATATGCCAGCACAATTGGACATGGCCCACAGGGGTCCAATTCCAAGAATTTAACACTCGGATCTCTGATTTTTGGAATTTAGACATTCGGACTAACTTGACCTGTCCGATTGGAAGTTATTCATCCAATCTCAAAAATCGGACCATCCCTGTCTGATCAAACATACACCCTGTCTGATTTGGACGTTCAGACTCATAAAATTTGGACACTTTCAAATATGTGTAACTGTTCCATTTAGATCCTTTGTGTTGCACGAAATTCATTGTCCCTCCATATCAAGGCCATCAAGGTATTATTTCTACTTTATGTACTTTGATTGAGGATTTTTATTGGCCATAGATGGAATCCGATGTTTCTAGCTTTGTATTTGAGTGTTTGATTTGTCAAAGAGTTAAGCAACACTATGATAAGCAGTATGGTTTGTTAATGCCTTTACCAATCCCTGAAAGACTATGGGAGCATATTTCAATGGATTTTATTACTGGTCTGCCTAACACTCAAGCTAATCATGATATGATATGGACTATTGTAGATCGATTTAGCAAACATGCATATTTCATTCCATGCAAGAAAACCTTAACTGCATCTCAAGCTGCTCAATTGTTTCTAAAAACTGTTTTCACTAACCATGGTTTACCAAAAGTTATTATTTCTGATCGAGATTTTAGATTCTGCAATAATTTTTGGACTACTTTGTTTGCTAACTTAGGAACAAAGATTGATTTTTCATCTACATTTCATCGTGAAACAAATGGGCAAACAGAAGCTACAAACAACAAAATCTTAGATCTTTTAGGTGCATACACAATTTCAAAACCACAAACCTAGGATACACACTTGCATTTACTTAGTTTGCATACAATAACACACCACATACAGCTATATGAAAAGCACCTTTTGAAATCATTTATGGATATAGATTGCCTACACCTCTTACTTCATTGTCAAACAAAGTTAAAGCTGCTGATGATATTGCCCACATGTATGCTACTATTTTCGATGAAGTTAAATATATGATTGCGAAAGCCCAGCAATCATATACTAAACAAGCAAACATGAAAAGAAAAGCTATGAATTTTATAGTTGATGATTATGTCTGGTTACACATTGAAAAGCGAAGACTACAAAGTACTGAGAAACACCCAATAAAATTAGCTCCTAGATTTTATGGACCTTTCAAAATCATTCACAAAATCAATGACAATGCGTGTATTTGAACATAACTCTTCAGCATGTTGCTCTAATCTTTGTACACTTGAAGCTTCATTCTCAATGCTACACTTGCAAACAAAAATATTACTTGGTATTTTGGCAAATAAGATCATATAAAATAGGGATAATCTTTTTCCTATATATTATATTGGAAAAAGATGTACCTTCATTTTCCTTGGAGCCTTCCACCACTTACTCCCTTCCATAAGCTATTCTGTCTCCTTTTGTTGTCTCATATGCAACTTTTTATATCGCTAATTTGCCAATTTCTTCTTGTATCTTCTTGGTTGCACAAGTCTATTGTTGAAGCTCTTCACTACCTTTATCGTTGTTCTCAACACCCTTTGCACCAACTCAAATTAGAACTACGCCAACACTGGAAAATCCACAATACTTTTCATGTCAGTTTGTTACGACCTTTCAAAGGCCAATTACCTGTCCATCATGTTTATGAAAATCCTCCTTTGTTAGAAGAAGAAATTGAAATCCTTGAACTTGAGACTATTCTAGATATCGACTTTATGACCACTAGAACTGGCCATAGATATTCTCGATATTTGGTGAAATTTAAAAATCATCCTATTGAAGAGGCCCAATGGATGCACGCTCGTGACCTAAGTGCTTAGCTCATACATTGAGCTAATAGCAATTGAGGACAATTGCTATCCCACCTGGGGGATATGATGCCAGGAGGCATATTCCACGGTGGATTCCATGAGGTTTTTGTGGTGGATTCCATAAACTTATATTTATTTTTCGGGGCTCGTACACACAAGGTGGATTCCTTGTGCGAAAAGTCAATGGGGACGCCTATCCTTTTTAGGCGTCTCGTTAATTTAATGTGCAAGTGGGTGATTCCATAGCGGGTGATTCCACAAAATACATATTTAAATTAATGGACGTTTATGAGTTTAGAGTGCGCACTCGTAATCAATTAAGGTTAGGACTTAGTTCCAACCTATTTATTTATTTTGTAGCTGAAGACTACTAGGTATTCACTTTTGTTGGTTTAATTTTATTATTTTCTAACAATTGTGAATACTTAGTTGATGTGTAGAGTAGGTGGCGATGGCGCTAGGAAGCACTAGGCGATAACGTGTATTCAAGCTATCTAGAAGAAATTATCATTTTTGATGGGTGCGCATCTTAGGCGCGGCGCCAATATTTATTTTGATGCGCTTATTTATTAAAGTTCTTGACATATATTTATTATTTTGTATGTGCATGGATGCACGATTTAAATATTCATTATTGGACATTGTATTTGGGCATAGCCCGACTCTTGGGACACCCAACTGCTTTATTTTTTATTTGGAAAAAAGTAAACACAAAAGCTAAAGCATGCTAATTATACATTTGGGCTATTTTTTAGCTTGGAGATGAATAATATATTAAATACATGCTTTTTGGAGTACTCACACAAGGCATGGGGAGAGATTGTACCCAATTGGTCTTCTTGCTTCATGTCGTGCAAATTTTCTCTCTTGGTTTTTAAGCAAAAAGTAGAGTTCTTTGTTCTTGGGGACCTTGCGGCGCTCGCTATGTACGCATATGGCATCCAATTTGTGCACCATGATTAACATAATCCTAGATGATGTATGGCATCTTTGATAATATGGAGAATAGTAGATGGGACAAGTCCCCACCTTGGTCATTGTACAAGAAGCCAAGGGTGGTGGTAGACAAGCTAGAGAAAGGGAGCTAGATTACAAGAGGTGAGTGCGCAAAGCACATTATTATAATATATTTACAAGAAGGATAAAATGGGAAGTTGATGTAATAAAGGTGAAAGAGAGAAGAAAATTGCGTATGGCCAGCAGTCTGCGCCTTTGTAACTTCAAATTGGTGAATAATTTGAAAAAAGTTTATTATGTAACTTTGTGGGAATTTTCTTGAAATTCGATTTCCCTTGGGATTTACTAAAATTATTAAAAATGGCTTCCAAAAGTTTCTTTGACTTTAATTCCTTATATATATAAATACATATAAGCATATGACAGAGGGGGTCCATACTTGTAAGCTTTTGTGTAAGATCCAAATGACACCATGATGTGGACATTGACTTGTGTAGAAGAGTGAGGTATCCTCTAATGATGGTGATAGATCCCAAATCTTGGTGATATAGGTGGAACCCAAGTGTAGTTGGAGGCTAGTCCTTTGAAAAAATGTATGCACTCACTCAATCCCTAGGTGTAATCCATTTCCATCTTCACTAAGATAACCCATCCCTTTTACTCTTTACATTGACATCCCTCCTAAGAACTTCTTTCCCCACTTGCTAGAGTTATCGTAACCGAGAAGCAATGTAGCATACCTAGTGCTTAAAGAGTAAACCCAAAGAACTTCTTTCCCCACTTGCTAGAGTTATCATAACCGAGAAGCAATGTAGCATACCTAGTGCTTAAAGAGTAAACCCAAAGAACTTCTTTCCCCACTTGCTAGAGTTATCATAACCGAGAAGCAATGTAGCATACCTAGTGCTTAAAGAGTAAACCCAAAGTGATAAGATGTAGGGTTTAAGCTATGGGTAAGGCTCTTGATAGGGGTTTTGGCCAAATTTTGTGGTAGAAATCTGGTTTGTAAAAAACCCGGATCAATGCTTAAGATCTATTTGATACGGATTTAAGAGAAACATTAGATATATCTTTTAGAATTAGCATCGCTCTTTCCTATTTTTTGAGAATGTCTTAGGAAAATGATTATGCTGAAAAAGATATTAGACATTAAATGTAGATAAATTCTAGCTCATAAGTCTTACTTGAGCGATCTTAGTGGGCATGGTATAATTTTTCCCTTCAAGTAGTTTACTTCCGAGCTTAAAAAATGTGGAATTAGTTACACACATCAAATTACATTCATAACTAATAGAATAGAAGCATAACTTTGGATTTGGGTACACCTTTTCACAACTAGGCCTACACGTGTTTGATTATAGAGATCTCATCTATGCTTCATACATAAGCTCCTCATACTCTTGGATCTACTTTTAGGGAATCTCAACAATCTCTTTTTCATGCTCCTCTTCCCTATAAAGGCAAATTCTTGGTAATTGTTTCACATCTTGGGCCATAGTCAGGATGCGAATTTATAATCTAGTTGTTCTATACATATTAGTAAGTAAACCTTGAGGACTATGATGGCAGATATAAAATTAATATTATAACACACAATACAATTATTGATCACTCATGTCTTTTATAGCCTAGTGACAAAGAACCATCTCAACTATAGAGCACTACATTGAAAGTTAGTGCGATAAGGTTAGGATCATTATGTGCATTTGGATACCTTAAAAGAAGTTCCAAATGTACTTGCGAGTTCTATACAATGTATGATAGCAAATACATTTGAAAAGTGCTTGTTCACTAATATCATTTACTACACAGTAAGAGGGGAGACAAAATGGGATGTGTCTACAATGTAGTGGTGGGTAGGTATGTATGTGCAACTTAGAAGGTGAGTCTCATGCTAGGTTTGAAAGCCTCATAGATATACACAAACCTTAAGGACTAGATTGATGAAAAATTAAAGTGTGTGGGGTGATTCGAGGTAAATATGTATGTGCAATAAGTCAAAGTCATGGCCTACACTGTAGAACCTTGGATCTTGGGCAAGGATGGGGCTAGGAGGTTAACAAAGGAGGTGGCCACTAGTAGATCACCAAGCACTATTAACTTGAAAGTCTCCAAATGCAGTGGGTAAGTGTGGGTGCTTTTTTGTTGCTTCATCTCTCATTTCTTTAATTCTTTGGTACAAGGGGGTGGGGAATGCTAGGTTGTTAGGTCATGCATGCCACCAATACATTTGAAAAGTGCTTGTTCACTAATATCATTTACTACACAACGAAAGGGGAGACAAAATGGGATGTGTCTACAATGTAGTGGTGGATAGGTATGCATGTGCAAATTAGAAGGTGAGTCTAATGCTAGATACGAAGGCCTCATAGGTTTCACAAACCTTAAGGACTCGTAGGTTTCACAAACCTTAAGGACTCAATTGATGGAAAATTGAACTGTGTGGGGTGGTTCAAGGTAAATATGTATGTGCAATAAGTCAAAGTCATGGCCTACATTGTAGAACCTTGGATCTTGAGCAGGGATAAGGCTAGGAGGTTAACAAAGGAGGTGGTTGCTAGTAGATCACCAAGCACTATTAACGTGAAAACCTCTAAATGCAGTGGCTAAGTTTGGGTCTTATTATGGGTGCTTTTTGTTTCTCTCATTTCTTTAATTTTTGGTACAAGGGGGTGGGGAATGCTAGGTTGTTAGGTTATGTAGGATTTTATCGTAGGGATTCTAATGAAAAATGATGGCTAAACATCTAATGGTTTTGAGATATCCTTAGATGAAGGCTAAGGAGAAATCGATGAATGCAAGTGGTAAACAACTTTTCTCACTCATGTCATCTAGGAGAGCTAGTAACAAGTGAGAAGAAGTAGGGCTTGAAGGTATAGTTGAGTCATACTCTAGCATCTATATTGCCATTGTTATTTAGAAAAAGCTCAAGGGCTTGCTTCTTGTAGAACAAGTCCTAGGCTCATTGAGTAGGAGATTAGTAACAAAAGATTATAGTGGCTATGAAGTTAATGAAAGGATCGAAGGATCAAAGCTTGCATGGGGGAGAGAGAGAGAGAGAGAGAGAGAGAGAGAGAGAGAGAGAGAGAGAGAGAGTCCCACAATGTGGGAACTCCAAGAGTCACAATGTGTGACCGGCCTTCCCTTTATTCATTTGTCACTAGAAGAATAAAGAATAAAGTGATAGTGATGGGCACCCGCTGTTGCTGTGTGCAGGTGCGGGTAATGTCAGTGTAGTAATACATAAGAGACTAGGCGGAGGCGCCTTTACCCCCAACAACCTTCCACTTAAAGGCGAATTTACCCCAATGAGGACTGAAAAAGAAAAAGAAAAGAGAGTACAACATGTACACATATACAATAGGATGAGGAAAGACATCATCTCATCCCACGCCCATCAATCTCCTGAGGAAGACAAAGCGCTCCGTAGAGAGGCTTTTGGTGAGTATATCTACAATATTTTGGTCAGTCGAGATCTTGACAAGGTCAATCGACTTGTCCTCAAGGACCCCACATATAAAGTGATACATCACCTCAATGTGTTTCATCTTCGCATGGAAGACCAGATTCTTGGCTAACTGAATAGCACTCATAGAATCTGAATGTAGGGTAGGGATAGCATCAATACCAAGGTCATGAACCAAATGACCCAACCAAATGGCCTCCTTGTAAGCCTCAGTGACTGCAACATACTCGGCCTCTGTAGTAGAAAAGGCCATGCATTTTTGCACCCTGGACATCCTTGAAACAACACCTCCAACATAAGTGAACACATAGCGAAAAGTGGAATTCCTACTGTCTCCATGTCGTGCATCATCAGAGTCAGTGTACCCCACGACTCCTGTATGCTGGCTGCCATAGCATATGCATACATCTGTAGTGTCGTTTAGGTATCTCATGATACCCTTCATGGCATCCCAATGCTTCTTGCCAGGTGTAGCCATATAACGTGCCAGAACACCAACTGCAAATGCAATATCTAGATGAGTGGCTATTATGGCATACATGAGACTGCCCATTATGGATGCATAGGGAATCTTGGCCATCTTGGCCCTCTACTCATCTCTCTGTGGACAATTGGCCAGTGATACCTTTACATAAGAAGGCAATGGACAGCCAATAGGATTCATGTCCTGTATGCCAAAGCGCTCAAGGACTTATGAATGTATTCCCTTTGTGACAAGTAGAGGAGTCCTTGATGCCAGTCGCGTGTAATGCACATACTAAGTATGTGAGAGGCCTGTCCCAGATCCTTCATCTCAAAGCTCTTCTTGAGCTGAGCCTTAAGAGCATCTAGCTCATCATGAGCTTTTCTTACTAATAGCATGCCATCCACATAGAGTACCAAAATAAGCAAAGATCCATCATGGGCTTTCTTCCACATAGAGTGCATATGTGGGCACTGTCACTTTAGTAATACATGGGTGGCTAGGCAGAGGTGCCTTTACCCCCAACAGTTAAGGTCAGGATAGTTACTCAAGAGATGAATGAAGATGATGAACAAGGGTATAACATTTAAAGATTGGAATATACAGGGAGTGATGTCATTATTGAAATTATAAAGCTTGGAGGAGTTTTAGTGGAAGTTGGAGGAGTTGTAAGATGTCTCACAATGGTGAGGATATGTGCAATAAGAAGTGACAAATTGGTGGTTGATAGATGTACTATAGTAAGCAATAGGATTTTGCTTACAAATTTCATTGCATGTCATAGACTTTTAGGGAGCATGATTGACAAAAGAGTCCACTTGTGGATATTGTGACAACATACATGGTACTTTGTAGAGGGTTCAGTTCCTCTTTTCTCTTATTACAATGGACTTTCAATGTTCCATTAAGATTTTGCAAGAGTCTCTACATTTTTTAAATTCTTTCATCTACATTTGAGATTCACAAGAATCTTATGCACTTTCATTCGATACATTTCTATGAAAATTCAAAACCTAATCAAAGATAATAGAATTGGTTAATTTTTGTTGGGAGTGATGAGAATATCCAATGATTCTTTCTTCATTTTGGAGCACTAGTTCTTTATAAAAGTAATGTACTTCCATCCTTGTAGGGTTATTTTAAGTGTATCCTTCTTGTTATTTTTGCATCACCTCATAGTGAACCTTGAAGTAACTTTGCATCTATCACACTATAAGCTTCCATATAGACCTAGCTAGAATAGTTTGCCTACTATTTTGAGATGTGAAGTTTACAAGTTTAGTGCTATTTTCAAAGGTGACATGTATATCATCATAAATGTGGCAATGTCATTCCATTCTTTTTCTATAGCCACATAATTTAGGCAATGCAATTTAGATTTTTAACATGATGGCTATGCGCTTTGGCTTGGTGGTTTTGTTTTGTCCATGTGCTCTTCCATGACCAATATAGTCATGAATTTGGTGATGTGCTTTCCTTTCCAATATGGCTATCTATTTTCCATGATGGTAGATATGACTTTCTGGTTTGCTTGGCTTTAATACAAGGGACATGCTCTTTGAACGTTACACTTGTTGCTCATTTGTACCCTCTTTGTACCACATTGTGTTAGTTATAGAGTTTCTATTTGATCCATTGAGACAATGTGCTTTTCTCTCACCACCAATATGATCACGAGCTTGGCAAAGATGGAAGACATGGCCATGATCTTCACTTGGCCAATGTGGCCATGTACTACTACATGAAAGGTGCAAATTTGTGGTGCATTCATTAATCCCCAAGGTGTTCTACTACAAAGTGGGATACCTGCACCTTGTTTTTGGGGTTGGAGTACCCAGCCTAGATTTGTAAGTGCCCTGGGGATGTTCGTGAGGTATTCATATGGTTTTGTGGTTCTTTTATTTCACATTCTCAGAGTGTAGACACTAATTCTATGATCGCACTACCATGCCAGCTCCTCTAGCGTATGGCCTAATTGTTGAGGGTACAAGCTATCATGGGGAGAGATTGAAGAATAGGAGAGGTTGGGGCCCTTGTTGGAGACAAATATGGTGTTTTCTATAAACCCACTTGCTTGAATGGGGGCATACCTTTCTCTGAGAGGAATAAATTCTTTCAAGCCTAAGTATCAAAGTGAAAAGATTGTTCATTGGCATTCTAAACTCACTGAGGAGTTTAGAGACAATATAGAGAAAGGATGCTCTATTATGAGGGAAGAAGTTGTGAGAAAGCACACTCCATTATTGCCTCTATCATGGGGGAAGAAAATTGTCAAGTTTTGCAATGAGTCTCAAATGTTTCACTTGAGAAAAGAGGAATCTTGGGCAGCAAGAGTGCGTTTTTTAGTGACATTATCTGAGTTTTGAAGTTGCTATTCTCCAAATTTTTCAAAAGAGGGAAGTAAAACATGCATTGTATCTACCCTAAAAGCACATGCACTACATCTTCTTGCAAGTTTTGAACATAGATGGAGTTAGCCATGATTTTATGAACCATCATACTTTAACAAAGGTGGAACTAATATAATAATGTAGATTTTGGATTCAATATGTCACTAAATTGATTGCTTATTACACATTCTCTATTTAGTAAATTTATGTCAATAAACTAATGACTCACTTTTCTTTAAGTGTTGATGATGATCGAGCATGGCCATGAGACCATTTAGAGACCAGTATTCCTACTGCATCACTTAATGGGGTGATCAGAGCACTGTGATGGGGATATTTGGTACATGCAGCAATACAAGTTATGAAGGGGAAAGGAAGTGTCTGCCAAGTGTAAGAAAGTACACAAGAATCAAGGAGTTACAAATAAATGAATATGGATTGAGTTCTAGGAAGAGGAAGTGCATTAGCATTATGTACATGTATTTATATGTGCATCGAGGGACACTAGGAATGTTTGCTTGTGTGTAATGAGCATTGCATTCGTTTGGGGTCATACTCTCCCTTACAAGTCAAGGTTTAAGGTCAAGTTTTCTTTCATTAAGAAAGACAAGAGAGTTAATTCTCTTACTAAGAAAGACGAGAGATGTGATCCTTTGGAAGTCATCCTCTGGAAATGACACAAGCTTTTGTGTGGAAGTCAATCTTAAGATTAAGGCCCAAGGCAATCTAATGAACTTCCTTATCTATGGCTCATGGTGGTTGCATGGACCATAAGTTAAGAATATAGTTTAAAAAGCTACTTTTCTTAAAATAGACATAGTGAATCCATTTTTTAAATATCTCGTGATAAAAATCCGATCTCTAAAAATGGCTCACGTGGGTTATTGGAAACGATGAGATCTACAACTTTTATGTTGGACGTTTTTACATCCGAGCAATGCACGAAGAGATATTCTGAAATTGGTGCTCATAGTAGGTCCTAGAATAGCCACATCTTGCATGAAGATTAATCTTTCCAATCTTGGCACTCAAGTCTCTCTCCAAGAAGAGAAGCTCTTGGAGCCTATAAAAGGGGAGGCTCTCCTTGGGTGTGGGGGAGGTGAAGGAAGCATCACTTTGCACGCATGCAAGAGGAGGAGAGAAGGCAGTTCGAGTCTCACAAAGTGTTGTGGAAGCTCTGGTGAAATCATGTTCCAAGAGGATACCCCTACACATATTGTGTAGGAGAGAAGGTGCAAGTGCTGCGGAAGCTCTTTTGAAATTAAGATCCAAGAGGAGATCCCTACACATATTGTGTAGATGAGAAGGAGAGACTCAAGAAGGATCTTCCAAGTTGTGCAAGTGTTAGCTAGTTGTATACCGTGCAAGGAACCGTGATCTTGTTCCCAAGATCTATAAGTTAAGAACTGGTTTGTGTGTAACGGAGGAGCTTGCTCCTTGTCAATAATATAACTCCACAAGGGGGGGACTGGCCCATCTTCCAGTCCCTAGTGTGTTGTCGATCTCTCTCTCTCTCTCTCTCTCTATATATATATATCTTTCTTTTCTCTTATCTGTTCTCTCTCTACGCCAACAAAATATTCACCATATATCTTTGAAGTATATAAGAAGGTCGAGCGTGTATCTCAGATCTTATAACACAATAAATGTCTCAAGAACATTTTATATCTAGCCAAAGAGGCATGTGTTGCTAAATATATACTTTTGACTTGAGCAGTATGTTAGACTTGCAAGGTTGTTACAAGCATTTGGCTAACTTTTGGGTTTTTTTTTTGGTGTTAAGTAACACTCACTTATAGAAGCAATGGTGTTATAGTGGTCATTGATAATTCTATCCAAGACTATTACAGAAGCAATGGTGTTACAATGATCATTGATAGTTCTATCCAAGACTAGACATTGAGTTGATTACAAATGTAGGATAATTTTGTTCATGTGTTTGGCCATATAGTTGCTCATTCTTTGGTTTCACTCATTTACAATTGCTCATGGAATGGAAATAAAGGTAGTTGAATCCATGAGCATTGAAGCTCTTAAAAGGATAAGAGCTCCATCTAAATCCTGCATGTTGTGCATGTAGGTAAAAAATAATTGTAAATTTATCATGAACCTTTAGAATTTATCATATCTTTTTTTTTCTAAGGTAAGCATAATAAACCTTGCAACACCATATTGGGGAATATGGAAAATTTCCATAAGTTTGGGACACATGGTCAAATCTTTGGATTTGTCATAACTTGAACACTATAACTCCAAATCGAGTGCTCTATAGCTCAATAGATTCCATTTTTCAAGCGCTTCCCAATGATAGGCACATCATATGGTTTTGAGAAACTTATGGGTATGTTATCCGAGTGCCACCTTTTTAGTATTCAAAAAATGGGAATTGAGAGATTCCCAAACTCACTAATATTGTGTTTTGCCGAGCCTCTTATTTAGTTTTAGGGTTTTAAATCCATTTACCTTGTATAAATTATTTTGTAAATGAATTCTAAACTAGGATCAAATAGTTGATAATCTTATCAATATATATTTTAAGAACTTCATTTACAAGATTTGGATGATTTTGAGTTTTCTGTTTAATGTTGATGATAATGCCTAAAGCAAAAAGACCAAGGAGCTACTAGTTGCAGAATTCCACAACCAACAATTCCTTCATTTTTTAAAATGCTAATATAGAATAGTTTATAGGCATGCACATATGATTGGAGTAGGTTTAATAGTGTATGTAAATTATTTTCAAAATTCAAAAGTCGGACAACATTCAAAAGCACAATTAATGTTGTGATTGCATGCAACTTTAGATGCAGGTCTTTTGACACAAAGTGACTCAACGCCCATAAGTTTTTTTTAAAAAATTTAAGAAAAGTGTTTGTGATGCTATCTTCAGGCCTAATCCTTGGTAGTATCATTGTTTTCAAAGGTCTTTGTAAGTTCTACTTTACTTATAGAGTAGTTCGTAAAACTCTTAGGAAAGTTGGATGACTAGGTATAGCTAAGAGGCATCCCCACCTTTGGTGTTTCATGTAAATAATCTTCATTTTAATCCAATACCACATTATTGGAAAAATTTAATAAACTTTAGAGGCTATTTTTCAAAACACTTGTATACTTTCTAGACATGCAACCTCTACATTTGTTTTCTTGGGCCCTTTTTTCTTCAATTTTAAGTTGTAAAATGGATGATTTAGTATGACATTAATGGATATCATCACCTTTAATCTTTTATTTATTGGATGTTTTCCCAAAATTAGTATATTATCATACATAGTTAGGCCCAAACTCTCTCTCTCTCTCTCTCTCTCTCTCTCTCTCTCTCTCTCTATGTTAATGTGTGTATCACACATGGATGTGTGAATTTTTGGCTTACCAATAGCAAGAGAGTTAGATGTTCTCATTAGGTAAGGTGTTTTTAATTTAGAACATGAGAAAAGTGTGAGTAGCTTTTAAAGTTGCTCCAATGTCAATTCACACATACTTTTCATATTGTCATTAATGAGTAGAAAACACAATTAAATTACTATTTCTATCAATCAATTCTCAAGTGTAACCTCATTTTTAGGGCCAAACCAAATGTCCACACACATTTGAGTGTTTGGAGTTCTTCCTTTGCTTGAATTCAAAATTAGTACTATAGTTTATTTGCATGCTCTATGTCTTAGAATTATGTTTCTTGTTAGTATTTATTTTGAAAATTTTAAGAAGTTATTTGATTTGTAAAATTTCATATACAAATCGTGCTTCAAGCTAAAACCTAATATTTTACTCAATTACTTGCAACACTTTAAATAATGTCTCTTCCGTTTGCACAACAAGGATTTAAATGAGGCAGTATTTGACATCACCTTTCAAGGGGCTACTGTTTCTATTCATAAATGGAAATATGTTTATGAACATCCTTAACAGGTTTATATTCCCATCCTAAAACCTTAATGATGCTCAAAGGGCTTGTTTTGGGGGGGGGGGGTAGAATATAGATCCATGTATAGAAGTGTGTTTAAGGGGGATTTAAAGATTTCCTATTTCTATATCTTTGAAGCTTCAATAGATCCCTTCTAGAAACAAATCACCATGTCTACAAGAATTATTTTGTTGAAACTAAAAACCCCCTTATGTATGCCTACTCTTTATAAATTGGAAATAATGAACTCTTATGTTAAAGCCATGCTACATCATGGTGCATTTTTTTCCAATCTTACCTCAATCCATAAACTTGAAAATATAACAAAAAAAAGTCCACAAACTCAAACAAAAAATACATTAAAAAAACTCATGTAGATAATGATGTGATTTGACATGTGCATCTCTTCCTTTTGCACAATAAGTATTTAAATGAGGCACTATTTTACATCATCTTTCAAGGGGCTACTATTTCTATTCACAAACAGAAAGATGCTTATGAACATCCTTAATAGGTTTGTATTGCCATCCTAAAACCTTAATGGTGCTTAAAGGGCTTGTTTGGCGGGTTGGTTTTGGGGGGGGCAAGGGGGGGGGGGGGGATGGTGATAGTATACAAATCCAGGTATAGAAGTGTGTTGATGGGGGATTTAGAAATTTCCTATTTCTATATCTTTGAAGTTTAAATAGATCCCTTATATAGCCCTTCTAAAAACAAATCACCCCTTCTACAAGAATTTTTTTCTTGAAACTAAAAACCCCCTTATGTATGCGTACTCTTGATAAATTGGAAAAAAATAGCTCTTATGTTAAACACATGCTACAACATGGTACATTTTTTTCTAATCGTACCTCAATCCATAAACTTGAAAATATAACATTAAAAAAACTCAAAGTGTAGATAATGATGGGATTTTCACATGTGTGTCTCTTCCTTTTGCACAACAAGGATTTAAATGGGCACTATTTTACATCACCTTTCAAGGGGCTACTATTTCTATTCATAAATGGAAATATGTTTATGCACATCCTTAACAAGTTTATTTTCCGTCCTAAAACCTTAATGGCACTCAAAGGGCTTGTTTGGGGGGTGGGGGGGTGGGAGGGGGGGGACTATTATATAGATCCATGTATAGAAGTGTGTTGACGGGGGATTTAAGAATTTCCTATTTCTATATGTTTGAAGCTTAAATAGATCCCTTATATAGCAATTCTAAAAACAAACCACCCAGGCTTCTACAAGAATTATTTTCTTGAAACTAAAAACCCCCTTATGTATGCCTACTCTTTATAAATTGGAAAAAATTAGCTCTTATGTTAAAACCATGCTACATCATGGTACATTTTTGTCCAATCTTACCTCAATCCATAAACTTGCAAATATAACATTCAAAAAATTGATCAAAGTGTAGATAATGATGCGATTTGACATGTGCAAGTTGATAATTAGGCCACTTCTCTACTAGAGACCTTAGTCATATTTCTTGGTCTAAGTAGGACATAAAGCTATTCTTAATGTGTTTTTCCTTGTGCCATCATGCATCATGCTTAAAGTGTTATGATGATAAAACATGGACAAGGTGGTTTATAAATTTTAAAGGTACTTCCCTTGTCCATTCAATGACATGATTTAACAAATCGAACTTGCACATGAATTAAAATGCACAAAATTTGATATTTGACTCCTTAGATTCATAATGTTACATGAAATCCAAAAGTTGTGATACTTTACTAAGTATAGCAAGGGAACTTGGTTTTGACGAGATATTACTGATTGTTTTCGTGAAAAGCGATCTTAGCTTAATAGTATTTTGATGGGAAATGTGAGCTCTTCTTCATTGCCAAACTAGTATATTCATAATCATTTATATGATCTTAGATTCTTGACCCAAAACTTTTGGAAGGAGTACCATTTATCTAACTAAAGAATGATATAGAAAAAATGGATGTTAGAAGCTTTATTAATTTGACGTTGTAACTTACAAGGAAGAAAAAGCACATGTTAGTATTTAATTAAAATAACTTGAATTTCTTGAGTAATGTTTCAATATATTGATACCAAGGAGAGGAAGTACCTTTAGAAAGTGAAATTATACTGAAGGAATATGCAAGAGAGTGAGTGGGTAACTTTGTGTGCATGTGAAAGTCTTTCACTTGTCTTTTTGGGTGGGATTATTCAATTGGTCAAAATCATAAATTTGATTAATATAAGCAACTCGTAGAGGTCAAGGTCATGCAAGCACAACAAGTGCAAATTGTTAACAAAGTGGGTCACACAATATCCACATGATTATATTT
This sequence comes from Lygodium microphyllum, assembly GCF_053477565.2. Taxonomy (NCBI): domain Eukaryota; kingdom Viridiplantae; phylum Streptophyta; class Polypodiopsida; order Schizaeales; family Lygodiaceae; genus Lygodium; species Lygodium microphyllum. The sequence continues at coordinate 178,333,278 of NC_141136.1, read as the reverse complement.
TCTCAGATCACAATAATGATTCTTTTTCTCTTGGGAACATGACCATTGTTGCTACTACTAATTGACAAAGCTAAAAGGCATTGAAACATAAAAATGATAAAGTTGATAGGTTGAAGTCTTGAGCTAGTAGAAAATCATAATTGTAATCCTATCATATACAATTACTCAAGGGAAATTTATTGATTCTTTATTTTTATTAAAAAATTATATTATTCTATATGTGAAATAATAAACAGTTGTCCACTTCATCTACTTCACCTTTTATTTTGAATATGGTTTCATTTTGGTTATTCTGTTACATTACTGTTCCCTTATTATTCATTTAAAAACATGTGAGAAATTCAATTCATCACTCAGGCATGTGAGACCAAAATAAGTGTTCACATTACCTTTAATATATTTCAGTTATTTCTTCTAACCAATCAACAAATACCACAAGGTATGGCATGAAGATTAGAACTTTTTCTTTGTAGTCCTATGTGGTATGGTTTAACCTTATGAAAATATCTTTTTTGGGATGAGAAGCTCGTATCCATGCTAGATTCTTCTTATCTCCCAAAGGGCGACAGTGCCTGGTTTCCATCTCCTCTTCTTCTGTAGTGGTCATTATGCTCTATGGGGAGCACCTGCTGTACTAGAGGAGGCTCCACCTTGTGCTGTAGGTGGCGGGCCTTGACATGAGGCCTTTCCATGGTCGAGAAACGGGCGATATACTTGGTGCCTGCCATGCAAGCTCGAGGAAGGCAAGATGGAGAAGAGACAGAGGTTGGGGGTGTGAGAATGGAGGAAGCATAGAAAGAAAGTTGTGAAAATGAGAAAAAGAATGAACTTTTAACCCATTTAAACCCCAAAACCGGGTTAATGCAACTTCATACACATTGTCCATGGTGTGATCGTAAATCCATAACCTTTTATCGGAATGCGACGAAACTTCACATGCGCACTCGTTAGGTGGCCAAGAGTTTTTTTTTTTGGAAAAAAAAAGACATGCAGACCCCTGCTCCGAAGTTTGGTGTTTGAAGAATTCTTTCGCACTTTTCTCTTCCTTCTTCTCCTTCACAGGTTCCCTCCTTCTCCTTTGTAGCTATCCCCTCTCTTTTAGTGGATGTGATGGCAATGGCAATGGCAGCGGCACTCTCTCTCTCTCTCTCTCTCTCTCAATCTCCCTTGCATTGATCTGTCTCCCTTCTTCTCTCTATACATCTCTTCATCAACAAAAAGAAAGAGAGAAGTAAAAAAAAGAGAAAAACAAAGAGAGAAGAGAGAATGCACTTACCTTAAAGCTTGAAGAAGAATCCTTTCATGCTTCTCTCCTTCTTCTTCTTCTCCTTCATGGGTTCCCTCCTTCTTCTTTGCAGTTGTCCCCTCTCTTTTCGTGGTGGATTGGTGATGGCAGTGGCTTCTCTCTCTCACACACACACACACACACACACACACACACAGATACACACACACATACACACACTCTCTCTCAATCTCCCTTGTGCACATTGATCTCTCTCACTTCTCTCTATACACTTTTCATCAACAAAAAGAAAGAGAGACATAAAGAAAAGAGAAAAACAAAGAGAGAAGAGATAATGCAGTTACCTCAAAGCTTGAAGAAGAATCCATTTGTACTTCTCTCCTTTTTCTTCTCCTTCACAAGTTCCTTCATTCTCCTTTACAATTGTCTCCTCCCTCTTCGTGGATGGTGGTGGTGGTGGCGGCCTCTCTCTCTCTCTCTCTCTCTCTCTCTTGCTTGTTTACAAACCTGTAAAATACCATGCTCGAGTTTCAACACTTTTTTTTGAAGCCCCTCTCTCTCCCGTTTTTTATTTCTCTCCATCTCTCACTTCCATCCTCTCCCTTCTTTTCTCTATTTCTCTCCCTGCTTCCCTCCCCACTCTCACTCAACTCATCTCATTGCAAAGACAATCAAAGATAGAAAATAAAAAGCTTAAAAAACAAACATATTGAAAGAAATGTCACCCCACCTCTCTTTATCTCTCTCTCCCCCCTCTCCCTTTACTTTTCTTTCTTAACGTTCTCTCTCATTCTCTCATTGTTTTCCTATTTCTCTCTCCCTCTCTCTCGCTCTCTATTTTTTTCTCTCTATCTCTCTTTCTCCCTCTCTCTCTCTTCTTTTCACTCTCCTTTTTCTCTTTACCTCACCCTTTTTTTCTACCTCCTCCTCCTCTCTTCCTTCCCTCTCCCTCTCTCTATTTCTCTCCCCCTGTCTCTCTCTATTTCCCTTTCTTTGTTTCCTGTCTCTTTGTTTCTCCCCCCTCTTTCTCTCATTGTTTCTCTCACTCATCCTCCTCTCTCCCTCCCTTCATCTCTCATTTCTCTCTTCCTCTTTCTCTCTATTTTCTTTCTTCCCTTTCTCTCCCTCTCTCTCTTCCTCTCCCTTCCTTCTTCTCCCTCCCTTCCTTTCTCCCTCTCTTTCCATGTATCTCTTTGCAAAGAAAAAAAGAAAAGAAAAGAAGAGAATACAAAAATAAAGCAAGAAAAGGCAATGTACCTACCTCAAAGTCATGAAGATAAAACCCTTTGTACCTTATGTTTGCACCTTCCCTCCCTTCTCCCTTGCACACTTCTCTTTTTTCTTCATGTGTAGTGGCAGCGACAGTGACGATGGTGATGAGCTCTCTCTCTCCCTCTTAAAGCTTCAAGCTCTCTTGATCTCTCTTTCACTTTATTTGCAAATGTTTTCTCGGCAATTGTCACGCTCGGGTTTTTGAAACTTTTTTCTCAGATCGACATTGCTATTAGCGTAGCTATATGAGTCGCTATTAGCGTCACTAATAGAATTAGCAATGTCTCTATTAGCATCACACTACAACATATACACGCTATAACGACGTTTTCTTTACATATGAAAAATATCCCCGTCGTCGCTATTAGCATCGGTATTAGCGTCGCTACAAAACCGTCGCTATTTGCCTCGCTATTTTCATCGGTATTAGCGTCGCTATTTAGCGACTCTAATACCGACGAAATTAGGGACGAAAATAGCGATGGTTACAAAGGAATTTCCGACACTAATACCGACGATTGTAGAATTATTTTCCGACGCTGATACCGACAGTTGCAGAAAATAAAATTTTTTATGGCAGTGCTGCAAATACAGATCCACACAGGGCTAAGAGACAATTCCTGTTGTCAAAGAAGTTAGACAATCGATCCCAAATAATGACAAGACTTTGCAAACAAGTACTTTCATGACATTAATTAACACAAATGTGCATTGCATTGATAAAGAAAATAACAGAACTGAAATTGAGAAGTGCTACTGCGACAAAGCAAATATGGAGTCAAGCTACAACATAGAAGTACGAATCATATACACTTAGCTATTACATATGGAGGATAGAGGCCATAAGGCCTTACATAATACAAGATAGGGAGTAATCCTATGTAGCCTAATCTGCTCTCTACGACTTATCCGCATCAGAAAACTCCTCTCGCTGTAAAGGCATATCGAAGGGAGTCTGCAACAGCAAATGCATATATAATTGTGAGTACCAAATACAAACTGACATATAATGACAGATTTCTCAAATTAGGAATGATATTTATTACTACTTACCGGTCCTCCGCGAGCATAGAGCTTCTCGATCATGGCACTCAAGCCATGCTTCTCCCCGTATGTCACCTCTAGTTCAGTCAGGTCACCATTCGTAAAACCTTGCTGTGACACACAAATATTGAGAAACAACATACTTGAGATTCATGTTCGAAATACATACATCAACATGGATGTCATTAAATCAGAGTACTCTACCCTATTAATACTTATGAAATTTGCCAGGAATGTTGCGTGGCCACTGCTACCAAGGTGATGCACCGATCCTGCGTCCAAGCGCGCCTTTGCAGCGTCCTTCTGCTGCTTCCACTTGTCTGGAGTGGATGTTGCCTCATCCTGGAGATTACTCCAGTCCTCTGTATCCAGCCACTCTAGCTTTGATTTGCCCTGCTTGACTGCTTCGCGTGCATCAGATTGCCTATGCGACTGATAGTCATGCATACGCGTCATCATCCACCCTCTCAAAAATCTATCATTGCTAGAGGGCTGAGGAAACTCTCGATACAATGTATCCATTATGTAGTCCTTGCTGGCATCTGGGATCTCCTTCCGCTTGTCTGTAATGTTGTGCCGAAATACTTGTTGGCACAACTCATGCATCCTAGAGATGACAGCTTTTCCATCATCATTCATGTATAAATGGCAAGAGGCCTTATCTATGAGATATAAGTAACCTGCAAGATTTTGCAAAGGGGTACTTTCATGACATTAATACAAATGTGTCAAACACAACTTGAATTGATAAGTGCTACTCCGAAAAAGGATGCGAAAATACATACATGGAGGAGTGGGTTTCGTGTACTTCTTGTCAGCCCTGGGAGTGATCAATGGGGTGCGTGAAGGAGTGGGAGTAGTAGACGTTTACCTGCCATCGCCAGTGAAAGAGGGTGTCGACTCCCTGGTGGCAATGCAAGTGGGAGAGACTGCATCTGTATCCCCACAATAGGAGCTACCTCCTCCTCGACTTCTGAAGCAAAGCGAGACTTGCGACTGCATCTATTGGAGACCGAAGCATCGGACCGTCTAGAGTCTGCCGATCGTGCTGAGGTGGAACGGGAAAGCTGTGCATCGGCTCTATCTCTGACCCGTGCTAGCTGCTCTGGTGAGAAATGCGCTAGCATCGCGTCAATGTCGTCATCTGTAAAATTGTGACTCATCCTGCCGTCCGTGCCCAAATACTAAACCTGCACATACAACGAAAAATAATAATATTAGATAATGAATTGCAAGACATAATAAAACTAAGACTTAATTAGCAAGACTTTATTTTAAAATAATAAAAAAATCAGATAATACAAAATACCATACTCCAAAAACATACAAACTATCTTAACCGATTTGCAAAAATTGGCATTGCTGCAGTGGGAGGAATGTTTTGATTGAGTCACTTTTGTTTAGGGTTCCACAATCTCATCTTGACATAGCTCAGTATACACCGGGAGATCTATATAAAATTCTCCACAAAATGAGGACTCGGCTTCATTTTCAAAAAACCCATCCTCTATCTCCATATGTGAGATGTCTTGGTCTTCCAGGCGGTTCATCCTAGTTTCTTGTATGCCTTCTGTCATTGCCGCTATTAAAGGTGTCTCTTCTACGATCGGTACAGGGGTTTTGGTAAACACGAGGATACTCCTAGATGTCATGGGAATGACATACCACCATTGAGGTTGTAGGATTAGGGAAAAAGACGACCTGATCCATATTATGATTAGTATAAAAGTCCACTTTGAGATTGCTAAAGCACGTTAAGTATTAGGGACTCTTACCTACTCACAATGATTTGGTAAAACAAATGTATCACTCAAATCGGTCCACTTTTTCGTTGAGTCAATCTCAAAAAAGCCACTTGGCCCTCGCCGAACAGTTGCACCTGCTCCTTCGAGAGTAACCTTGAATCATTGCATATCAAATATGGTCATGGAGAAAGTTCGATAGTCCACTGCAAGGATACTCTGTAAACATCCGAAATACTCCATCTCTGCAACTACATGGTTTGGATCTGTGGCACGTCGTCGGCTTTCCTGCTCAAACATTGCCATCACTCCACAATCCATTATCGAGCGTAACTTGTCAATGTGCTCTACTCTGAAATGTCGTTCACGTGACCATGCTGCACTATGGACCTTATATTGGGAGAAGAACAAATATATTAGTTGCGATTTGCAGTATAGATTGTAATTTCTTGGGATTGCATACCTTGGGATTATCCACGTGAGAAGTCCTACTCTTCTTCAGTAACTGTTTCTCCATCTTGAGATGCTTTGGTTAGGGCCTCATGTAGCCATCTAGTGGATATGAGTAGAGGCATATCCTCTAAGCCCTTCGGATATCGAATGGGCCATTGCCGCGTACTCCGTCGAAAGTCAGATCTTGCAGACTCTCGCTCAGCTCGAGTATCCTCATACCGTTGCAGTCATTTCTCCATCGTAGCGCTATATAGCATACAAAATTGGTTCACCTTGGACTCCATGGATGCGTCCATCTTCTTCTCTATTCCGTTTCCCACTAGGATATCTCCATTCAGACGATCATCCTCCTTAAGTGACCATATCAAGCCTTTGTCCCGGTCCATAGTGGACAACCACTCAGAAATGTACACCAAGGCCTCCGACACTAACCAACCTTCAGCCATGCTATCCTCAGGACGAGCCTGTTGTCGCACAAATCCCTTTAAGGTCTTCATGAACCATTCAAGGAAAAACATCCATCGACTATGGACTTGACCTACAACCTGCAATTCATCTACAATATGCACTAGAAGATGGATTTGTATCATGAGCATGCTATTAGGAAGATACTTCTCCAAAAGACAAGCAGTCTCTACTGCCATGCATTTCGCAGATTCAATCGATGATGTGTGAATCTCTTTCTGGGAGACAAACTGAACCAACTTGGATAATTTGTAAATGGCTATCCCTACCTCCGATGTCAAAGACCCCATGATTGTGATCGGCAATAGAACTGTGAAAACCATGTAATTAATATTGTGTATAAACAAACGGAGATTCTAAAATCTAATATGCAGAATCATGCTATACGCAGCCTCATACCATACATACTTGACACATCTTATGCCAATCATGGGATTTGACTCCTGTGAGTTGGGGTCATCCTTTGTGAATGCTGTCTTGAGAGAACGCATTAGGCCAGTCGGCGTGTGAAAGGACTTGATGTTTTCCTTTACTCGTTGCACTTCATTGCCAGACAAAACCCAAGGAGCGCGCGGCAATTGCACTCGACCGTCGACGCCACTTACAGGCCAATATGGTTCCATCTTTCCACTGCTTTCAAATCCATCCTCGCTCCTAGTGTGTCTCGCTGCCTAGTGAGGTGGTCTCATAGCAAGCTACCCACATTCTTAAAAATGTGCATGGGATCTAAAAGGTGGTTAATTTTCAGTTTTTTCCAATAAGTCAGCTCATAGAAAATTGAGAAGCGTCGCATTCCACTGGGAAGCGAGTCTTGGTCCACCATCCTATGATCAAACCAGCTCAGTGCGTTCATTCTCGCAGGAGGGCGACCAAGAAATCCTTCTCTCATGAGATGGCCCTCTGGTAAAAAAGCCCAATGTCCCTCAAATACCATCTTCTTCATAGATTTTGACATACGAGAATCCAACCTTGGTCCACACAGAGGACATGCATGGTAACCTGACGTGACTAGCCCTGCAGAACACACATGTACAATGAGGTATGTCATAACACCAACATCGCTCAAAGAAAACTGGAAAAATAAGAAAACACTCTTTACTAGAGCATTCACCATAACCTGGAAAGTCATGCATGGTCCACATAAGAATTGCCCTTATAGTTGCGGATCGCCTACCAATATGTTTGCTCATGTCCTCCACTACAATTCCCTCCCACAACTCCTTTATCACATCAATCAGTGGAGAGAGGTAGACATCCATATTCTTGACTTTGTATCGTCTAGGCACAAGCAAGCTGAGCAAAAGGTGTCCTTTCTTGGTGGAAAGCCATGGCGGTATATTGTAGTTAACAAGGACCACGGGCCATACACTATAGGAGGTGGCACGTAAACCAAAAGGATTTACCCCATCCATGGCAAGACCGAATCATAGATTCCTCGCCTCCTTTGCAAAGTCAGGGAAAGTCTCGTCAATGTGATGCCATGCTTCTAAGTCAGCTGGTGTACGCTATACACCATTAGTGGATCGATTTTCCACATGCCATGTAGTCAAATTTGCAAAACTCTTGGTCCGAAAAATGTGATGAACACGCGGTATATTGTAGTTAACAAGGACCACGGGCCATACACTATAGGAGGTGGAACATAAACCAAAAGGATTTACCCCATCCATGGCAAGACCGAATCATAGATTCCTCGCCTCCTTTGCAAAGTCAGGGAAAGTCTCGTCAATGTGATGCCATGCTTCTAAGTCAGCTGGTGTACGCTGTACACCATTAGTGGATCGATTTTCCGCATGCCATGTAGTCAAATTTGCAAAACTCTTGGTCCGAAAAATGTGACGAACACGCGGTATCAGTGGAAAGTGCCTCAAAACATTTTGTCGAACAGTCTGTCCTTGCAAGTCATTTCGATACCTATCCGCACCGCACTTGGGACATGTGGCCAACAATTCAAACTCTCCCCGAAAGAGAACACAATCATTGGGGCAAGCATGAATGCAATTATAATCCATGCCTAGCTTTCGTAGCACTTGTCTTGCATTATCACGAGACTCACGCATCGTGTTTTGGGTAGGAAAAATATAAGATTTCAACGTTCTACAAATTGCAATGAAGCACGCTATTAGAGTACTACATAGCACATTTTATTGGCTTTCAATAAAGAATCATACACATCATAATATACCTGAATAGCTTTGTCACACTCACATCACTCCATCCATACTTTGTTTGTATGCTCAACAATGCAGGAAGTGTCTTCAAATGGGATACCTGACTCCCATCATACAATGGAATGGCAGCCTCTGCAATTAAAGGATCTTGGGATTCCGAGTCCGTCAGAAGCAATGATTCGATCATGTCCTCTAACTCGGGCTCCAAAAAAGCAGGAGGATCGTCCATGTCTCCAGCATTCTCACCCATAGAAGGGGGTTGAGAGTTATCACCTTCTATGAGACAGTTAGTTATCTCGGATGGCATTTGTATAGAGCGTGGACAAACCCGTCTTACTGGATGCAAGAGATCTGCGGACTACAATGTATCGACATGGCCGTGACCTTGTAAAGGACCTTAAGTAGCTAACTTCTACAATAACCCCAAACTATTATACTTAAATCAATTACATGTCATATAGTAATGAGAGAGAACTTACCGCAATCTCGTAATTCAAGACTGCTTGGTCAATTATCTCAACTCGAAACTCTCCATACCATTGCACATGCTCTATGGACAAACGACGTTTCCAACGAATGGCCAATTTGCATTGCGTGCATGGACAGGGGACACGTTGATTGAGCCAAGCCTCACAATCACCACCATGTTGGTCGTGAGTGCTAGACATCTTGACTGCGATGTAATGGAATGATAATTTAATAACGATTCTATATTGTATATTGGGACCACTCCACTATATATATTTCAGGTTTTTAAAAAAAAATTGTACCTATATCTTTGAGTTCGGCTCTAAACTTATCTATCTTTGAGGTCGGCTCTAAACTATGCTCACACACATACATTTTCGTACCTACATTGCAAAGAATAAAAACCAACACAAGAAAAAATTTGAAAACACTCGCTTCCATTTCTCTCTCTTTCAACACTTCCTAACCTACATTGCAAAGCAACACAAAGCAACACAAAGATTGAAGAGAAACCAACACTTTCTAACCTACATTGCAAAGCAAAACAAAGATTGTAAAGAAACCAAAACAGGGCATACCGTCGTGCTCTCTTCTTCTTCCACGACATCTTTGTGTGGGCGACTCTCCTCTCCTCGCGTGCGGCTCACGGCTTGTTTCCTTGCTCACCTCCCTCTCTTGCTCACCTCCCTTTCTCTTTCTCTCCGCCTTCGTGCGCTCATTTGAAAGAAACATTCGGGTTTCTGCAAAATGTTACCGCCGTAAGTCGTCGCTATTAGCATCGCTATTAGGGTCGCTATTTACGTCGCTAAATAGTGATGCTAATAGCAATGTTTTTAGCGACGCAGATAGTGACGCTAATACTGACGTCGAAAAAAAATGTCGCTACTTAGCGTCGCTATATGTGTGTACCCTTGTAGTGTCACTATATGCATTGCTATTGGCGTCACTAATAGAATTAGCAATGCTTTTAGCGACACCGCTTTTTTGCATCACAAATGGCTATCGCTATTGCCTCATTCCCTTGTAGTGAATGAACAAAATGGCAAAAAAGGTGAAGCCAAGAAGTGATTACCAGAGCCCTTAAAGCTCAGATGTAGCTACCCTACCATCAATAGTTCTATCCTTTCCTATTTCTCACAGAGCTGTCTTTTTGTTTGCCTTAGCAATGCCAACCCCGATTTTTCATTCTACAATTCCACTACCTTCTAGCAAAAAAGGGTGTGAGAAAAAAGAATAAGAATGAAGAGGACCATCTCACAACATTCATTGCCACTAGTTACCCTTCCAACATCATGCTATATGCCTGGAGCATAATACTTATTACCATTAGCTACCCACTAGCATCACACTATAGGCTTGGAGATAAAGAACTAGAAAAGATAAAGAATAGTAGCCCACACTATAAGTTTCTCCTTGGCCAACTAGCACACCATCTCCTTCGAGCATCAATAGAGAGAACATAAGAAGAAATCTATGGAATAGAAAGCCACCATTGTTATTTTCCTCTCAGCAATGTACCACCTTCTTGTGCTTGAATTAGAGCGTGGTTAGTGTAGTAGAATTTGATCTGTTTGAGACCATCAAGAGCATCCTATGTAAATAGGACAACACCAAGAGATTAAGAATATGGATAATCTTCAGCATGAGCAAAAATGAGCTTTTGTGTAAGACATGAGAGCAACAACACTATCTATACTCTAAAAGTAGAGCAAGGGAAGAATCATCATAGGTATTTTAGCCTCAAACCAACTTCCATTTTTAGTCAATTACTGTGGAACAACAAATGGGACCATCAATAGGTTGAAACATGAAAGTAAGCAAGTAAGCACTCATAGTTTCACAAATGAAAACAAGTTTGTTTCTTGTGGATGGTCAAACTAGTGAAATTTCAACCTGTAATGAACTAAGAACAAGCTCACATTATTGCCGATACATTTGGTGTCAATGAGTCCACTGTGAGAAGCACTACCACATTATTATCAAAATCCTTGCTATCAATCTTCGATCTAGCTTTCTATTTTGACTATGGAGCATCAGAGAAACATTATTACTAACTTCTAGTTGCTCATTCTTTTTCCTAATGTGTGTGGAGCAATTTAGAGTACCCATATAAAGCTCACAAGGAAGCCCAACCACCTTGAGGAAAGACTTGCATAGTACTGGTGCATGTATCATTTCCACTCCATTCTTCTTCAAGCAATATGTGATGTGCACATGCACATTTGGGATTTTTGCATGGTAGCACTTGGTGGTGCCAATGATAGGGGCCGTTGGAAAGCTTTATCCATCTACAAGTGCTTCAAGGATGGCTTACTGTTCCAAGAAGGGTTAGGCCATGTCGATGTCTATATTTCATGAGTGGAGTGCCCATGTAATGCCATTTCCTTATACGGAATGCTATTTCATCTCCATAATTTCTTGTTGTTATAATTCAAGTTGGATTTGTTTATTGAGGGACATACTTGTTTTTTACAATGACTGTTTTTGCAAAATAGTAATTCATTTTCCACATCTTGCATGCATGCGATTCCATGAAAGATTCCACCTACACATTTCAAAATGTCACTTATCTTGCAAATACCAGAGAATTCCTTCAAAGTACTTTCACAAGTTATCTTGCTTCACATCAATCAAAGGGTTTGATAAGAAAGAAGTGGGCTAAATATTAGTTGCAACTTTATTTTGAGTTTTATGGTGAAAGTAAGATGGAAAGTAAACTAAAGAATAGCATAGTGCAAAAAAAAAAACACTATAATGGAAAGTTGCTACAAGAAAGCGACCCAAGTTTTGCTCTCATGCATTGTCCTTGGGTGGAGCAAGAAACTTTGTTATCTCTAGTTGTGGTTCCATTCACTTGATCTCTACTCACTCAAACATGATTGGAAAGGTCCCCACTTTCTAATCTAAAGACATGCTTGGACCGTCCATCCCCCCTGTAGACTTTCTATTTTTATTATTCTACCCTCACACTGCTAGTCTCGAAGCATTTGTAGGCACCATATCACCCACAGTGTTGTTAGCTACCTTGGAAGTGGTACAGTTTGCATCCTCCTCTAGTACTGCATTGCTCATTTGGCGGTGCAATTGGCTCTTCCTTCATGGCCATATCCTCATCCTCAGCCAATGACACAACTTTTGGGGACACAAATTCTTGCCTAGCAAAGCCACCATGTATCTCATTAATCGTGGGCATGCCATTAAGGAGATTAGAAAATCTACTAAAGTAATCCCAGCTTGAGGGTTCAAAGCTTCATTGTGGCATTCTTTCACAAAAATTTTCTTTAAATTCTCTAACTTATTCTTGCATTGTGTTTGTGTGAAGTTAATTCCACACTTGGCATTCAAATCTTTGGTAATCACCAATGTTTTGCTTTGAGGTTGGGTCTATTAAGGCTGATCCACTTCTCCTTGTAGAAGTATTGTAAGACACATATTTTAGCAAGGGACCAAATCTTAGAGGACTTCCTTTTTCATGCTAGAGGACCATCAGTCAAGGTGAGGGTTGACATTATGCTCAATTAATTCGGGGTTGGCAAAGGTGGCTACACTAGAATGGAAGGCCTCCCAACATTTGCAATTGGCTCTGGTGGTTCTTGGAGGGGGGGGGGGATGGAGGCTTGAATAGAGTGGCATGAATCCATGTTTGGAATGTGTTTCCATAAGGTAAGATAGGTGTGGGGCATGTTTGAGAGTTGGAAATGACCTCATCGAAAAAAGGCATGTCAAAGAACTAGGAGTCTAGTGAAGACGTTTGCGATAACATGTGCTCTTCATTTCCTTGTGGTGTTGTAGCCCTAAAGGCTGATAATAAGGTGGGTGGAGGAGGTTGTTGCTTCTGTCCATTCTACATGCAACACAAATAATTCCAGTCAAGCTATTATCCAAGAAACTCACAAGAACCCTAATTTAATGGTAGATGTCATGTAGTGGCAAAATGTATGCTAATATAACTGATCATAATTCTAAGACTACAAAAGAAGCCACAACATTAGGGAGAAAATTCACAGTATCAATGATGGTAACACCATAATATAACATATCTTAGAAAGAGTTTGAATTATGATTTGAAATAATTAAAAGAACGAAGAACTAGAAAGACTCATGAAGAACCACAATTTGAATCAGTTAGAAATGTAGAGAATGTGAAATATTTAGAAATGGATTTACAATGGATTCTATCTAGGAAGAACTATCAATGAACTTCATGTCAAAAAATTATAGCAAGATAGAGTTTTTAGCAAGAAAAAATGAAGACTTTTTGAAGCATAAAACAAGGGACAAATTCACTCGAATGACAAAAGTAAGCAGTACAACCAAGGCAAAATAATTAAAACTATATAAGATGGAAAATACAATAAGTGTAAGCACAACATGTATTTCCCTAAACCAATGAGCATGTGTTTCCAACATAGTGCAAAATGTAAAATGTTTTTTATAATGGAGTCAAAACCAATGGAGTCAAAACTAACTCACATCACTTCACCCATACTTTTCGTGCACACTTAGGAGCACAAGTAACGTCTTTAAGCAAGATACTCGGCACCCATCATACAATGGTATGGACACTTCCTCTCTTAGTGGATCTGATGACTTAGTATCCATGGGCAATAATGCATTAATCATTGCCTCCATCTTAGGCTCCAAGATTGGTGGAAGGTTCAAAAGGTGATCCATTGTCTCCTCTGGTATCAAGGGTGTAGTCTGTGCCATGCTCTCCAATTGGTGTATGGGCTCAGGCATCCCATCCATTACACACCCACAAACTCTTATGATGGGCCAAATAGATGCATTCCTTAGGATGAAGCATCACCTCTTTGTAGTAGAAATTTCCAAGGCATGTCTAATATTTTTGTATGTGATATTCAATTATTTTTTGAATGTAAAGCATGATTGATATAAATGTTTCTTACCATTCGCTCAAAGTTTGAGATTTCCTAATCAATTATCTCTGATTGAAACTCACCGAAATGTCATACATGGTCTATGGAAAATAGATGCTTTCATCTAATTGCCAGCTTACATTGAGTGCAAGGATAAAGAACATGCTAATTAAGATACACATCGTGATCTTGGATGTCATGAATATCGTTGTTCTCCATTTGGTCTGTGTTATGACAAACAATATGTTTTTGTTTTCCTCATTTATGAGCTTCCTCCATTTTAATCTCTACTTATCTTTCTCGCTCTCCATTCTTATACCATTCCTTTTCTGTCTCCCCTCTTTATTTCTCTTTCCACCCCTCTTTCTCTCTCCCTTTCCCTTTCTTTGTTTGCCTCCCTTTATCTCTTTGTTTCTCTCATTCTCCCCCTCCTCTCCCTCTCTCTCTCTCTCTCTCTCTCTCTCTCTCTCTCTCTCTCTCTCTCTCTCTCTCTCTCTCTCTCTCTCTCTCTCTCTCTCTCATTGTTTCTGTCTCTCTCCCATCTCTCTACTTCTCTCCATTCCTTTTCTCTCCCCTTTTCTTTACCTTTATCTATTTTTATCTATCCCCCTTGCTATTTCTCTCCCCACCCCTCTTTCTCTCCCTTTTTCCCTTTCTTTGTTTGCCTCCCTCTATCTCTTATTGTTTCTCTTTCTCCTCTTTTCTCTTATTGTTTCTCTTTCTCTTCCATCTCTCTACTTCTCTATATTCATTTTCTCTTCCCTTCTCTTTACCTTTATCTATTTTTATCTATCCCCCTCGCTATTTCTCTCCCTATTTCCATTTCTTTGTTTGCCTTCCTCCATGTTGTTAAATATTTAGATAATGGCGCAATTGAGATAAAAGATTGAATAATAGTGTAGGTAGTAATAATAGAGATAGTAGCGTAGGCAATAACACAAATAATGAAATAAGTAATAATTTAATTAATTATTAAAATATTATACTCTTTATTTATATTACTTTTGACACTATGAACTAATTATCCAAAGAACACATCTATAGATACTATCTCTAAATCGTAGTCCAACATGATGCCCTTTTCAACTCCAAGCAATTGGAGTACCCAAACATATCGCTATCTCATAACACACACAAAGGGAGCACCCCAGACTATCCTTGTGGCCCCACTACCACTCTCCTATACCCCAAGGATTAGTCCCAAGATGTGTTATTTCAACAACATAAAGCACATATACAAGATAGTCCTCTCTTTTAATAAAATGTTCCAAGAGATAAATTATTCCTTACCACATCAGTCCCCAAAGAAAACGATAACACTAGACCTATAGCTTAGGGAACCTCACAATGAATGTGGATCGATCACTCAAAATCAAGTGCTATGCATATAGGAGATAATTCTCTTGATACCACGTATGAAAATGCAGATACAAGGTAAATGGAACATGTGCTCAAACAAGTAAACTTATAAATCAATGAGCATGGATGTGCACAAACAATGCTTTCATGATTTCACTCTAGCATATTGCTTCGTTGTTAAGGAAACACACATAAGAATAACTTGTGCTATTGTCCTTTTTAAGACTTAAATCAAATGAATCCTATATGATGATAGAATATGCATAAAATTAGAATTCAAATGATACACAACTTCCACAATCCCCTTTTCCCTATCGCTTATTATGTTGCATTTGATGGATAGGTTAAAATGATTTTTTAATGTACATTTCTTTATGATAAAAATGATAAACACACAATTTGAAATACAAATAGGGGTAAATAAAGGCCAACCCTCATTCTTTACCTTCATTATACATACACAAACATAACTCTATTTTTTCATACACTTTCAGATGTAAAAACTATTTTTTCTCTATTTTCTTTGCCCAATTTCGTATTTTTGGATATTTTTCTTATTTTTAAATATAAATTGATGTATTTTTTGATATTTTTGAGTTAAAAAATTAATTCACAATCTAATCCATAATCACATTTAATTTTAATCCACATGAACATGATTTGATTCCTCGAAAAAAAAAAAAAAAACATCATTTTCCACTTAAAACATGCATTTTAGGCTTTCAAAAATTAATAAGTCACATGCATGTATAGTGATTCTAAATTTTATGATTCACAACTCAAAAAAGATTAGAATTCTTTTAAAAAAAAGGCTTACCGCCATTTTTTGGGTTTTAGGTTTCATGAAATGATTTTTCTGCTAGCCATCCAATCTACTATTAATGTCCAAATAGTGTTGTTCATTAGTCCTTAGCATTGGCATAATCTCATGTCAATCTAGTTCAAGTCAGGCAACCAATCTTCGTCCCGAGCTTCCCCAATTAATTCCTGCTTGAACTGTCCATAGGAGGAGAGAAAGGGAGGCGAGAGAAAGACTGATTTTGGTTCTTCATGCTCAAGCCACCATTTTGGGATCAGAGAGACGAGTGATATGGAGCAAAAAATTAAAGCATCTGCCAAGTATGATTGGATTATAGCCTTCTTCTCAACCACCATAGCCCTTCTCCAATCATCTCGTCGATCTACAGGTCAGTGCTGTCTTCTTCCTTTTTCCAAAATTAAGAAGCCCCCCCCCCACCCCCCCCCCCCCCCCCGCCCCCCCCCTTCCCTTCCTCCTCTATTAGAAGATATTATTAACCTTTTCTAGAGAGGGGGAATGTTAGAATATTAGAATTTATGCATATGAACATGTACTTAGAGAATATCTAGAAAGGCAATATCTAGATATTTAGGAGAACTAGATAAGATGGATCTAGAACACATGGATGATACTTCACTAATAGAAGCTACCATATCCACACCTATATTGTGTGTATATGTGTACTCTCACCTATTCCAATGCAAGTATGTAAGCAAGTGTGCATTACAAGTGTGTGGGTCATTCTCCATCTCATTGTCTCATTGTCTCTCTCTCTTTCTCTCACCATCACTTTCACTACATGGTATCAGAGCACACCAAGCTCCGAAGGGCCTAGGTTATTAGCTTCCATCTTTTGTCTACTCAGTTAATCCTTAGGTTCATTTCTTGCATGCAATCCAAATCAATTTCTTTGTGTGTAGATTATTAGGATTTTGAATCCATGTCAAGGTAAACTAACCTTGTCCACATACACCTTATCCTCATTATCTTGAACTCATCTTATCCTATCCACCTACTTTTTGCCTATTCTTATCATCTTCACCTACTCTTATCTTCTTCATTATCACCTCTTCTTAAGGAAGAGAAAGATATTTGTCCTCTTTATCATTATTGTCATCCTTATCTCATCTTATCTCCTCTCTCCACCTACAAGCCATTTTTGACATTTTGAGCTAGAATCTCATCTTATCTCCTCTCTCCACCTACAAGCCATTTTTGGCATTTTGAGCTAGAATCTCTCATTGATTTCCTCAACTACTCTCTTTCTCTTTTGGTTTTCTCTCTTCCCCTCTTTAATTCTCATCTATCTCTTCTCACCAACTCCTATCTTCATTATCATCACCTATCCACATAGAGAGAGAGAGAGAGAGAGAGAGAGAGAGAGAGCCATTCAACTCATTGACTTCAACGTCCATCATGGCCTTTCGATAAAATCATTTTCTTTCAGCTAAGTAGCCATCAATCAATGCTAGTAGAAATTGTGACCCCTCCATCAGTCGTCGTAAACCAGCTCAATGATCAGAGGGTATTACGAGCACAACCAACGTGACCAATAATCACGTGCAACATTTGATGGCCACAATATACTATCAACATGCACCTTCTTTACCTGCCTTTTGACACGCCACATCACACTCCAAGCGACAAAGCAATCGTCAACATGGCATATCCAGTAACACTAGATCAATGTGTGCCATGTCAGTAGGCTTTCCTACTCAATAGCAGTCCACGCCAACTAGTAACTTGACGTTCTTGAGACCTCTGCATTAAGTGTGCAGTCAACGGCATCTATCTCAACAAATTCAATGATTGCACGAACTAGCAATCATGATGGTAGCCAAACGTTAGTGCTAACAAGCTTTTTAGCTAAGAAATATTATTAAGGTATTCAAACCTTAGTACTCTATAAGCCCACATTCACATTGAAGCAACCAAGTGCTTGTTCACACGTGCTTTTACACCTCCACTTCCTTTTGTATCCTCAGTAACTTATGCACAGTACACACAATAATGGGAATCTTTGAACTCACCAACACATATCAATGGCAAGATTGATTGTTAGGATCACTACTTATATATGTGCCTATCATTGATTCATTGAAGTATTCTCTCCACTTCCTGATCCACATCATAGCCTTCTATCTTCTCTTATCCTGGTTAGATAGCATCATGTAATACATATCTTCCTTGCTTGCATCCTCATTAAGTTCATTGTTCACTCTCTCTTGTCAACTAGTGGAATACATAGAAAATTCTTTGATGGAAAACCCCAATTCTCTACCAAATGAAGGCCCCTCACATCCATCTATTTGTCATGACTCTTCCAATTTGTGCTCTCCTACTCTCAACTCATCCATCCAAGCATGTTCTAGGTCTCCCAATCACTCTCAATACTATAATGTTTGTCACCCCTGTCACTCTCTCCTCTAGCATCCTGTCCTCTATCTCAAATGGAATAACAATTGAAGAAGGGGATGCCCTTCATACCTTACATCTTGAGGCCCAAGAAGGCATTGTATGTGGCCTCTCTATTGAATTGTATTCCTCAACACATTTGGATGGTACTTTAGTGGCAAGAAGATGGCAAAACCTTGTCACTCTGTCAATTAACAATGTGAATACACCTATCGTTCCTCATCAACTCTTATTGGATATTTCTACTAACCTTCAAGGTCACTCCCTCATCAGGTACATTTCTTCTGCTTCTCTTACATCTCTCTGTTCTATCCTATTTCCTTACATTACAACAAAAAGGGTTCATAGACGCACTTGTAGACGCAAGATTTGAATTGTGAAAAAAAGTCGGGCGCTTTTATTAACGCGTCTTTTTGTGCGTCTACAAAATCACGTCTAAAAGCGCACTTATGATCAGAGTTACATGGACACTTAGATGCGCCTATAGACGCGCGTATAAATGCGCTACGTAAATATATAATCATATTTTAAAAAAAGTGGACATATTCATTTGTGCGTCTATACAAGCGTGTATCTACGTGTCTAAAACCACGTTAACTCTGAAAGTTTTTGACGAGAATAGACGTGCATTTATCGTGCAATTTAGATGCGCTGATAGATGCGCAAGCCACATTCTTTCTAGTTTTTTTTCCCCCATCAACATCAAATTGTATGCTTAGGGAAAACAGAGAAAGATTATTTTGAAGATTGGATACTGAAAACAAAACAATGTTTGTAGCACACAAAATTTCATATATATAGATGAAACGTTTTTACATTATGAGTTCTAGTGCTTGTGACGTCATGGTCGCAAGCACTAGCTGAAAGTAATACATATCAAAAATGAAAATTACAAGCCAAGGGGAGGCATGCATGCATGGGGCTCCTCTATATCTCCTCAAAAGAGGCATCATCATCGCTACCACCACCGCTGCCTGTGCCGCTGCCGTTGCCGCCACTGCTACTGCTAGTCCCCCCTTCGCTATCCTCAACTGCATCAGGGTTCGCCTACACAAAGGATTAAGGTATATAAATACCATTACAAACAATAAATTAGAGTTATCTATACTTTTCATGTAAAAAATAAAATATACATCTTCTGGTGGTGGATTTCTCATGGCACGATTATATTGCTCCTCTATGATGAGTCCCTCCTCGTAGAAATGCTGCCAAGTGGACGCCCGGTTATGACCTCAATGGTAGCCTACCTCTCTAGGAGTAGGCATCCTACCGACGATATGATACTACAAAACAATTTGAACATACAACGTATTAAAACACACTACATAATGAAGTGAAACAAATTACAAAATTTAATTTAAAAAAAGAAATCAAATAATACTTACAAACTCAACCTCCCATGACTCGCTGCCACCCGATCCATAATGCGACGATCCCATAGTTGCCATCTGGATATGTCACGCCTCTGCATGCTGGCGACTTGTCATTTTCTCCGCTGCTCTCTTCTTGGCCTCTTTCCACTCCTTGCGGTGGAAATTGGGTGGTTGGCCATATCCAGGGCACCCTTGCTCTTGTCTCCGCAATGACTCCTTGACGCGCGTCATAAGGTGAGACCTCTTGTTATGAAGTGCGTCTCTCACCTTTGACTGTCCCCAATCATCTGAGAATCGTGAATTCTCGGGATTAGGGTACCTTTTATGTACTGCTCGCAGCACCTCTTGCCACAAACCATTTTTTTGGTGCGTGAAGGGAATCATGCAATCTTTGTATGTGGCATGCACGACACTCCTCAAGTAGGCTATCACTTCCCTCCCCTCAAAGTCATGCAAGACACCACCAACATCAGTGATAGAGTAGTACATTTGTGGAGGCTCACCTCTCTCATTTTTCGGTAAGGGTGATCGAGAGCCACCACCTAGGCAACCCCCACAAAGCCCTCGACCTCCTCGTCCTCTCGCACCACTCTCCCTCCTCCCTCGACGTGCACTACCCTCTACCTCACTCGATACACGTGCTTCTGCAGATGCACGTGCTTCGGCCGATCCATGTATCTCAGCTGATCCCTGTGTAGGCAAAGATGTAATAGGTGTCCCAGACATCGCACTGAAAACCTCATCTGCAGTGGGAGGGCGACCAAGATAATTGGTCATCTCCCCCATGAATTTCTCCTTGTTGAATGGGGTGCTGGAGGATCCAGGATTCCACATCTACACAAGAAAAATCATATTACCCTGTGTAGATAAAACATATTACATACAGCATCTATACCTGCGTCTCTATGCGCATCTATACCTACGTCTCTGTCAGCGTGTGTCAGCGCGTCTCTGTGGGCATCTATCAACGCGTCTATTTCCGCGTCTATAACTGTGTCTACACTGTCATCTGGATGCGCTGAACAGGCGCGCACAGTCGCACCATTTCTTCTCAAACTTGCTTAAAAGCAAAGCTAAAAAACCTCCATAGATGACAAGATCCAGCATGTGAAGAGAGGGAAGAGAGAGACAAACAAACAGAGAAACCAAACAAGATTGAGAGATAGAAGAAGAACTCACCTTCTTTGCTTGTTCCAACGGGTGGCAGCGGCTAGGTTGCAAGCTCCTTGTCCTCCTTCTCCCTTCCCTTGGTAAGTTGCTTCAATCTTGTTCTCTTCCTTGCTGTTTGGCTCTTGTTCTTTACTCTTTGGCTCTTCTTTCCTCCTGTCCTCTTTCTTATTTCCTTGCCTCATTGTCTTCATGAAGTGATAGATAGACACGAGTAGTGATGTCGAGCTCGAACTGCAAAAAACGTGCAAAAAACGCAGGAAAGCACAGGTTTGAAAAGAAAGCCACGTGTCTGTCAACGCATGTAATAGCACGTGTATATGCGCAGATAATTCCTGTTACACGCGCTTACAGACGCACAGCAACAATTTAAGAAATCAAT
The DNA here is from genome assembly GCF_053477565.2 of Lygodium microphyllum. Lineage (NCBI taxonomy): Eukaryota > Viridiplantae > Streptophyta > Polypodiopsida > Schizaeales > Lygodiaceae > Lygodium > Lygodium microphyllum. The sequence continues at coordinate 178,312,042 of NC_141136.1, read as the reverse complement.
GCATGCATTTAGGGAATCAATTGACCTATGTGGTGACATATATAACAAAGCTTGAGGATAAGAGATAACACATTGGCAAGTCAATTGGCACATATATATGTACTAGTGACTTACTAGACCATCCCACTTACAATTGCATATTATCCCACTTACGTATCAACAGGTGGATAAAGCACGAATGGTTTTTAGCTAGAGAAAGATAATGCAATGAAGGTGTATACGAAAGAGATAGAGAAAGGCATATTATCCATCAATCAATCAAAGATATGTGAGCTATTGACATGATTGGAATAGCTTGCATATGCACAAGCCAACTGATTTACATCAATCTACTCATGCTATGAATTGGCATGCATGGCTAGGTTAAGTGCATAACATTAAATGAGACATGTGAGTGTATTGATCAGTTCTCTCTCTCTCTCTCTCTCTCTCTCTCTATATATATATATATATATATATATATTGCAAATGCACAAGTCAACCTTTGATTTATATATACATCCAATCATCATGCCCTGTCCAATCACATTTGTATAGGGCATGATTGGATGTATATAGGGCATGAAATCACATATATGTATGTAGCTTTGAATGATTGGATGTATATTTGTAATACTCAGAAAGAAGTAAAGTTGGTAATGTATATCATGTCCTATGCATGTATATGCCCGATACATGTATATCATGTCGTATATACATGTATATCATGTCTGTATGATCCTATACATGTATATCATGTTCTAGCGTATGATCCAGGTGTAAATATGTCGTATATACATCCAATCATGCCCTATCCAATCATGCCCTTTTCAAAAAAATACTAGCTGTTAAGAGGTTTGGTCATATTCAGGTAACCTCTTGAAACTACTCAAAATCTTGGGAAATTTAAAGAAAAGATAGGATTCTTTGCCACCCAAGCCTACCCTGCTTACTCTATTGTTGCCTGAGAGATTGTTGCAGGGGCTTTTCCCAATTATGAGGTCAATCTTTCCCATTGCATCCACAATCTCAGCCAACTTATCATCAGTAAGATCTCTAACATCATCCTCCATTTGAAATCGACCTGTTTGGAAGGTTTTGTTCCACTAGCTGGCTATTATGTTTTTACATTTATCGTTGATCTCCACAATAATAATAGCCTTCAAAATTATACCCAATTTGTGCAATGCCACTTCTTTCCCACCAAGGCTCGAGAATAAGTACAAAATTGTTAAACCTTGCAGATATAATTCTTTCAGTGGTGAAAGACTGTACGCAATGGTATTGACCTGAAATGAGTTCCCCAATGCATCATACCGATCTGAAAGGGTAGAGCAGCCTCAAGTGTGGTCACGATCATATCCAAGCACCGGCTCAATCTCATGGGGTTCAAGTGGGGCAGCTTGGCCTGGGTTGACCCAAACCAAGTTCCATATTTTGCATACCAAGACAATCTCATGTTGAAGATAAGAAGGTATCTTTCTTTCTTTGTGGGAATAAAATATTTTTCTAATCAATCCACATATAGTGCTAGGGGCCCCGTGTGTTTATGCAATTCAGCTTCTCTCTTGGATCCCATGGGGGCCAATACTTCTTTGTTTTCGGAAGCATCTCAAAGATTGTCATGGGAGCAGGGGGAAGGATCAACCTTCTTCCATCTACTGGAAGGTTATAAACATAACCACCTCAGCGTAAAGGATGTTGAAAAATATCTAGAGTCTGTGAACTCTGGATCTATGCCATTAAAATTCCATTTGATGGTCTCCCACTCTGAATTGGGAACGTTCTCAACATTTTCAAAATAGAAAAAGGGAGGGCCTTCCATCAAACTATTCAATGGCTTTGGCTTGCCTTAAAAAAATCCAGGAATTCCAAATCCCATGCCCTTTTTGAACTTGAAGGGTGGGATAGAACCTAGATGTGGACGTGATGTTTTTCCATTCATAGATTGAGTCTCGAGCCATAAAACACTTGAGTCTTCACTGGCACTTTTATCCAAGTCTAGAGTAGGAGTAATGTTGATCTTTGTTTTAAGGCCCAATCAAGTGTACCATAGCTTAAGGGCTCTTTCATCTACCCAGTATATTTTGCTACAGACACCTCGTGAGGGTCCAACATGTCTAGTTATTTGAACACCTCCTAAGGGTCCAGCATGTCTAGTTTGATATTTTATCTTTTACGACTAGTGCACATTATTTAATGCACTTTGGTGTGAGGGTAAACATCTTCGAACTCAACGTATAGATGAAAAGAGAAATACCCAAGATTGTGGTGTCCTTGCTCACTTCGAGGATGCCAATGGTACTTTGAGTAATTATTAACTCTATTTTTTTAATTCAATGATTCAACACTACAACAGAAACGAGCCATAGACGCGCATGTTAGACGCGCAAAGTCGGGCGTGTCTATCATAGCGTCTATAAGTGCGTGTAAACGTGCATGTAAATAGACGCAAATTGTGCGTCTATATATCCGCGCAAATAGATGCTAATATAGACGCACCAGCAGACGCACAATTATTTAACCACCTAAAATTGCAATTCACATAATTAAGAAACCAAATTTAATAATTATTTAACCACTTGAAATTGATTCTTGAGCATGCACGTGTGCGTATGATAAAAACCATAGAATTAAGAAATATACACATTGAATCATTGAATTAAAAAAATAGAGTTAATGATTACTCGAAGTACCATTGGCATCCTCGAAGTGAGCAAGGACACCACAATCTTGGGTATTTCTCTTTTCATCTTTAGGTTGAGTTCGAAGATGTTTACCCTCACACCAAAGTGCATTGAATAATGTGCACTAGTTGTAAAAGATAAAAGATCAAACTAGACATGCTGGACCCTCACGAGGTGTCTGTAGCAAAATATACTGGGTAGATGAAAGAGCCCTTAAGCTATGGTACACTTACTTGGGCCTTAAAACAAATATCAGCATTACTCCTACTCTAGACTTGGATAAAAGTGCCAGTGAACACTCGAGTGTTTTATGGCTCGAGACTCAATCTATGAATGGAAAAACATCACGTCCACATCTAGGTTCTATCCCACCCTTCAAGTTCAAAAAGGGCATGGGGTTTGGAATTCCTGGCTTTTTTAAAGGCAAGCCAAAACCATTGAATAGTTTGATGGAAGGCCCTCCCTTTTTCTATTTTGAAAATGTTGAGAACGTTTCCAATTCAGAGTGGGAGACCATCAAACGGCATTTTAATGGCATAGATCCAGAGTTCACAGACTCTAGATATTTTTTTCAGCATGCTTTAGGCTAAGGTGGTTATGTTTATAACCTTCCAGCAGGATGGAAGAAGGTTGATCCTTCCCCCTGCTCCCATGACAATCTTTGAGGTGCTTTTGAAAACAAAGAAGTATTGGCCCCCATGGGATCCGAGAGAGAAGCTGAATTGCATAAACACACGGGGTGCCCCTAGCACTATATGTGGATTGATCAGAAAAATATTTTCTTCCCACAAAGAAAGCAAGATACCTTCTTATCTTCAACATGAGATTGTCCTGGCATGCAAAATATGGAACTTGGTTTGGGTCAACCCAGGCCAAGCTGCCCCACTTGAACCCCATGAGATTGAGCTGGTGCTTGGATATGATCGTGAGCACACTTGAGACTGCTCTACCCTTTCAGATCGGTATGATGCATTGGGCAACTCATTTCAGGTCAATACCATTGCGTACAGTCTTTCACCACTGAAAGAATTATATCCACAAGGTTTAACAGTTCTGTCCTTATTCTCGAGCTTTGGTGGAAAAGAAGTGGCATTGCACAAATTGGGTATAATTTTGAAGGCTGTTGTTATTGTGGAGATCAATGATAAATGTAAAAACATAATAGCCAGCTAGTGGAACAAAACCTTCCAAACAGGCCGATTTCAAATGGAGGATGATGTTAGAGATCTTACTGATGATAAGTTGGTTGAGATTGTGGATGCAGTGGGAAAGATTGTGGATGCCAATTCATAGCATCAGTAGATTGATGTAAATCAATTGGCTTGTGCATATGCAAGCTATTCCAATCATGTGAAGGTGCACTTATAGCTTATATATCTTTGATTGATTGATGGATAATATGCCTTTCTCTATCTCTTTCGTGTACACCTTCATTGCATTATCTTTCTCTTGCTATGTAAGTGGGATGGTCTAGTAAGTCACTACATATATACGTGCCAATTGACTTGCCAATGTGTTATCTCTTATCCTCAAGATTTGTTATATATGTCACCACATAGGTGAATTGATTCCCTAAATGCATGCATTGATTTCTTAAATTGTTTCTGCGCGTCTGTACGTGCCTGTAACAGGAATTATCTGCGCATATACACGCGCTGACAGACGCGCCACGCAAGTATACAAAAATTTTAAAAAAGTTATATCTTTCTTTTCAAACCTGTGCTTTCCTGTGTTTTTTGGGCGTTTTCTGCAGTTCGAGCTCGACATCACTACTCGTGTCTATCAGTCACTTCATGAAGACAATGAGGCAAGGAAATAAGAGTAAAAAGAGGACAGGAGGAAAGAAGAGCCAAAGAGTAAAGAAGAAGAGCCAAACATCAAGGAAGATAACAAGATTGAAGCAACTTACCAAGGGAAGGGAGAAGGAGGACAAGGAGCTTGCAACCTAGCCGCCGCCACCCATTGGAACAAGCAAAGAAGGTGAGTTCTTCTTCTCTCTCTCAATCTTGTTTGGTTTCTTTGTTTGTTTGTCTCTCTCTTCACATGCTAGATCTTGTCATCTATGGAGGTTTTTTAGCTTTGTTTTTTAAGCAAGTTTAAGAAGAAATGGTGCGACTGTGTGCATCTGTGAGCGTGTCCAGATGACAATGTAGACATGGCTATAGACGGGGAAATAGATGTGCTGATAGACGCTCACAGAGACGCACTGGCAGACGCAGACAAAGACGTAGGTATAGACGCGCACAGAGACGCAGGTATAGATGCTGTATGTAATATGTTTTATCTGCACAGGGTAATATGATTTTTCTTGTATAGATGTGGAATCCTGGATCCTCCAACACCCCATTCAACAATGAGCAATTCATGGGGGAGATGACCAATTATCTTGATCGCCCTCCCACTGCAGATGAGGTTTTCAGTGTGATGTCTGGGACACCTATCACATCTTTGCCTACACAGGGATCAGCTGAGGTACATGGATCACATGTATCGAGTGAGGTAGAGGGTAGTGCATGTGGAGGGAGAAGAGAGAGTGGTGCGGGAGGACGAGGAGGTGGAGGGCTTTGTGGGGGTTGCATAGGTGGTGGCTCTCGATCACCCTCACCAGAAAATGAGAGAGGTGAGCCTCCACAAATGTACTACTCTATCACTGATGTTGGTGGTATCTTGCATGACTTTGAGGGGAGGGAAGTGATAGCCTACTTGAGGAGTGTCGTGTATGCCACATACAAAGATTGCATGATTCCCTTCAAGCACCAAAAAAATGATTTGTGGCAAGAGGTGGTGTGGGCAGTACATAAAAGGTACCCTAATCCTGAGAATTCACGATTCTCAGATGATTGGGGACGGTCAAAGGTGAGAGACGCGCTTCATAACAAGAGGTCTCACCTTATGACGCGCGCCAAGGAGTCATTGCGGAGACAAGAGCAGGGGCGCCCTGGATATGGCCAACCACCCAATTGCCACCGCAAGGAGTGGAAAGAGGCCAAGAAGAGAGCAGCGGAGAAAATGACAAGTCACTAGCATCCAGAGGCGCGACGTATCTAGATGGCAACCATGGGATCGTCGCATTATGGATCGGGTGGCAGGGAGTCATGGGAGGCTGAGTTTGTAAGTATTATTTGATTTCTTTTTTAAAATTAAATTTTGTAATTTGTTTCACTTCATTATGTAGTGTGTTTTAATACGTTGTATGTTCAAATTGTTTTGTAGTATCATATCGTTGGTAGGATGCCTACTCCTAGAGAGGTAGGCTACCATCGAGGTCATAACCCAGGTCCACTTGGCAGCATTTCTATGAGGAGGGACTCATCACGGAGGAGAAATATAATCGTGCCATGAGGATTCCACCACCAGAAGAGGTATGTTTTATTTTTTACATGAAAAGTATAGATAACTCTAATTTATTGTTTGTAATGGTATTTATATACCTTAATCCTTTGTGTAGGCGAACCCTGATGCAGTTGAGGATAGCGAAGGGGGGACTAGCAGTAGCGGTGGTGGCAACGGCAGCGGCACAGGCAGCGGTGGTGGTAGCGATGATGATGCCTCTTCTGAGGAGATATAGAGGAGCCCCACGCATGCATGCCTCCCCTTGGCTTGTAATTTTCATTTTTGATATGTATTACTTTCAGCTAGTGCTTGCGACCATGACGTCACAAGCACTAGAACTCATAATGTAAAAATGTTTCATCTATATATATGAAATTTCATGTGCTACATATTACATTGTTTTGTTTTCAGTATCCAATCTTCAAAATAATCTTTCTCTGTTATCCCTAAGCATACAATTTGATGTGGATGGGGGGAAAAAAATAAGAGAGCATGTGGCTTTGGAGGCCACATGCTCTCTGGTGTTTTTTTCATACCTTTGTTTTGCGCGTCTATCAGCGCGTCTGAATTGTAGGATAAATGCGCGTCTATTTTCGTCAAGAAATTTCAAAGTAAACGCGGTTTTAGATGCGTAGATACATGCTTCTATAGACGCACAATATGAATATGTCCACTTTTTAAAAATATGATTATATATTTACGTAGCGTGTTTATACGCGCGTCTAAAGGCGCGTCTAAGTGTGCGTGTAACGTTGATCATAAGCGCGATTTTGTAGACGTGCAAATAGACGCGTTAATAAACGCGCCTGACATTTTTTTTCACAATTCAAATATTGCATCTACAAGCGCTTCTATGAACCCTTTTTGTTGTAGTGCAATGTGTATTCTTAATTCTATGGTTTTTATCATGCGCACATGTGCATGCTCAAGAATCAATTTCAGGTGGTTAAATAATTATTAAATTTGGTTTTTTAATTATGTGAATTGCAATTTTAGGTGGTTAAATAATTGTGCGTTTGCTGGCGCGTCTATATTAGCGTTTATTTGTGCGGATATATAGACGCACAATTGGCGTCTATTTACACGCACGTTTACACGCACTTATAGACGCTATGATAGACGCGCTCGACTTTGCGCGTCTAACATGTGCGTCTATGCCTCGTTTCTGTTGTAGTGTTACATTTGTCACTCAACATCTAGTATTTATTTAAACTCTGTTTTAATCTCAAGATCACATCCGGTCCTTATCTCACACTCTCTCTATGGGCTCAATATCCTCATATTCTAATGGTCACACACACACACACGCTCCACTTCACCTATGTGTAACTATCTCTTGAACAAATGCAATTACACACACTCTTGGCTTCCTCCTACACATTCGGGATTCTCTAAATGTTTCCAACATAATGAGAGGAAGACACCTCGGGGAATACACTCTCCTTATGTTCATAAATTATTGGGGAGACATAAAAAATATAAGGTAGACTCCTTCATCCTATCAAAAGTAAGTCAAGTCACCTTTGTGTACGAAAATTGTAATTACAAACGTATGTGCCTTATGTGTTCAACCAACTTGCCAACTTACTTATTCTTAACCAATTACAATAAGTAGGAAGAATATGCTCTCATAAGCTTTCCTTTAATATTCTAACTCACCTCTTTTAATTTGATTTTTAAGAAAATGTGATGCATTGACAAAGTCTCTTTGTTGCTTATCACACTATCTATACATTTCAATGATACTTTTAAGAAGTGTTTTTCAAAGCCTAAAATTCTTCTCTACCACTGCCAAAGAAAGATTAGGTTTTACCAAAACTTCAAATTCAATAGTTTATCATTGTGTTATCTCAATTATGATGGAAATTACAAATAGACCTAGGTACATCTATGCAATGTGTATGTTAGAATTGTTTATAGAGTTGATTTTGTGAGAAAAATGTGTGCCTAGTAGTCAATATCACAATTTTAGTTCCACTATACATAAGGTCAAGATGTTACCTTTTAATTGCTTTATTGTCACTATCAAAATTTTGAAATTGATGGCCCTTGCCTTAAAATAATTTAGTTACATAATGTATATGAAAATAAGACTTTAAATCACTATAGGTCCCGTTTGCTTTTGAGGAGACTTTAATGAATAGTATTTTCTAATGTAAAGATAAGTGAGTTCTAGTCCAACCCAACCAATTTGAGATATATGTCTTATTTAGCAAGCCTTTTTCTTTTCTTATTTTCTAATGGGATGGTTTCACCTTACATAGTCCTGACTTGCTATCATTTTGATGTTTCCTCATTCCTTCTCGATAATATAAGCATCACACACTCACATTAATATAGGCTAACTTCAATAATAAGTCACTTTTTAACCCACATGAATGTAAGCTAACTTTACTAATAAGTTATTCTCTAAGTACTATTAGCTCCATCCATAGTAGATAGTTTGAAATTGAAGATAAAAGTTCAAGGGCTTAGAGTCAAACCTTGTGTCAAGTTTTGTTTTCTTTGTATCTACATATTCCATCTGGGTGAGAAGTTATCCCCTGTGTTGGCTTCAACACAATATCTTCTCATAGTAGTCAACACCTTTGAGAAACTTTTGAGTCTTAGCATTAAGAAATTTCCCTTGTGTAGAGCTTGTCTCCGTGTAAGAAACACCTTAGGGTTGGCCCTTGCAGGTGGTAAGCTTTGATCACAAGTCCATCAACTAGGGCAACATATCAATGTTTACTCAATTTAGTATGAAGATCTAGTAAAATTTGAATTCAAATGATGTACAAAAACAGTGAACTATTTTATCATGATTTGGTGAAAAAGCTGCTATATTAGAAATAACTGCTGGTTTAGCCTTCTATTCAATTGATACATCATACAATCGCAGGAGAAATATGCTAGAATGAATATGTGTGTGTGTGTGTGCGTGTGTTGAGAGAGAGAGAGAGAGAGAGAGAGAGAGAGAGAGAGGACGAAGATCCATTACGAAAAAAAAAGGAGAGGATGATTAATGACAGGAATACAACAAGAAAGAAAAGAAGAAGAGGAAGGAGGTAGGAGCCTGAAGACAGAATGACGAGTCACCATCATGCTTGACTTCCAAGACTAGTACGCGTTTCTTTGCGTTGAGCTTGAAAGTTTTGGTGTCAAAAATTTGAACACCTCGTAAAATCAAGGATGGCTTGGGATACGCGTTTTTTTGCGTTAAGTTTGATAGCTCTGCTGGTGTCTAAATCTTTTCCAAGAGAAAACAAGATTTATTAGAAAACAAGATTTAACGAGGGAGGGGAAGAGAACGGGAGGCGACTGGGCGAGTCCTCAGAAGTCTGCAGCAGGCAATCAATCAGTTGGTCAAAAATGCTGGATAGATGGTCCATACCCTTATCTATCGCGATTGCATTAGCGAAGGCAAAAAAATCGCCTCTCGTGTACTGCTCTGCCAGCAGTAGTGAACTTTATTCAGATCTTCCCTTTCCTTTCATTCCAGCCCTTGCGAATCCAAAGATCAGGTTTTAGCACGGCAGGACTAATTAGCAGTGCACGTGCAGCACACTATAGCCAGAAGGCCGATTAGAATGTGGATCAGGAGCAGTAACAGAAGCAGGCCCGGTACTGATGAATATGGGAGCGCACTCTCACCTTATGTCATCTGTGTCTGCTTCATCGCAGCCACAGGAGGTTTCATGTTCGGCTACGATGTGGGCGTATCAGGTCTGATCATCGGCATAGGTTTTCCGTTTACTTCCTGATGGGATACTGTTATATGAAATGGTAGAATATCTGGACACTCGATATCCCCATATCAGGCTTTGTAGTCTTTGTAACACTCCAGTCCCTTACGCACGCGATTATAGGCACACGCTGCCACGATGATCCGTCTTGTTGCGCGCTCGTGTAAGGATTAGTCTACTAATCGACTGCGGGATCTGTAAATATTTCTAGTAATTAGCTAGCTCTGAATACGAATCACCCACTTGCGATAGTTATAAGCCGCGACCATGGTTCCTGACCTTGCAGCTACTCATATAACGCGACAGCCATAGGCTGCGACAAATATAGTGTTACGGCTGTGATTGACGTTTTTGCGATATTGCAACAGTGATTCTTAGCCTCCTGTGATATTGCTGATGTCGTATGCAATAAGCTGCGAAGAATATAGTGACAATAGTGTCACCGCTGTGATTGATGTTTTGTGATATTGCACAATGATTCTTAATCCCATGTGGCATTGCTGATGTGGCTATGAACGAATCGCTTCTTGATGATTGCAGGCGGGGTCACTGTAATGGACGATTTTCTGTGCGAGTTCTTCCCACGGGTGCTAAAACATAAGATAGAGGCAAACGCCAGCAGCTATGAGCACCGTCTCTGCAGCAAAATCAATGGCAGTGCGGTGCGTAATCCGCGAAGCAATCGCACTGGCGAAGTGTACTGCCAGTACGACAACCAGGTTGTGGAGCTGTTCACATCATCCCTGTACCTCACCGCGATGGTGGTCACATTCGCGGCGGGGGTGGTGACGTGGAGGCACGGGCGGCGTGCCAGCATGCTGCTCGGCGCAGCCTTCTTCGCGCTCGGCTCGGCCATCACCGCGGCCGCCATAGATCGGGGCATGCTTATTTTTGGCCGCATCATGCTTGGCTGCGGTGTTGGATTTGGCAATCAGGTTACATATACAATCACAATTATCAAGCCTTAATATACAGCCTGTCCTTAATTCACTTGTGTTCTATGTTATTATGATATCTGCAAGTTCTGCATAGCTATCACGGAGACTCGAGAGTGATTAGCCCAGATGTAGATTGTCTTTAACCTACTTCCGTTGTTTTCCATTATTTTATTATGTTCGTGTTATAGGTTGTGCCGCTCTTCTTGTCAGAGATTGCACCCACAGGATCCAGAGGGGGAGTGAACAACCTATTCCAGCTCTTTGTGACGTTCGGTATACTGATTGCGAACATGGTGAATCTGGGAGCAGAGCACCATCCATGGGGCTGGCGTCTGTCCCTGGCATTGCCGTTGATACCAGCGTCGGCATTGATGGTCGGGAGCCTCCTCATAGTGGACACGCCCAACAGTCTGGTGGAGAGAGGCCAATACTTGCAAGCCAGGCAAGCTATCATCAAGCTAAGGGCAAGGTCAGGGGCTCCCTGCGACGACAATTACATCAATGGCGTCATCGAGGACCTCAAATCAGCAAGCATCTCCAGCCTGCATAACTCTAACGTCGACAGTATGTCGTCCACAGCTGCTGCTGCGCCTGCAGCCGATAATTATTTCGGGAGCTTGCTCGAGAGGCGCAACCGGCCTCCTCTCCTGATATCCATCTTCGTGCAGTTGTTCCAGCAATTCACGGGCATCAACGTCATCATGATGTACGCCCCCGTCCTCTTCAGCAGCGTGGGTGGCCCTTTCCACACTGCTCAACGAGCTGCTCTCTATTCTGCAATTATCATTGGCGCCATTAATGTCCTCTCCACCCTCATAGCCATCTTTCTTGTGGATCGAGTGGGACGGCGAGCTCTTTTGTTGCAAGCTTCTGTACAGATGTGTGTAGCTCAGGTTCTCTCTCTCTCTCTCTCTCAATCATTCAAGGAGATTCGGCTCATTTTGCTAATAATGCATGCAATTTTATGTATGGTAAATCTCGTGAGGTATAATTTTCTCTATGGCAGAACTCGTGACGATTCGTGAGGTACCTAATAACCTATTCTACTTTTATCTATGCATGTAATTTTATCAATGGCAAAACTCATGATCTATGCATGTAATTTTATCAATGGTAAAACTCGTGAGGTTTCGCCTGCATCGTACATGTGATTTGCTAACATGATATAGTTATTAGGAATTCTTAAAGAACTTTCTATATCACGAATGTTCAAGGCCCGTTATAAAAACCCCTTTTTAAGGAAACACCAATACACAAAGCACCTTTTTATACGAGGGTCTTTTCAGATATATTGTAACTGGACATAAAAGTTACCATTAAACTATCACTCAACTCAGATGATAGGACACATTTCTAAGAATTGATTAACTAAAGGTTAAAATATGCATTACCATATAGGATGGAGCCATTGGAATAAATGTCAATCCAAATAATTTCAATGTCATTTCCAACAACTAACAGCATTGCATGTCTATTCTCTTCATAATACTTATTTTATCATTATAGACTTTCTAGCTTGTAATATGCATTTTTGACTTGTACTCATGTGATGATGAAAGGTTCTTAATATCATGAATTCAATCTTTATGGCAGGTATTGATAGCTATTGTTCTTGCAAAATCAAGTGTTGAACATGGAAAGGTCCCCAAATTATCAGCTATTGTTATTCTACTATTCATATGTGTCTTTGTGTCAGCATTTGCATGGTCATGGGGTCCTTTAGGGTGGCTCATCTCAACTGAGATATTTCCATTAATAACTCGATCCCAAGGGCAAAGTGTTACTGTTTGCTCCAATATGCTTTTCACCTTCATAATTGCTCAAACGACACTCACTTCACTCTGTCACCTAAAATATGGATTATTTATCTTTTTTGGTGCCTGCACAATGCTCAGTGGAGTTCTAACTTATTTCTTCTTACCGGAGACTATGGATATTGATATTGAGTTAATGCCTATTATATGGATCCGCCATTGGTTTTGGAAGCACTACTTTACACCATGTTCACAAGATCAACCTAGTCAATATCCTCAAAAGACTCCTGAAATCTCCTTGAATACAATGGCTATGAGTGAGCCATCAAACCCAGCTGCCATCTTTCCAACATCTTATTTACCATCACCAATATAGGGGCATTATGGTGTTTTGTATTTGGTGATCTCAATGGGCCACTATTAGAACAAAATCTTATTTACCATCACCAATACAGGGGCATTATGGTGTTTTGTATTTGATGATCTCAATGGGCTACTATTAGACCCAAAATGTATAAACTTAAATATAAACATTAGCTTGAATGGATACAAAGGGATGTTTTAGCATACTTAAATGATAATCCATTGTGAATGCACAGAGAAAAAGGTTGGTATCTCACAAGAATTTCAAATGATTCAATACCTAGAACTTATATAGCACATCTTCTTAAGAGATGTTGCCAAAAACCATATTTCTTGGTGGTGCATTTCCAAAAATAGAAAAGGAAGGCAAACATATCAACAATATTGTTTTGTTTAATAGAACTAGGATGTATCTATATGATTCTATTTAGAATGAAAATGGATTTTTAATTGCAATTTGAGAAAAAATCATAAGGTTCTCAAGCAACAAGGGACATTTTTTGCATTATAACATATAAATAAAGGGATTTATCTGCATGCCCTTGAAAGGCATGTGATATAGATAGTTTCCTATAGATGCATACCCCCAAGTTCTTTTTCACATTTATTGATCAGTGTTAGATAATTCATTATGTATTCCTTTCTAAAATTAAATCATGCCTTCTATCTAGTATATGTTTGCTCTAGATTAAAAGGTCCTTTATGTATTCATATTTTCGTAGCTTACCTAAGCCTTTACAAGCATCTAGGAAAGGTTTAAATTTTACTTATCTTAAGTATAAAGATAATAAGTAAAATAGATGACAATAAATTGAAATAAAAATCTTACAAGTCTATTATGATATTTTTCCATCACTAAAATGTTCACTTTTCTCTTTTTCTTCTCATGTGACACCATTTGTCTCTCCTTAAATTAATCTCTCTCTCACTCACTCACTCACTCTCTCTCTCTCTCTCTCTCAATCACTCACTCACTCACTCTCTCTCTCTCTCACTCTCACTCTCACTCTCTTTCTCACTCTCTCACTCTCACTCTCTCTCTCACTCACTCTCACTCTCACTCACTCACACACACACACACACACACACACTCTCTCTCTCTCTCCCTCCATACATGAAGCCATGGGTGCTTCTTTGTGCCACACATAATGCAACAGTATATACCCACACATAGACTTCATTCATGTTTAGCTATACAAGCTTAACAATTGATCTAGTTATGGGTTAATTACACATATGTTCGATTTCCATTGATTCATTTTAATAATTCTAGAATAACTCAGGTGCACTCAAATTTTTAATGATGAATGATTGCAACTAAATGATGGAGGATAGTGAAGTAAAATTTTAAAGATGTCCAAAAATAAGTATAGATCTACAGAAATAAGTTGTGTATAGGTTTATAGCACAACTGTTATTTCTCATGTTTAATCATCTAAATAAACACTTTCACCAACAAAAAAATACTCAAGAAATTTTTCCAAGAATGATGGAGAGAGAGAATGAAATATATTTGCCTTAGAAAAAGAAACTCCCAATCATGAAATACCACATCCTAAGGTAGAAAGAGAGCAACCATGTATTTCAACTACAAAATAGAAATCATATTTACCTTTAAATGTGGACACACAACTTTTGATAACACTACAACAAAATAGGAGCAAAGAGACAGAGGCATATGTGCATGTGTATGAAAACCTGTTGGAGGAGCCTTCACACATTGAGACCCCTGTCATGAAGGTCTAGGTATGGTTCCCTTAGTATTCTGGTTGATTGTTGATGAACTTTTATTTGGTTTCTTATATTGAGGTTTAATGTTTTGTTCCTCTTTACTACTAGTTAAAAAAGCTTTTGCTAGCACACGAATGTGATATTTAACTTTGTGTTACATATGATACTTGCAGATTAAATATTGTGTTAAACATCATGTAAATCATGTTATGCTTCCTCTTTGTGATTTAGGGTTTGTAAGTTTAAATATGTATATAGGCATTGATTTTAATGCCGAGTTTGCTACATGTTTAAATGTGTCTGTGTCTTACAAAACTATAGACTTTGTCCTACAAACTATGCATCTTTTATGGGCTTTGCAGTAGCTAAAATAGCTAGATATTGACCTGTGATTTTTTTCAAATAGCTTTGAGTCTAACCTAGCTAGCATGATCTATATATACGGCTAGCATAGCCTAGCCCTAGATATGTGCTAAGCCTAATCCTAATGTACACTTTCTTCAACCTGGCCTAAGCCTAGAGAGAACATGGCTAGGATGGACATATACATCCTAGGCTAGGGCTTATTTCTCCTTACATCCATTCTTTATGATATCTTCTCAAAGTACTATGAAGCAAGTTACTCAAAAGCAAGTGATGAGAGAAATGTATTTGAAAATATATATGTGTAGTAGGATTTAATGAGTATCTAATCAATTCAAAAAACATTGCATTATATTTAATGAGTAATGAATTGATTCAAAAATGTCTTCTCATAGCAAGTTAATATTCTTTTTAAAAAATTTTTTGTACGTACATATTGAACTTATCTATTTGTTGCAGGAGGTAACTTTTTATGAAGTCCTTGGATTTTTGTGAGTTAACTTTAATCCTTTTTTAAAGGATTTCAACATGGAGCATATGAAGCTCAAACATTGATGGGATTCTCTTCCATATGATGTCCATCTCTTTATATTTCATTGCTTGGGATACACTTGGAAGCTTGATGTTGATACACATGTAGTACACATAGACTCATACGATTTGGCTATGTCAACAGGTTGGAAAGAGAATCTATACCAGCTTCAAATACTTGCAAATAGTGATAGTGGATCAAGCATACTTTATTTTACTAAGGCCTAACATAGGGTGGGTTTAAGCCAATGGTGGTGGGTCTTAGTTGCAATAATAAATGACATTATTAAGTCATTAGAAAATATTTGAGGTCTCAAAAATTCATTGTAGGAGATCCTAGAGAGAGAAAATGTTATAAAAAATAAAAATAATTTTTTGAAATAAATTTTTTTCTACCATAAAGATGATAATGATTGACTTAATAAATATGCTACCTTCCCTTAATAGAAGTGAAAGTGAATATTCAATTTGAATTTTTTTGACATTTGGTTACCCCTCTCCATCCTCATTCTCTTTTTTCTTTCTTCTTCCCCTTGGTAGTTACTTTCTCATTCTTTTTGTTTTTTGAATTCACACTGTATTTCTACTCAAAGTTGCAAACCACATCCTTATCTATGGATCAATCATCAACCAATCTTTGTAGCATTGGTAAAAGATCTCTCTATCATTTTCACATTGAGTTAGAATGTGAGTATGAACCAACTAACAAAAAACAAAACTACACATTGTTTCAAAGTTCATGAAACATGTGTTTCGATTTTAAGGAAATAAAAATATTGATCTTTGGTTGGATGGAAGGTTGTACCCCAGAGATCCCATAAAAAATAGCATCGTATCCTTTATACCCTCTATCAATATATTATCTACATATACTAGCACTGTATCATTTGCATCCACAAGCTTTGTAGCATCTGTACTTTCAGTCACATCTTTAGTTTGCACATCCTCATCAAGTAAAACATGTATATCATATACAACATTTGTATATGCAATACCCTTTATCAAAGCATCCTATCTTTTTCATTTTTTCTCTTTCTCATCTTCGTTTCATATTCTTCTCTTTGCTCTTTTTACTTTTTTATTTGCTCTTTTGGTACTTTCTCCATGATATGTTAGAGTCAAGCCCGATAGGAGGCACAAACTTATTGTTAGATCAAAATGCAATTGTTCTACCTAGCACACATGATTTGATCTGAAGAGTTCTTCTCAAGGTCGATCGGTAGATAGAGTTAAAGATGATGAAATCAAAACATTGAAATGTTTGGATCTGGAATGCATTCTACCTAGATTCTTCAGTCTAGAGAAAGTTAAGTATCTTGGTTAGTTGTTTGCCTAGTTCTTAGATCCAACCATTGTAGTTAATGTGGACCTATTTATTTATTATTGTTGGGTACTTATATTAGTAGCATTTATGGGATCAATGATTGAGGGTAAAAGAAAAAGAATTATAAACGATGCCATGTGTCTATTGATTTCATTCACTTACTGCTAAGGTGTCCTAGTATTGTATTAGCAAGAAATAAGATCAACCTTAACGAAAGATGTTGCTGCATTTTTAGGGAAGATCTAGCCTCCCAACTACTACCACTCCACCTCTAACTGACTAGCAACCTTCTTTTGCATGGTGGTAACATCACATTATCTGCTAGTGACCATTCTCTTGGTAGTTTATATATGTGTTTTGTTGTTCAGCTCCCTTCTAGCTTTGCAAATGCCTCTTGTTCATGGTTTATAGCCTAGACAATTTACATTTTGTAGACCATACACTCTCTAGAGCACAAAATGTATGGTCTACAAAATGTATGGTTTACAAAATGTATGGTTTATAAACCATACATTTTGTAGACCATACACTTTTATGTTTCTCTTGTAAAATTTCTCTCTCATATGGTTTGAGTGTATGTCGTCCCATCATTTTTCTTGACATGGTATGAGAGCAAAGGTGCTTAGAGGGTTAAATATTCTCTTAATTAGAGAAGCCAAACAAAGTTTTTGGGTTTGCCAACATCTTCAGATTTTTCCCTATTTTCACTATCGATAAATACCCTTATTTCCACTAAGAAACCCAATCATTAAGTTCATTTCTTTTCCTTAATTTCCATTTGGTTTCATACTTAAATCCCCAAAAATTTTGGGTGCCTATATTCTAGGTTGCTACCCAAGACTATTCAATGCTTATAATTAGGGTACACAATTCATTCATAATGATCCATCCATCATATCATAATCTCTTATTCCATCATTCTCCTCATTATTTAGCCTCTCCACTATTGTCTACAAAGTTTTTGGGTTTGCCAACATCTTCAGATTTTTTCCTATTTTCACTATTGATAAATACCCTTATTTCCACTAAGAAACCCCATCATTAAGTTCATTTCTTTTCCTTAATTTCCATTTGGTTTCATACTTAAAGCCCCAAAAAGTTTGGGTGCCTATATTCTAGGTTGCTACCCAAGACTATTCAATGCTTATAATTAGGGTACACAATTCATTCATAATGATCCATCCATCATATCATTAGCTCTTATTCCATCATTCTCCTCCTCATTATTTAGCCTCTCCACTATTGTCTATATCCCATGGGGAGTCCACCTATAAGAAATCATCTATATAATGTGCATTCAAAGGATACTAAGAAATACCCTTTCTTTACATGCTATATAAGGCCCCTTTAACTTTACTAAACTTACATATTTGTTTCAAATTGTAATTAAAAAACCTGTTTTGTAAATATAATCCTATAAATTTTGTTAAATATAGTATCTTTTCTTTTGAACTCACATGGTATCTTATATGTTCTATAAGGTGGCCCCTCTAGGTTTGTACCGTAACAAACAAAGGACATCTCAATTCATGGATAACTAGGTGAGAGACAGCCATTTATGCTTGCTTGAAATGCTTGAAGCAATAAGTGACCCATGGCTCTTGGTAGTTGAGTGTGAGCTCCCACTACATCTTGGTTCCATTTCCGAGACCAACAGATTGAAACTTTATGTGCCCACATACAAGAAAGAGAATCAACCACTACATTGTCTTTTCCCCTCATATGAGTCTTGATGATGTACCTATCAAGGGATGTGAAGTCAATGAAAAGAATGAGGAGCTTGACAAAGATGGCAAATTAGCAAGAACTTTCCCCTAAAAGATGTAGGTAACTAGGTGAGATGCATCATTCCATGCAAGTATGCAACTTCAAACCATAGACCTTCTGCTTTTATGCCACTTAGAGAGCATTCTTTTCCTTGCCCTATACTATAATGATTGACATTCAGAGCTAACTCTTATAAACCCTAGTTGATGCAACAAAGTCAAAGCTTTAATATTTTTAATGAAGATGCATTCAAACTTTGTTAAAGAACTCCACGCATGAGTGAATGCCATGAGTCCATCATTGATTTAAACTGATGTCGTGGTGTTGCGCATCCGAGCCGTAAACACCACCATTTTTATTGTGCATCTGTGTTATCTTTTCGCGTGTGTTTCATTGTGTTTGATTGCTGCATTATCTTTCCGTCCTTTTCAGTACCCGCATCCAATGTACATACTCCACTTGTGTGTTTGTGTTTGCATGCGTTTCTGTTTGCGTGCATGTTGTGTGTGTGCTAGAAAAATATGAAAAACTGATGCCAAAGAATATTATTATACTGTCAATTTCAATGATGAGTTCCAAGAAAAGTGCAGGACAGGCTTCTAATCCCCAAAACAAACAAGTTGTGCTTTGGCGTTGGAGACCCCCAAAAGCAAGGGGACATCGAAGTTGATATCGAGGATGGAGATGATGATGAAATTATGAAGTTTAACTATGGCTTTTGGGAGTCAAGCAAATCTTACATCCTCAAAAGGAATTGGGGAGTCTATAAAAAGAAGAAAAAGCACTTGAACATTTTAGAAGGGGACACAGTTGCATTTTATAGATTACAACAAAGTTATGATCAAGGAACCAATAACTCCATCCCAAGGTAAGCAATGGACACAGGCATCAATTGCATCCACCCAATGGCCATTGGACGTATGAAGGAGGTTCTTACACGCAGTCCTTACCTCACAGCTTTGATTGCCTTAAGGCCACAACAAGCCAACCGCAACCAACGACACTCCACAAGACCGAGAAGTACCATGGCAGAAGCTACTTATTTGATCTAAACTATGCACCCCAAAACGAAGATGACGTGAATGATGAGAATTACGTGGATCACCTTGCTAATGTAGAAACGGGAAAGCAATGTGGTTACAAAGATGGATGCAACTAAATTTGTTGCATAAACATGCATGACAGGAGCCTTTCTGGGCTGAGCCTATTCTTGTCAAGGGGGAGCTTTTCCTGGAGTGGAGCCTTGATCAGTCCCAGCTTGGCATGCTCGAGAAAAAATGGATGTAGAGAGTTTCGGGGTAGTGCTTAACTTCAATGGTTGCTGCTATGAAGGGCCTGTTTTTATGACTTTTCCTACCAAGGCATTATCTCCTTTGATTCTTGAGGATTATCAAAAAGTAATGACGGAGAGAAGAGGCCAACAAGAGCAGTTCATTGTATTGGAGATTCATGAGTGTATGAAAAAAGTGATTGCTGTTGATTTGCGGCAAACTGTGTCTGTGGGTATAGATATCCAACTTCGTGCTTATTATGTTGGCCATGTTCTTGATGTGGCGATGTTCTATGTCAAAGTGGGTGACAGCAGTGTGGTATACACTGGGGATTACAATATGACTCCAGACCGACATTTGGGAGCAGCACAGATTGATCGCTTGGAGCCTGATTTGATTATTAGAGAGTCAACTTATGCGACGAACGATACGAGAATCCAAGAATACTCGCGAGCGGGAGTTCTTGCAAGCTTCATCTTGATCATGTAGGAGCACTTCCTTACTTCACAGAAGTATGTGGTTAGGAAGGAGCCACAAATCCTACATTCCTTTACTTCGCAGATGCTTTGAAGGAAGTTAAATGCTGAGGATGCTCGACTGCAATTTTGAAGATGCTACTGCAATTGATGATGAAGATGTACCAGAGCTTGTAAAGGAGAGACATTCTGCCTAGCTTGCTTACAGACGAGATTAGCCATCACCCTAATCTCTATTAATACCTAAAGAAGAGTGGAGACAGGGATGCAGAAATAAAGAAGAAGGGCAAAGCCTTCATACTGAGATTGTTCAGAAAGGTTTTGACAAGGTTTTTCCAATTGGCAATTCTTTGGTTATCAAGGTGTGGCTCACTTGTTGAGATACCAGCACGATGTTGTATCATGAACAATTTTGTTGATAGCATATAATGAACATGGGCTTGCTCAGGATACTTTGACACTTTATGAACTGATGAAGCTAGAAAATCCTTGTCCAAAAAGCTATATGCTGAGATAAAAAGGACTTAAAACAAAATTTATTTGTTGACAGTTTCTTTGTTGTAATTCACTTGACAAGTAATATAGTGAACTTTGGCATCAAGAATTGAGATCTTCTTGTTAGCCTCTTTCCTTGCTGCATTTTGAACCCTGTGTTTAGTAGCTCTTGCATGAACTCCATGACATTTTTGGTGAGCCCGAAGTGAAAGCGCTGTGTCAATTTTCAGCAAGATGGGAGACTCGCAAGAAGAGATGACAGATGAGACTGTCATGAAGCATCTGTGTCAATCGTTTACATCCTATATGCAGCAGCAAGCACATGCAAAACGCGATAGTGATGCCATGGATGCCTTCAAGGCTATCCAACAGGAGATAAAGCAGTTCAACGGCCAACAAGTTTCAACTTACATGCATTTGTATGAAGAAAAGATGAAGTTTTTTGGCATTTCTCAAGACGTTTGGAGCCGCTACTTCTTGCGGATCGTGGTTCATGCGCTTGAAGTCCAAATTTCAAAAATTCAAGGAACACATGCTGGTTGGACAGAGTTTAAGAAGTCATTAAAATATGAATATTTCCTGGAGGATACTGATGGAACCTAGAACGGGCCGACACTAGCTCATGCACTAGCTAGACCTCTATCTCACATGCTCAACAACCCCACGGCCTCGCGGCTAGGAGCGTTGATGACACATACATTGCCTTCCTAAATATCTTGCGTTTGTATTACATCGTTTGTAATCCACTCTTCTTTCACCCACTACTCCTCAGAGGGAGTCCCTTACACATTGCCTAATGGCACGAAGCACAGACATAGGGGGTCCTCCAACGGCTAAGTGCCGCCACCCCTCTGCGACTCTCCTACACCTTGCGGATTGACCCCTCGGTGCGTCGCTCAACATATAAACATTTCGCACAAAATCCACTCAAGGTACCATTTAATCGTATACAGAAATGTACCATTGTCCTTACTTCTCTTTCCCCTAGACCCCACGACTAGCCTATGGCTTAGGGTGTCCTGTCTCTCACTCGACGTGGGTCAAGGTCCTAATGAAAGCAATTGCTGTGCATCCAGGATTTCTAATACCTTTAAATATTTCCATGACTTATGCATATTGTGGATGCTAAGTGCTCAAACAATTATGAAATCAATATTGTGCACATGTGGAAAACATCCTTTTAATTATTTTCAACTACCGTTCTTATGCGGCGTTGCACGAACCTAGCACCGAGGGAACCCTCATGCTACTAGGCTCTCATTCTATAACTATTCACCGACCTATATGGCATGCAAACAAAAACCAGCAATCTTCTCATCATTTTACTCCGCATTTAGACACATTTTAACCACTCTACCCTCCCATCGATCAAGTGTTGCATTGTTGTATAGATTTATAAGGCATTTTGCCATCATTTTATGTATAAAAAGCGGAAAAAGACGCACTAGAACAAGAAGGTGGGGCTGAACTGAGGCAAATCCTCATGCTTTAGTCCTCACAAACATTCACAAACATTTTTCTTAATTTTCATTAATTTTCCGCACCCAAAATTATTTTTTTTCCTATTTTTAGTGGTTTTTCTTTATTTTCCTTGTATTTTCCCTTATTTTTTGCATTATTTAATTACTAAAAATTCAAGATAGGTTATGGGCTGTGGCCCTTAGTTCCTTCTTACGACAAAAATGAAAATTTAGTTGGTGTTCCTATTTATTCTTCCATTTTTATGCTCAAAAACATCATTTTCCCTTGATTTTTCACATTTTACGTGTTTTAGTGTATTATTTTGAGACACAAGATGCATGTTTTTCTGATTTTCTGATTATGATCAACAAATACTCATGGAAAATAGCAACATAAACAATTTTTAGCCCACATGAACAACATTTTATCAATCAAAAGCCGTGAAATCTCAAATTTCCTTGGAAAAAATTGAATTACCGCTTATTTGTGTGTCTCGGGTTTCATGTCCATGGCTGCAAATCTGAAAATTAGCAGCATTTCATGCTCATGATGATCACAAGTCACCATTTCCAGCCCGTGGAGCAATCCGATCGATGCCGGACAAGCCTCCACCATGCTTTCTTCTTCCTTTCTCTTCCCACATGAACTCCCCCTTAGAGGAGAGAGAGGGAGGAGAGAGAAATACTGATTTTCTCTCTCCCTCTACAGGTTGCCATTGACTGCACGGAACGGAGCGATGCGGAGCGCAGAGTGAGTGTAGTTGCCTGCTGCCATTTGTTTCAGGGCTTGCTTTCAAGCCATCATCTCCATTTTGGAGGGGGGGTGCCGTTTTTTCCGTGGCGCCTACAGCACGCCGCCCCCCCTCAATCTCGTTTTTTTTTGGAAGGGGGGGTGCCCCTTCACAAAGGCACCCCTTCACTTCTCTTTTTTGGGCACGTCCCAAATTTTGACTGGCCTTTTGGCCCTTTTCCCGCCTCTCTCGCACACGGTGTCCGAATCCCAATCTGAAAATTTCTGTGAGCTCGTCTCGGCATCCCGCACTGATTGACAGCTTCTCTGACTCGCGCAGGCGCATGGAAAAGTTACTAAAAATCCACAAGTGTTGCCCGGGCGTCCTTAGAGCACTTTGACGCTTAAAATCAGCCTAGGTCGAGCCTCCGCCTTTGACATTTGATATTTTTCCTTGATATTCATAATTTTTAGCTATTTGTAAGCAATTCCCGGCACCAAAATTCCACTCTCATTGGCGACCACGGGATAGGGCGACTCAGCCCATCGAATCCACGAACATATCTGCACATAAACAACCAAAGAAGCATCAAACTGATACAAAACAAATATATAATAAAACTCAGCACAATGCTTCCCCTACCCCTGTCTATAACCAAGGCATGACATCCACAAGGAGTAGGCCTAGCATCATCTAATAGAAGATCGGAAGCGAGTCACTAACCAACTGCTCCAACACAACCAAACTAAAAAACCTATCAAAGAGGTTGCCCTAAGTGGTAGTCTGAACTACTTACCAACTAAAGACAACACAACTAGGAGCTCCTACAAGGCGAGGACTCCTATAGCCTAATCAAGGAGTATGTTCTTTCAGTACATTTCTTCTTTTAGGGTTTTTATTTTATTAACATACTTGGGCATGTAAAAAGGAGGGAGCTGAGTGTAGTGACCCAAGGAGAATAGGGCATCGGCCTCAGGACCTGTCTCGGCACCCAAGAACCTACCAAGCCCTTCCAAGGCGACACTTAATCCTTTTCTAACGCTCACTTTTATTTTTGCTCCAACCTTCCTTGTTTGGTCATTCATTTTTCAGCAAGAAGCCACCCCTAGGAAGACAAGGTATTGGCTCCGGGTCTGACTCGTCCCCAGGAACCTACCAAGCCTCCGCAAGGCGATGATCAACTGCTTATACATTTTTATTTCTTTTCTTTTCTTTTGATAGGGGTTAGAACCCCTTTTTATACACCTTCGTATGTATATTCATCTCTTAGGATGTTCAGGGTTTCTTGGCATCATCATTATTATCTTTTGGCAGGCTTCTCTAACTGCCTCACTACTAACAAGAACTCCTAGAACGACTGTCTAGCAGGCTAGCAGAACAGGGTCACTAGGACTTCTTTCCAAAACAGGTCTTTCGATGCCTGACAATGTCTTTACAGGAGGCAAGGACTACTCCGATCTCCCTCAAACATACTTAGCCTAAACCTGGGACTTCATGCCTTGGTTGCCGGTCCCCAACAAAATATATCCCCTCGACAAGTACAAATACACATATACAGGAAAGAAAGGTACTCGTAAAGGAGAGGTATCACCTGGATTGGCCACAAGAAGCTTCCATCGTAGCAAAGGCTCCTCCAGGCTCTACCAAATCCACGAACCACCAAACCTGTCCAGCACAATACTTAAAACAAAAACCCGATTAAACACACCCGCACTAGATAGGGAAATGGCCCTCTTGGCCTAATGAAATCAAACAATACTACGCATAACATCCTCCTAGAAACAACTATGATAGACATCAAAGCATACCATTCCCAGGAGACAGAGGCTCGTAGCCCTAAACTAGGTGCATTAAATTATGACACATCCCTCCTGCATATATCGCAAGAGGTTTTCGCATCACATGTCATCTAATCAGTCTGTGGGTCCACGATAATAAAGGCAGATGAGTCTCGCCTACCCACTGCATTACCCAGATCAACCATCGTCTACCAAAGAGGGCATGTTCAGAAAGCATACCCCACAAACGACCAGGTCCTGTCTCATCGTCAATAGATATATCGGGACAAGGGCCACAATTAAAGAAGAGGTCTTCTTCATACGCAAAATTAGCCAATGAATCGGCAAACTGATTCCAATTTCGTGGAATCAGCTGAAAAGACACTCTATCGAATTCGTCTAGCAGGGCTATGGCAGTATGATGGTACATGCAAAGGATGGGGTTTCGTACCATGTACGTCCCACTGAGTTGATTTAAAACCAACTGAGAATCCCCTTTCACCAATAACTGGCGGATACCACCCTTCTTTGCAATATTCAAACCCATAATCAGGGCTTTGTATTCTGCCATATTATTGGTAAAATTCACCCCGAGATAAGCAGCTAACTTCATGACAATGCGTCGTCGGGGGTCTCGGATGACAACTCCTATACTTCCTTTTTTGCATGCACCCCTGGATGCCCCATCAAAGTACAAGGTGTACGTCCATAAAGCGTTTACATATCCCGCCATCCGGAACTCTACTCGTAATTATAGTAATCGAAATTCAGCATATTCAATGGGTGGACTGTAGGCTCCATCCCTCCATCATCATTGAATTCAATAGGGATGCTCGTCAAAATTTGTAGGCAGTGATGGTAGAAGACCTTGATCTCCCAAATAAATGTCTCGCCTTCTTGCTCAGTCACTTTATATCCTTTGCTCCACCAAATGAGCTTTCCCTGATGATACCTCTGTTCTAAATACGGGTGTTCTAAATAAGGGATCAGACGACCCATCAACCTCTATCACGATTTCCTTGCAGAAATTTGATCGATCTCGCCTAGACCTGCAAGGCAGTCAGAGTATTAGTGCAATAAGAAATAATAAGGTTTAATCTTATTAAGATTAACCTTATTTTTAAATTCTACCCCCTCAAGGTCAGCTAACAAGACTGTAGATTTATTCTTTCCTATTCTAACGATCCTATAGGGCCCGTCCCATTTGGGCTCTCGCTTGCTTGGAAATAATTCATGTCGTGCGTCATAATATAGAACAAACTGTCCTTTCTTGAAGGTGTATTTCTTGGCTTTGAGGTCGTCTAACTGCTTCATTCGGCGCTTCGCCACTTCTTGGTGCAATAAGCTTTGCAGCTTAAGCTCATCTAAATGTACCAGTGTCGTCAAGCGCTCAAAAAGTGCGTCTTCATCACTCAAAGAATGATTGATGGCAAACCGAATAGTCGGCAGCTCAATCTCTAAAGGCAAGACACACTCCTCCCCATATACTAACTTGAAGGGGTTCCGACACAATTTTGGACAGGATGCCCACAAGCTGCTTGTTGGTGCTTTCAATTTGCCCATTGGCTTGGGGGTTATATGGGGTTGTCTTGTTATGCTTGATTTTCCAAGTCTCTGTCAAGCTTTTGATCACCTTATTCAGGAAATGGGTTCTGCAGTCCGACACTAATTCTTTCAGTGGACCAAAACGGTATATTATCTGCTTTAAAAGGAAACTAGCAGTTTCTTTAGCATCATCTTTCCTTTTTGTACGTGCTTCTGACCACTTTGTGAAGTAGTCAGTTGCTACAATGATATACCTCTTTTGTGCAGTAGACGACGGAGTAATAGGACCCACAAAGTCTATTCCCCACTTCTCAAATGGAAGTATCGCCATAATAGGGGTGAGTGGTCATTTCCTATTCTCTCGACTATCATGTCGTTGACAAATATCTCATCTCTTAACATATGCAAACGCATCCTGGAAGATGGCAGGCCACCAATAACCTACTCTTAAAGCCTTTTGTGCTGTAAGCCGTCCAGCGAAATGGCCGCCGCAAGCAGAATCATGGCACTCTTCCAAAATGAATGGCACCTCGTCAGGCATCACACATCGGTGATAGATGTCATCAACCCCTTGCCGATATAATGTACCTGCGATCAAGGCAAACTTTAACGCTTGTTGCTTAATTTTCCTTCTCTCAGCTTTAGATAATTCGAATCCTGCCTCTCCCGTCGATAAATAATGCATTATTGCAGCATACCAGGAGGGAATAGATGCCGTATCTATTTTAAATAACAACTCCATGTCACTACCTTTAGCCACAGATTCTTTCGGCTCCCCAAAGTCCACAAGACATTCCACGATGCCTTGCAACCTTGGTGGCTTACTCCTGATTTCATAATCACATTCCTGCAAAGTGATTAACCACTTCCTAAACGATCAGGCGGCTGTAGCTTATTCATCAATAATCAAAGTCCCTCCGCCTTCGTATAAAGCACGACTTTCTCATAGAGAATATAATGCCTGAATTTCTTGGTCCCAAAGACCATCTCTAGACACAACTTCTCCATGTAGGTATAATTGATCTCTGAAATACCCAATTTCCGACTAGCAAAAGCTATCGGATGATACCACTTCTCTTCCCAAATTTGGGCTAAACATTAGCTGATACTATACATGGTGGCTGCTGAGAATATATAGAACACCTCACCTCTTTTAGGTGCTTTTAAAACGGGAGCTCTTGCTAGCTCTTGTTTCACATCCTCGAATGCTACCTTACAAGGGTCACCCCATACAAACAAACAGCTAAAGGACAATAAATTTGTAAGCGGCAACGTTCTTTCTGCCAAGGCGTTTATGAATCTACGGTAATAACCAACCAAGGACAGAAAGCTATGAACTTCTTTCGGAGTGCGTGGTGGACCCATGGCAACTATAACTTTGACCTTCTCGGGGTCTGTCACAATTCCTACCGGACTGACCACATGACCCAACAATAGCCCATAAGGTACTCCAAAAACACACTTCCGTGGGTTTAGGGCGATACAAAATTGTCTACAGCGCTCAAAGCATTTTCTTAAAATGATCAACTCCAGGCATAACTCCAGGCAAAAATATCACGGAATTCCTGAATCAAGGCCACATAGTCCTCCCTTTCTGCTGTGCTGAGCATATAACCTAATTTTATTGGCCGTGAATCATCAGACGTACCAAGGTCTAGCTCGATAACATCTTCATCTCTTATACGATCTTGGCCCTCTATCGGC
Source organism: Lygodium microphyllum (assembly GCF_053477565.2). Classification (NCBI taxonomy): domain Eukaryota; kingdom Viridiplantae; phylum Streptophyta; class Polypodiopsida; order Schizaeales; family Lygodiaceae; genus Lygodium; species Lygodium microphyllum. Next base: position 178,284,087 of record NC_141136.1, on the reverse strand, counting down.
TCGTTCAAAGTGATCTGATAGATGTCTTCCGTGGTGGATCCCTCTTTGGACTCATCACTTGATGATGTCTCACTGGTAGATAAATCTTCTAATGTCTCCAATTCTGTAGAGGATAGAGGAGCTCTCTCACTCTGCGGGGACTCAGGATAAGCATCAACCACCACACGCTGGGCACCTCTGCCGAATATTAGTCGACTGGCGGGTATATCTACTTGGCAGTCCACTTGCAAGATCCAAGGTCATCCGAGTAATACTTGGTAACTTGGATGGCCTGCAAAACCAATCACCCTAAAGTCCAACATGCATTCTACATTTGCAACAGTGACATGGACCTTTGTAATGCAGCCTTTCGGTTGCCTCAAACTATCATCTGCCATTTTGAGAATTCTGGAGGTATCTTTCTGGATCGCAAGACCCAACCTTTCCATCAGTTTAGAACTCATAATGTTAACAGATGATCCTGTGTCGACAATGGCATAATCTACTAATATCCCATCGACATAGGCTGCAACCCTTGGGCAATTCTTCTCAGCATGCTCGAACCAGTCATCACCAACTCGCGCAATACCCAAAGGTTCTACGATATACCCGGTACGTAGGATCTTTCTAAATTCCTTGCGTACTCTTGGGGAAAGCTTAATAAGCTGTAAAAGATTCACATCCGGCTTGACTTCGCAAAGAGAGCTCGCCAAATCGAATTCATGATAGTTTGATAGAGTTCACTTTTCACGCCAAACCATCCGCTCTTTAGGTCGCTAAACCGGCTTTATTGCCTCTTTTTTAACTTTCACCTTCTTCTTTGGTGGTTCCTTATCGACTTTACTTTCCGTGGGCTTCAAAGGTCCCCCTTCCATGGCAGGATCCAAAACTTGCGTTCCTTTGTCGCCTTGTTTAGGGTTTCTGTCAACAGGCTTATCCTTGTCGGCTTCTCTACCCTTTTGACCTCTTGTAAGAACAACTCGCAGATTAGAGGTTTCAGCATCATTAACATGTACAGCCTCAATCAAACTCACCCCACTACCATTAGGTAGCTCCTCCACTGTAGTCTTTGGTCGTTGAAGTATTTGTTTAGGCCCGTCTTCTCGCTGGGAATCATTTCCTTGGGCACGATGATTAATAGGCCTTGGCTGCTGACTACCGCGCTGGAGGGAACTGATCTTACTCCAGCAAGTAGCTGCTAAATGGCTGGATTTTCCACAGATGTCGCACTTAACATTTGGGCAATTTCTTGGATAGTGTTGCCCACCACACCATTTGCAAGTAAACCTCGAAGGTGCACCCTCATCTAGGTATCTACTTCCTATCAAATTTTGTTGTTTTTTAAGGAAGTTGACATCAACGGCTATTTGCCGATACTGCTCCATAATCATGTCGGTATAATGCTTCATCATGTCCTTAACCTCGCCAAGAACATTGGAAGTGCTCGACTCATAGCCTTCAAACATTGGAAGCGCTCGAACATTGGAAGCTGGTAATAAAGGGACATTCTACATCATGTTGCCTCTTCCATTAGGGTTAGCCATCGCTATCCCTTGGCCACTACTGCCGTTGGCCGTCGCTAAATCCATATTCGAATTACCTCGAGAAGCATAGGCTGCTTGTAGTCGGGATTCCACCTCTTGTGCTCGTGTAATGGCAGTGTTTATATCCCCCAAGGGGACACTACTCAACTGCAATTAGATGTTAAAGTCCAAACCATGTAGGAAATATTGCAATTGGGCAGCTGTGGGGATAGGAATAGAGGTGTCCAACTTACGGAAAACCTCTTTTATTTTCTTCGCATAAGCACAAATATCCTCGTGTGGTTCTTGGCGGGTCACGTTGAGTACACGCAACCAATATTGCCCACCCCTTTCAGGGGAAAACTCCCTTCGACAAGCTCCATAAAATGAATCAATATTTAATATGGTTCCGGCTTCTACACCATGATACCATATAGCGGCTCTTCCTTTGAGAGTCATGTTGAAGAACATCATTAAATGTCCTTCTTCTTGGATGCGACAGTTAAACATCAGCTTTTGAAACTCCCTAATGTGGAGTTCCGCATCTTCCTCAACTAGCCCATTAAAAATGGGTAGCGGGTAACGTAGAGCCGGAAAATCCGTCGTTCCTGCTGGAATTGCAATAGGTTGCACCATGATGAGGATTGGATTTGCACTAGGAATAAGGGACGGTGGGGTTACACCTCCCGCACTTGATGTAGACTGGCTTATGGAAGAAAGGGGAGCACTAGAGCTTCCACCTTCTCCTAACTTACTGCTTGTGGCCCCAAGACCACTAGATCAACTCCCTCGTAAGGGTTCAGCACCGCTACGCTTAGGGGAATATCTCCTAAAAATTTCAGTACATCGCCTAGCTCTTTCGTCTCTTTCTTGCTTTTGGATTTCTGCTAGACGATGCTTATTGATAAATAATGGATCAATCACAGTATCCTTTGGCATAAACTACTAGTTGGTCCCTAGACAACCAGGATTCGAGGACCGCCACTGTTAAGCTGCTCCCGGCAGACGCACGACTGATGGAACCTAGAACGGGCCGGCACTGGCTCGTACACTAGCCGGACCTCTATCTCATGCGCTCAACAACCCCACGGCCTCCCAGCCAGGAGCGTTGATGACACATACATTGCCTTCCTAAATATCTTGCGTTTGTATTACATCGTTTGTAATCCACTCTTCTCTCACCCACTACTCCTCAGAGGGAGTCCCTTACACATTGCCTAATGGAACGAAGCACAGACATAGGGGGTCCTCCAACGGCTGAGTGCCGCCACCCCTCTGCGACAATCCTACACCTTGGGGATTGACCCCTCGGTGCGTCGCTCAACATATAAACATTTCGCACAAAATCCACTCAAGGTACCATTTAATCGTATACAGGAATGTATCATTGTCCTTACTTCTCTTTCCCCTAGACCCCACGACTATCCTATGGCTTAGGGTGTCCTGTCTCTCACTCGACGTGGGTCAAGGTCCTAATGAAAGCAATTGCTGTGCATCCAGGATTTCTGATACCTTTAAATATTTCCATGACTTATGCATATTGTGGATGCTAAGTGCTCAAACAATTATGAAATCAATATTGTACACATGTGGAAAACATCCTTTTAATGATTTTCAACTACCGTTCTTATGCGGCATTGCACGAACCTAGCACCGAGGGAACCCTCGTGCTACTAGGCTCTCATTCTATAACTATTCACCGACCTATATGGCATGCAAACAAAAACTAGCAATCTTTTCATCATTTTACTCCACATTTAGACACATTTTAACCACTCTACCCTCCCATCGATCAAGTGTTGCATTGTTGTATAGATTTATAAGGCATTTTGCCATCATTTTATGTATAAAAAGTGGAAAAAGTCGCACTAGAACAAGAAGGTGGGGCTGAACTGAGGAAAATCCTCATGCTTCAGTCCCCACAAACATTCACGAACATTGTTCTTAATTCTCATTAATTTTCCGCACCCAAAATGCATTTTCCCCCTATTTTTAGTGGTTTTTCTCTATTTTCCTTGTATTTTTCCTTATTTTTTGCATTATTTAATTACTGAAAATTCAAGATAGGTTATGGGCTATGGCCCTTAGTTCCTTCTTACGACAAAAATGAAAATTTAGTTGGTGTTCCTATTTATTCTTCCATTTTTATGCTCAAGAACATCATTTTCCCTTGATTTTTCACATTTTACGTGTTTTAGTGTATTATTTTGAGACAGAAGATGCATATTTTTCCAATTTTCTAATTATGATCAACAAATACTCATGGAAAATAGCAACATAAACAATTTTTAGCCCACATGAACAACATTTTATCAATCAAAAGCCATGAAATCTCAAATTTCGTTTGAAAAAATTGAATTACCGCTTATTTGCATGTCTCGGGTTTCATGTCCATGGCTGCAAATCTAAAAATCAGCAGCACTTCATGCTCATGACGATCACAAGTCACCATTTCCAGCCCGTGGAGCAATCCGATCGATGCCGGACAAGCCTCCACCATGCTTTTTTCTTCCTTTCTCTTCCCACATGAACTCCCCCTTAGAGGAGAGAGAGGGAGGAGAGAGAAAGACTGATTTTCTCTCTCCCTCTACAGGCTGCCATTGACTGCGCGGAACGGAGCGATGTGGAGTGCGGAGTGAGTGTAGTTGCCTGCTGCCATTTGTTTCAGGGCTTGCTTTCAAGCCATCATCTCCATTTTGGGGGGGGGGGGGGGCGCCGTTTTTTCCGCGGCGCCTACAGCATGCCGCCCCCCCTCAATCTTGTTTTTTTTTGGAGGGGGGGATGCCCCTTCACAAAGGCACCCCTTCACTTCTCTTTTTTGGGCACCTCCCAAATTTTGACTGGCCTTTTGGCCCTTTTCCCGCCTCTCTCGCACACGGTGTCCGAATCCCGATCTGAAAATTTCTGTGAGCTCGTCTCGGCATCCCGCACTGACTGATAGCTTCTCTGACTCGCGTAGGCGCATGAGAAAATTACTAAAAATCCGCAAGTGTTGCCCGGGCGTCCTTAGAGCACTTTGACACTTAAAATCGGCCTAGGTCGAGCCGTCGCCTTTGACATTGGATATTTTTCCCTTGATATTCATAATTTTTAGCTATTTTTAAGCATATCCCGGCACCAAAATTCCACTCTCAGATACAGGTCTTATGAACCGCAGGAATTTCTTAGCATGGGTTTCTATGCCTAATAAGGGCCTTTCAGTTACCGCCCTTCTGCGAGAGTTTGAGAGCCGCTATGATCAGTTGGATGGAACTGAGCAGCAAGCTTTGGAGATGCAGAAAGTGGAATTATTTTTACAAGCTGCTGATGCTGATTTACAGGAAAAGTTGGATGATCTTTTGGAAGATCAAGCTACCGATTCAGGTTTAAAGACCGAGTGGAGACATGTCATTGATGCTGTGAATGCGCTTGTTAAGAAGCAGCGCAGGAGGGTACGATTGCATTGTAATACAGGATCTGCTTCTGAAAAATTCTTGGAGACCTCTACTTCTACCCGTGCTGCAAGTTCTATGCCTAAGACTACTCCTCCTGTTGTAAATCCACCAGTTCTTGCTACTCTAGTGCCCTTATTAGCAGATGATGTTATTAAAGGCTTGGCAGATTTGACGATAGAGGCAGTCAAAGCTGAAGTTGGGAAGTTAAAAGAGTAACTTATGTCAGTACTTGCTATAGCACCTGCTCCAGTGATTGCTTTTCCAGCTGGCCAAAGAAAAGGGAGATGATGTATTTGGTGCGATAGTACAGAGCACCAACACTGCAGAGATTGTGATGCTTTTCAGGAAGCGTGTAAGAAGAAGGTAGTGTTTTGGGGACAAGATGGGAAGATATGGCTGACAGAGACTGGTGCTTCTCTTGACACGAACTTTGGTAAGGGAGGCATGAAGAAGCTCGTTGATGATATGGCTGCGCGATCAGCTTATGTGAGTGTTAGAGGAGATACTTCAGCTTATGGAGTCCAGCTTGAGCAGAAATTAGATGGAGACTCTGCTTTATGGTCCTCTGCCTTGGAGATAGCGAGAAGAGGGAACGTTCAAGCATCCACTATGACTTGTGTGGGCTCCAGCATCCGAGGAGAAACGGGATGGGATTCTCCTGTTGAGAGGTATTCTATTTTTGCTTATATGGCGAAAACACAGGGTTTAGATGCCATGGTTGAGGAAAAGAGAAGAAAAGATGAGGAGGGTCTTAGCACCTCCAAAAAGACTAGAGGGGGTGTCTTTGTTTCACCACCTGTTACAGCTCCACCTATGACGAGTTCTCCAACACAATCAGGTCCTGAACAACCTATGGCAGACAAACGGATGAAAGAAAAGAGACAACCAAGAAAGGAGCCAGGATTCAAGCTCTTGTCAAACCTTGATATGCAGACGAATATGAGTAAGATTTTTCATGAAAGAATTTTAAATAGTGAAGTCACTTTTACTGTTGGGGAAGCTCTTGGCATTGCTAGAAGAGAAATATAGGATCAGATGCAGGATCTTTTGCGGAGGAAACGACATGCAATGGAAGGACCTGCTTTACAGGGGTTATGGCATGGAGCTCTTGGGAAAGAGCATGATGATGAAGTGATGGTTGAGAATGCTTCTGTCAATCCGCAGTTGGAGAAAATAGTTTAGCCTATGCAGTATGAGGATGATGATACCCCTATCCTTATTCCTCGCTGCCATTTTTCACGTAGTCATTGGGCTAGAGCAACCACTGAGACGGTGGTAAGGATTGGAGAGAAACAGATTCCTTTGGTCGCTTTAGTCGATCATGGTTCCGAGATTAATCTTATTGTTCGAGGTGTTTATGAGAGTGGCAAGTGGCCCATGGATGCAGAGCATGGCTGGCGCATGAGAGTAGCCAATAATACTTATGGTGATATGTTTGCTGCTTGTCCGAGTATCAGAATTTCTATTGGCAATGTTGAAGAGGATTATCATTGCTTTGTTCAAGATTCTTGCTCTTATCTGATTATTCTTGGACAGCCTTTCATTACAAAAGCAAGAATGGAGACGAAAGTGATGGATGATGGCTCAGCCTATGCACGGATACACAGTAAGGATGGTATGCGAGCTGTTCAGTTTATGACTGTTGGAGTAAATCATCCGAGAAATAGGGACTCCTTGCATGAGGCACCACTACCTGCGAAGGAGTTGGATTTTCATTAGGTACCGATGTCTTGCGAGACGTCAGTGGTACGGAGTGGAGAAAAGAGGAGATCTCGCCTCCTGGTAGCCAGTCTTTCTCCACTAAATTTTTTGGTTTTTCTTCAGATAGTTCAGTGAGTTATTAGAAAATTTCAGATTTGTCTAGAGCTGCCAGGTAGTACATTGGTCGTAAGGAGAAAGAGTTGAAGACTGCAGGTATTTTGCAAGCAGAAAAGCATGTGGATAGGCTATACGAAGGAATGTCTTATACAGATACATTGTCTGAGATGGGAAATATGTTGAAAACTGATGTATGTAAAGGTTCAAGGATCATACCTGTGCAAACCCTGGATATGTATCAGGAAATTTCTGATTTTATGCTAAAAACAGAGTCAGAGGTTGAGAAAACTCAGCAAACAGAATCTATGGCTGATCTTGATCGGCTTTCAGAGTTGCAGAGGGCTGAAACCTTTCAACCAGCAGAGTTAAATGCTGGAAAAATTCAGCATATAGAGTATGAGGCTGCATCATGGCAGTCCATAGAGCAGAGGGCTGAAACCTTTCAGCCAACAGAGTTTAATGCTGAAAAATTTCAACATAAAGAGTTTCAGGTTGCACCCATGCAGACCATAGAGCAAAGGGCTGAAATCTTTCAGCCAACAGAGTTGAGAGTTGTTGAAAAATTGCAGAAATTGCAGCAAAGAAAAGAGTGCCTGACTGATGCCAAGGTTGACACGAAGTATAAAACAGTTGATAAGAAGGTTAAACCAGTTGCAGGGCCGCTTCCTCTTGATAGTGATGAGCAGATAGAAAAAGCTATGAAGCAGTCTATGTTGAGAGATCCTGCAAATATTGGACATAAATTTACAGCTAAAACTCTTGCAGAATTGAAGATTGGAAATGATGATTTCGTGCTTCCAGTGGAAAAATAATGTTTTAGAGAGATGCTTGGACGACATGGTAAGGCATTTGCTTTCTTTTCTCATGAAATTGGCTGCATTAGTCCCGAATTGGTTGCGCCTATGGTCATCTTCACTGTCCCTCATGTGCCATGGAATATACATCCTATACCTGTGCCTAGAGCACACTTGCCAAAGCTGATAGAGTTGCTGAATGAGAAGATTAAGATGGGGATTTTGGAACCCTCTTCTGCGCCCTATTCTAACAAGTGGTTTACTGTACCAAAGAAGAATGGAACCTTGAGATTTATTCAAGATATGCAGCCCGTGAATAAAGCGACAATCAGGAATGTGGGAATAGGTCCAGTTGTGGATGAGTTTGCCGAGGCTTTTGCAGGACGATCCATCTATTCCCTAGGTGACTTGTATTCTGGTTATGACCAGTTTCAGCTTGCCTTGGAAAGCAGGGATATTACCACTATGCGGATACCTATTGGTGTTGTGAGGATGTGAACCTTGCCTCAAGGTGCCACTAACTCAGTTGCTCATATGATGAATGCTATGCATAAAGTTCTGCGAGACTATATTCCGCAGTATACCATGCCTTTCCTAGATGATGTACCTATTAAGGTTTGTGCAGAAGAAGAAAAGAATGAGAGTCTTGATTTGCGAGGATGTAGACAGTTTGTGGCTGAACACTTGGTTGCTTGTGAGCAAATATTGACATGATTAGAGGAGGTGAATTTGACTCTTTCAGGGCTGAAATCTGTCTTTGGTGTTAATGAAGTCATCATAGTTGGGCATATGGTTGGTTATTATGGCAGGAAGACTTCACCTACAAAGGTGGATGCCATAAGCAGGATTGCAGAGTATTGCTCGACTACCTCAGAGGTGCGGAGATTTATGGGAGCTTGTGTATTTTACATGATTTGGATTCCTCATTTTGCTCACATAGCAGATGTTCTCTATCAGCTACTTCGAAAGGGGCAAAAATTTCATTAGGATGAGAAGCATTCGAAAGCCATGCGTAAACTCAAGAAGCTGTTGCAGTTAGCTCCTACTCTTCACAAGACGGATTATCAGTGTGGATGGCCAATCATGTTGATAGTTGATACTAGCCCTATTGGCATAGGTTGGGCAATGGGACAAGATGATGCTGATGGGAATAGATATGCAATCCGTTTTGGAGCTAAAGTTCTTAATGAGCGATAGAGGAGATATTCGCAGATTAAAAGAGAGTTGTGGGGAGTAGTCACTGCATTGAAGTGTGATAAAGAGTATTTTATTGGTGCTTCAATTGTTGTGGAAACAGATCGCTTGCCTTTGCTTGGCATGACTACTAGCTGTTCAACTCCAGATATACCGATGCTTAGGTGGATTGCCTACATCAAATCATTGAATCCAAAATTTCGACACATAGTAGGAAAAGATAATCCAATTGTGCTGACATGCTGTCTAGAGCGAGTTATGAGGATGAGGAGTCATTGCTTGTAGAAGATGATGAGACAGAGTTTGCAACTTCTGTCCTTGTTCATGATTGTCATGTATCTACTGTTGAAGCTTTTACTAAAGAACTCTATGTTGGTGAGTGGCTACAAATTGGTCAGTATCTGAGTTCATTGACTCGAAGAGCTGATTGGACAGATGATGTATTCAAGAAAATCAGAAGAAAGGCTTATGGGTATTTCTTGAAAGATGGTTTTCTTTGGAAGCACCCAAAGAAGAGAGGTCGCCTACCCTTGAGAGTAGTTTGTGAGGCAATGATACAAATACAGATTATGCGAGAGTTTCATGAGAGTTCTTGGGCTGGAGATAGAGGTGTGTGGGCTACGTATGAGAAAATCAAAGAAAGATACTAGTGGAAAGGGATATATAAGGATGTTTCCCAATTTGTGGAGACTTGCAGGGACTGTCAGTGTCTACTCTTTAGTGCAGCATTGCGATGAGTTGCATCCGACCTACCCGCTATGTATGCATTATAAATAGGTGGTTGACTTGGTTACTTTGCCAGTGGGACTTTGGCAGATGAGATATCTTGTCTTGGCCAGGGAGGATCTTACAAACTATGTTGAAGGCAGATCTTTGCAGATGAAGACCACTACTACAGTATGTAAATTCTTGTTGGAAGAAATATTTTGCAGGTATGGATGTATAGGCAAGATTATTGCTGATCGTGGAGAGCTAGATGCAGATGAAGCTAGAGAATTTTTCTCACGGCTTGGGATTAAGTTGGCTCTTACTACTGCCTATAATCCAGAGGGGAATGGCAAGAGTGAAAGAGGGCATCCACCGATGGTTAAGGCATTGGCAAAAGCTTGTAGAGGTCGGATTGGAGATTGGATGAGATTACTGCCTTTTGCATTGTGGGCAGACCGCTCTACACATAGCGTGACTACTGGATATATGCCTGCAGAGTTGATGTATGGGAAAAAACCTGTCATGCCTACTGAAATTTGTGCTCTCATGTGGAGTGCTCTTCCTTGGCATGAGAATTTATCAAGAGAGGAGCTTCTAGCTCTTCGGATTCGTCAACTAGAGAGAAGGGCAGAAGACGTGCAGCTAGCAGTTGATCGTTTGAAGGTAGCTCGACTCAAAAACAAGGACAGGTTTGATTTGAGGCATCGCTTGCGGCCTAGATCCATAAAAGAGGGAGATTGGGTTCTAGTCTATGACAGTAGCCTAGAGAATCAACATAGCAGTATGAGAAAAATGGTTCAAAGATGGTTTGGACCGTATGAGGTGAAACAGGTTTTTGACAATGCTACCAATGAGTTGGCTGAATTGGATGGGACGGTATTGAGGATGCCCATTGCTGGAAATGAGTCAAGATTTTCAAGAGAAGAGAAGATGAAGAGTATGCACTTGAAGCATTAGCAGAAGAAGCAGAGAATATGGATGAAGTAGTTGATGAAGAAATAGGTCTACTGGAAACTGATGAAGAATTGGACCTGTTTGTGGACTTAGATGATCCTGGATAGTTGGCTCATCCGGAGGATGCGCAGGTTTAGAGGGGGTGGATGTCGTGCTGCTGCGCATCCGAGCCGTGAACACCACTATTTTTGTTGTGCATCTGTGTTATCTTTTCGCGTGTGTTTCATTGTCTTTGATTGCTGCATTATCTTTTCGTCCTTTTCAGTACCCGCATCCAATGTACATACTCCACTTGTCTATTTGTGTTTGCGTGTGTTTCTGTTTGCGTGCATGTTGTGTGTGTGCTAGAAAAATATGAAAAACTGATGCCAAAGAATATTATTATGCTGTCAATTTCAATGATGAATTCCAAGAAAAGCGCAGGACATGCTTCTAATCCCCAAAACAAACAAGTTGTGCTTTGGCGTTGGAGACCCCCAAAAGCAAGGGGACATCGAAGTTAATATCGAGGATGGAGATAATGATGAAATTATGAAGTTTGTCTATGGCTTTTGGGAGTCAAGCAAATCTTACATCCTCAAAAGGAATTGAGGAGTCTATAAAAAGAAGAAAAAGCACTTGAACATTTCAGAAGGGGACACATGTGCATTTTATAGATTACAACAAAGTTATGATCAAGGAACCAATAACTCCATCCCAAGGTACGCAATGGAAACAGGCATCAATTGCATCCACCCAATGGCCATTGGACGTATGAAGGAGGTTCTTACACGCAGTCCTTACCTCACAGCTTTGATCACCTTAAGGCCACAACAAGCCAACCGCAACCAATGGCACTCCACAAGACTGAGAAGTACCATGGCAGAAGCTACTTATTTAATCTAAACTATGCACCCCAAAACGAAGATGACGTGAATGATGAGAATTACGTGGATCACCTTGCTAATGTAGAAATGGGAAAGCAATGTGGTTACAAAGATGGATGCAACTAAATTTGTTGCATAAACATGCGTGACAGGAGCCTTTCTGGGCTGAGCCTATTCTTGTCAAGGGGGAGCTTTTCCTGGAGTGGAGCCCTGATCAGTCCCAGCCTGGCATGCTCGAGAAAAAATGGACGCAGAGAGTTTTGGGGTAGCGCTTAGCTGCAATGGCTGCTGCTATGAAGGGCCTGTTTTTATGACTTTTCCTACCAAGGCATTATCTCCTTTGATGCTTGAGGATTATCGAAAAGTAATGACGGAGAGAAGAGGTCAACAGGAGCAGTTCACTGTATTGCAGATTCATGAGTGTATGAAAAAAGTGATTGCTGTTGATTTGCGGCAAACTGTGTCTGTGGGTACAGATATCCAACTTCGTGCTTATTATGCTGGCCATGTTCTTGGTGCGGCGATGTTCTATGTCAAAGTGGGTGACACCAGTGTGGTATACACTAGGGATTAGAATATGACTCCAGACTGACATTTGGGAGCAGCATAGATTGATCACTTGGAGCCTGATTTGATTATTACAGAGTCAACTTATGCAACGACGATACGAGAATCCAAGAATACTCACGAGCGGGAGTTCTTGCAAGCTTCATCTTGATCATGTAGGAGCACTTCCTTACTTCACAGAAGTATGTGGTTAGGAAGGAGCCACAGATCCTACGTTCCTTTACTTCGCAGATGCTTTGAAGGAAGTTAAATGCTGAGGATGCTCGACTGCAATTTTGAAGATGCTACTGCAGTTGATGATGAAGATGTACCGGAGCTTGTAGAAGGGGAGACATTCTGCCCAGCTTTCTTATAGACGAGATTAGCCATCATCCTAATCTCTATTAATACCTAAAGAAGAGTGGAGATAGGGATGCAGAAATAAAGAAGAAGGGAAAAACCTTCATATTGAGATTGTTCAGCAAATTCGTGGGAGATATCTACTATGATGTTGCGTGAAGATTTGCTGTTTTCTTTGTTTTGGTCATCAAAAGAATGAAATAAAAGCTTGTTGATGTTACAAGATAGATTTTCTTGCAGTAGAATCCCTTTTTCCTTGGTGTTCCTCTCGGGGCTCCAACCTCCTAGACTAGGATCTGAGCATGTTATGGATGATGTAGAAATAGGATGTGCAATCCAAGAAACAACTTAGCTATAATTTCTTTTTAGATATTGTGAATGCTAAAATGACCTGAAGAGAGTGCTTGAAGATTGGATCCTAAATAGTAAAGTGGAGTTCACTTTAGGTGAGATCTTGGGGATATCTAAGAGAGAGTATGGAAAGGGTACAGTAGAGTTACAGGGATTCTGTGATTCAAACATGGCGAGCAACACTGGTACACTCACATTCGATTCCCTCACTCTTAACTCTCAGCTCTCAACTCTATCCCTGCTCATTCCTGTCACGTACACCATGGCACTCACGCTCAACAACCAACTCCTCCCAACGAAGAGTCGTCAACCTCCTTGAGGCAATTAAGGCTGAATAAACACTAAAACGAGGTGGTAACTGGGAAAAAAGAATTATCACCATGCCTTTAGAAGTGACCACCTTCCCTGCGTTTTGCACTTGCATTTGAAGCTGCCTCAGCTTGTTGATATGCTCCTGCATAGAAGATGACTTGTTGACACTCTTGGTCCTCATTTGCACTTCCAAAGAATCTCATTTCACGACGGTCATACAATTATACATCTGATCAAGCTCCAACCATATCTCCCAGCAAACCCTCTACATGGGAGATCATAGCTGTAGTACATGAGAGAAAAAAAAACGAGCGGATGTGAACATTTAATTTGTCCCAATGTGCCTAAGCCTTTGCTAACTCCAACTTATCACTTGTAGAGAGTCTGGACTCGTCTTACGAAGGATGATGGATAGACTCTGTAACAAGCTCCCCCAAATCATACGACTCCAAAATGGCAAGCATCATAACTCGCTAGATGCGGTAGTTCTCACCATTGAGCTTTTGATTTGATGGAAGAGCTGATAACATGGGCACGTTCCGGTCCATGATCGCCTGAAACTTTGTCTCGGTCGCAAAGACATCTTCATCTAAAATGCCTACACAAAACACAAAAGCAGACCCCTCTGACTGTGTAAATGCAATCTGCTAAGGCTCTTCTCTACTCATCCTGCATCTTCTACACCCATCAGAGGCGATGAAAAGGTAAAATCTGCACTTGAAGGCCTAAAATGCAGCCTTCTTTCTTCTCAAACAATAAAAACCAGCAGCACCTTCAGTAACTCTACTCCTTTCTCGCACGCTCACACTCGCCTCAGCCTTGTTCTAGTGCGCAACCCTCTTGCTCGCCCTTGAATGCTGAAAACGCAGCCTTGTGTCCCGCTGAAATCTCCTCTTTAGGTAGGTCCAGTCCTTCAATGCTCTGATACCATGTCAGAGTGAAGCAGTGCAGAAGTGTATGGCCAAGACAGAGAGTGAACAGAGAAAGAAAAAAGAGAGAGAAAGAACAATGGAACACGGAAAATCTGCAATGATAAATGTTGTATCATTATAGATGGGTTATTGATCTTGTGACCATGCCTACACGAATATGGAATATGCAATATTTAGTGCTTGCAAGAGAGGATCTAACCAATCAAGTTGAAGGCAAAGCCTTAACAATCAAATCCACTCAAGCCATTTGTCATTTTTTGCTTGAAGAAGTATTTTGTAGATATGGTTGTGTGGGTAAAGTAGCTGCAGATAGAGGAGAGTTGGATGCTGATGAGGCACACAACTTCTTTGCTCAATTGGGTGTTAAGATGGCTTTAACATCATCCTAGAACCTTGAAGGCAATGGAAAGAGTGAGAGAGGTCATCAACCTATTCTCAAAGCTCTAGCAAAGTCTTGTAGAGGAAAGATCAAAGAATGGCCTAAAATGCTACCTTTTGCATTATGGACTGACTGGACTACTCACAGTTCAGTAACTAGCTATATGCCAGCTGAACTTATGCATGGACAACAACCAATTATGCCAATTGAAGAATATATTCTCACATGGAGTCTTCTACCTTAGGAGGAAGGCATCAGTAGAGAAGAGTTGCTGACTTTGTGCATATGGCAGCTAGAAAGAAGGTCTAAAGATGTTCAAGCAACTATTGAGAAGCTAAAGACAACGCGACTAAAGAACAAAAGAAGATTTGGTAAGTGACATCGATTTCGTCCAAGAGAAATTCAAGAAAATGATTGGGTGCTTATCTATGACAGCAGCCTAGACAATCAATACAATGCTTCTAGGAAGATGTTAAAGCATTGGTTTGGCCCATATGTGGTAAAGGTCGTTCATGACAATGCCACATATTCATTGGCTGAATTGGATGGAACAAGCATGAAGATATCCATAGCTAGAAAAAGAATCAAGATCTTCAAATGAAGAGAAAGTTCAACATATGAGCTAGAAGACTTGAATATAATTCAAGAACATAAAGATATAGAAGAAGAAGAAGAGGCAGAAGATGAAGACATTGACATGGCAGAAGATACTTCTTTTGACATTGCAAATCTGTAAGACTTTGGCACATGCCAGAGGATGTGTAGGTTAGGAGGGGTGGATGTCCTGCCGCTACACGCACACCGTGTAAAAAAATCTAGAGTGTGGCTTCCTTTTAGATTTAGAGAGCCAATGCCACTTTAGGTATTAGTATTAGTATCCATGGTTCAAAATATTAGATTTTTTGGACAAATTTTTAATCAATTTTTTATATTCTAGATATTATCTCTTGTAAAAAATCCATAAGACTATAGATAACTTCTAGATTAGCAGGACATGTAAAAGAAAGCATGTAGTTTTCAATCAATTTGAGAAGATTTTATGTAAAAAAAGAGATAAGCGAGATCGTGCAATGCGGGATCACTGTTTTCAGGCAGTGAACAACACTCCGAAAGTGGGAGACGAGGAAGGAGTGATCTGGCAGGATTCTGGTTCAGGTGTCTTGATATTTAACCCCCCTTTTGGCGCCATTGGAGGCATCAGATTGGCGATCTGAGTAGCATAGAGGAAGGTATTATTTTGTATACGTTTTTGTCTATTAGAGTTATATTTTCTTGTAATGCTGAAAGAAACTGACAGGCTTGATCTCTATTAGTATTCTTCTATATTTTCTAATTCTTTTTGGGAGTATTCTTCTACATCTTCAATCTCTTCGAACCCCTTCTCTTTCGTCTACTCCTCTCCTTGAATCTAGTTTCATTGTGCTGTCACTTTTCTTTAAGAACCTGGCTTGAAACCTTGAACCCTTCTCTTATCTCTACCATCTCTGGAGTCTAAGCTCTTAAATCCCCATACATTCTTCTCTTGCCAAACCCCTGTGGTGACCTTCAACCCTACTCACTACGACATCGGCCATCAAAAATGATAATTTCTTCTAGGTAATTTGAATACACACTATCGCCTAGTGCTTTCCAATGCCAGCGCTGCCTGCTCTACAGATCAACTGAAGCATTCACAATTGTCAGAAAATAATAAAATTAAACTGAAAAAAGTGAATACCTAGCAGTCTTCAACTACAAAATAAATAAATTGGTTGGAACTCTGTCTTGACCTTAATTAAATACGAGTGCACTCTAAACTCATAAACATCCATTAATTTAAATATGCTCGCATAAGGAATCCACCTTGTGTACGAGCCCCGACAAATAAATATAGTTTTACGAAATCCACCACAAAATCTCACGGAATCCACCATGGAATATGTCTCCTAGCATCACATTGTCTTCAGCATCCTCCTTATCTTGATCCTTGTCTGTTTTGTCTTCATCTTTCGTTGCAACTTCAAGAATTTTAGCTTCACCTTAGCTTTTTCAGATCTCGGTATTTTGGCTCTTGGAAGAAGTCTTTCTTTGCAATTATCACCAGTGGACTCGAGCAGCCTGGGACTCTAGCTTTGGCTACCTCATCGAAGAAAGTTAGTACATGAGAAACAACTCCATTGCTAATTACACATACAATGTTTTCATTTAGTATTCCTCATGGTATAAGATGAAGAACAAACTTCTTTCCTTCATTATTGTATATAATATGAGCAGCATTTGATCCCCATCATACTACTCTACTAGAATGTCAACAAGTTTTCCCTTTCCTTCATCACCCCATTGGGTTCCAAACACGACACAGACTTGACCCTAGAGATTTGTATGGGTCGACACCAGTCGTCTTCTCCTCTACCAGGGCTTGGGAGCTGTTGATGCTGAGTTGTGTGATCTCTTCCACAATAGCCAGGGCATGCTTCTTGTTTATTGTGGTCTCATTGACCTCTCTGTTCTCATTTCAAAAGTAGTGGCTTGGCAAAAGAGACACTTCCCGAAACTGCAAATGCCCAATGGCCTTCTTGTATTCAACTTCAAGCATGTGATTTTGATCTAGTGCTAATGTTTTTGAGTTGCCCAAAGTCATTCCCTTGTAGAGTGATTTGATTTTGTCATACTGCTCGACATATCTGGAGCATGTAGCTAGGGACTTCCATATTTGATCACAATAAAACATGAAGGCACTAAGAAACCTCTCATGCTTGTATGTTTGCATCACCCACGATCTTATTCTACTTAGTTGTAGAGGCGCTTACATGTTTTCTTGAATTTAACCATCAGAGCAAGGCTTTCAACACTTTGCTAGTCACAACACTTCTTCTATGTCATCACCATCATTGTTTCCAACAACTCGAATCTCATTAATCAAAGGAGAATTAAAATTTGTATTCTTTCTTGATAGTCACCCAAATTGTTAGTTTCATAAATGTGCTTACAAAATCTAATGTTTGAAGTCTCTTAGATGTCACAAACCATCTTATGAGGGGTGAGTATCCTCCCCATTTCACCCTCATGTATCTCATCTAATATCTTCAGTCATTTGACTTCTTTCTTATGTTTTCTTGTTTTGGATTACAATATTGCATATTTAGCTTCATTGTCATTGGTTTCATCAAGTTTTATAGTTTCTTTTCTTATCAATTTCCCATGTGGATCATAAACTACAATTCCTCATGATGATGCTTGGGGTGCTTTACGAAATGATCCATCAAAATACACCAAAAATAAGTTTTTTATTTTTGGTTTCACTTCTTGTTTATCTCCAAATTTTCGTTTTAGAAAGAAAGAACTTCCTCTTTAAGTGAGAATGTCTGCTCTTGTAGCCCTAGTTGAATCCTAAACGTGTAACTTATTAAAATTCTTCAAGTTCAACAATACATTTCATAACTCTCCTTGAAAGTTTTGAGTTATTCACTAACTGTGGTAATAGTGTATAGCTTGTCAGAATAGTAAAAGGTTTTGGTAGTAAATACCTCCTAAACTTTCTATAAACAAATATTACACTTATCATTACCAACTCAATTTCAATATATGTTCTTTCTATTTGCAACTTCACTCAACTTGAAAAATACGTAGGTCTCAAATATTGAGAATTCGTTCCGTGTTGCATAAGAATTGCTCCAATAGCATCTTCTCAAACTAAAGGATTCACAAAAAAATTCATTTTTCCAATCAAGCACTTGGACTGATGATGCATGACCTATAGTTTCCTTAACTTGTAGAAACACTTCCTCAGCCTCTACTGTCCACTCTAAAGGATCTTTCTTGACTACCATCTACAATGGATAGAGCAATTGAGATGCCAAAGGTACAAATCTTGATAGGTATCTTACCTTATCCTAGGAAAGGACCTAACACTTTGTTTACCCTCGCTTGATACCAAGCCGATGTCGCAGCGTGTAGGGTTGAAGGTCACCACAAGGGTTTGGCAAGAAAACTAGCCAAGACAAATGGAGATTGTCTTCAAGACATAAATAGATTATAGTGAATGTGTTAAAAGGTTCAAGAGGTACTTCTTGGTCAATCACTGGGGTTTGAGAGAGAAGATTGTATTGGGGTTCAAGAGCTTAGACTCTAGAGTTGGTTGAGATAAGAAAAGGGTTGATACAAGAGTACTACCTCATAAGTTCAATTTCAAGTCAAGCTTGTTTTCTTATAAGAGTAGTCATGGATTATGAAATTAAGTACATGTATCATCAACAACTCTACATCCCATCATTCAACTTTGTATGATTACATTCAATGTAAACTGAAGCTTATGAGTCAATTACAAGGCTTGAGGGACAAATACCTTTTCTTCAAGAGAGCTTCAAATAAAGTTCCAGATAAGGCTAAGTTACCACAACCAAGATGTAAAGAGGGAAAGATTTTCTTAGTTCAATTCAAAGCATAAATGAATGGTCTTCAAACATTGTCCTGCCATAGGGGCTCATAATACATGCATATTTTGACAGGATGTCAAGTGTAAAGCGAGAAATGAATTAAAAGATCACTACTGAAGCTAACTCTCTGAATATGACTGAAGATAAGAGCCCCAAATCAGCCCATAAACTCCCAATATACACCTTTGATGATAGCATCAATTTTCTCTAACTTAGAGTGCATAGATCAACCAAATAAAAGTGTTAATCATACCATATGAAGTAATAGATAAGTAAAATGATCTGTTGTCCACAAATCACTATGTGGGCTGCCTATTTCAACCCATAAACATAGCATCTACCTTCCAAGAGAACACTTTGATGAAGTACAAAAACAACCCCTATATTCAAGAGCATGTTACAAGCAATGGGTAGCTTGCAATAGGCATGTAGAAGTAGGGAAGAATAAGGAATTCCTATTGCCCTTGTTTTATTTTAATTGGTCACCTATTTTAGCCCCAAGCATATACATAGAGCAATCAAGGTGCTCTTTTGATACCCCTTCCACAATGCTTATGCAATATCAGCTTGCATCAAGCATAACAATGTCAAGTATACCAATAAATGTTCATGAATCTTCAAGAAGAGAAGAATATGTGATATTGCCCACAATTCCTTTTTTGGGCTAAAATATTCAGCCTACTTTCTTCCTATAAACAAGTCAAGAAGGCTTCTTGACACATCCCTCTTCAAGCTTCAAGAGCAAGGATGAGTCCTTTGTGTCAAGATTAATCAATAGAGCAAGTAGATGAATTTCAGCCCTTCAATTTAAAGGATTGGAAGACCAATAACAATCCCTATTCAGCTCTTAAAAGACTCAAGAGAGTGGATTTAATGTCTCTCTCTTGATATGGGAGATAAAACTCAACATACACAGGTTAGGCCTAGTCCTTCCTCAAGACTCATAATCGAGCTTCCCTTTGTATGGGTTGCTGCCCTTTAAATACAAAGCTGGGAAGCCAGTAAAACTATTCTTTCTTTGCTAAAAGTGCCACTTACTTGGCAAGAGATGAAGGTTCCACCACTCCTTTACTCCCAATCTTGAGTTGCATGGCAAAGCTCCACTTTGAGTAGCACTTGTGTGATTCCAATCTTGCAAATTTCTTCTCCCATCTTGCGCCTTTATTCAACACTAAAAATTGTGTTGACTTTTCCTACTCACGTCTTCACTCCCTCTTGCCAAAGTTTTGTTTCATACAAGTCACATAAGGCATATACAATGTCATATGCTCACTAACATAGTATACATTATGCACTTAAGTGATTCTTCATTCTAATGAACTTGTGAGACATGTTCTTAGAATAACTTCATCATTGACATATGTAATCAGGGCCTCATCCAAGCCATATGATTGTCATGATCACATATACCATGTCACATGTAGCATGCTTTGCAAAACTTGTAGCAACTTCATGTAAGCAATGCAAGGAAGGTTATGAGTAAGTAACCAAATTCAATCATCTTGTCAAGGGCCCATGGTAAATTTATTGCATTTTAAGGAAGAGAGCCCCCATCTTTATTACACCATGCCATATGCTCGTGGACTTAGGTTTTTATGATTTATTGCACTAGGCAAGTCTCTTGTAGTATGTCTAGATTACAAGTGACTAAGTAGTATGTGTACAGGTTAAAAGTTTTATATTTAGACCACGTGCAAAGAATCTCATAACATTGGTCCATTACTGAGTCCAAAATGTAAGACTCTATAACAAAAACAACCCCATGGTATGATAGAATCACAAGCACTATACCTTTCATATCCTGCAACCAAATCTAAATTTTCGTCTATGAAAGGAAGCAGATAATGATCTCTTTTTGTGACTACATTTAGAGGTTTATAATTTACACATATTCTTCAACCTCTAGTTTTCTTTGATGCTATAACTATTGTACTTACCTATTCTGAATGTTCTATAAGATTAAAAAACCCTACTGGCAACAATTTATCAACCTCTTGTTTCAAAACTCACATTTGTTTTGAAGTCAGGGATTTTAATTTTTAACATATTGGCTTAGCATTTTCTTTAAGTTCTATTTTTAGCCCTTCCCCTTTCATTCCTCTTATTTTTGTGTATGAAGTTACAAAGAGATTTGGATATTTATTGATGAATATTTGATATTGTTTTGTTTCTCCTTCTGTTAGGTCTTGACTCAACATTTTCTCCAAAAACTCATTTTTTAATGAGGAATCTTGAGGTCAGTCCATCAATTTCTCTAATTCCTCTAATTTTCCTTCTTCATCGTCTCAATCAATATATTTCTTTGATTTTCTTTAGTTTTAACATTTACAAATTGAGATTTATTTGAAATTTCCTATGAAAGTTCTTCTTTTGATGATAATTCTCCATCCTTTAGCAGAATTAAAAGTCCATTTTCTTTAGAAGAAGGATGAAAGCTATGTTTCTCAATGTTTCTTGATACTCTTGAAACTATTGATGGTCTGATATGAGTTATTGGCTTCTCTTTGTTATCTCAGGATGTTTTCTTTTTTTCCTTCTTTTTCTTAATTATTATTGATGAAACCTCTAGATCTAAGTCACTTTCTGAACTTTCATCCTCACTTTCATCTTCTTCTTCAATACTATCACTTTTATTTTCTTCTTTTACTTCTTCACTATCATTCTCATTCACTAATTCCTTTCTTTGAGGCCATATCAAACTTCTTTACATAAATCATTATGACTCCTTTATCCCAATCTCATATTGCTCCTACCTTTCTAAGCCAAGGCCTACCCAAGATAAGCAAAAATGCTCCCAATCCTTCTAGCATCACATGACAAGTGATTTATATTGCTAGTCCATACACCTTGACTTCCAGATTTTGAATTATTCCTATACATTTCACTTTAGCATGATTTACACACTTGATCTGAAATTTGGATCGTGCAATTATTTGAAGTTCGAATTATTCTACACATGCTTGTGTAATCACACTAACTTATGCTCCTCCATCTATATAAGTGTCTCCTATATTGTGGTTTTTTTTACCAAGCATCAACTATAGGAAAAATATCAAGTAACTCCTCTACACTCAAAACTCTTACAGTTCCTTTTTTTCTTTCTCTCTCTCTTTTGGATTTACTAATTTCTTCCATTATCCTATTATCCTAGGACATAACTCCATCAACTGAGCAGATGTTATATCCGCTTTTCTACCCACCATCAAATCCTTTCTCAATTCATAATCACTTTCCCCTTTCCCTAAAGGAATATCTAAAGTATGATAATATCTCCTAGGTTTTCTTTTTTTCTCTCTCATTTTTTCTCCTTTTTTTAGCTTCTTCCCTCTTTCCTCTCCAGCTTTACTAGTCTCAGGTTCATCTCTTTCCACATTTCTCCTTCTTTTCATTGCTAGCATTACATCTACTATTTTCTTTTCCTCGTCCTTTTTTCTACAAGAATACAGTTTATTGTAGTCTTTTATTTTCTTGTTCCATAGATTTTTGTGTTTGAGAAGAAGTCTGGTCTTTTATTTCTATACCATAATTGTTTTGTCTATTAGGATGATTTTGGGGCAAACGATACATATCTCCTCCTGCTCTAGGTGGATACAAATACTTTGTACTTATGTGACATATCTCCCCACATGAATAACAAGCCACCATTGGTATTTGAAAATATACTCTCCCATTTCCTCCTCTTCCACCTCTCATATATTTTTAATTAGATTGTCCCATCGGTCCCCCGTTACCTTTTTCTAAAGGTCTACCTCTCAAGGCTCCTAACCTCATGTTTTCCATTTGTCCTAACAATTGATTTTCAACCTCCAGTGCTAATTGAGCATTTTGTCTTGCTAAAATCTAATAATTTTCTCCATTCCCTTGCCAATTTTGATCTCTATTATCAATCTTAGGTGTTTTATATGGCTCATTTTTTTCATTTTCACAAAATTTCTTTCTTTTTCTATAGCAATCATTACAACTTCCTCAAAAGTACTCAATCCCTTAATTTCCAATTTTATTCTCACCTCTCCTTGCAATTTTTCAACAAAATGTTTTATTTTCAACATTTTCGATACTTTCTCTCCAGGGCCTAAAGATACATTTCAGCATTCCCAAAGTTTGATGTATTCCAAGGCAAAGAATTCTATTTTTTTGTCTTATTTTTTCTAGCAAGTTTCTATTTTTCTCCAAAGGTCTTGGGATGTTTCAGCTTCCTTATAATGGTTAAGAAACACCTCCTTGGTTGCTTCATATTCCATAGGAACAGGAGGATTTCTTAATCTAAGGGGTTTTTCATAATCCTCAAACCAATTACAACATTCATCCAACAACTGAAATTTCAGAACTTGGAGTTTCAAGGTTGAGTCACTTATTCACTAGAGGATGCATCCAAGCTCCAATTTTTCAAGGAATCATTGGGGATCCTCTCCCTTTTTTCCATAAAATTTAGAAAATGAACTGGTCATTGAAAAAAAATCTCAAACAAGAAATTAATCTACTAATCACACACAAAATCAACTTTTTTGGCACTCCTCAACATTTATCCAATAACTAAAATTTCAAAATTGAGAGTTTTAGGGTTGAGTCACTTATTCACTAGATGATATATCCAATCTCCAATTTTTTGAGGAATCGCTAAGGCTCCTCTTCCTTTTTTCGATAAAATTTAGGAAATGAACAGGCCATCGAAAAAAAATCTTAAACAAAAAATGAATCTACTAATCGCACACAAAGTCAACTTTTTCGGCACTCCTCAACATTCATCCAACAACTAAAATTTCAAAATTGGGAGTTTCAAGGTTGAGTAACTTATTCGCTGGATAATACATCCAAGCTCCAATTTTTTGAGGAATCACTGAGGATCCTCCCCCTTTTTTCCTTAAAATTTAAGAAATGAACTCGCCATTAAAAAAAAAACTCAAATAAGAAATTAATCTACTAATCACACATAAAGTCAACTTTTTCAGCACTCCTCAGCAGTGGGGGCACCAAAAAATGAGATGTTAAGCGAGCAGTAATTGAGAACAAGGATCACTCACTACCCAATAACAAGATGTTAAGGGGTGTCAAATAGGATAATTGACTTTGTTGATAAACAACACAAACATGAAAATTTTTTAAAGTCTTTATGAACACCACACAAGCCACACACGAAATCAAATGACCAAGAATTTCTCTTGTAGCTCAAAAACATAAAAAATACATTCCACATAGAGCATCCCACACACCTTGTGCAATGTTTGAAAACACAAACTTTGAAAAAATTCAATTGTACTATATTATTGTACCTCATAAAACCTTGTTGCAAAACTTGACACTTCAGTATCCAAGCTCTCGATCACTTCGATTAGCACAACAAGACTCCACCCTCTTACATGTAACTCTCTTCTCTCCTCTCACAAGTTTCAATTTGAATTCCAAAGTAGGGCAAGGGCCCTAAGAACTTCTTCCTCTCACCTTAAATACCATATTAGAGAATTTGGGGATCTCCCAAGTTCCATTAAGGAGTAAATATTTGACCAACTGGCTAAATCTTAACCTCGTATTTGAGAGTGGGACTTGGGGGGATCGCTTATATAGTATCTAGGGAAGATTTCACCTTCAAGGATATAAAATTAGACCATGTGCCCAAATATTAATCACATTAGGAATTTCCAAACTTTATGAAAAATTTCAAATTCTTGAATATTTGGTTCTTATATAGATTCTTTCATAGGTAATGCTTTTTAAAAAGAGCCTTCTACGTTACAAAACGTTTTCTTGCTTTTCATTTGTTTAAGTTTTTCTTTTTCTAAAAGTTCAAAATGAGGTAAATATTAAAAAGCCTAAAAGCTTATAACTTCTTAAGATTTTTAGAAAGCTTTAAACGAATCTTCGTTTTTCCTTTACTTTTTGTATCGATCTAATTCTAATACTCTTGAATTGAAAAGCCAATAGCACATCATCTATGTCATCCTCTTCATCATCCTCCTTATCTTCATCCTTGTCTGCTCTATCTTCAAATTCAAGAATTTCAGATTCACCTTAGCTTTTTCAAATGCTGGCGCTTTCGCTCCTCGAAGAAGTCTTTCTTTGCAATTATCACCACTGGACTTGAGCAGCCCAGGACTCGAGCCTGGCTACCTCATCGAAGAATGTCAATACATGAGCAATAACTCCATTGCTAATTACACATACAATGTTTTCACTTAGTATTCCTCGTGGTATAAGATGAAGAGCAAACTCTTTTCCTTCATTATTGTATATAGTATGAGTAGCATTTGATCTCCATCATACCACTCTGCAAGAATGTCGACAAGTTTGCCCTTTCCTTCATCACCCCACTACGTTCCAAGTATGGCACAGACTTGACCCTAGAGATTTCTACAAGTCCATACTAGTCGTCTCCTCCTCAACCAGGGCTTGGGAGCTGGTGGTGCTGTGTTGTGTGATTTCTTCCACAATAGCCCGACACGCTTCTTGTTGACCTTAGTCTCAGGGACCTTTCTGTTCTCATTCTGAAAGTAATGGCTTGGAAAAAGAGACACTTCCCCAAACTGCAAATGCCCAATGGCCTTCTTGTATTTAGCTTCGAGCATTTGATTGTAATTTAGTGCTGATTGTTTTGAGCTGCCTGAAGTTGTTCTCTTGCAAAGTGATTTGATTTTGTCATACTTCTCAACATATCTGGAGCATGTAGCTAGGGACTTCCATACCAGATCACAATAAAACTTGGAGGCATCAAGCAACCACTCATGCTTGTATGTCTGGACCTCCCATGATCTTATTCTACTCATCAAAGGTGCTTATATGTTTCTTACAACACTTCTTCTATGTCATTACCATCATTGTTTCCAACAACTCAAATCTCATTAATCAAAGGAGCATTCAAATTTGTATTCCCCAATAGTCACCCAAATTATCAGTTTCATAAACGTGCTTAGAAAAATCCAATGTTTAAAGTCTCCAAGATACCACCATCTTATGAGGGGTGAGTATCCTCCCCACAAAATTTCACCTTCATGCATCTCATCTAATAGCTTCACTAATTTGACTTCTTTCTTATATTTTCTTAGTTTGGATTAGTTCAAACACATCATATTTGACATGTATCCTCCCATAACAAGATCTCAAAGTAGACCGTACACATTTCCATAAACCTTCAAAGCCATAAATATTAAGAAACTGCACCTTTGAAGTTGTTAATCCAAAAGCTTGACAACAAGCCTAAATGGTAATGAAGGTGATGACACCAGAGAACCAAAGAACCAAGGGTGTAAAACTCGATGTAAACTGATCCATGGCAACAAGATGATCTTGGAGAAATTTCCCATAAGTAAGAGATACAATTTTTAATTTAGAAAGAACCAGGTTGTTCGATGAAGCCTTTAAATTCTGAGGGCCTTCCATTTTCTGTGACTTCTAATCAATCTGATATGATCTGTTGAGCCTTCAAAACCACTCTTTTTCTTTGAACATACATACTTTATCATAATGTAATGTGTCCTAAAAAATATATGCTATTGAAAATAGAACTTCGTGTCCAACCAAACATGGTTTAAGAAAATATGCAACGTTGAATCCATGATATGCAACCAATCAAACGATGCTCCACACAAGTAGATGAATGCACTGAAAAATAGAGTGCTTAGCCTATCTACATGTTCCCGTGCGTCATGCAAGATGCAAACACAATTCCTTGATTAGATTCAATCTTTAACCTCACCTCTTAACACTTAGAAAATAAAATGACATACTCTGCTCCACCCATCCAAAAACTCACTCACTAAAGAAAATAATGGTCCTCAAGTTAACGTCTAAGAAAACAACCCATCTCACAACTGGCAACATCCTTCAAGACCCTCAAACTCACCCAACCACCTTTCCTACTCAACTAGAGGTTCCTAACTTGGTGATGAATATCCCAACTCAGGAACTGTGTGTGCTCATTGAAAGGCACTCTCTTAGGTACGTGTGAATCTAAGATTTTGTGCATATAGCTACCGTGGATCTCATACCATATAGTGCTCAACAATGGTGCATAACGTGCATAAACCCAACCCATGGCATGAAAGTACTTAATAAGATCAAGAGACAACCCACGAGTGCAATGTATGAGACAAGTGCAACGTGAAGTGCTTATAAACCCATAATCCCTATGATGTGCAAGGGTCTCAGCAAGAAAACTTACCAATCCCACGATGCTTGGTAGCTACTAGTAAACTCTAACTCCAAGGTGTCCAAAAAAACTTCCCAAACTCAACCAAAGCCATCAAGTTTCCACACTCATAAAATCAAACAATATGACAAAACATAAATCCTAAGCTAAACAATTACAAAAAAATTCAACTACTTAATGACAAAACAAAAAACCACACAACATCTAAACTATAAAAACCACTTCTACCTAAAGTGTTCCTAGGGGGTTTTTAGTTTTTGTGAAAATGCTTGGTAGTGTGACTCTAACCTAATACTATGTGAGAGTGCACAATGAAAGGAGAGTGAACATGGTGAGGAGACAAGGAGAAAATCCAGGTGAGAGAAGGAACAATATGACTACAATGGCTAAAGGTACAAGGCTATAACAATCAACCCTAACACTTAGCTCTACGCATCAGTATGGGCAGCATCAGATGGTAGCAAGGGGATGAGACAATGAGGAGAACTAGTTGATCATGAAGGATTAATGATAGATAATAAGAATGGAAGGGTAGGCCACCTATATATATGCAAATTTAGGCCATAACTAGTAATAGGTGGTGAGACTCAAAATGTGAGTGCTCATAACAATTAAAAGTGCCAAAAAATAAATGCACTAATGTGCCCTCTATCTAAAGTGCATAAAGCACATAGAATGACTAACAAATACAATGTCAATGCTCTTAATGTCCTCATTTGACTTTGATTGAGACTCACAAACAAGAGATAACCATAAAAGACACACCTGATTAGTAATATAACATTGTTCTTGTCTCACACCATCTTTAACAATGGTCAAGTTTCACAAAAAGATATATTAAACAAGTTCATTATGAGATAAATATGGCCATGCTCTTATACATAAAATGCATCCAAACAATGTAAATTTGACTATTAAAATTTTAAAAAATACATTTCACTATATTATAATGAATATTCAAAATATTTTGAAATATTTCAAATTTTTAATTAAAATTATTTTTTATTTTTACATTTATTTATATTACATGTTAAATATATAATACACATATTTCGAGATTTAGACACTATAATTTATTTATGTCATTTAATCACTTTACTAAAAGCATTTATACAAATAAATAAAAATTCTTAAACTTTTTGGTACCTATACACAAATTTTGATCTATAGCACATAGCTTATAGAATATGTTCTATTCAAAAATATAACAACAAACTTAATAACAAACCCATGTTTTCTAGAGTCATAATGAGGTTAGTCCAATATACAAGCTAACATAACATTATAGTTGAAAAATAATCTATTTTTTCCTTTGATCTATATGTGGAGGTTATAATTACTTTATTTAAATTAAAACATGTTGCATATTTGTATGTATGTGTAATCTCTCTCTCTCTCTCTCTCTCTCTAATATTTGAGATCGAGACTCAGCATGAATGTGGATATGCTTGTTATTAAAACTAACCTATATCGCATGAGAGAGAAGCAATGAATAATGGTGCTTTTAAAAACTAGGAATTTCAAAGAATTAAAAAAAACTCACAAGAAAAAATATTATAAATTATTACAAAATATTATCATAATGCGTGTCTCTCATAGGAGCAAGATAGGCATTGTTACTTGGTGAGATCTCTCCCTCTCTCCCTCTCTCTCTCTCTCTCTCTCTCTCTCTCTCTCTCTCTCTCTCTCTCTCTCTCTCTCTCTCTCTCTCTCTCTCTCTCTCTCTCTCTCTCTCATATTTGAGGTCCAGACTCAACATGAATGTGGATATGCTTGTTATTGTAACTAACTTATATATCGCATAAGAGAGAAGTGATGAATAATGGTGGTTTTAAAAACTAGGAATTTCAAAGAATAATTAAATAAACTCATAAGAAAAAATACTATAAATTATTGCAAAATATTATCATAATAAGTGTCTCTTAGAGGAGCAAGGTAAGCACTGTTACTTAGTGAGATCTCTCTCTCTCTCTCTCTCTCTCTCTCTCTCTCTCTCTCTCTCTCTCTCTCTCTCTCTGTTGAGATATCGAGCTCCACTCGTGATACGCCAGGGTGACCGTTGTGTATTTATGTCACCGACTTGTCAGTTGCAGACGCGGTTGGTACACCGCCCATGAATAATAGCTACATGATAGCTATCCTTATCTACTCTAGTTCGTGGCTCAGTTAGTATGCCACCTTAGTTAGTTGAGTTTGGTTTGAGACCCATATATAGGGTTCTTCTATTTCTTTGTAGGAGAGTTTTTTTGGCTTACACAACTAAAAAGAGGAAAACTGTTTTCAGCCTCCACCTCTGTGTGTATTCCCCCATTGTGCAAGCAAGAAAGCTACAAGTGAGACTCCTTCCTTCTCTCCCACAATCTTGACATGGTATCAGAGCCTTGTTCGTGGTAAGGAGCTTAAGAAAGCAAGCCAAGCTCGCGGTGGTCTGGTAAGACGAGCAGTGTTGCTTTCATTTTCTGTTTTGGGAGCTGATCTCTGCAGGTAGCACAGCCGAAAATTGCAGGAGTGCATTGTCTCAGGTTGAGACGCCCTTCGCGGTGAAGCAAGAGGGCAGTATATGCTGCGGGTAAGGGCTTTAGCCCTTGGCGACCCTGTTTTTTTGATTTGAGGCCATTTCGGGGCCTGTTTTGGAGGCGGAAGTTTTCTGCACGCACTCAAGAAAAGGCCCTGTTTTATGCTGTGCGACCACTGTTCTACAAGTCGGTGAAAAGTTATTGTAGAAATTGCATCGTATGCTTGTGCGCAGAGACATTGGGAGTTTCAGAATCATCCTTGGTTCCTGTTTATGCAAAATCGTCACTAGGAAGTGACTGTGTGGTCAAATACCACTTTCGTCAGTTTTGCAGATTTGCCTTTGTGAGGCTGAAGCTGTGTTCTTTGCAGTGACAGAATTTTTTGCAGTGTTCTGTAATGGCGTCTGATTCTCTCTCATAGATTGTCACTGAAAAGCTTGACAAGAACAACTTCCAAGCATGGAAGTTTAGAATGACGAATTTCCTTATGGGAAAAGGATATTGGGAATTTGTTGCAGGAAATGAAGAAGAACCAGTTCTTCCTGATGTTCCCAATCAACAGCAAATGCAGGTATTTAAAGCATGGCATAAGAGAGCCAGGAAAGTTATGTACTGGCTGTCTATCAGTATTTAAGACTCTATGATTGTGCATATTCAGGATGCAAGTACGCCAAAGGAGGCATGGGATACTTTGTCAAAAATGTATAGCACAAATATGCAAGCCAGGAAAATGCAGCTCAAGCAAGAGTTGCATAATGTGCAAAGAGAAAATATGAGCATCAATGACTACCACATGAAGGTGAAGAAGATTGCAGATGCACTTGCTTCCATTGGGTCGCTAGTGGAAGATGATGATTTAGTTTCTGTGACCTTGAATGGTCTAGGAAAGGATTATGCACAGTTTCGGACATCCATTTCAGTTCGTGAAAGATTTCCTGATTTTGAGGAGTTGATTGCTCCTCTAATTTCTGAGGAGCAGAGAAATGGTGGTGCATCTTCTTCAGGAGGAACTTCAAAAGAAGCAGTCTTCTACTCAAATGCTGGAAGAGGTAGAGGTAGAGGTAGAGGAGGCCGATTTGGAGGCCGTGGCAGGAATCAGAATATGCAGCAAACTCAAGAAAACCAGTCCTATGGAGGAGGAGGTGGTAACTCTAGAGGCAGGGGGAGCCAAAGAGGTCGTGGTGGATGGCAAAGAGGCCAAAATGCAAACAACAATGTTGAATGCTACTACTGTGGTAAAATGGGTCATATGGCTAAAGACTGCTATAAAAAGCAGAATGACATCATGAATGGAAAACTGCAACAAGAAAATTATGCATCTTCTAGTAGACAAGGTGATGAAAGAAATGAGCATTTGTTTATGGTGTAGCACATGAACAATTCTGTGACAAGTACAGAAGAAAGCAACGATGTGTGGTATGTTGACTCAGGTGCATCAAACCACATGATAGGTCATGCAAAATGGATGGAGGATGCAAGGAAAATGGAAAAACCAGGATTTGTGGAGACTGGTGATGATACTACACATCCTATTGTGCAGATTGGAAAAATTCCTTTGTCTATGCAAGATGGGAAAAAGAAATACCTGTCCGATGTATTTCATGTCCCGAATATCACCAAGAATCTGGTTTCTGTTGGTCAAATGGTTGAGCAGGGCTTGCAGGTCAGATTTAATCCTCATGGATGCTTTGTTGAGGATATGAAAAATAAAGGTCGCTTGATAGCAAAAGGAAAGAAAAAGGGCAGAATGTTTACATTGGATGCAGACATGCCTGAATTGAGTGCAGCAATGTTTGCACATGGGACCGGTGTAGTTGCAGATATTGATATCTGGCATAAACGCATTGGTCATGTTAATGTACAACGACTTAAATCAATGCATGCCCAAAATATTGTTGCAGGATTGCCTAAATTCAAGGTTGCAGAAATGCATAAGGTATGTGAAGCCTGTTAGTTTGGAAAACAGGCAAGGAAACCATTTCCTAGACATGTTCAAGAAAGTAAGAAGCCATTGGAATTAATCCACTCTGATGTGTGGACTACTAAAATTGCATCTCTTGGAGGCTGTCATTATTTTGTCACTTTTATTGATGACTATAGCAGAAAAGTTTGGGTGTATTTTATGAAAAAGAAAAGTGAAGTTTTTGGGCATTTCAAAACTCTTAAAGCTATGGTTGAAAAAGAAACAGGCCTGCAAATAAAATGCCTAAGGTCAGATGGAGGAGGAGAGTACCTCTCAAATGAGTTTGCAAGGTTCCTGCAGGAGCATGGCATAAAGCAACAATATTCATGCAGTCATACCCCACAACAAAATGGAATTGTAGAAAGGAAAAACAAGCATATTGGAGAGGTATCTCGTGCCATGCTCAATGAAAAAGACTTGCTTGATTTTTATTGGGCTGAAGCAGTTGCTACAGCAGTCTACATAATGAATAGGACTCCCACTGTAGCAATACATGGAATGACTCCAGAGGAGAGGTATACTGGTAGGAAACCAGATATTTCTCATTTGAAAATTTTTGGTTGCATTGCCTATGTACATGTGCCAGATGAGTTGAGATCCAAGTTGGATCCAAAAGCTGAGAAGTGCATCTTTATTGGTTACTCTCTGCAGCAAAAAGGGTATAGATGCTATAACCCTTCTACTCGTAAGTTTACAGTGAGCAGAGATGTTGTTTTTGATGAGATGAGTAGCTTGTATAAACCAGTAAATGTGATTGATGATGTAGATGCACAAAATGGTAATGCTGTACAGAATTCACAGCAGCAGTCACAAAATATTAGTGGACCTGGAGCGTCCTCTAGCAGTGGTTCACACTCTTCGCCATGGACAGGCAGATTGAGATCAGGAGAATCTTCTCAAAGCAATGCAGATAGTGTTATGCAGGTATCACGAAAAGGAAAAGAGAAGGTAGATTAGCCCATGTTTGATGTGAATGCAGGTCACTCTTATGTGGATGGTGAATCCAGTGGCTCAGAACAGAGCATTAATGATGAGTTGGGTATTCCTTCTATTGTTACACCTGGTGTAAGGAAGACGAGGGATGTTTTGAGAGCACCTGGGAGTGAACCTACTTTGCGCAGGTCAACCAGAGTTAGGTATCCTGTGGATAGGCTGAAATATGATGGATTTACAGCCATTCACTATGCATATATGGTCAAAGTGATACAGGAACGAGAACCCACTTCTTTTGAGCAAGCCATGGGAAAAGAAAAATGGGAGAAAGCCATGGATGAAGAAATGGATGCCTTGGAAGCAAATGCTACATGGGAATTGGTACCTTTGCCTAAAGGTAAGAATGCAATTGGTTGTAAGTGGGTTTATAAGGTGAAGCACAATGCAGATGGTTCTATGAACAGATACAAGGCAAGATTAGTAGTCAAGGGGTATGCACAAATATATGGCATTGACTATGAAGAAACATTCAGTCCGATTGCAAGGATGGCAACCGTAAGAGCAGTCATTGCTATGGTTGCATCAAAGGGATGGTCTTTATATCAGATGGATGTAAAGAATGCCTTCTTGCATGGTGATTTGCAAGAAGAGGTCTATATGGAGCAGCCACCAGGTTATATGCATGTTGTTCATCCTGAGTTTGTTTGCAGGTTGAAGATAGCTTTGTATGGCTTGAAGCAAGCAGTGAGCACCTAGAGCATGGTCTGACAAGATAGGACAGTATCTTGTCACTATTGGCTTTCAGATTTCCAAGGCAGATTTCTCACTTTATGTGAGAAAAACAGAGAAAGGTATTATGCTACTTGTCATTTATGTTGATGATTTGATTATGACAGGTGACAGTGATAAAGATATCCTTCATGTGAAAATGCTATTGAAGCAGAAGTTTGAGATGAAGGATTTGGGAGAGCTGCGCTATTTCTTGGGCATTGAGGTGATTAGATCACCAAGTGGGATACAGCTCTTGCAGAGGCAGTATGGATTGGACATGTTGTCCAAATATGGGATGACAGGCTGTAAGCCTATTTCAGTTCCTTTGGAGCAGAATGTGAAGCTGAGCGCAGATGCAGGTGAGCTTCTGGAAGACCCTACTATGTACAGACGCATAGTAGGAAGCTTGATTTATATGACTATTACCAGGCCATATTTGAGCTATGTTGTTGGATTGGTAAGTCAGTTTATGCAGGCTCCAAGGAAATCGCATTTGGATGCGGCTAGACGCATACTCAGGTATGTGAAGTCCACATTGCAGTATGGACTATTTTATGAGACTGGGGTTCAGATATAGCTGCATGGATACACTGATGCTGATTGGGGTGGTAGTATTTCTGATAGACGATCTACCAGTGGATATGTGTTCTCTTTTGGGAGTGCTGCAGTCACTTGGAGCAGCAAGAAACAGCCTACAGTTGCCTTGTCGAGCACAGAGGCTGAGTACAGGGGTGCAGCAATGGCTGCATGTGAGGTAGCTTGGTTGCATAAGCTACTTTATGATATGCATCAGTCTACAGATGGGCCAGTTGTCATTTATTGTGACAACATGAGTAGTATACACTTGGCAAATAACCCAGTCTATCATGCTAGAACAAAGCACATTGAGGTGCATTATCACTATGTACGGGAGAGGGTTTTACTAGGTCTTATTGATCTAGTTTATGTCAGCACAGAGGATCAGGTAGCTGACATATTTACGAAGGCATTGGGCGCAGAGAAGCTGCGCAAGTTTAGAGACCTGCTTGGTGTGCAGTAATTGGGATTGAGCTCGAGGGGGAGTGTTGAGATATCGAGCTCCACTCGTGATACGCCAAGGTGACCATTGTGTATTTATGTCACCGACTTGTCAGTTGCAGATGCGGTTGGTACACCGCCCATGAATAATAGCTACATGATAGCTATCCTTATCTACTCTAGTTCGTGGCTCAGTTAGTATGCCACCTTAGTTAGTTGAGTTTGGTTTGAGACCCATATATAGGGTTCTTCTATTTCTTTGTTGGAGAGTTTTTTTGGCTTACACAACTAAAAAGAGGAAAACTGTTTTCAGCCTCCACCTCTGTGTGTATCCCCCCATTGTGCAAGCAAGAAAGCTACAAGTGAGACTCCTTCCTTCTCTCCCACAATCTTGACACACACACACACACTCTCTCTCTCTCTTTGTGCTAGAGCATGCACAACCAAAGGATCTAGATGACCAGCCTAAGAGGACTCTCTCTAAAAAGAAAGAATTTAGATAAATAAAGTAATTGTATTGTTCTTTTGCAAGTTTCTAACTTCATAAATTTAGATACTCGATATCCTTCAATAGTTCTCCTTCTGTAGTTGTGGATTTTGAGAAACTATAATTCTATGTTGAGAAGATAAAAGGTGGTCAAATATGACTTTTGTTCACAAATTGTGAACCTTCAACCTCAAAACTATGGTCTTTCTTTATGAACATGACCAAAATCATCCATAACCCAAAACCATCCATAACCTTCAACCTCAAAACTATGGTCCTTCTCTATGAACAGGACTAGAATCATCCATGACCCGAAAAACAACAAAAAAAGATCATTAAAAAACATCGCATAGCTGCACGTGTAAAGAAGCAGGCCAAAAGGCTCACTGCAATTTGCTCGCTCTAAGACCCCTAGTGGCTATTTCACATAAAGTCAATCTCAAAAGATAGTCTACATAGTCTTGGCTAATTAAAATCATCCAAGAGAGTTGCGAGCACATCGAAGGAACAGACTTGGGCGGCAAGTTTCCACAGCCTATTACAAATCAATCCTCTCCTCATCTACTAATTACACCCCTCACAACGCCATGGCTGATCAGTATATGCAAGGCGGCGCCTTCTCAAGGACTTGAAAGAGGTAACAACATGGCTGCATCATAATCAGAATCATAGAATTTAGAGAAAAGCACATAATCATAATGGTTTATAGATGGGCTGATGGGCTTACATGGCTTTGATAGAATGCTGAATGGAGGTGGGTCTGTCTAACAACACGCTATGCTATGGTATGCAAGTTTGGTATATAGTAGGATATGTAAGGATAGAACGTGTGTGTGTGTGTGTGTGTGTGTGTGTGTGAAAGAGAGATTGGATATGACCTGCAAAATCACCATAGAAGAGAGTGAATGAACCTTTAAGTACATGTGACTGCAGATCGTAGACTATGGTAGCACATATAGGGGACAAAGAACAGACAGAAGCAAGGTGATCTAACTTATCTAGGCATGAAGGTTCTAGCATAAAGTAGCACACGTGTGGCACATGTGGAAGAGAGCACCATCAGTGTTCTAATCATATATGGCATGCAGCTTCTAAGATATATTTGCATGTGTAAGACACAAAGCACACTAAACATGTAAGGAGAGAAAAATGAACCTTCTAATAGGAC
This sequence comes from Lygodium microphyllum, assembly GCF_053477565.2. Classification (NCBI taxonomy): domain Eukaryota; kingdom Viridiplantae; phylum Streptophyta; class Polypodiopsida; order Schizaeales; family Lygodiaceae; genus Lygodium; species Lygodium microphyllum. The sequence continues at coordinate 178,248,527 of NC_141136.1, read as the reverse complement.
ATGGTATGTAGTCTCAAAGATGAAGTAGCACATTTAGAAAACACAAAAAAGAGTACATGCAAGAGAAAGCAAATTGAATATGTAGTGATCTGTCAAGCAGATCTTAGCAAACCCTCTTCCCAATGTGGTGGGGAGGCCTTTGGAGGAAAATATATTTGCCCCCGTCATCGTAAAAATGCAAATAACAAAATTTTCCCCCGTTGTCGCAAAAAGCGTCATTATTGGCGACGCCATAGAACAGTCGGTATCACCGTCGCTATCAACCTTAGTATTGGAGTCGGTATCAGCTACTATAGACGCCAATACCGATGGTTTATGACAAATGACACCAATAACGACATGACTAGTAAAATTTGCGACCCTAATAGCGATGGTAATAGGGAAAAATAATAATTTGTGGCAGGTCAGCAAGCTGCCCTGCCACATATAACATTGTGTGCTTTATTAGAGCCATACAAAATAGTTTTTGCATTGTGTACAATGCGCTTGCAAACAAAAACAAACTATACTGAAATCATAACATTGATACATGAAATAAATACATGATCGCATAATAAGCGATTGGTACAATCATGACAAGATATCACAAATACATAGAAAATGTCTACATAGATCAAGTGACCAAAAAATAAGGGTGTGTGAGCTCTAGAGATCCAAGGGCGACCTACATATCCTCGCTCTCCAAAAGCTCCTCCCGCCGCAAAGGAGCATCGAACAGACTCTGCAAAAAAAGAAACAATAACACATCAGTCCACCATGCAATCATGCATTCTAATTAAACATGGTAACTACGGACAAGAAAGATGAGTGACTTACAGGGCTGCCGCGTCTATACAATCGATCGATCAATGAAGTGAGACCGTGCCTCTCTGCATATCGAGTCTGAAGGCCGATCGGATCGCGATTTGTAATGGAGTGCTGTAAAGAAAACAAAATGCTAACTATTAGAAACATGATTGTCAGTACTAAGGATATTGCAAAAAAATAAACAACAAAAACAAAAGAAAAACTTACAAAGTCCTCCAAATATATCCTGTGGCCGTCACTCCCAAGATGATGGACCATTCCAGCCTCAAGTCGTGCCCTCACCGCCTCGCACTGCTAACTCCAACGTCCTGGAGAATCTGTAGCCTCCTCCCTTAGTTGGCGCTAGTCGTCCGCATCTAATCACTTGGGCTTTGTAGCCCCACTCTTGATTGCCTTGTGTGCGTCAGATCTTTTATGTGACATATATGCATGTATGCAATCCATCATCTAGCCCGTAGAAAATCTATCTACTAAGGTTGGAACCGAAAACTCCTCATGCAAGGATGCTACTATGTAGTCATTGCTCCCCTCCGGTATGTTCTTCCAATGATCTAAGACATTGTGCCGAAAAACATGTTGGCACAACTCTCTCATGCGAGCCATCACCCTCCTCCCCTCATCATTCATGATGATGGATCCTGGCCTATCATCGACTATAGATCTCCATATCCCCTTGGGGTCTACTTAAGATGGGTCCTCTCCCATTTGCGTCCACGGTTCTGGGCATATCCAGGAGACCCCTGTGCATCCGATGTACCGACCGGGGTAATATCTCTCGGAGTGGCAACCATAGGGATGCCACCTGCTGACGGCTGAGCAAAAGCTGAAGTAACTAGAATAGACGTCCCCACAGGTGTGACAACTCCTAGAGGTGACACAACTCCAATTGAGCGACGAGACGGAGACACCGCGTCCGTGCCTCCATAGCATCCACTTGAGCCTGAGCCACACTCCCTGGAATCGCCACGAGAGCGAGGAGTCCTACCTGTATCTCATGTTGATTGTGGGCTCACTACATCCGTATCTCTGCAGCATCCCTCTGACCTTGAAGCACTCCCTCTCGCCCAAGTTTGGAGCATCGAGCTCATCTGCTCGAAGTTCAAGCATCCGATCGCGCTGAAGTAGATCTAGCAGAGTGCCGTGGCGAAGACCGAGACAACTCCTGGTCTGCCATATCTCTAAATCTCGCAATCTGGTCTAGAGACATGCATGTGAAGATATCCTGTAACTCCTCATCGCTCATCCCTCGACTCATCATAAAAATGTCACCTACACAAACAAAAAATGATGTTAGAATAATCAATTTAAATCATACAAAGCACAGTAATATAAATCCTAAAAACAATATGTCACTTAAAATGCGTATCTTATATACCCTTATAAGTGATTGGTCAACGAATTATCCAAGTATGGTCCAAGTATGAAGTATCATATGGTCCCATGTCAATCTCCTGACACAACTCCGCATATACTAGAAGGTCGATAGACATGTCACCACAAAAGTATGAGTCCACCTCGTTCTCATGGACTCCTGTATTTCCATCATTGTTAGCCGATGCTGGCTCCAAGCTTTCGGTGGCCTCCACCCCTTACAATATCGACCCCTCTATTTGCATATTATCTTCATCTATGCTCGGAACATCACTTTGATCATATACTCTTGCACTTCGGGGAGTTGAAGGTATAACATACCACCATCGAGGTTGTCGGGGGTTTGGATAGAAGATTACCTGTTCACAAACACATACAAGAGAGTTTAAACCATTGTGACATAAACCATATCGTAATACAATTAACAAACAAATGAGTCCATGCACCTATTCACAATGGGCCGGCAACACAAAGGTGTCGCACAAATCCGTCCATTTTCTTTTGGAATCTATTTCGAGAAATCTAGATGGACCTCGTCGAACTGTTGCTACAGCTCCTCCAAGTATCACATTGAACCACTGCATATCGAATAGTATCATGGAGAAGCTAGGGTAATCCACTGTAACAATACTTTGCAAGTTTCCAAAATACTCCATCTCATCCACAACTGTGTTTGGATCCGTTGCTTGTCGCCGGCTCTCTTGCTCGAACCTTGCCATGATACCACAGTCCATTATGGAGTGCATTTTGTCAATATGCTCCTCGCGAAAATGTCGTCCACGTGACCACGCTGCACTATATATTTTGTACTGTACATTGAAATACTCAAATTAGATGTCGCATATAAAATTTAGATACGACAAATCCTAAACACCTCATCACCTCTGGACTACATCTCCTCGAGAATTCCCACTCCTCCATTGAGACCTCTATCCCTTGGCGAGACGCTGTGGTCAAAGCTCCATGCAACCATCGCATTGACATGAACCACGGCATCTCCTCCATGCCCTTGGGATATCGAATTGGTCAATGACGCGTACTATGTCAGAATTCACCTCACACTTCCTCTTGATCTTGCCTAGCGATCTAGTACTTGGTGAGCCACGTCTCCATAGAGGCATGGTGCAACATACAAAAGCGATTCACCTTCACCTCCATTGAGGCATCCATTCTTTTTTCTAGCCCATTTCCAACCACCACATCTCCAGTCAGTCTATCATTGTCCTTCAGGGACCATAACATTTCATTGTTTGGATCCACCGTTGGTAGCCATTGTGAAATATGCACTAGCGCCTCAGACACCAACCAACCTTCAGCCATGCTACCTTCTGGCCGAGCTCGTTGTCCCACAAAGCCTTTCAGGGTTTTCATGAAGTGCTCCAAGAAGAACATCCATCGCATATGGACATGTCCAGCAATCTCCACTTCATCTACAAGATGCACAAGAAGGTGGATTTGTATCGTGAGCATGCTGGTGGGCAGGTATTTCTCAAAGAGACAGACCGTCTCCACTGCTCCTCGCCTCGCAGATTCAATAGAGAACGTCTTAATCTCCTTCTATGAGATCCATTGCACCAAAGTCGACAACGTGTAAATGGCCCAGCATATTTCTGGAGTAAGACATCCTGTGATCGTGATCGGTAGTAAAAACTACCACAAATGAGAAAGCATTATGAATAATTGCTACACTCCAAATAGAAAAATGCGCACACCAATTACAATCCATTCGTAGTAAAAACCTGACATATCTTATGCCAGTCATGGGATTTTAGCCTTGATAATTGGTTGTCTTTAAAAAATGTAGACCTGAGAGAACGCATCATACCCATCGGAGTGCGGATAGACTTGACTACTTGCTTCACAATGCGCTCTTCTTTAGTGGACAAAACCTAAGGAGCGCGAGGTAGCTGCACGCGACCATCAGCACTCGACTGCGGCCAAAGTGCCTCCATCTTACCTACCTCCTTCAAATCCATTTGTGACCCTATAGTGTCTCTCTTTCCTGTGATGTGGTCCCATAGCAAGCTGCCCACATTCTTGAAAATATGCATGGGATTCAACAAGTGGTTGATCTGTAAGTGGGTCCAATATGGCAACTCATAGAAAACTGAGAACTGCCGCATTCCGTTTGGATGTGATTCCGTGTGGACCATTTTCAGATCGTACCAGCTTGCGGTGTTCATATGTGTTGGAGGTTGTCCAAGAAAACCTTCCCTGAGTTCATGATCTGCTAGCAAGAAAGCAGCACGTCCTTGATATACCATCTTCTTCATGGTTCGTGACCTTCGGGAGTCTGACTGTGGCCTGCACAATGGACATGCATGATAACTTGAGGTAATCAGACCTGTTCCAACACCATGACCTAGTGAATACAAGCTTGAACAAGATAAAATATAGATATTACTAATGAGAATGGAGGCCTGTTCACCTGAGCACTCTCCGAATCTTGAAAAGTCATGCATCGTCCACATGATAATGGCTCGAATATTGGCTGACCGCCGACCACCATCACGCCTGCTCATATATTGCACGGTGACCCCCTCCTCCCACAAAATCTTAAGCTCATCGACTAATGAACGAAGATACACGTCCATATTTTTGACTTTGTAGTGGCCAGGGATGAGTAACCTAAGGATGAGATGTTCTTTCTTTGTAGAAAGCCATGGAGGGATATTGTAGTTGACAAGGACTATAGGCCACACACTGTAAGAAGTTGAGTGCAGACCGAATGGGTTCACGCCATCCATTGCAAGGCTGAGCCGAAGATTCCTTGGCTCTCGGGAAGGTAGAGTCAATGTGGCTCCATGCACGTGAATCCGCTGATATTCGTTGAACTCCATCCATGGACCTGTTCTGCGCATGCCACATTGTCAAGCTCGCCATGCCGCACGTACAAAACATGTGGTTTATGTAGGGGATAAGCAGAAAGTTTCTGAGAAATTTTTGAGGGATGGTTTGCCCTTGCAAGTCTTGTCGATACCTGTGAGCACCACACTTTGGACATGTCTCCATAGTCTCGTATTCTCCTCGAAACAATATGCAATCGTTGATACATGCATGGATGTTGTTGTAGTCCATGCGAAGCTTTCGTAAAACATGTCATGCATCATCACGAGACTCAGGCATGGTATTTGCAGGTGGTAATATATGATATTTCAATAACCTAAAAAAAATCATAAATACCTTGAAAAAGTATAAATTTTTTAATAATAGTGCCAAAAAAGAAATCAATGATGCATATGTAGAAGGTACTTGAACAACTCGGTCACACTCGTATCGCTCTATCCGTATTTTGCTTGCACACTTAAGAGTGCATGTAGTGTCTTCACGCGAGATACTCAGCACCCATCATATAATGGTATGGATGCTTCCTCTCTAAGCGGATCAGAAGTCTTAATATCCATGGGAATGAATGCATCAATCATTGCCTCCATCTCAGGCTCCAAGATTGTAGGTAGGTCTGGAAGGTTTCCTGTCTCCTCTGGCATTGACAGTATAGATTGGCCTTGCAAGTGGTGGATTGGCTCATGCATTCCATCCATCGCACGCCCACGAACTCTTCTAATTGGCCGCAAAGGGTACACTCCTCCTTGGGACGAGACATCACCTCCCTGGATAGAAAATTTGCCAGCGAGACCCAATCTTATTGTATATGGTATTCAATTAGCTTGCGGGTACAATGCATGATTGATATTAACTTTTCTTACCGTTTGCTGAACATCCGTAATCGCCTAATCAATAATCTCAGATTGATGGCTGTCTCTCACCTCTCTTGTGTTGTCTAATGTTAGTACCATGTTCCATCATCTTCATGCTATGTTTTTAGGGCTGTGTTTTCGGGGCAGATCTGCCCACCTAGCTGCTTATCCACCTCCAACTCATTGGTGACCTTCTTTTGCGTGTTGGTGATATCAAATTGTATATTGATAACCATTCTCTAAGCAACTCGCATTTGTGTTTTGTCGTCTAGCTTCCAACCCTGAGCTACTGTCATTTTAGAGATGGTTGGGGAATAAAGTATTCTTCAAGAACTTCTTGTTGAAGCTATGATCTACTGCTATTTATGAGATGTAACCAACAATTCTTAAGGTGATACATGTAAACAAATGGGAATGCTAGAATCATCACAATCTGATCAAATGCAAAACAATCATGATTATGACTTATGTTATAGATAACATGGCAAATAAATAAGCTAATTTTAACTACCTCGATCCATGTTGGATTAAAGCTAAAATCTTACAATCCAACTCCTTGGGATATGCATTGAATCTCTTGTCATGGAGAGCATGTATTTAGAGTGGTGACTTTATATCAAGACAAAAACTCAATCTTTTTGTGTAAGCATATACAAGGAGATGGTATATGTCATTCTCTTGCTTCAATAAAGGAGTAATCTTTAAAAAACAACAACAATCATACTTTCTATATCCTTGCTATAATAATGCTTTAAAACAAGTATTCAAGTATCAATTGGTTTAACATCCTTGTACAGCATGTCATATTCGCCACAGATCATCTTAGTTGTACCTTGTGCTAGTGCCTTGAAATCTACATGCTCTAAATGCTTGCAATTCTGAGGTGCTAGATCCATATAAAATATTACGTTTATGAGTCTTACTACTATTATAGCAAAGAGACTCGTTCCTAGAATACTATTGACCATTGTTCTAGGTTTATAGTTATTGCCAAGAAATAAATTCTTATTATTCTTATTGCTTCTTACATTTACTACTCCATATATGCTATTGTTATTTAATGCGTGCTTGTTGTACTTTTAGAATTGCTAAAAATCTTGTTGGGTTGATTAATAAGATATTTTTCTTCAATGATGTTGCACCTATTGGGCTCTGTTAGGCCAGTGCTTTGAATGCCTTTTGTTATAATTTACATGTAGATTGACCTACAACTTTGGACAAACTAGCTAGTTTCCATTAAATACTCATAAGTTGCTTTCTAAAATAGCATTGCTAGATAGGGAATTACATGATAGATATCATATTCAAGAAGATGAAGGATATAAAATTGATCTAGAAGTATAAACACGAATTTCTTCAAAAGAAGCAAGTTAGATGTGCCACAAGATTACTACATATGGAAGAGAAATCAAGGGAAAACCTAATCATACAATAGGACAACACAAGCTTTGAGAGAAGGGAGGCCATCTCAACCATCTCCTCTCAAATTCCAACTTCTAGAGCCACACCCGAATTAATCAACTCAGCATCAACTTGCCTTACCTTACTGTAGAAGCAGCTTTTGTGGTAGCATTGAGATATGCTTCAAGATCTGCCTAGGGAGAGAAAGCTCCATGCTAGTAGAAGAGCAAATCTCCAAGTAGGATGAAACTACAAGAGGACGACAAGCATTCCGTGTCTCCAATATCTAAAGGATCAATGAAAAATCTAAGCACAATTTTCTACTTTAAAAGTCTAGTGACCATGTTTTAATTTGAATTGTATAGAAGGGGCCATGAAAAAGCACCTTCTCTTTGAATTTTAGATTTATAGAAGGGATAAAACTATTATTTTTTAAATTCATAGAAGGGTTATATAAAATGATACAAAAAAATTTAAAATGGGTTTTTAAAGTATCCTACGCACGTTATATAGAGGGCTTCTATAAGGTCCCCCCCCCCCCCCCCCCCAATCCTGAGGGGGGAGAGCCACACAATTCCTCTCATCCTCATTCTATGAGGGTGTTGTGGAGATACAGATATTGTGACCCCATGGCTAGTTACTAATCATTGGCTTGTTTTTCTTGTTTGTGACTTTCATGTGGTGATAAAGTGATATAGTAGACAAAACACAATTAAAAAATCTATTTGAGATGAATCATCTAAGTTTTTTTAGCTCAAGTCACCATACATGTGTTTCTCTTTTCTTTCCAAATTCCTCAAGTATTGTGAGAGAGATGCAAATTATTGTGAAGTTGGGATCACTTGGCCATAACCCCAATGCAAAGTGGCCATAAGCAATTCCATATCCATGTGTAAGAATTCATGTCAAGGATATTGGAAGCCTTTCAACATCATTTAATGATTTGAAAACTGGTTTGATTTGTGGTAACAATCTTACTTTGGTCCATTCTATCATGTATAATGCACAAGAACTTGTTCGGGTACATTTTTTATGAGCTCCTTCATGCATAGTATAGATTTCTATAGCTCCTTTGTTGCAACATGTGTGCTCCCTATTTCTGCAAAGTATGTGAAACACTCCTCTTGATTCCTAGTTGACTCCAACTTGACCTTTATTGCCGTGCAAATGTCACGTTTAGAGAACCTACTATTTTTTATTAAAGAGATTGTCTTGAAGACTATGCTCCATAACCTTGAGAAAGTTGATAGTGATAGCATTTTGTAGTTGAATGTGACCAAAGTGTCTTTCACTTCACCCAAAATATCAACTTATTTGTACATTGATGGTAGCACCTATTGCATTTCATGACTCCCATGCATAGACAATCTTGACTTGCGTGGCATTTGATTTGCATTATTGTCAATGAAGTGCTATATGAGCAATTTTTCCATCTCCACACGTGTCATACCCTTCCTTATTATTCTAGTGTTCCCATGACATGCATTCCTTGCCCTATCTACGAATTCTTTTTAAGCATGTAGAATGTTGATTTCCCTATGCCATGTATTACATACCATGCTTTATTACAATTTTTTTTTCCATCAAACATAAACTCAAAGTAGTTCTCATCTTGGCAATGTTTGTAGATCATGCTCATACAATCTAGTATATATGTGCATCGACTAGAATAGCTCTATCCACAAAAGTCTAACCTCTCTTGCATGATTTTGGATCTACTTCCAATTTGGCAACATATTTGCTCACAACAATCGATTGTTGCAATTGATGTATGTTTGCAATATCACATATTTTACCAAATGCAAGGTTCCTGATTTTTTTTTGAACCCTTACTCTATGCACATAGCTTCATTTCTTTAGTATCCTATCTATGCTATCATAGTCAATAATCATGGCATCCTCTCCTCTGGCATCCTCATTTTGAAGAAGAAAACCTACTTCTTTACTATCACTCCTAGCTTCAATATTATTTTCATTGTTATGAAAAATGGCATCAACTTCATCTTCATCATACTAAAACCATCTAAGTTCTCAAAGAAATCAATATTTTCTTCCATCCTTTCATCTTCAATGCTATGAACAATAGAATATGTTTTCTTGTCTCTCAAGGGTTCACCATTCTCAAAAGTGATTTGACTAGTAGGCCATCTAACTAAATTCAAACTCAACACATCCATTTCACTCAGTTTTGATGGATCCAAGGATCGTGAGACAATGACACCCAAGTTACTCTCCACTAGTTTGCTATAGTTTATGGCCTTGTATGGGTGGACCAACAAAACCACACATTCACCAAGTTTTGTAGATCTATTATCATCCTATAGGATAACTCTTTTTTCTTTCCAACTCTCTCTATCTATGAAGCTGTCCTCTTGCTCAACATTTGTCTCCTCAAAAATGTTATCTCTTGTACCAACTTTGTCTTTGTCAATGAAAATGCCATTAGAATCAAGAATGTATAATCAAAGTTCTCAAGAACATGTATGGCCATACACATTGTATCGATCAATTGAAATCCACACCTCTGAGATGGATCAAGAGAATGAACAACCCTATGTGCCTTTCTTGAACAACCATCAACAAGAAACACCGAATCACCTTTTTCTAGACCCTCCAATCCCTACAAAAACTAAAGATAAATGAGTGAAGCTCATTAATAGAATTGCATGTGCTGAAATTTCCATTGTAGCATGGCACCTCAATACAAAGTTTCAAATCAAAATACATTGATTGTTGGCCAAAAATTGCATTCAAGGCTCAAAATTTAGTTTGAGCCTCATAGGAGGGTTATGGATTAAAGGTAGCCACAATTCACAACTTGAACTTTAGGTTGAGTCTTAGACAATAGTCACAAATTACAACAGTTTCTAGAGAATGCTTGGGGTATGCTCACACTTCTCTATGAGGCTCTTAAGCCTATTGGTTGGTTAAAAGACTTCTTTTAGGCTCAAAATATATTCTTAGGTAGGATATAAATGACCTTCACTGCGAGGCTTGAACTCAAGTTTGAGCCTGTTATCTAAGGATTGAGAATCTATAGCCCGCAAGAGTTGCATGGTATTTTTCAAGCAAAGAAGTAGAACCAAATATAACCCCAGTAGCTCATTAGCATTTCTTGAACTTTAGATGGAGGCTTAGAGAATGGTGACACTATGTTGCAAAGAATGGTTGTGGACTTTGAGCAATATAGGGTCATGCAATTCACTTTGAGGCTCCAACTTAAGTCCAACTTAAGTTAAGAGCTTGGTTAGTGAAAGACCTCTCTTATTTGAGGCTCAAACTCTAGTTCTAGCCACCAAAATAGCCATGGACTTTACGCATGGCTCAAACTTGATTTTGAGACTAAAAGTCTCATGTAAATGATAAAAATTCATAACAAGCTACATTTCCATGGCATTTTCAATAATGGAATACAAACATTGGATGTGTATCACTATAAATGGCTATGATAGACCAATTTCTCATGATTCAAAATTTTGAATTGTGCATATAGAAAGAGTTCTAGAATGTGTTTTAGGTATCGTCAAAATTACTACCTCTCTCATTATAATTTATTTATTTGTTCATTCATTAATCAATTAATCAATCAGTAAATGTACAAAAATTGAGCTCATGATATCAGCACATGGAGCAGTTAATGATCTGTCAAGGACCCATGAGATCATGATGTCAAATTATGGAGCTACATGGGAATTAAGGACATGTTAAGGACCCATTAGCTACCACTACCATTCTCTCCCTTCAAAAATTTCAATGTGTGGGAGATTAAATACTATTATTACTCATGCATGAGTTCTTAATGCCATTTTCTTTTTTCTTTTCTACTCTCTCTCTCTCTCTCTCTCTCTCTCTCTCTCTCTCTCTCTCCTTCCCCTTCTTTGTATTTTAATTGATTTTTCACTCTCCTTCAACCTTGTCAACCTATGCATGTTGCTCTCCTTCCTTCGACCTACATGTGGTTATCTCTCCCCTTACTCCAATCTGCATCTCCCCCTCTCCTCCAATCTTGTCTCTAATCTATGTATGCATCTCTCTCCATCCTCCAACCTATATCTGTCTCTCTCCTCCAACCTACATCCATCTCTCTCCATCTGTCTCTCTCCTTCCGAATCTATCACTAATCTACCATTAGTCTATTTACTAATCTATCACTAATCACTTTTTTCTTCTCTCTCATCTGTCCCTAATCTCGATTATTGCTCTCTAACCTTCTTTTCTAAGATCATAACAACCCAATCGGTGCTCGTTAGCATGCTAGAACACAACATGTAAGTCACTAATATCTAATCTAAGTTTTCATTTAGAAATATTAATAAAATGAGTTTTACTAACTAAGTAACTTAATAAATAATTGTTCAGAAGCAACAATGTAGACGAACTTACTTTGTTAGATAGAGTGTGTGCCATTTTTGCTTGATGATGATTGCTTGCTTCCAATGTTTTATCTCCTCAGCTCCTCTAATCTTTATGACAACATAGAATTGGGCTTATATTGTGAAGCTTCCACACTATATGACTAAATTTTAGGCAATCACAACTAGTAACCTTACAATTTTAAGTAAGGCATGGAAGCTTTTAGCCTCTCTATACTAGCTTAAACTCACAAGTGTTATCCTCTATTAAGGTAACATAAACTGGAAAGCGATGCTTAAGCCTATGCATGAGTCTCAACAAAAAATTGTAGCTATTAAGGGATCAAACTATCCCATATATAAAACCTAACTTTGAAGCTACCAATCCCAACTAGTTTATAATTGCAAGTTAGGCTCAAAGTTTAAGTTTGAGCCTCACTACATGTGCTAGTGGAACCCTAGTAAGTGAGCCACTTAAGTTAAAGCCTCACCTTCAATTGTTAGCATAAAATCATCAAGTGAGGCTTATCCAACCTCAACTTCATGTGCAAGTGTAGAATCAACAAGTGAGGCTCAAACTTAAGATCAACCTTACCTCCATATGCTAGCATAGTCGTACCAAGTGCCGCTCATTTGAGCCTCACATTCATGGTCAAGGACAAAGCTAGAAAGTAAGCCGCGATAGAGTGTTCCCTTCATGTGCTAGTGTAGCTCTAGCTAGTAAGGCATGAACTTGACTTTGGGCCTCAACTCCCTTTGCTAGTGTAGAGGAAGCAAGTCAAGTTCAAGAGCTTAAGTTTGAGCCTCACCTCCTTGTTCTAATGTAGAGCTAGCAAGTGAGGCTTGATCTTAAGCTCACCTCCTTGTTCTAGTGTAGAGCTAGCAAGTGATAGCTCTATGGTAGAACATGGAGCCTCACCTCCATGTTCTACCACAGAGCTATCAAGCGAGGCTCGTTGAGCCTTACCTCCATATGCTAGTGTAGTAGTAGCAAGTGAAGCACGATCTTAAGTGAACCCCACATTAATTGTCAAGGATAGAGTCAAAAAGTGAGTCTCCATAGAGCATTCTCTTTATGTACTTGTGTTGCTCTAACAACTAAGGCATGAACTCGAGTTTGGGCCTCACCTCCCTTTGCAAGTTAGGCTCAAGCTTAAGTTTGAACCTCAACTCCGTGTGCTACACTAGAGCTTGCAAGTGACGCTCAAATGTGAGTTTGAGCCTTGCCTCTACATGCTAGTGTAAAAGTGCAAGGCAAGGGTAGAGCTAGAAAGTGAGGCTAAATCTTAATACTAGCTAAACATGCACTCCTAAACTTTAGCTCGATCTTGAGAAGATGTAGCCTCCATTGAAGTTTTCTATTTTAAGATTTTCAATTCAATTAGAGAGTCGCTATAGCCAATATTTTTAAGCTTGAAATACTCCTTTCTTTTCATAGGAATGGATTCCAACAACTACCTTGCAATCACATGGAGAAGTCTTTAGATTACATGCTCTTGAAACAATGAGACAAATCAAAAGCATCACTTAACTTGCAATCACATGGAGAAGTCTTTAGATTACATGCTCTTGAAACAATGAGACAAATCAAAGCATCACTCCTAGAATCAAGGTGGATAAAAATTATGAAATGACTAAAGAAGAAGCATTGAAGTGGTTTGTGGATAGCTATGATATCAATGGAAACTTCAAAGGTAACCTTCATCTCTACCTTTCTCAACGTGATATGATATATGGAGATATAGGGGTTGTTGTTGCTACCAAAGACAATGTGGATGTAACATCAATTCAATGCTTTACATGCAATGTACTACCAGGAGGAGAGACCACAAAAGCAAACAAGTTTTGCTTATTATTGGACACTTTCAGTCCAACAAACATGAGTGGTTGTAAACAAGGGAAGGAAAATTTCTATAGTAAAGTTAGGATTGGAAATCAATAACTTCTCTAATGAAGAAGATTCAAGGGTCAACAAAAGAAGGCTCTTCTTGGCAGGAACACCACAAAGACTCAAGGTAAGAAGGTTGTGGAGAAGAAAGGCAGAGCAATTGCGACCTATGCAAGATCTTCAAAGCATGGTCAGAAGAAAGCTTGAAGGAAGTAAAGAAAACAAGGTGGCTAAAGTCCCTCATGCAAGTGAAATTGAAGGTGATGCCAAACTAGGTTCCCCAAAGCAAGAGGTACAAGTGCTCATGATTGAGAAGAGAAAGGAAAAGGATGCTTCTAGTACTCAACATGTTCAATAAAAGTTATCAAAGAGAAAACAGCCAACAGTGCAAGTGGTTCAAAAGATCACATTCAGGAAAAGTTATCAAAGAGAAAAAAACCCAAGAGTGTAAGTGCTCCAAGAAATCATGTCCAAGAAAAGTTATTAGAGGCAAAGAGCCAAGAGTACAAGTGGTTCAAAAGATGTCAAGGTTTCTAATGTGGAGTAACTAGTAGCGCAGACTTCAAATCAAGGTAACAAGGCAATGACTTCTTTAGAAATTCAGCAAGCTTATTATCATTTTGGTGTAGATTATGTCTTTCACATTGATGTGATGATTCCTTCAAACTATGTGTATAGATGATTAAATGTGGATGGAGTTAAGATTCTAACACTAGATTTCATTGAAGACACAAAGAAAGAAGAGATTTTGGAAATATTGATGCCCTTTGATCATCCTAGTAAACTTTCCCTTTGACAAACTTGCTAGAGAAGATATACATAAGGTTGACTGTTGGATAATATTTGGTCAGTGCTCCTTTAGTGCTACAAATTGGTTGCAGAATGCAAATCTTCCAAAGGTGATTTCCCAATTGTGTCATGAATTCAGGTATTAGGAGATCTAAGCTAATTCTCAATTGTCCTCCGCCCAAAATCTCCAAAGATGCAAACATATATGTTGCCAAGTCAATGCAAAATGAGCCCTTTCTCGATCAACTAAACATGAGCACAATGGAATGAAAATGGTTGTCCTTCTAAGCCTCCACCTAGAACCAAGAGGGACTTTGAATCTTGGAAGGCACTCTTTTGGTTCTTTGCTAAAGCTTAGGAATGCATGTATACATGTTGTTTCCTTACTCTTCTTAATGTGTGCAATAACGCAATCTTTTCAAACATAAATATTAGGCTCTCTTCAACTAATCCTAAATGTAAAGAAAGTGTTGAACCTCACCTCCACATGCTATTTTAATCCTAGCAAGTGAGGCTCAATATTTGAGCCTCATTTCTATATGATGTTGTAACATTAGTCAGTGAGCCTCACTTACATATCCTAGTGTAGCACTAACAATTGATTATAAAACCCATAGAAACATGTTTATCATACCATTTTATATTGAGTAACATGAGATATCCAATTTTAGACCCTACAAGGATGAATGCTAACCATTTTTAAACTAATATATACTTGGAAGTGATTTTATATTTGTCAAATTTGCAAGCCTTTGTGGAGACCACAAAGCACACATTCCAAAAGGGATTTGTCAGAATTAATGATTTGCATTTTCTTTTATGTGAGGATAACATATGGAAGAATTAGGTAAAGATCCCGAGTCTATGTGCCCGAGGCCAACTTCCAAATACAAAAGGAGAAACTCAACTAAAAAGTAAAAATGAAAGTTCAAGAACCTGAACTCTAAAGGATATGTAGATTCAATGAACACCGAGAATAGTAACATTAGGGCCCATGTTGTTTAGGTGCGTTTCAAGCCTTGAGAAGAGTGAAGTTCTTGAAACAAAGGCAGCACTCCTCAATAAGGAAATCTTACTTAAGAAGGGAAGGCGTACTCTTCAAGGAATGAACATGGAGGAAATGGCTTGGTAGTTGAAGATAGATCAGGTACTCAAATATGCAATACTTGCATTTTTTTAAATCTAAAAAGAGAAAATCTAGATAGGGAACAAGTTTCTAAGAAATATAAGCAAGGGGAGTACCAGTACAATTAGATGAGAAGCTCTAGCCAGTCCTTTGTTAGGGACTCTCTCAATAAATAAAAAAGGAATCCCTCACTTCCAAAAAGTGTAGTGACCTTGCTCAATCACCCATATAGATCAGGTATGGGCATTATATCCTAGTAGGAGTCTATTCCTTGGACAATCTAGGGGGTAGGATATAATACCATAAAAATTAAAGATTTTTTCTCTAAAGCGCATGTACCATTCCAACTAGCAATGCTGGATGTATCTAGTACAGAAGAGCAGCTCTCCATGTAATTTTTCTCTAGCTTGGCACTTTCCCTCAACACACTCAATTCACAATATGAATATGTTTTGGTGTGCTTTGTTGGTTTTATCAACATTGGGATGCTTGTTGAAGGAGTTATTAGCCAATCAATAAAGGTGCACTATGAATTTGGTGTGATACACACATGAAAAGATGATGCATGGATAGTTGGAACAATTGAGATTGCAATTGTGGGCTTTTTTGTAAGAAAGATTGACAATTTTGAGGCCACTGATAAGGTGGTGACACGTAAGATGTCTATTTCAGGCTTTACAAGTCAAAATCAATACTTAGTAAATAGAAGTTTCATTGATGGCCTCATTATAGGATTTTTTCCAAAACACAACTATGTTCTTGAGATATATTGTGGTGGAGTTGTATTGGAGCAAAGCTTATGAAAGAAATGACGATATATTGCTCTTTGCAAATATGATTTTGAAGCCATGGCTTTAGAATCAAAATGCTCTACCCTCCTAGATAACGACCCTTCCTTGCAAGAGTGGTGTGGTGCAAGTGGAACTCTTGCGCACACAATAGAGGTAGATGAGGCAAGAAAAGAGGATCTGGACAATTGATGAACAGTTAAGCAGAGAGGATGAGGATGAGGATGATGTAGATGATAATGAAGATGACATGCAAGATGAGAGAGAAATTGGATATGCTGAAGATACTAGAGATGATGTAGATAATGAGAATGTAGAGAACAAATCTAAGGATAGTGAAAATTGTATGGGAGCCACTGGGGATCGTACAAATGCTGAGCAAGATGGAGCTGTTGTAGGTGATGCTATGGATACTATAGAACCTATGGATGCTAGGAGTATCGAGGTTGCTAGGGATGTTGAGATTGTTGGGAATATAAGGGTCAAATATGCTTTCCAGGCCCATGGCCCATCAAAATTCAAGAGTGAGAAAGGTTGCAAAGTGCCCTCTCATGCTAGTATGTAGAAGAAGGTTTTATAAAAACAAGCTTGCTAGATCATATAATCATGTATCTTCTTCAAAGTCTGGATTGTCAATTTAAGTCTATAGTATTTTGAATGCTAATTTGGCTTCCTTGCATTCATTTTGATTCTTATTATGTTAATTGTATTCTTCTTATTCCATACATCCTAACAACTAACACCTGGCTAATCAATGTAGGACTCAATATTGAGTTAGAACCCTATTTAATCAAACACTTGCAAGATGCTCAAACTTGAGTTTGAACTCTTTAACTTTAGTTCTTTTGAACTTCACCCACACACTTTAGCTATCTAGAGTTGAAAAACCCTAGCCTCTATAAACCTAGTGCATGTATGTGAGGCTCAAACTTGGGTTTGAGCCTCACATCCATATTCCACTATTAGCACTAGCAAATGAGTCTTGAACGTAAACTTGAGCCTCTAGTCCAAAATCCCTTATCATTATTATAGTTCTCCGGTCCAAAATCCCTCATTCACATTCTACTATTAGCACTAGTAAGTGAGTCTTGAACTGAAACTTGAGCCTTTGGTCCAAAATCCCTCATTGATATTCTACTATTAGCACTAGCAAGTGAATCTTGAACTTAAACTTGAGCCTCCGGTCCAAAATCTCTCATCATTACTATAGTTCTCTATTGAAACTTCAACATTAATGCAAAGATACGTGCTAATTGAATAATCATAAGAGAGATCTCAATGTAATGTATAATTTCTCCAAGTAGTAGCTACCGTAGACTTTTATTTTTCCTCACAAAAAAAGATGACAAATTAAAATAGGGGAGAGAGGTAGTACCCCTCAAATAGAACAATAAGTGTCACCTAGTGAAGAAACTGAGTGTCATGATAGTGATGCTTGATGAAGAAGAGGTGGGGGAGGTGGAACACAATAATGAACTTGTTGCACAATCATATCCAAAACCTTCAATTGATTTAAGTAGAGATACTGAGATCATGCCTCTGAAGAGAGTTGGTGCAAAGGGTGTTGAGAACAAGGATAAAGGTAGTGAAGAGCTTCAACAATAGACTTGTGCAACCAAGAAGATACAAGAAGAAATTGGCAAATTAGCGATATAAAAAGTTGCATATGAGACAACAAAAGGAGACAGAATAGCTTATGGAAGGGAGTAAGTGGTGGAAGGCTCCAAGGAAAATGAAGGTACATCTTTTTCCAATATAATATATAGGAAAAAGATTATCCCTATTTTATATGATCTTATTTGCCAAAATACCAAGTAATATTTGTGTTTGCAAGTGTAGCATTGAGAATGAAGCTTCAAGTGTACAAAGATTAGAGCAACATGCTGAAGAGTTATGTTCAAATACACGAAAAAGTAGGCCTCTAAGAAGCTTATATTCTTTTGAGAGATGGAGGCAGACTAGTTTTTGAATCAAATAGAGAAATACAATCAAATTTATGAGGCATTATTATAGATGAATATGGCAGCATGAGAAGAAAATAACTTGTGATACTTTTGGTAATGTGAATTTATACTAGTATGTCAAAAGAATTTTGGATTATTTACAAGCAGTTTGAGTTTTGAATTTTCCTCCCATTACCTTTATACGTGGCAACACACGAGTTCAACTTGAGAAGTGAGGAAAAATGAAAAATGAAAAATGATTTTTTTTTTTCACAATACCACTCAAATTTTGAGGAAAACCATCAAATGGTGGAGCCCCAAGAGGAACACCAAGGAAAAGGGAATTCTCTTGCAAGAAAATTTATCTTGTAACATCAACAAGCTTGTTTATTATGTTTCATATGATCACAATGAAGAAAAGAACACCAGGCACAACAAATCTTCATACAGCATCATGTAGGTCTCCCATTTTGTGAAGATATTGCAAAATATGGTCGATTCTATCAAATCCGTGGGAGATCTACATGATGCTGCATGAAGATTTGTTGTGCCTGGTGTCCTTTTCTTCATTGTGATCATATAAAACCTAATAAACAAGCTTGTTGATGTTACAAGATAGATTTTCTTGCAAGAGAATTCCCTTTTCCTTTGTGTTGCTCTTGGGGCTCCATGTTTTTGGTGCGCAGCCGGGGAAACTTGCCATCAACAAGCACCAGAAGAGGCTGAAAATGAAGGAAATGGCATTGCGAAGAAGAGAAGAATTCAATGGATGTTTGTAAAGTTCCTTCTTCCACTGAAGAGTTGGAATTTCTCATAATCAGAGCCACTTTCCACAACAAGTTCATCCCACAATGGCGGAAACACATCACTATCACGATGCATGCTCTATGTGGTGGACAGTTTCCTCTTCATGTTGAAGCAACAGAAACTTGCATCTTGGTGGCAAACTGTTTGGGGACAAACTGAAGAGCAGAAACAGAGAGAATGACCATACATGGAAGATTTGGCATTCATTGAGAAGTTTCCAGATATCATCAAGTGGGAGATTGTGAAGAAGCTTCAGGCGTCTTGGTCTATAGAGGTTCACAAAGACAAGAAGGAAAAGAGTTGGAATTTGTTCGTGGATGCTCAACAGCAAGATACATGGGATGCTTGGTGCAGTGATAATCTTCTGTTTGTTCAATTAGCAACCCACTGGAAGTTGGTAGACAGAGTGTTCTTCACAACATACACTGTTGAAACCATCAGAAGCTGGTATTACTATGATGATGGCACCACCACAATGCTCAGACGTATGCATTTTGACACCTTCAGAACCGAATACCTTCCTTTGTGCAGTGGCATGAAAGCAGAATTCAGGGACGTTGAAAAGGAAGAAGTAGAAGAAATGTTGGCAAAAGAGTCCTCCAGATACTGAAGCCTTATGTTAACCCTCTGTGGAGCACTAACAACATAGTGGAGCCAACCCCCTGATGAATGACGCAATAAAGAGGCAAGCGTTAGAACGAGTCCGGAGGTACGTGAAAAGAGAGAAAGCAAAAATCAGAGCCGAGAATGAGCTCACAGCAGAAGTCGCCTTTGACGCCCTTGCGAAACTCTTTACAGAAGTCCCAATGGCACATCAAGCCCTTCCTTCTCCTGCTGGAGGTCCACATCCAAGCCAGATCCATCCTGGAAATATTGATGACAGGCCAGCGAATGTAGTTCCATTGCCAGTTTTTAAGGGAGAGTACAATGAAGATCCTGATCTTCATATAGCAGAGTTATGGTAGCATGTGTGACTAACAATGCTAGAACCCCTGAGCATTGGTTAGCAATATTTCCCACCACTTTCAAGGGCGCGGCGTTTTAGTGGTATGAGAGACAAGTAGCAGGAACTTTTGGCACATGGGATGACCTGAAGTTGGCCTTCCTCACTAAATTCAGGCGTGAAGGTTTTGAAGAGCGGATGCGAGAGGAATTTATGAACCTAAGTCAGTCCTCTGGAGAAAGAGTAGAAGCTTATGTCTCACGAATGGAATCCATCCTGAAGAGATGGACTAACCATAATCTAGATGATGGCATTCAGAAGGGGGTGTTTCTCAGAGGATTAAAACCGGAAGTCCGTAAGTTTGCGGAGCTGCAAAGACCAGCCACACTGCAAGCTGCAACAGAAGGTGTACGACTGTACAACGAAGTGGAAGCTAGATTGGTGATGAATCCAGGAAGAGGAGTCCTACCTCCTCTGATACCAGGAATGATGTACCCACCAAATGCAGTCCCAGGAACAGTCCCCTACCCCTATCAACAGATGCCCCTAGTATCACAGTACAGTGCACCAAATCCACAGTGGCCACAATCAATGCCTCAAATGATGGTTCAACCACAACAACAATGGTCCCAACCAATTTCCCCAATGTCAAATCAGTAACAACAGTACTGGAACCCTACCAGCTGGAGCCAACAGCCAACAGTTCAAACAGGATCTCTGAATCAGAATCAGAACAGAGACCCCTCAATCAGCCCAACCTGTTTATGCAGTGATTACAGAGACTGCTCAAAACCCTACTGCTAGTACCTCAGGAGGAGAAATCTTGAAGGATTACTTATCCAACTCAATTGCAAATATCAAAAAGGAGTTGATGGATGTGATTACAGAGTAGCTACAGACGCTGAAAGTGAATACCGCTAGCATATCCAACATTGCAGGAGTAGGAAGAGATGTGATGCGGTCAAATACTTGGTGTGGTAAGTGTCATCAAGCAGGTCATTTAGCCACTGAATGTACACGAAAACCAACCATTCCTGGAGCCTTCTGTTCCTACTGCTTGCGGAAGAACCATACAGAGGATATTTGCTCTCTGAAGGAGATGTATGATAGGAGAAGAAAGGAAGAAGATGCAAGATTCAACTTGGTGGAATCCAAAATGACAACACAGGATATTGGACCCAAGCCTAGAGAGTTTGGTCCTAATTTCGGACCTAGAAGATTTCCCTCACAAAGTTACAGAGGAAGACAGTTTAGCGGTGGTCAGAGATCAGAAGTGGAGTATTAAAGATGTGGAAAAAAGGGACACATTTCACCAAATTGTCCAAATCCCAGAAGGTCAGTGGATTATAAGCCCTTTTGTAGTCGATGCAAAGGAGAAGGCCACATTGCAAAAGACTGTCCAAGCCCAGCCCCAGTGAAAAATAGTGCTATTGATAATTCGGCCAAGGCCCAAGAGTCGACCTCCAATTTAGTGGAATTGGAAGTTGCTGCCATCACACGTGCAAAGAAGAAGGAACCACCTATCCAGAAAGAAAATAATCCTCTTGCCAGAACAGTGAAGTTCAATCTTCCATCAGAAGAACAGAACAGAATAGAGCCTGACAGTGCCGTACAGAGCACTACAGTGCCACAGAGAGTCACAGAGACTGTTCCAGAGACAGGGCCAGAGGTCCAGGAGATAGAAGAGGAGGAAGTGCCACAAGTGGCAGAAGAAGTTCCCATGATGCCTTTGTTGGAAGAAAGAGGGAAAATGAAAATGGGTGTTGCCCCATTTCCTAACCGGTTAGAGAAGCCAGTGGATCCTATTAAGGAATACGATCTGGTCAGAGATCTAGATACCTTTAAACCAAACCTCACATTCTGACAATTATTGATGTTGTCTCCCAGTTGCCGAAAAAGGTTCAAAAGTATACTGACAAGAAGACGTGTCTCTTTTCTTGAAAATCTTGATTCTTTTTCCAGCAATTGGCACTCTAAGCACTGTCCCATCCAATTCTGTCAGTTCATATGTTGCATTATCAAAGACATGTCTGACTATGTATGGCCCAAACCATCTTTTCACCATCTTCCAAAAAATCTGCAATAGCTTCCTCATTTTCCGCATGGTTCTAGTGTGGCTCTCATCCCAAAATAGTTTCTGCCCCTTTCGAAACAACTGATAAAAACAATTTGCTATGTGTGCAAAATGAGGTATCCAAATCATATAAAACACACAAGCTCCAATGAATCTCTGTATCTCTGAAGTGGTAGAACAATACTCCATAATCTTGCCTATAAAATCCACATTCTTATCCACAGTCTTGTATTTCGTGTCAACCCTGGCTTCATTATGCTCTTCTGCATTACATAAACCTTGCTGTAAATCAGCAATTCTGCACTCCAATGGCTGAATATTCTCAGCCCTCTGCTCTATGGACTGCATAGAAACAGCCCCAAACTCTGAATGCTGAAATATTTCAGCAGTAAACTCTGTTGGCTGAAAATTTTCAGCCCTCTGTCTCTCTGAAAGCTGATCATAACCAGCTGGAAACTCTGTTTGCTGAATTTCTTCAGCACTCAATACTCTTTGCTGAGTTACCTCAGCCTCTGACTCAATCTGTGACACAAAATCTGCAATTTCATGAAACATGTCCAGGGACTGCACTAATACATTACCATGACAATTCAACATATCAGTTTTCAGCATATCTCTCATCTTTGTCATCGTATCTGCACAAATCACACTGTCATACATACCATCTATGTGCTCATCATCCTCCAAAATTCCTGCATTTTTCAAATTTTTCTCCTTCCTGCATATATACTGCCTGGCAGCTCTAGACAATCTAGAAGTCTTCTGATAGCTCATTGAACTGTTTGCTGAAATCCCAACATAACCGGAGGAGAAAACACTGCTGCCAGGAGGCAAGAACTCCAATCTCCTCTCCTCTGTACCACCGTCGTCTCGCGAAACGGCGGTACCTAATGAAAACCCGAATCCCTCACAGTGGGCAAGGGCACATCTCTCAGAGTATCCCTGTTTCTAACATGATTCACACATACAGTCATAAACTGAACTGCTCTCATACCATCTTTACTACGAATTCGTGCATAAGCAGATCCATCATCCATGACCTTTGTCTCCATGCGCATCTCTGTAATGAATGGCTGACCAAGAATTATGGGATACGAGCATGAATCCTGCACAAAGAAATGAAAATCCTCCTCTACATCACCAATAAAAACCCTGACACTAGGGCAAGCAGCATATAAATCACCTGCAGTGTTATTGGCGGCTCTCATACGCCACCCATGCTCTACATCCATAGGCCATCTGTTACTCTCATAAACTCCACGAACAATGAGATTAAGCTCTGAACCATGATCAACCAATGCAACATAAGGCACCTGTTTTTCTCCAACCTTTACCATCGTCTCTGTAGTTGCCCTAGCCCAATGGCTCCGCGAAAAGTGACTACGCGGTATCAAAACAGGCTCATCAATTTCAGCATAATGCATAGGCTGAACCCTCTTCTCTACCTGCGGCAAAACAGAAGCATTATCAACCATAACCTCATCATCATCCTCATCCAACTCTCCAATCAAAACTCCCTGTGTATCAGTGGTAGCCAATGCATGTCTTTTCCTCTTCAGGACCTCCTGAAACTGATCTTGAAACTCTCTTTTTGAGATGCCCAAAATCTCGGAAATAGTGAAAGTCACCTCACTGCCAAGTATCTTATCATTAAAGATTTTCTTCATATCTGTAGATGTCTCAATATCGGACATCAATCTGAATCCTGGCTGCTTTCTCTCTCTAGGCTCTTGCCTCTTTTCCCTCTTTTGAGCATCCTCCATCTGTCGATCTGGCCCTGGTCGTGAAGACGGTCCTGCAGTAGGTGGAGTAACAAACTCACCCCCTCTAGTCTTCTTAGCTGCACTTGGATTTTCTTCATCCCTCTTACGCTTCTCCTCAACAAATACATCTGCACCATGAGATTTAGCCAAATAAGCATAAATAGAATACCTGTCAACAGGCGAGTCCCATCCTGTCTCTGATCTGATGCTAGAGCCTGCGCTAGTCAAAACAGTTTGCTGAATTTTTCCCTTGTTTGCAGTCTCCATAGCATAAGTCCATAGTGCGGACTGAGTCTCCGATCCCTTCTCAATCTGTACTCCATATGCAGAAGCATCACCTCTAGCCGTCACATAAGAAGTACGCGCAGCCATGTCCTCCACTAACTTCTTAATTCCACCTTTACCAAAGTTGGTAGCAAGTGGAGCTCCTGTCTCAGTCAACCAAATCTTACCATCTTGCCCCCAATATACCAAATTCTGCCTCCTTGCATCCTGGAAAGAGTCACAATCCCT
Source organism: Lygodium microphyllum (assembly GCF_053477565.2). NCBI lineage: Eukaryota > Viridiplantae > Streptophyta > Polypodiopsida > Schizaeales > Lygodiaceae > Lygodium > Lygodium microphyllum. Next base: position 178,224,264 of record NC_141136.1, on the reverse strand, counting down.
GCAATGCTGATGCTCCGTACTATCACACCAAATACATCTCCGATCTCTCCTAGGAGCACTCCTAGGTGCAATAGGAGCACTAGAAGAAGTAGCAGGCACAGTGGAAGCAAACTGCTCCTTCAACTTACCCACCAACTCCGCTTTGACTGACTCAAGTGTCAAATCTGTGATTCCTTTGATTATATCATCAATAGAGGTAGGCACCGATGGAACAGATGGGTTTGGAGCAGAAGGTGTAAGCATCGGTCGTGGAACAGGAGGAATAGGTGGAGTAGAAACAGTAGGCACTGGCATAGGCCAAGAAACTGGCTGAGGAGGAGAAGAAATAACAGGAATAGAAGTAGGCATAGGAGCTGATGATGATGTAGGTGTCATGGAACCATTCTGTAGACGAGTCTTCCATATTCTCCTCTTGGTCAATGTCGAAACTGCATCCTGAGCATCCTGCCAATCAGTTTTAAGACCCATAGGCTTCGTGCGATCTTCAAGAAGCTCACCCAATTCTTCTTGAAGAGCAGGATCTGCAGCTTGCAAGAAAAGTTCAACTTTTTCAACATCCAATGCTCTTTGTTCAATAGCATTAAGCTGACTATACCTTTCTTCGAATTCTCGAATCAACTCCGAAGCAGCAAGACCCTTGTTTGGCATGTAGACCCACTCTCGGAATGACCGCCGAGTAGCCATACCAAAGTCCTCAAGGAAGTATTCTTCTTTTAGTGCCTTCTTAAAATCTTGCCAATGTGTATTTTGAATAAATAAATCAGTCACCTTTGTCCTCAAAGCAGGTGTGACAAGACGAAGGAAGTACTTACTCATAAGTCCAGCAGGAACTCCAAAAAATCCCATCTTGATCTCATATGTCTTCAAATATGCTGAAACATTACGCCCGTCAAACAGCTTCTTCTCACTCTCAACTGCTTCAATAGCCTTAGTCGCGCTGTTTGCATTCTCCTGCTCCGAATAGAGTTGCCTTTGCTGAGACAACTGCTGTTGATGCAATTGTTGTTGCTGCTGCATATACATTTGAGTTTGCTGATTTTGGAGCTGCATATACATGGACATATTCTGCAAAATCTGTTTTAGATCCTCCGTTGAAGTACTTGACGCAGCAGTCATTGATGGAGCTGAAGTAGAGGCAGCTGGAGTTGTAGAGGAAGCTGAAATAGAGGCTGAAGTGTCTCCCATCCTGAAATTTCTGCGACGCTTTCACGTCGGGTTCACCAAAGATGTCGAAGGGTTTGTGAAAGCAATGTCGCAACCACAGAAGTCCTTGTGAAATTCCAGAATAGAAGATATCACTCGAGCATCGTCATCTTTTGCCTATCCACATTTGGTCAAAAGCAGTTTTACCAAACATATCAGCTTGCCAACAGAAATTCTGAAATCCTGAAGATGTGCTTCCAACACTCTGTTAATCCACTTCAGTTTGCCACTTAAGCCATAGTGCAAGCAACTAAAGCAATTCAAGCTTCTTCCTCTCAATAACACTTTTCGTTCAAAATCAGATATCCTTCCAAGAGTTAAATAAACCTCCTTCCATTGATGAATATTGTCAAGTATTTTCTGAAGTTGAAACATGCGATCAACCAAAGATGAAAGCTCTTGTGAGACTCTCTTTTCTGCATTAAAAATTCAGTTTCTTCCTCTTCTTTGACAACAGCATCATTCTGAATTTTCTGAAAAGGGAACTCAAGCTCTTTCATTCCAAAAGAGTTCAAAACAGAGTTTATGCAATATCTACTTTCAAGAACATTACATGGGAATACATTTCAGACAATTCAGCAAAAATAGGAGCCATGAATTTGCAAGGTCTACACCAACTTGCAGTAAAATCAACTACTACTGTTTTTCCATTTCTATTAGCTTCGAAAAGCTTATTATTCCAATTAGAGCGACTCTTGTCAACATAGACATTTCCATGAGGAGCCTTAGCAACTTCTTAACCTTCGAATCGATGCAGAAAACGAAAACGAAGTCGGATGGAGAGAGCCAAAGGACCATCTTCTGGTGGCACAGTTGGATGACGTTGTTTTGTTTTCTCCTTGCTCTAGGCACGATGAACAGAGTATAGCTCTGATAGTTCTACATCAGCATTTCCTTCGAATTGATGCAGAAGACGAAGACGAAGTCGGTCAGATACACGTTATCTGCAATGCGAGGACGACAGAAGATCATTGCGTCTCAATTGACTGTTCTGAGCCCGAGCTGTTGTTTTGGCTTTTTAGCTTAGTATCACTTGTAGAATACCCAGATATGGATCAGGGCTTCTTCCCAGATGCGGGATCGTGGAGAAAAGATATGTCAGGTCATAAAAGCGGCCGATTGCTAATGATAGTATACCGAAGCAGATAATAGTGTTTAGCATAGAACACAGTGATGGCGATATTTTTAGTTTTGAACACGGGAAGAGATGGCGGCCGTCGTCTTTTTTAATGCCGTTCACTTCATCGAAAGCCTTGTCTTCTCCTTTGTCTTTTACTTCAGATCTTTACTTATTATTAAAGCCCAGATTGACATTCCTCTCGGCACTTTGTTGCAATTGCTCTTCTTTTTGTTTTTGTCTTCGTCTCTTCCTTGCCCGCCTCTGCTTCCTTCTTTATTGTCAATGATTCATCGCAACCTCCGTTTGATCTACGTCTTCCTCAGGCATCATCACCTTACACCCTGTCTTCTTCTTTGTCGTCATGCTTCCGGTCTTCGTCATGTTCCCGCCATCGTCTCTTCTCTAGCATAGAGCATAATCCATCAAAAGCAAGCCCATTTGGCAAATTTTGCCCGCAGAGGCGCCTGTGAACCCCTGGAATGCTGCCTTGCTCCTGAATTAAAGGAGCCCATGAATGCTGAAGTGTGCTTCATCTTGAATGCGAGGATCTTCCCGAGAAAGAAGCTTGTATGAGGCAAAAATTGATGTTTGATGAAGCAGAAGAATTATATGTAACGATCAAGACGTCCATTTAGCATGTCCTCCGTTCCCGCAGCACTTTCCTCCACTTCTTGTGTGCAGAAAAAAAAACGAAGCCTCCATTGTTGCCTCCTCCCCCTCTTTTTCCTCTTCAATCCTCTAAAATAAGCTCCTTTCCTCTACGATGCTTTTCCTTCCGCCCTCTATTTCCCTCCTTCACCAAAATAGGCTCCTTTTTCCTTAAAGCAAGGCACCCCACGTTCAAAACTTTCCCCCCTTTTTGGATTTCCCTCCAATCCATCCAGCATTGATTTTCTCTTTTTGTCATTTTCCTATTTTCTGATTAAACCCCATTCCAAGCTAAGGTTCTCCGAAAAAGCAAAAACAAAACAGCCCATAAAGCTCTCTACAACCCGAAATATCCCCAACTTAGTGCAAAGCCCCAAAAAGCCGACTTCCACAAAGAAGAATATAAATAATAACTCCAATGCTCCCAAACATCAGCCTCTGTGCTATATAAGGTGTAACATAATAGGCATTTCCCATGATGTCATTAAGTCTCTCCTCTGGCTTGACAAAAACCGATAGACCAAAAATCGATAGCCTTCACACCTTGCTAGTGGTAGAAGGATACTATGTTCAAAATTTGCACCACAATAATCTTTGCATCCTCCTCAGAGTATCTTTCGCCCGTGAGAGAATGCGATCCAACAACTCTCCATCTTCGGCATAGAATGAAAAAGCAATCATAACAACTAAGTATGTACAAAGTAACAAATCTCATGCACAACTTTTAGGTGGTTTACACACCTCGAATGCGCAGCAATACGACATCCACCCCCTCTAATCCTGCGCATCCTCCGGATGGGCCAACTACCCGTGATCATTATCATCAAGATCCACAAACAAATCAATCTCTTCGTTATGCATTTCCGGTAGATCAACAAGATTTTCAGCCATATCATCTGTCTCTTCCATTGGAGTTTCTTGACGTTGCCCTTCTCTTGAAAATTCTTCCAATGCATAATCCTCATCATCTCTTTTCTTGAAAATCTTGATTCTTTTTCCAGCAATTGGCACTCTAAGCACTGTCCCATCCAATTCTGTCAGTTCATATGTTGCATTATCAAAGACATGTCTGACTATGTATGGCCCAAACCATCTTTTCACCATCTTCCAAAAAATCTGCAATAGCTTCCTCATTTTCCGCATGGTTCTAGTGTGGCTCTCATCCCAAAATAGTTTCTGCCCCTTTCGAAACAGCTGATAAAAACAATTTGCTATGTGTGCAAAATGAGGTATCCAAATCATATAAAACACACAAGCTCCAATGAATCTCTGTATCTCTGAAGTGGTAGAACAATACTCCATAATCTTGCCTATAAAATCCACATTCTTATCCACAGTCTTGTATTTCGTGTCAACCCTGGCTTCATTATGCTCTTCTGCATTACATAAACCTTGCTGTAAATCAGCAATTCTGCACTCCAATGGCTGAATATTCTCAGCCCTCTGCTCTATGGACTGCATAGAAACAGCCCCAAACTCTGAATGCTGAAATATTTCAGCAGTAAACTCTGTTGGCTGAAAATTTTCAGCCCTCTGTCTCTCTGAAAGCTGATCATAACCAGCTGGAAACTCTGTTTGCTGAATTTCTTCAGCACTCAATACTCTTTGCTGAGTTACCTCAGCCTCTGACTCAATCTGTGACACAAAATCTGCAATTTCATGAAACATGTCCAGGGACTGCACTAATACATTACCATGACAATTCAACATATCAGTTTTCAGCATATCTCTCATCTTTGTCATCGTATCTGCACAAATCACACTGTCATACATACCATCTATGTGCTCATCATCCTCCAAAATTCCTGCATTTTTCAAATTTTTCTCCTTCCTGCATATATACTGCCTGGCAGCTCTAGACAATCTAGAAGTCTTCTGATAGCTCATTGAACTGTTTGCTGAAATCCCAACATAACCGGAGGAGAAAACACTGCTGCCAGGAGGCAAGAACTCCAATCTCCTCTCCTCTGTACCACCGTCGTCTCGCGAAACGGCGGTACCTAATGAAAACCCGAATCCCTCACAGTGGGCAAGGGCACATCTCTCAGAGTATCCCTGTTTCTAACATGATTCACACATACAGTCATAAACTGAACTGCTCTCATACCATCTTTACTACGAATTCGTGCATAAGCAGATCCATCATCCATGACCTTTGTCTCCATGCGCATCTCTGTAATGAATGGCTGACCAAGAATTATGGGATACGAGCATGAATCCTGCACAAAGAAATGAAAATCCTCCTCTACATCACCAATAAAAACCCTGACACTAGGGCAAGCAGCATATAAATCACCTGCAGTGTTATTGGCGGCTCTCATACGCCACCCATGCTCTACATCCATAGGCCATCTGTTACTCTCATAAACTCCACGAACAATGAGATTAATCTCTGAACCATGATCAACCAATGCAACATAAGGCACCTGTTTTTCTCCAACCTTTACCATCGTCTCTGTAGTTGCCCTAGCCCAATGGCTCCGCGAAAAGTGACTACGCGGTATCAAAACAGGCTCATCAATTTCAGCATAATGCATAGGCTGAACCCTCTTCTCTACCTGCGGCAAAACAGAAGCATTATCAACCATAACCTCATCATCATCCTCATCCAACTCTCCAATCAAAACTCCCTGTGTATCAGTGGTAGCCAATGCATGTCTTTTCCTCTTCAGGACCTCCTGAAACTGATCTTGAAACTCTCTTTTTGAGATGCCCAAAATCTCGGAAATAGTGAAAGTCACCTCACTGCCAAGTATCTTATCATTAAAGATTTTCTTCATATCTGTAGATGTCTCAATATCGGACATCAATCTGAATCCTGGCTGCTTTCTCTCTCTAGGCTCTTGCCTCTTTTCCCTCTTTTGAGCATCCTCCATCTGTCGATCTGGCCCTGGTTGTGAAGACGGTCCTGCAGTAGGTGGAGTAACAAACTCACCCCCTCTAGTCTTCTTAGCTGCACTTGGATTTTCTTCATCCCTCTTACGCTTCTCCTCAACAAATACATCTGCACCATGAGATTTAGCCAAATAAGCATAAATAGAATACCTGTCAACAGGCGAGTCCCATCCTGTCTCTGATCTGATGCTAGAGCCTGCGCTAGTCAAAACAGTTTGCTGAATTTTTCCCTTGTTTGCAGTCTCCATAGCATAAGTCCATAGTGCGGACTGAGTCTCCGATCCCTTCTCAATCTGTACTCCATATGCAGAAGCATCACCTCTAGCCGTCACATAAGAAGTACGCGCAGCCATGTCCTCCACTAACTTCTTCATTCCACCTTTACCAAAGTTGGTAGCAAGTGGAGCTCCTGTCTCAGTCAACCAAATCTTACCATCTTGCCCCCAATATACCAAATTCTGCCTCCTTGCATCCTGGAAAGAGTCACAATCCCTGCAATGCTGATGCTCCGTACTATCACACCAAATACATCTCCGATCTCTCCTAGGAGCACTAGGAGCACTCCTAGGTGCAATAGGAGCACTAGAAGAAGTAGCAGGCACAGTGAAATCAAACTGCTCCTTCAACTTACCCACCAACTCCGCTTTGACTGACTCAAGTGTCAAATCTGTGATTCCTTTGATTATATCATCAATAGAGGTAGGCACCGATGGAACAGATGGGTTTGGAGCAGAAGGTGTAAGCATCGGTCGTGGAACAGGAGGAATAGGTGGAGTAGAAACAGTAGGCACTGGCATAGGCCAAGAAACTGGCTGAGGAGGAGAAGAAATAACAGGAATAGAAGTAGGCATAGGAGCTGATGATGATGTAGGTGTCATGGAACCATTCTGTAGACGAGTCTTCCATATTCTCCTCTTGGTCAATGTCGAAACTGCATCCTGAGCATCCTGTCAATCAGTTTTAAGACCCATAGGCTTCGTGCGATCTTCAAGAAGCTCACCCAATTCTTCTTGAAGAGCAGGATCTGCAGCTTGCAAGAAAAGTTCAACTTTTTCAACATCCAATGCTCTTTGTTCAATAGCATCAAGCTGACTATACCTTTCTTCGAATTCTCGAATCAACTCCGAAGCAGCAAGACCCTTGTTTGGCATGTAGACCCACTCTCGGAATGACCGCCGAGTAGCCATACCAAAGTCCTCAAGGAAGTATTCTTCTTTTAGTGCCTTCTTAAAATCTTGCCAATGTGTATTTTGAATAAATAAATCAGTCACCTTTGTCCTCAAAGCAGGTGTGACAAGACGAAGGAAGTACTTACTCATAAGTCCAGCAGGAACTCCAAAAAATCCCATCTTGATATCATATGTCTTCAAATATGCTGAAACATTACGCCCGTCAAACAGCTTCTTCTCACTCTCAACTGCTTCAATAGCCTTAGTCGCGCTGTTTGCATTCTCCTGCTCCGAATAGAGTTGCCTTTGCTGAGACAACTGCTGTTGATGCAATTGTTGTTGCTGCTGCATATACATTTGAGTTTGCTGATTTTGGAGCTGCATATACATGGACATATTCTGCAAAATCTGTTTTAGATCCTCCGTTGAAGTACTTGACGCAGCAGTCATTGATGGAGCTGAAGTAGAGGCAGCTGGAGTTGTAGAGGAAGCTGAAATAGAGGCTGAAGTGTCTCCCATCCTGAAATTTCTGCGACGCTTTCACGTCGGGTTCACCAAAGATGTCGAAGGGTTTGTGAAAGCAATGTCGCAACCACAGAAGTCCTTGTGAAATTCCAGAATAGAAGATATCACTCGAGCATCGTCATCTTTTGCCTATCCACATTTGGTCAAAAGCAGTTTTACCAAACATATCAGCTTGCCAACAGAAATTCTGAAATCCTGAAGATGTGCTTCCAACACTCTGTTAATCCACTTCAGTTTGCCACTTAAGCCATAGTGCAAGCAACTAAAGCAATTCAAGCTTCTTCCTCTCAATAACACTTTTCGTTCAAAATCAGATATCCTTCCAAGAGTTAAATAAACCTCCTTCCATTGATGAATATTGTCAAGTATTTTCTGAAGTTGAAACATGCGATCAACCAAAGATGAAAGCTCTTGTGAGACTCTCTTTTCTGCATTAAAAATTCAGTTTCTTCCTCTTCTTTGACAACAGCATCATTCTGAATTTTCTGAAAAGGGAACTCAAGCTCTTTCATTCCAAAAGAGTTCAAAACAGAGTTTATGCAATATCTACTTTCAAGAACATTACATGGGAATACATTTCAGACAATTCAGCAAAAATAGGAGCCATGAATTTGCAAGGTCTACACCAACTTGCAGTAAAATCAACTACTACTGTTTTTCCATTTCTATTAGCTTCGAAAAGCTTATTATTCCAATTAGAGCGACTCTTGTCAACATAGACATTTCCATGAGGAGCCTTAGCAACTTCTTAACCTTCGAATCGATGCAGAAAACGAAAACGAAGTCGGATGGAGAGAGCCAAAGGACCATCTTCTGGTGGCACAGTTGGATGACGTTGTTTTGTTTTCTCCTTGCTCTAGGCACGATGAACAGAGTATAGCTCTGATAGTTCTACATCAGCATTTCCTTCGAATTGATGCAGAAGACGAAGACGAAGTCGGTCAGATACACGTTATCTGCAATGCGAGGACGACAGAAGATCATTGCGTCTCAATTGACTGTTCTGAGCCCGAGCTGTTGTTTTGGCTTTTTAGCTTAGTATCACTTGTAGAATACCCAGATATGGATCAGGGCTTCTTCCCAGATGCGGGATCGTGGAGAAAAGATATGTCAGGTCATAAAAGCGGCCGATTGCTAATGATAGTATACCGAAGCAGATAATAGTGTTTAGCATAGAACACAGTGATGGCGATATTTTTAGTTTTGAACACGGGAAGAGATGGCGGCCGTCGTCTTTTTTAATGCCGTTCACTTCATCGAAAGCCTTGTCTTCTCCTTTGTCTTTTACTTCAGATCTTTACTTATTATTAAAGCCCAGATTGACATTCCTCTCGGCACTTTGTTGCAATTGCTCTTCTTTTTGTTTTTGTCTTCGTCTCTTCCTTGCCCGCCTCTGCTTCCTTCTTTATTGTCAATGATTCATCGCAACCTCCGTTTGATCTACGTCTTCCTCAGGCATCATCACCTTACACCCTGTCTTCTTCTTTGTCGTCATGCTTCCGGTCTTCGTCATGTTCCCGCCATCGTCTCTTCTCTAGCATAGAGCATAATCCATCAAAAGCAAGCCCATTTGGCAAATTTTGCCCGCAGAGGCGCCTGTGAACCCCTGGAATGCTGCCTTGCTCCTGAATTAAAGGAGCCCATGAATGCTGAAGTGTGCTTCATCTTGAATGCGAGGATCTTCCCGAGAAAGAAGCTTGTATGAGGCAAAAATTGATGTTTGATGAAGCAGAAGAATTATATGTAACGATCAAGACGTCCATTTAGCATGTCCTCCGTTCCCGCAGCACTTTCCTCCACTTCTTGTGTGCAGAAAAAAAAACGAAGCCTCCATTGTTGCCTCCTCCCCCTCTTTTTCCTCTTCAATCCTCTAAAATAAGCTCCTTTCCTCTACGATGCTTTTCCTTCCGCCCTCTATTTCCCTCCTTCACCAAAATAGGCTCCTTTTTCCTTAAAGCAAGGCACCCCACGTTCAAAACTTTCCCCCCTTTTTGGATTTCCCTCCAATCCATCCAGCATTGATTTTCTCTTTTTGTCATTTTCCTATTTTCTGATTAAACCCCATTCCAAGCTAAGGTTCTCCGAAAAAGCAAAAACAAAACAGCCCATAAAGCTCTCTACAACCCGAAATATCCCCAACTTAGTGCAAAGCCCCAAAAAGCCGACTTCCACAAAGAAGAATATAAATAATAACTCCAATGCTCCCAAACATCAGCCTCTGTGCTATATAAGGTGTAACATAATAGGCATTTCCCATGATGTCATTAAGTCTCTCCTCTGGCTTGACAAAAACCGATAGACCAAAAATCGATAGCCTTCACACCTTGCTAGTGGTAGAAGGATACTATGTTCAAAATTTGCACCACAATAATCTTTGCATCCTCCTCAGAGTATCTTTCGCCCGTGAGAGAATGCGATCCAACAACTCTCCATCTTCGGCATAGAATGAAAAAGCAATCATAACAACTAAGTATGTACAAAGTAACAAATCTCATGCACAACTTTTAGGTGGTTTACACACCTCGAATGCGCAGCAATACGACATCCACCCCCTCTAATCCTGCGCATCCTCCGGATGGGCCAACTACCCGTGATCATTATCATCAAGATCCACAAACAAATCAATCTCTTCGTTATGCATTTCCGGTAGATCAACAAGATTTTCAGCCATATCATCTGTCTCTTCCATTGGAGTTTCTTGACGTTGCCCTTCTCTTGAAAATTCTTCCAATGCATAATCCTCATCATCTCTTTTCTTGAAAATCTTGATTCTTTTTCCAGCAATTGGCACTCTAAGCACTGTCCCATCCAATTCTGTCAGTTCATATGTTGCATTATCAAAGACATGTCTGACTATGTATGGCCCAAACCATCTTTTCACCATCTTCCAAAAAATCTGCAATAGCTTCCTCATTTTCCGCATGGTTCTAGTGTGGCTCTCATCCCAAAATAGTTTCTGCCCCTTTCGAAACAGCTGATAAAAACAATTTGCTATGTGTGCAAAATGAGGTATCCAAATCATATAAAACACACAAGCTCCAATGAATCTCTGTATCTCTGAAGTGGTAGAACAATACTCCATAATCTTGCCTATAAAATCCACATTCTTATCCACAGTCTTGTATTTCGTGTCAACCCTGGCTTCATTATGCTCTTCTGCATTACATAAACCTTGCTGTAAATCAGCAATTCTGCACTCCAATGGCTGAATATTCTCAGCCCTCTGCTCTATGGACTGCATAGAAACAGCCCCAAACTCTGAATGCTGAAATATTTCAGCAGTAAACTCTGTTGGCTGAAAATTTTCAGCCCTCTGTCTCTCTGAAAGCTGATCATAACCAGCTGGAAACTCTGTTTGCTGAATTTCTTCAGCACTCAATACTCTTTGCTGAGTTACCTCAGCCTCTGACTCAATCTGTGACACAAAATCTGCAATTTCATGAAACATGTCCAGGGACTGCACTAATACATTACCATGACAATTCAACATATCAGTTTTCAGCATATCTCTCATCTTTGTCATCGTATCTGCACAAATCACACTGTCATACATACCATCTATGTGCTCATCATCCTCCAAAATTCCTGCATTTTTCAAATTTTTCTCCTTCCTGCATATATACTGCCTGGCAGCTCTAGACAATCTAGAAGTCTTCTGATAGCTCATTGAACTGTTTGCTGAAATCCCAACATAACCGGAGGAGAAAACACTGCTGCCAGGAGGCAAGAACTCCAATCTCCTCTCCTCTGTACCACCGTCGTCTCGCGAAACGGCGGTACCTAATGAAAACCCGAATCCCTCACAGTGGGCAAGGGCACATCTCTCAGAGTATCCCTGTTTCTAACATGATTCACACATACAGTCATAAACTGAACTGCTCTCATACCATCTTTACTACGAATTCGTGCATAAGCAGATCCATCATCCATGACCTTTGTCTCCATGCGCATCTCTGTAATGAATGGCTGACCAAGAATTATGGGATACGAGCATGAATCCTGCACAAAGAAATGAAAATCCTCCTCTACATCACCAATAAAAACCCTGACACTAGGGCAAGCAGCATATAAATCACCTGCAGTGTTATTGGCGGCTCTCATACGCCACCCATGCTCTACATCCATAGGCCATCTGTTACTCTCATAAACTCCACGAACAATGAGATTAATCTCTGAACCATGATCAACCAATGCAACATAAGGCACCTGTTTTTCTCCAACCTTTACCATCGTCTCTGTAGTTGCCCTAGCCCAATGGCTCCGCGAAAAGTGACTACGCGGTATCAAAACAGGCTCATCAATTTCAGCATAATGCATAGGCTGAACCCTCTTCTCTACCTGCGGCAAAACAGAAGCATTATCAACCATAACCTCATCATCATCCTCATCCAACTCTCCAATCAAAACTCCCTGTGTATCAGTGGTAGCCAATGCATGTCTTTTCCTCTTCAGGACCTCCTGAAACTGATCTTGAAACTCTCTTTTTGAGATGCCCAAAATCTCGGAAATAGTGAAAGTCACCTCACTGCCAAGTATCTTATCATTAAAGATTTTCTTCATATCTGTAGATGTCTCAATATCGGACATCAATCTGAATCCTGGCTGCTTTCTCTCTCTAGGCTCTTGCCTCTTTTCCCTCTTTTGAGCATCCTCCATCTGTCGATCTGGCCCTGGTTGTGAAGACGGTCCTGCAGTAGGTGGAGTAACAAACTCACCCCCTCTAGTCTTCTTAGCTGCACTTGGATTTTCTTCATCCCTCTTACGCTTCTCCTCAACAAATACATCTGCACCATGAGATTTAGCCAAATAAGCATAAATAGAATACCTGTCAACAGGCGAGTCCCATCCTGTCTCTGATCTGATGCTAGAGCCTGCGCTAGTCAAAACAGTTTGCTGAATTTTTCCCTTGTTTGCAGTCTCCATAGCATAAGTCCATAGTGCGGACTGAGTCTCCGATCCCTTCTCAATCTGTACTCCATATGCAGAAGCATCACCTCTAGCCGTCACATAAGAAGTACGCGCAGCCATGTCCTCCACTAACTTCTTCATTCCACCTTTACCAAAGTTGGTAGCAAGTGGAGCTCCTGTCTCAGTCAACCAAATCTTACCATCTTGCCCCCAATATACCAAATTCTGCCTCCTTGCATCCTGGAAAGAGTCACAATCCCTGCAATGCTGATGCTCCGTACTATCACACCAAATACATCTCCGATCTCTCCTAGGAGCACTAGGAGCACTCCTAGGTGCAATAGGAGCACTAGAAGAAGTAGCAGGCACAGTGAAATCAAACTGCTCCTTCAACTTACCCACCAACTCCGCTTTGACTGACTCAAGTGTCAAATCTGTGATTCCTTTGATTATATCATCAATAGAGGTAGGCACCGATGGAACAGATGGGTTTGGAGCAGAAGGTGTAAGCATCGGTCGTGGAACAGGAGGAATAGGTGGAGTAGAAACAGTAGGCACTGGCATAGGCCAAGAAACTGGCTGAGGAGGAGAAGAAATAACAGGAATAGAAGTAGGCATAGGAGCTGATGATGATGTAGGTGTCATGGAACCATTCTGTAGACGAGTCTTCCATATTCTCCTCTTGGTCAATGTCGAAACTGCATCCTGAGCATCCTGTCAATCAGTTTTAAGACCCATAGGCTTCGTGCGATCTTCAAGAAGCTCACCCAATTCTTCTTGAAGAGCAGGATCTGCAGCTTGCAAGAAAAGTTCAACTTTTTCAACATCCAATGCTCTTTGTTCAATAGCATCAAGCTGACTATACCTTTCTTCGAATTCTCGAATCAACTCCGAAGCAGCAAGACCCTTGTTTGGCATGTAGACCCACTCTCGGAATGACCGCCGAGTAGCCATACCAAAGTCCTCAAGGAAGTATTCTTCTTTTAGTGCCTTCTTAAAATCTTGCCAATGTGTATTTTGAATAAATAAATCAGTCACCTTTGTCCTCAAAGCAGGTGTGACAAGACGAAGGAAGTACTTACTCATAAGTCCAGCAGGAACTCCAAAAAATCCCATCTTGATATCATATGTCTTCAAATATGCTGAAACATTACGCCCGTCAAACAGCTTCTTCTCACTCTCAACTGCTTCAATAGCCTTAGTCGCGCTGTTTGCATTCTCCTGCTCCGAATAGAGTTGCCTTTGCTGAGACAACTGCTGTTGATGCAATTGTTGTTGCTGCTGCATATACATTTGAGTTTGCTGATTTTGGAGCTGCATATACATGGACATATTCTGCAAAATCTGTTTTAGATCCTCCGTTGAAGTACTTGACGCAGCAGTCATTGATGGAGCTGAAGTAGAGGCAGCTGGAGTTGTAGAGGAAGCTGAAATAGAGGCTGAAGTGTCTCCCATCCTGAAATTTCTGCGACGCTTTCACGTCGGGTTCACCAAAGATGTCGAAGGGTTTGTGAAAGCAATGTCGCAACCACAGAAGTCCTTGTGAAATTCCAGAATAGAAGATATCACTCGAGCATCGTCATCTTTTGCCTATCCACATTTGGTCAAAAGCAGTTTTACCAAACATATCAGCTTGCCAACAGAAATTCTGAAATCCTGAAGATGTGCTTCCAACACTCTGTTAATCCACTTCAGTTTGCCACTTAAGCCATAGTGCAAGCAACTAAAGCAATTCAAGCTTCTTCCTCTCAATAACACTTTTCGTTCAAAATCAGATATCCTTCCAAGAGTTAAATAAACCTCCTTCCATTGATGAATATTGTCAAGTATTTTCTGAAGTTGAAACATGCGATCAACCAAAGATGAAAGCTCTTGTGAGACTCTCTTTTCTGCATTAAAAATTCAGTTTCTTCCTCTTCTTTGACAACAGCATCATTCTGAATTTTCTGAAAAGGGAACTCAAGCTCTTTCATTCCAAAAGAGTTCAAAACAGAGTTTATGCAATATCTACTTTCAAGAACATTACATGGGAATACATTTCAGACAATTCAGCAAAAATAGGAGCCATGAATTTGCAAGGTCTACACCAACTTGCAGTAAAATCAACTACTACTGTTTTTCCATTTCTATTAGCTTCGAAAAGCTTATTATTCCAATTAGAGCGACTCTTGTCAACATAGACATTTCCATGAGGAGCCTTAGCAACTTCTTAACCTTCGAATCGATGCAGAAAACGAAAACGAAGTCGGATGGAGAGAGCCAAAGGACCATCTTCTGGTGGCACAGTTGGATGACGTTGTTTTGTTTTCTCCTTGCTCTAGGCACGATGAACAGAGTATAGCTCTGATAGTTCTACATCAGCATTTCCTTCGAATTGATGCAGAAGACGAAGACGAAGTCGGTCAGATACACGTTATCTGCAATGCGAGGACGACAGAAGATCATTGCGTCTCAATTGACTGTTCTGAGCCCGAGCTGTTGTTTTGGCTTTTTAGCTTAGTATCACTTGTAGAATACCCAGATATGGATCAGGGCTTCTTCCCAGATGCGGGATCGTGGAGAAAAGATATGTCAGGTCATAAAAGCGGCCGATTGCTAATGATAGTATACCGAAGCAGATAATAGTGTTTAGCATAGAACACAGTGATGGCGATATTTTTAGTTTTGAACACGGGAAGAGATGGCGGCCGTCGTCTTTTTTAATGCCGTTCACTTCATCGAAAGCCTTGTCTTCTCCTTTGTCTTTTACTTCAGATCTTTACTTATTATTAAAGCCCAGATTGACATTCCTCTCGGCACTTTGTTGCAATTGCTCTTCTTTTTGTTTTTGTCTTCGTCTCTTCCTTGCCCGCCTCTGCTTCCTTCTTTATTGTCAATGATTCATCGCAACCTCCGTTTGATCTACGTCTTCCTCAGGCATCATCACCTTACACCCTGTCTTCTTCTTTGTCGTCATGCTTCCGGTCTTCGTCATGTTCCCGCCATCGTCTCTTCTCTAGCATAGAGCATAATCCATCAAAAGCAAGCCCATTTGGCAAATTTTGCCCGCAGAGGCGCCTGTGAACCCCTGGAATGCTGCCTTGCTCCTGAATTAAAGGAGCCCATGAATGCTGAAGTGTGCTTCATCTTGAATGCGAGGATCTTCCCGAGAAAGAAGCTTGTATGAGGCAAAAATTGATGTTTGATGAAGCAGAAGAATTATATGTAACGATCAAGACGTCCATTTAGCATGTCCTCCGTTCCCGCAGCACTTTCCTCCACTTCTTGTGTGCAGAAAAAAAAACGAAGCCTCCATTGTTG
Organism: Lygodium microphyllum; assembly: GCF_053477565.2. Taxonomy (NCBI): domain Eukaryota; kingdom Viridiplantae; phylum Streptophyta; class Polypodiopsida; order Schizaeales; family Lygodiaceae; genus Lygodium; species Lygodium microphyllum. Next base: position 178,208,496 of record NC_141136.1, on the reverse strand, counting down.
CCTCCTCCCCCTCTTTTTCCTCTTCAATCCTCTAAAATAAGCTCCTTTCCTCTACGATGCTTTTCCTTCCGCCCTCTATTTCCCTCCTTCACCAAAATAGGCTCCTTTTTCCTTAAAGCAAGGCACCCCACGTTCAAAACTTTCCCCCCTTTTTGGATTTCCCTCCAATCCATCCAGCATTGATTTTCTCTTTTTGTCATTTTCCTATTTTCTGATTAAACCCCATTCCAAGCTAAGGTTCTCCGAAAAAGCAAAAACAAAACAGCCCATAAAGCTCTCTACAACCCGAAATATCCCCAACTTAGTGCAAAGCCCCAAAAAGCCGACTTCCACAAAGAAGAATATAAATAATAACTCCAATGCTCCCAAACATCAGCCTCTGTGCTATATAAGGTGTAACATAATAGGCATTTCCCATGATGTCATTAAGTCTCTCCTCTGGCTTGACAAAAACCGATAGACCAAAAATCGATAGCCTTCACACCTTGCTAGTGGTAGAAGGATACTATGTTCAAAATTTGCACCACAATAATCTTTGCATCCTCCTCAGAGTATCTTTCGCCCGTGAGAGAATGCGATCCAACAACTCTCCATCTTCGGCATAGAATGAAAAAGTAATCATAACAACTAAGTATGTACAAAGTAACAAATCTCATGCACAACTTTTAGGTGGTTTACACACCTCGAATGCGCAGCAATACGACAGCGTGAACTAGGAACAATTTCCGAAATCACTTCTGACAGTGAGATAGAAGCATGGATATACTGCTCTCCCTGTTACATGGCCATAACAGAGACAGACACAGAGGCAGAAGATGAAACAGAGAACATGTTCTTCTCTTACAGAGCTCCTACAGAGCCAGAGACAGAGACAGAGACAGAAATAGAGACAGAGACAGAGACAAAGACAAAGACAGAGACAAAAGAGGAAGGAGATGATATGGAAAAGGAAGGTTATGAAAGCGAGATGGAAGAGTCTATCCCACCTACAGAGGATACATTTGAAGAAGAAGTTTCAGAAGCATGAGAAGCAGACAAGCTCATGCTATGGGACAGAATGGCGATGGTACCATTTGGTCTGGTAAATGGATATTCTCATAGGCAAAATCTTTATAAGAAATGGTTGAAGAAGACCAAGCCATCTTTCAACAGTGGCTCTTGCCGTCCTCAACCATCCTTTCCAAAGAAAGATGATGATGATGCACCGTGCCAACAAGCACTAGTCTCACAAACCCAACAGGCATCAGAGGGTCCCTGTTATGTGACGTTCCTAGACGTGTCATCAGAAGATGAGTTTTCAAGCCAAGAGGTAACTGATCGTGAAACCAAACCCGAAATGGCTCTAATCCCATTTCTCAAGGAGCAACCTAAGTATCCACCAAAAGAAGAAGTTGGGTCTAGTGGGACATCAGAAGAGGACATCACTCCCTTGAAGGAGTCCGATCTGTATCCAGAAGCAGTCCATGGGATCTTCATCCGTGAAGTAGAAGATGAAAGGCAGTTAACCTTTGTGGATGCAGATGGCACTGAACGCCGTTTGAAGGTGGGTAGCAGCCTCCCAGAAGAGGAGTTGTCAACCTTGTATAACTTGTTGAAAGAAAATTTGGACGTGTTTGTGTGGTCCTACAAAGACCTAAAGGGGATTGATCCCACAATATGTCAGCATCATATTGACTTGGAGCCTGATGCCAAGCCAGTACGGCAACGACAGAGGCGAATGAACCGAAATTATTCCACATTGGTTAAAGTAGAGCTGTTGAAGCTTTTGGAAGACGAGTTCATCTATCCAGTGGCAAATAGTGAATGGGTTTCACCCATCGTGGTTGTACCCAAGAGGAATGGCAAGCTTCGAATATGTGTGGATTTTTGCAAGCTCATTTCCAAGACGAAGAAGGATCACTTTCCTATTCCTTTTACAGACCAACTGTTGGACACAGTGGCAGGACATGAGCTTTATTCCCTTTTGGATGGATTCAGTGGATACAACCAAGTGCAGATCGCAGAAGAAGACCAATCCAAAACAACCTTCACCACAAAATGGGGGACCTACACTTACCGAGTGATGCCATTTGGGCTCTGCAATGCCCCTACTACTTTCCAGCGAGTCATGATGGCTGCATTCCAAAATCATCTGCACGATTTTATTGAGGTATATTTGGATGACTTCTGTGTCTATAGTTTGATCCGTGAACACTGGGGACATTTGGAACAATGCTTTGACCGATGCCGGGAATATGGGATTTCCCTCAACCCCGACAAATGCATCTTTGGGGTCTCTTCTGGAGTTCCGTTGGGCCACATTGTCTCTGCACAAGGGATATCAATAGACCATACAAAGATCGAAAAGATTGCAGCTCTGACAACACCCACCAACCTTAAACAGTTGAGGGGATTCCTAGGCCATGTGGGTTACTGTAGAAGGTTCATAGCCCATTTTGCAACAAAGGCAACCTCCTTGCACAAGCTTCTGAGGGAAGATTCAGAGTTTACTTGGATGGAAGAATGTGACAAAGCCTTCAACACTCTGAAGCAGTGTCTAATTGAGGCACCCATTCTGCAACCTCCTGATTGGATGAAAGAGTTTCATGTACACACTAATGCATCTATTGAAGGGTTAGGCGCAGTCCTCTGCCAAAAGGGCTCCTCAAAGCTGGATCAACCCATCTATTATGCAAGCCGAAAAGTCACTGATCGGGAACGGAACTATACAGTGACAGAGCTGGAGTGCTTGGCAATGGTGTTTGCACTAGAAAAGTTCCGCCACTACCTCCTTTCCATCCACTTTAAGTTTTATGTGGATCATGAGGCCCTATCCTTCCTAATGAACAAAGCTGATGTGAAAGGACGAATGATGAGATGGCTCCTTCTATTCCAGGAGTTTGACTTTGAGGTGATTACTAAGCCAGGTCGTTCCCATGTTCTGGCTGATCATCTATCGCGTATCCCACAGACCGCAGACGGGGAGCAGGATGATCCAGACCTCCCTGATGCTTCCCATTTCTTGGTAGAAGTCACGGTCTGTTCCTCCAAGCCCTCATGTTCCCTTGATCCCTTCTCTCTCACAGCAGGACTTGGCAGCTCTTCAGAGACAGGCTACCTTGTGTCCTCTCTTCCAAGATAAAGTGGAAAGATTGCAATCCAGGATGGATTTTCTATGGTCTACATTTGAGCAGTTTCAGGAATATGTTCCTCCAGATCATTATTTCTTTGTCCACTATCACTTACAGAAGTTTGCCTTCTACATGAAGCTTTCCATGATGGATTTACCTCTTCCAGAGGATGGATGGAGTGGGGCCTGGTCTGCTGAGTTGCTGACAGAGGTGGTAAGGATGGTTTTTGAAGATTCTGTCACGACAGATACCATGTTGATGTCATACATGTATCTACGAGGAGACTTGTTAATTCCAGATAAGGTGGATATGGCTTGGTATGTGGGAGACGTGGTTTTACAAGCTATTTTGTATGTCAACCATTTGGAGTTGCGTATAGTTGACATGTTCCAGAGTTACTCCTCCAAAGTGGCTAATTGCCCTGATAATTCCTGCTCGCATACCATGATTGATTATGTGGTCCTTAAATTAAAGACAGAACACAGCCCCTACCTATGCCCAAAGTACTAATCAACTGAGGGTGGATCTCTTAGCTTATCTTTCAAAACATAATCCGTTTGATTCTACCTTTTTTTATGCCTATCATAGAAGATCTCTCTTAGGACCTTCTGTTCCTACCCTCTTGTATTACCAACAAATGGCTCACCGATATGATCTATATCTTTCCCTTTGTCAATCCAATTCCACAACTATTTTACCCCTTCTTTTCCAACCTCAATCTTTTCCTCAAATTCCCATTTTTACATATTGCTCCTTTATTGAGGATAGAGTATTTTCCCATTCTCCACCATGTCCTTCTTCATCCATTCATGTACCTTCCACCTTTCCTATTTATCAGTTAACACCCTTTTTAAGTGATTCCATAAAAAATTCTACCACTCCTTCTTTAAATCATTCTTCCTTTTATGATTTTGCCTATCCCTCTCTTCATCCACTTTTCCTTATTCCACTTCCCTCTCCTAATACTTTTATATCTCAACCACCTCAGTTGGTTAGTGACTATGACAGGTTTGATCATCAGATTTCCAGAAGAAGGGGATGGAGCTCGAATGATTCCCTTACAGGACCTCAGATAATCTGGCCAGTAATTCTAGGAGATTGGACAACTGCCAGTCAAGCATACCATAACTATATTCATTTTGCTCAGCAGTATTCACAGTCTGCAGATCCTTCAATGAGATTAACTGCTCACTTTGCTTGGTATCTGGCGTATATGCATAGGCATTCTCATAATGATTCAAAGCCTATTCCAAAGTTGTGCATGAATTTCAATGTGAGCATTGATTCCCAGCAGCTGGATATATTGTATTTTCATGCCCTTTGTTTGCCTACCAGATACCTTGTCCTGTTGGAAAGGATGTGCTGCCTTCAGTTTTTTCAAAATCCTCCCAAAACATTTGTAGATGAATCCTTGTCTATGGATCGTTTCCGAAATCATCAATCTTTTAAGAGGGATCATCTTCATTGATACCTTTCCAATGTATGGTGGATGATTTTTAATGAAAATCTCTTTTTTGGAGGAGTCATTCAGATGGTTGTGTTGTATATAGTGTTTGTGTTGTGGGTTAATTTATGTAAAACGAACGTGGTGGTTTCCTATTGGATTGGATTTTGTGCGAGCTACATTTTGGAGAATTGTGGTGATGGGGTCGTGGTTGAAGAGTTGAAGATGCTGATGAAGAAGAAGAAGCAGAAAACTCTTATATCCTTTACAAGTTTGTTGTGATTTTCAGTTTGATAAGAAGTGTTAATGTATAAAGGGTTTTCCTTTCGTTGTATTTTTATATCAGATACAGGTGATCAGTTGGGGTTGTGGTTGGCTGGACTGTTTTTGAAGACATATTGAAGATCAAAGTTGATCTTTTGAATGAACTTATATTCCGTTTTTCCTGGGTCACGAGGACGCTTCCTTATTAAGTGTGGGGCTATGTTGAGTGTTGAAATGACTTGTTTTTTGGCTGATTTTTGTTGTTTTTGAGAGCTAAATGGTTGATTTTATGAGATGATTGATTGGTTTGAAAGTGGTTTGAGAGTGTTTTGGATGATATTGATTGTTTTTTGGAAGTTCATGATGTTTATTAGTGGAGATATGAGGTTCTGTGATGTTCTGATAAGTTCTGATTGGTTCTGTATATCTTCTGTTTTGTTCTGATTGTCTTCTGTATAAGGAGGGATGGATTGATGATTGATGAAGACTGAGATCTTGTGAAAGATTATTGAATGGTTTGTGAGAGTTTGGAATGGTTTGAGTATGAGTTATGTGGTTTTGATGATCTTCTGTAACCTTCTGTAGGTCTTCTGTAGAGCTTCTGTCTCTGTATTGTAGCTGTTCTGGTACTGTACTGTGACTGTTCTGTATGCTTCTGTATGTATTCTGTTGGATGAGAGTGTAGCTTGGGAAAGTTTTCTAGCCTTGGAAAGAGGTGAATAAAGGTGCAAAAGAGCTTAAAGAAGTGAAAGAAGTAGCTGCTGAAGACTCAAGTAAATACTGGAGTGAAGTGACAGTAGTGAGCTATGAAAGCACTAACAACATAGTGGAACCAACCCCCTGATGAATGACACAATAAAGAGGCAAGCGTTAGAACGAGTCCAGAGGTACGTGAAAAGAAAGAAAGCAAAAATCAGAGCTGAGACCGAGCTCACAGTAGAAGCCGCCTTGGACACCCTTGTGGAACTCTTTGCAGAAGTCCCAATGGCACACCAAGCCCTTCCTCCTCCTGCTCGAGGTCCACATCCAAGCCAGATCCATCCTGGAAATACTGATGACAGGCCAGTGAATGTAGTTCCATTGCTAGTTTTTAAGGGAGAATACAATGAAGACCCCGATCTTCATGTAGCAAAGTTTATGGTAGCATGTGTGGCTAACAATGCCAGAACCCCTGAGCATTGGTTGGCAATATTCCCCGCCACTTTCAAGGGCATAGCATTTCAGTGGTATGAGAGGCAAGCAGCAGAAACTTTTGGCACATGGGACGACCTGAAGTTGGCCTTCCTCACTAAATTGGCAGGTTCCTTAACAGTGGATACTGTAAGCCAACTCCCAAAAGATGCAAAGTCCCTGTCAATGGGTGAATACTTCCTGCTTGAACTAGGAACAATTTCCGAAATCACTTCTGACAGTGAGATAGAAGCATGGATGTATTGCTCTCCCTGTTACATGGCCATAGCAGAGCCAGACACAGAGGCAAAAGATGAAACAGAGAACCTGTTCTTCTCTTACAGAGCTCCTAGAGACCCAGAGACAGAGACAGAGACAGAAATAGAGACAGAGACAGAGACAGAGACAGAGACAAAAGAGGAAGGAGATGATATGGAAAAAGAAGGTGATGAAAGCAAGATGGAAGAGTCTATCCCACCTGCAGAGGATACATTTGAAGAAGAAGTTTCAGAAGCATGAGAAGCAGACGAGCTCATGCTATGGGACAGAATGGCGATGGTACCATTTGGTCTGGTAAATGGATCTTCTCATAGGCAAAATATTTATAAGAAATGGTTGAAGAAGACCAAGCCATCTTTCAAGAGTGGCTCTTGCCGTCCTCAACCATCCTTTCCAAAGAAAGATGATGATGATGCACCGTGCCAACAAGCACTAGTCTCACAAACCCAACAGGCATCAGAGGGTCCCTGTTATGTGACGTTCCTAAACGTGTCATCAGAAGATGAGTTTTCAAGCCAAGAGGTAACTGATCGTGAAACCAAACCCGAAATGGCTCTAATCCCATTTCTCAAGGAGCAACCTAAGTCTCCAACAAAAGAAGAAGTTGGGTCTAGTGGGACATCAGAAGAGGACATCAATCCCTTGAAGGAGTCCGACCTGTATCCAGAAGCAATCCATGGGATCTTCATCCGTGAAGTAGAAGGTGAAACGCAGTTAACCTTTGTGGATGCAGATGGCACTGAACGTCGTTTGAAGCTGGGTAGCAGCCTCCTAGAAGAGGAGTTGCAACCTTGTATAACTTGTTGAATGAAAATTTGGACGTGTTTGCGTGTTCCTACAAAGACCTAAAGGGGATTGATCCCACAATATGTCAGCATCATATTGACTTGGAGCCTGATGCCAAGCCAGTACGGCAACGACAGAGGCGAATGAACCGGAATTATTCCACATTGGTTAAAGCAGAGCTGTTGAAGCTTTTGGAAGACGAGTTCATCTATCCACTGGCAAATAGTGAATGGGTTTCACCCATCGTGGTTGTACCCAAGAGGAATGGCAAGCTTCGAATATGTGTGGATTTTTGCAAGCTCATTTCCAAGACGAAGAAGGATCACTTTCCTATTCCTTTTACAGACCAACTGTTGGACACAGTGGCAGGACATGAGCTTTATTCCCTTTTGGATAGATTCAGTGGATACAACCAAGTGCAGATCGCAGAAGAAGACCAATCCAAAACAACCTTCACCACAAAATGGGGGACCTACACTTACCGAGTGATGCCATTTGGGCTCTGCAATGCCCCTGCTACTTTCTAGCGAGTCATGATGGCTGCATTCCAAAATCATCTGCACGATTTTATTGAGGTATATTTGGATGACTTCTGTGTCTATAGTTTGATCCGTGAGCACTGGGGACATTTGGAACAATGCTTTGACCGATGCCGGGAGTATGGGATTTCCCTCAACCCCGACAAATGCATCTTTGGGGTCTCTTCTCGAGTTCTGTTGGGCCACATTGTCTCTGCACAAGGGATATCAACAGACCCTGCAAAGATCGAAAAGATTGCAGCTCTGACAGCACCCACCAACCTTAAACAGTTGAAGGGATTTCTAGGCGATGTGGGTTACTATAGAAGGTTCATAGCCCATTTTGCAACAAAGGCAACCTCCTTGCACAAGCTTTTGAGGAAAGATCCAGATTTTACTTGGACGTAAGAATGTGACAAAGCCTTCAACACTCTGAAGCAGTGTCTAATTGAGGCACCTATTCTGCAACCTCCTGATTGGATGAAAGAGTTTCATGTACACACTAATGCATTTATTGAAGGGTTAGGCGCAGTCCTCTGCCAAAAGGGCTCCTCAAAGCTGGATCAACCCATCTATTACGCAAGCCGAAAAGTCACTGATCGGGAATGGAACTATACAGTGACAGAGCTGGAGTGCTTGGCAATGGTGTTTGCACTAGAAAAGTTCCGCCACTACCTCCTTTCCATCCACTTTATATTTTATGTGGATCATGAGGCCCTATCCTTCCTAATGAACAAAGCAGATGTGAAAGGACGAATGATGAGATGGCTCCTTCTATTCCAGGAGTTTGACTTTGAGGTGATTACTAAGCCCGGTCGTTCCCATGTTCTGGCTGATCATCTGTCGCGTATCCCACAGACCGCAGACGGGGAGCAGGATGATTGAGACCTCCCTGATGCTTCCCATTTCTTGGTAGAAGTCACGGTCTGTTCCTCCAAGCCCTCATGTTCCCTTGATTCCTTCTCTCTCACAGCAGGACTTGGCAGCTCTTCAAAGACAGGCTACCTTGTGTCCTCTCTTGCAAGATAAAGTGGAAAGATTGCAATCCAGGATGGATTTTCTATGGTCTACATTTGAGCAGTTTCAGGAATATGTTCCTCGAGATCATTCTTTCTTTGTCCACTATCACTTACAGAAGTTTGCCTTCTACATGAAGCTTTCCACGATAGATTTACCTCTTCTAGAGGATGGATGGAGTGGGGCCTGGTCTGCTGAGTTGCTGACAGAGGTGGTAAGGATGGTGTTTGCAGATTCTGTCACGATAGATACCATGTTGATGTCATACATGTATCTACGAGGAGACTTGTTAATTCCAGATGAGGTGGATATGGCTTGGTATGTGGGAGACGTGGTTTTACAAGCTATTTTGTATGTCAACCATTTGGAGTTGCGTATAGTTGACATGTTCCAGAGTTACTCCTCCAAAGTGGCTAATTGCCCTGATAATTCCTGCTCGCATACCATGATTGATTATGTGGTCCTTAAATTAAAGACAGAACACAGCCCCTACCTATGCCCAGAGTACTAATCAACTGAGGGTGGATCTCTTAGCTTATCTTTCAAAACATAATCCGTTTGATTCTACCTTTTTTTATGCCTATCATAGAAGATCTCTCTTAGGACCTTCTGTTCCTACCCTCTTGTATTACCAACAAATGGCTCACCGATATGATCTATATCTTTCCCTTTGTCAATCCAATTCCACAACTATTTTACCCCTTCTTTTCCAACCTCAATCTTTTCCTCAAATTCCCATTTTTACATATTGCTCCTTTATTGAGGATAGAGTATTTTCCCATTCTCCACCATGTCCTTCTTCATCCATTCATGTACCTTCCACCTTTCCTATTTATCAGTTAACACCCTTTTTAAGTGATTCCATAAAAAATTCTACCACTCCTTCTTTAAATCATTCTTCCTTTTATGATTTTGCCTATCCCTCTCTTCATCCACTTTTCCTTATTCCACTTCCCTCTCCTAATACTTTTATATCTCAACCACCTCAGTTGGTTAGTGACTATGACAGGTTTGATCATCAGATTTCCAGAAGAAGGGGATAGAGCTCGAATGATTCCCTTACAGGACCTCAGATAAACTGGCCAGTAATTCTAGGAGATTGGACAACTGCCAGTCAAGCATACCATAACTATATTCGTTTTGCTCAGCAGTATTCACAGTCTGCAGATCCTTCAATGAGATTAACTGCTCACTTTTCTTGGTATCTGGCGTATATGCATAGGCATTCTCATAATGATTCAAAGCCTATTCCAAAGTTGTGCATGAATGTCAATGTGAGCATTGATTCCCAGTAGCTGGATATATTGTATTTTCATACCCTTTGTTTGCCTAGCAGATACCTTGTCGTATTGGAAAGGATGTGCTGCCTTCAGTTTTTTCAAAATCCTCCCAAAACATTTGTAGATGAATCCTTGTCTATGGATCGTTTCCGAAATCATCAATCTTTTAAGAGGGATCATCTTCATTGATACCTTTCCAATGTATGGTGGATGATTTTTAATGAAAATTTCTTTTTTGGAGGAGTCATTCAGATGGTTGTGTTGTATATAGTGTTTGTGTTGTGGGTTAATTTATGTAAAACGAACGTGGTGGTTTCCTATTGGATTGGATTTTGTGCGAGCTACATTTTGGAGAATTGTGGTGATGGGGTCGTGGTTGAAGAGTTGAAGATGCTGATGAAGAAGAAGAAGCAGAAAACTCTTATATCCTTTACAAGTTTGTTGTGATTTTCAGTTTGATAAGAAGTGTTAATGTATAAAGGGTTTTCCTTTCGTTGTATTTTTATATCAGATACAGGTGATCAGTTGGGGTTGTGGTTGGCTGGACTGTTTTTGAAGACATATTGAAGATCAAAGTTGAGCTTTTGAATGAACTTGTATTCCGTTTTTCCTGGGTCACGAGGACGCTTCCTTATTAAGTGTGGGGCTATGTTTAGTGTTGAAATGACCTGTTTTTTGACTGATTTTTGTTGTTTTTGAGAGTCGAATGGTTGATTTTATGAGATGATTGATTGGTTTGAAAGTGGTTTGAGAGTGTTTTGGATGATATTGATTGTGTTTTGGAAGTTCATGATGTTTATTAGTGGAGATATGAGGTTCTGTGATGTTCTGATAAGTTCTGATTGGTTCTGTATACCTTCTGTTTTGTTCTGTTTTGTTCCGATTGTCTTCTGTATAAGGAGGGATGGATTGATGATTGATGAAGATTGAGATATTGTGAAAGCTTATTGAATGGTTTGTGAGAGTTTGGAATGGTTTGAGTATGAGTTATGTGGTTTTGATGACCTTCTGTAATCTTCTGTAGGTCTTCTGTAGAGCTTCTGTCTCTGTATTGTCTTTGTATTATAGCTATTCTGGTACTGTACTGTGACTGTTCTGTATGCTTCTGTATGTATTCTGTTGGATGAGAGTATAGCTTGGGAAATTTTTCTAGCCTTGGAAAGAGGTGAATGAAAGTGAAAAAGAGCTTAAAGAAGTGAAAGAAGTAGCTGCTGAAGACTCAAGTAAAGACTGGAGTGAAGTGACAGTAGTGAGCTATGAAAGGACACTGTAGTGGCTCTGGTGACTCTTCATATCAGACATACCTCTTGGGAGGGGTATCCACGACCTAAGAAGGATTATTGAGAGTGGTTATGAGAGATTGTAGTGAGGATATGATGTATTATTGATGGAGAGAGAGAGAGAGAGTCAGAGATAGCCAATTCTACTAAAACAGAGTGATTGTATGTGAGAGATTGAGAGAGAAGACTATGAAGATATTGAAGATGAATATTATGTGATGTATTTCCATTAAAAGATGGTGTATTCCTTTGCTTTCTTTGTTATATTCATGGATTTTGTGAAGATATTGAAGAATATGGTTGATTCTATCAAATCCGTGCGAGATCTACATGATGTTCCATGAAGATTTGTTGTGCCTGGTGTCCTTTTCTTCATTGTGATCATATAAAACTTAATAAACAAGCTTGTTGATGTTACAAGATAGATTTTCTTGCAAGAAAATTCCCTTTTCCTTGGTGTTCCTCTTGGGGCTCCATGTTTTTGGTACGCAGCCAGGGAAACTTGCCATCAACAAGGACCAGAAGAGGCTGAAAATGAAGGAAATGGCATTAGGAAAACTTGCCATCAACAAGCACTAGAAGAGGCTGAAAATGAAGGAAATGGCATTGCCAAGAAGAGAAGAATTCAATGGATGTTTGTAAAGTTCCTTCTTCCACTGAAGAGTTGGAATTTCTCATAATCAGAGCCACTTTCCACAACAAGTTCATCCCACAATGGCGGAAACACATCACCATCATGATGCATGCTCTATGTGGTGGATAGTTTCCTCTTCCTATTGAAGCAACAGAAACTTGCATCTTGGTGGCAAACTGTTTGGGAATAAACTGAAGAGCAGAAACAGAGAGAATGACCATACATGGAAGATTTGGCACTCGCCAAATCGTCATAGGTGTTCTATAGACAATTGACGTTTTCGTCTAATTGCCAGCTTGCATTGAGAGCAAGGACATGGGACACGCTGATTAAGATACGCCTTGTAATCTTGAACAACAGGACCTTCATCGTTTTCCATTTTGTCTACGTTATAACAAACAATTTGTTTTTGCTATCATTATTATTTTTTCTTAAATTGTTATTCTCTCCTTCCATCTCTCTCTTTTTTTTTCTTTCTTAAATTGTTATCCTCTCCTTCCATCTCTCTCTTTTTTTTTCTTTCTTAAATTGTTATCCTCTCCTTTCATCTCTCTCTTTTTTTTTCTTTCTTAAATTGTTATCCTCTCCTTCCATCTCTTACTCTTTTTCTACATTACGACTAGGACTACGACCACGACCATGACCACGACCACGACTATGATGACCATGACGATGACTACGACCACGACCACGACCACGACCATGACCATGACCACGACGACCACGACCACGGCCACTACCTCAGCTATGATACGACCACCACCACCACCACCACCACCACAACTATGACTATGACGACAACTACGACTACGACTATGACCACAGCCATGACCACAACCATGACTACGACTATGATGATCACAACCACGACCCACGACCCACGACCCACGACCACGACCACGACCATGACTACGACGACCACGACCACGACTACGACCATGACCATGACCATGACCACGCCCACGACCACAACTATGACAACCACGACCATGACTACGACCATGACCATGACCATGACTATGACCACGACCACGACCACGACCACCTGACCACAACTACAAATACGACTACGACTACGACCAGGACCAGGACCACGACCACGACCACGACCACGACTACGATCACGACCACGACCACGACCATGACTACCACGACCACGACCATGACCATGACCACGATCACGACCACGACTACGACCATGACCACGACCACAACCACGATGACCATGACTATGGGTAGGTTGCACTCACTAAGAATAGGATTGGCGATTCACCTCATCTTCTCTCCATCATCAATAGAATTCTCCTTTACCATTTACAACTCACCCATCTTCTCTCCACACTATTGCACACTACAATCTCTATGAGGGCATGAGATTGGGATCTCCACAGATACCAAAGCATGATCTCTAGCTTGATGGTTGCATATATACTACTACTCCTCATGGAATAAACCTTAAAATAGTTATTATGCTCAAATATATGCTTGTTAGAGCATAAATTTGTTCCTAAGACTATTCTAAGGAAGAAAGAGGGTTAATGATAAAAGAGTGTCCTTCCTAGCAAGTGATATTATATTATATTTATTAATTAAAATTGATAGTTGAAGATGAGTTTCCTAAGAGATCTTGTGGTGATGCTGTTTTAGTTTTGCGAAGCATATATATGAATGATGCTCTTTTAGTTTTCTGTATTTGTCTTTTTAAGAAGAGATTGATTTTTATGGAATATCCAAGTTATTTTTGGGATTACGTTATGAAAAATGAATGTTTTTCATACTGATAGGCTGATTTTGCTTCGTTGTATATTTGCATGGTGGAGGCTAGGACAAGCCCCATGTATGAGAGGTCTCTTTGCAAGAACATTATGCTAGAAGACACAAGTATGTTAGGGCTCTCTAGCCATATATCCGTTAGGTTTGTTGAGGATCGGCCTAACTCCTATGAGCCTACGATGAGCTTATTGTAAGGTCCTATTTACTTTTCTCTCTTTCTCTCCCTCTCTCATTTCCTCTTCCTCCCTTACCCTGACCCTCTCCTTCTCTCTTTTCCTATTAGGTTTAATGATTTTTCTCTCTTTTTCTCTCTCCTCTCTCTCTCTCATATTTCTTTTTCTCTCTCCTCTCCATCTCTCATTTCCCTTTCTCTCTTTCTCTCCCTCTCTCATTTCCTCTCCCTCTCTCACCCTCACCCACTCTTTCTCTCTTTCTCTATTAGGTTTAATGATTTTTTTCTCTTTTTCTCTCTCCTCTCCCTCTCTCATTTCCCTTTCTCTCTTTCTCTCCCTCTCTCATTTCCTCTCCCTCCCTCATCGTGACCCTCTCTTTCTCTCTTTCCCCATTAGGTTTAATGATTTTTCTCTTTTTCTCTCTTCTCTCTCTCTCATTTCTTTTTCTCTCTCCTCTCCCTCCTCATTTCCTCTCCCTCCCTCGCCCTCACCCTCACCCACACCCTCTCTTTCTCTCTTTTCCTATTATGTTTAACATCTTCTCTCTTTTTCTCTCTCCTCTCATTCTCTTTTTTTCTCTCTCCTCTCTCTCTCTCTCATTTCCTTTTGCTCTCTTCCTCTCCTCTCATTTCTTCTCCCTCCCTCTCCCTCTCTCATTTTCGTATTATGTTTTCCTCTTTCCCCCTCTCCCTCTCCCTCTCCCTCTCTCATTTTCCTATTATGTTTAATGTCTCCCTCTTCCCCTCTCATTTCCTCTCCCTCCCTCTCCCTCCCCCTCTCTTTCTCTCTCCCTCTCTCTCCCTCTCCCATTTCCTCCCCCTCTCCCTCCCTCTCTCCCTCTCTCATTTCCTCTCCCTCCCTCTCTCATTTCCTCTCCTTCCCTCCCTCTCCCTCTCTCATTTCCTCACCCTCCCTCTCCCTCTTTTTAATTTCCCTCTCTTTTTCTCTCTCTCTCTCTCTCTCTCTCCCTCCCTCTCCCTTTCTCGTTTCCTCCCTCTCCCTCTCCCTCTCCCTTTCCTTCTCTCTCATTTCCTCTCCCTCTCTCAATATACACAAATTATACAAAAAAAAAGAGAGAGAATACACTCTCCCTCCCTCTCGTTCTCTCATTTCATCCCCCTCCCTCTTTCCATTTCCTCCCTCTCCCTCTCCCTCTCTTTCTCTCTCTCTCCCTCCCTCCTCCTCCATCTCCCATTTCCTCCCTCTCCCTCTCCCTCTCCCTCGTTTTCTCTCAATATATATACACAAATTATATAAAAAAAGTAAAAGAGAGAGAGAATGCACTCTCCCTCCCTATCCCTCTCTTTCTCTTTCTCTCCCTCCCTCTCCCTCTCTCATTTCCTCCCCCTCCCTCTCCCTCTCTTTCTCTTTCTCTCCCCCTCTCTTTCTCTTTCTCTTTCTCTCCCTCCCTCTCCCTCTCCCTCTCCCTCTCTTTCTCTCTCATTTCCTCTCCCTCTCTCAATATATATACACAAATTATATAAAAAAAAGTAAAAGAGAGAGAGAATGGACTCTCCCTCCCTCTCCCTCTCCCTCTCTTTCTCTTTCTCTCCCTCCCTCTACCTCTCTCATTTCCTCCCCCTCCCCTCCCTCTCTCTTTCTCTTTCTCTTTCTCTCCCCCTCTCTTTCTCTTTCTCTCCCTCCCTCTCCCTCTCTCTCTCTTTCTCTCTCATTTCCTCTCCATCTCTCAATATACACAAATTAAACCCTAAACAAGTAAAAGAGAGAGAGAATGGACTTATCGTAAAGATTTACAAGAGGGTTTGGTAGCTCCTCTTTGCGTCGACGGCTCCTACTCCCCTTTGCGAACGGCGGTGGTGGCAGTAGTGGCGGCGGCGGTAAGCCTTCTTCCTCTCCCTCTCTCACCCTATATGCAAAACGGTCACTCTCTCTCTTTCTCTCGCTATCCCTCTTGAAATGTTTCTAAATGCTCAAAATGAAACGCGCTCGAGTTTCGGCCCACTTTTTTTCTCTGTGGGGCTATTCCTGCGTCGCTACCCGCCGTCGCTATTCTTGTGTTTCCTTGTAGTGTGCAAGGACTTGTTACGCAACAATCACAGACTAAGGGCTCCAATCCGGCTCCCAAATCCACTTCTTTGGGAATCATTAGATAGCAAGCAATAACAGCTTGAATCTTCTGCATCGTGATTCTTTTAAAGCATTGACATGGGTACTCTGTATAAGGCCCTACTGGAATTTGGTCAGAGTTACCACATCATTTAGAGCTTGTAATTTGTCCTCATGTATGAACACTAGCAGTTTTGCATTTTCCCACGTGGAGAAAGCCTGGGCCTTTCCCCTTTTTTCCTCCTATAATACCCAACACCATGACCTTCTGTTCAGGAGGCACCACCACCTAGCTAGGTGCGTTTGGGGGTAGCAGGGGGCTGCCCTTGGCAGCGCCCTGCTACCCTGCTACCAACTGCACCTGGCTACATATGTTGTCCCTCCCTTGCAAAAGCTCTTGTTGTTGTCATAATTCACAATGTGGGAATTATAGTGGGAATTTTCCTAAAACTTCTTGTGGTATAGGGCAGTACTTCATTTAAACAGACCACAATCATATCCATACCTTGTGGACCTCTTGGTTCTACAAAGCTTTTATAGCATGACAAAGTAGGGCAGATGTTGAATAAGAAAAACCACAGGGCCACATCCATGCACAGTGCTGCACTGTTGTTGGCTACCTCCCAAGGCTTGTTGAGCATATCTGTAGGTGGACAAAGATACATCAACACAACTTGCTAATGATTTTAGGTGCTCTGCATGCCCCCATGTGGGCACCAAGCCTTTCCCTCCTTTCCACTCAGAGGATGCATTCCAAGCGGCATTGAAACAAAGACAAAGGCATCGTGTTGTAATATAATGAAAATAAATTTTTTTAAAAATCACCTTTCATGGCGGCGCGCAATCTGATCCGTGACGCCACAGGCTGTTAAGTGATCGAGGGGGGGGGGGCCAGCAAGCTCCTCGCTGGAGCTTGCTCAGGGCCCTCTCCATGCACGCTGACAGATAAGGGGGAGAGGATTCCCTCCCCTCCCCTATTTAAACAGGGGGGTTGCTGCCATCGAGAGGAGGGTAGGCTAAGGGTATAGTGCGGAGGCATCGCCGTGCTGAACAAAAGGGGAGGGTGGTCGTAGAACTGCAGTGGCCCGAGAGGAGAGGGGTGCCATCACCCTATTGCGCCAAGATTAGAGGGAGAGGGTGGCCATGGAGAGGGAGGAGCCAACCCACCTGCCGTTGGATGACAGACACGCCAGCAGCCATCCTGATTCACTGTTAAAACCCGTCGCGGCCACCTCCTGGCCATCCCATCATGGCTGGGGAGTTATTTTTTCCCCACATGTCCTTCCCCTGAAGCTTGGAAGCTTCCAAAAGGGGGGCCTTCTTAGCCCCCTTTCCCCTGGTGTTAAACCCCCCCTTCCACACCCCGGTTTTAATCCTCCTAAGGCCCTTTCATCCCCCTTCTCGTGCCTTTCTAAAAACCCTTCCATACCCCCCATGATTGAACCTTTAAGCCCTTTGTCATGGGCTTTGAAACCTTTTCCCCCCGTGTGTCTAAATCCCCCTTTTCGATGGGTATTAGAACCCCTATGTTTTACCCATGAAGCCTTTCCCTTAGGCCTTGAAAAAACCTTATTTTTTTTCTCCCTGGTGGTAACCCCTATAAGCTCCCTTCCTCTTGAGCCTTGGAACCCATCCCCCTTCGTGTTCTATAATCCCTTAGACCCCCTTTTTGCGTGGATATTGGAATCACCTTCTTTTTCCTTTCCCCCCATGATTAAACCTTCTCTAACCCTTCCCTTGTGGCGTATTGAGAACCCTTTTCTCCAAGTTGGGTTAGGGTCCTTCGACCTTACTTATAACCTTTATGGTTACTATATTCCCTTAGAGTTCTCTCCCGCACCTTGTGTTTTTTCCATTCCTTTTCGTTCCTCATTTGAGTGAGTCATTAAAAGACCATTAAGCCTTCCCCATGGCTTCAATGGGTCTTAATCGTAGAAGATTCTGAGACACCCTTTCGAATTCCCCGACTTCAAGGAGGGAGCCTTCCAAAAACTACTTTCGATGGACGGTGCAAGGAAGCGACGGCGGAATTCTGAAACAAAAACGAGTGTAAAGCTGCTTCCACGTACGAAGGACTACAACTGTGATGCCTCCTAAGAAAGTCCAAGGAGTAGCTGTGGGAAGTGCATCTCCTGGTATCCATGTGGATATCTCACCCCAAAACTAGGTTTTTCTTCTTGGCTTTAATTCGGTTTTCAGTCGATCATGCAAAGAGAAATTGTTAGGGATAGGATATATTTGTCCGAGTTACTTGTAATGAAGGAGTTTAGCTTATTTGAATGAATGATAATGTATAGAACTTAGTTTCCTTCGAATTGCATCAAGCATTATAAATTACGAGCAAGATTATCCATTTACTATAGTAGTATATTTTAGTTAAATCCTAAAGGTATAGAAATTATATCTTGCACCATTAGTCTTATTCCTTTTCGCAACGAATCATTGTAAATGATTAAATTCATGATAGGTTTCTTTCGTTGCTCAAATTACTAGGAAGTTATCATTGCTAATTGTACATCTTAGCAAGGGAAATGTTTGTTATTTGGCATGAGTTCATCTGCAAGGAAAAATGAAGTCTAAATTTAATTGTATTGATTGAAAAGTAAATTGTCACAAGGATAGCAAAACCATGACAAGACGATTAATATTACCTTTCAAAAGATAACCAAACCAATCTAAACATAGAAATATTCATATCCTAAGCACTTGACTACTTTCCTTATTGTAGGGTCAAAAAAATTCGTAAAAATAAAGAACTAGGGTTGTCCCCTAGATTCTTAAAAAGAAACCCTAGGGTCGACATACGTCAGCTTAAAGGATCTTGCCAATTTACAAGACACCTTGGGAACGAGTGCTGATACACTTAAAAAAAAAGAACACTTCCTTAGCAGTTTGCCAAACAACACGGTTGATTAATGGAAATGTTTGTGCTTGCTAGAGATTTTGGGGATCTGTTTGAATTATAAATTACAAATTAAATGAGTACCTATACTTCAGGTTAAAGGCCTGAAGGAAGAGGCAGTTTCAGTTACCCCCGACTACCTGCCTAACCCTAACCAAGGGGGTTGTTCACCGCGCCGGGAATGTGGACCGCACCTGCCGCGAGAGGTCTCTCCGTTGAGCTCTACTTGGAGTAGGAGGACGCTTGGGTGCCAGGGGGGCTCTGGCCGTAAATCCCTCGCCTTCCGGGTCCCGCACAAGAGGCTAACGTGACTCGGGATTGGATCTCGAGGCCCGCATACTAGTTTACGGGCAGAAGCTTGGAATAGTGATCCCTGGGGATTACTGGATAGCCCTCGGGTGGATTATGGACAAAGCCTACGGGCAGAACTCCTTGTATTTCAAAGATAAAATGATGAAATGTAAAAAAAGAACTTGCTTGATATTGTTTTTCTCTGTCACATGATAAGATTACGTGAAGGAACCAGTGCTTAACAGGATTAATTAAAGAAGCTGATTGTTATATGTCAAATTAATGTGTTAGATAATTACATAACTAAAACAAACTGAGGAAAGTGCGGAGGATGGGCCATGGGTCTGTCCTACGGTTGGGTGGTCCCGGTTAGCCGGGAACTTTTCTCAAAAATCTCGAAGAACAGCGGGATGATCATCAAAACGAATAACGAGAGTGATGACCTAGAGTTACGTCTTACCCGATTTACGATGTTTTAGGGGAACGGAATGGGACTATGCCTTATGGCAGAGAGGTTGAGCCTTGCATCCCTCTCGTTTCCCATTCTCCTTGAACCAAGTGCAGCGTGAATCCGCTTCGGACCTGGCATTTCTGCGTAAAGTAGTTCACTCAGGTCTGACGCTAGTTGTTGTTAGCTAATGACCAATCATGAAAACCCTAATTCCGGTCGATCCTAAGTGGGAATGGCCAGGATACTTCCGCTACGTGGCAGAGGCGGGAAGACCTAGATCGCAAAACCCGTAACATTCCATGGGAGTGCCGGGCGGAGTTTTCTGGACATCCTTTCCGATGGACTGCTAAGACGTGTCCTGGATGATACTAGTGGACACGTTACAGTTGGTATCAGAGCCGACCAACAAGGGAATTGTTTTTATGAGATCTCAATAAAATGAAGTAAAGAAATTGTTGCTGTCCAAACATTTTCTCACCTTCAATGCTGTCTTGCAGAATTATGAAGCGTGCAACAAGTTTTTGGTATTTCGGGTCATGTTTATGATTGCAATGTATTCTCCCCTTTATAGACAAAGAATTGGGATGATGAACATCCTGGATCAGATTTATAATCCATCACCTTTATACATAGAACGAAGATGGACGGGGTCTTCAGGAATCTACTATATAGCCGTCCACCGGTTTGCTTATCTACAAACCAACCTAAAGAGGATCAAGTGGCTGGAAGACTTGAAAGTCGTGAAGCTGTTCATTTTTGTGGAAGCTCACGTAAATTCGACTTTACATATTCAAGGTCGGAGGGTTGAAATGAACTCATATGTATATGAAGAAGTAACCCGTGTAATCCCAGCCGACAGGATTAAAGTGTTGGGCCGCCATGAGAAATATGGATTCCAACGGAAAGGGTATCCTGAACTTCCAATGAATTATCGATTCCTAAAGATCCATGACCCAAAACCCTACTATTACACAGTTCCTGTAGACAAATGCAATAGAACGTTGTTCTCCCCAAACTGAATGTAATGATTGGCTTATCATCACACGAAACGTTGTGTTAAAAAAGGCTATGCCCATGTAAATACAAATAAAGACTTATTTTTATCAATATCTGGCTGTGCATAAGAGTTGTTAAAAAGTTAAGTAGCTACATTGTTAACGAGATAGCTGAACTAAAAATGAAAGATAAGCTAACGTCGATTATCATATAATAACGTTAAGAAAACTTTTATCCAGGCACAACCCCAGGTAAAGGTTCCAAATTCGCCTCCTACATCAAGTACTGCTGTGACCCAGGAGAAGAAGTTCCTCCTCAAGCAGATAAATCCACTCGAGTTTGACGGGAGAGGCAGATTCGTCCAAGCTGATGCTGAAATTTGGATTGAATCCATGGAGGATTACTTTGAAGCAGCTGGTACTGCACCTACCAATCAGGCCATGCTCACCAAGTTAAAGCTCACCGGCGAAGCCAGACTTTGGTGGAAGCAATGGTGCATGGATCAAGGGATTTCAGAGGGGTCCGTTACCTGGGAGAAGTTTAAGAAAGCCGTGTAGGGAAGATATTTACCACCTGCATATCGTACGCAGAAAATGAATGAGTTCTACGAGCTAAAATAGCTAGGACTCACTCTTGACGCATACTACTCTAAATTTGTCCCACTTTTAAAGTATGCGCCACAGATGGACATGACGCAGCAGGTGTCCAAATTTTGTGCGGGCTTAAATCCACCCGTAAATACCCATCTCGAATCTATGCGTCCATCAGATCTTCAGGATGCATTCATTCGAGCGGCGCCTATAATTCAGGAGGTGCAAGCTAGACCAAGGGGTAACAAAACTTGGTCCTATAGTGACCCGAACAGAGGAGCATTCAGACCTCAAATGAAGAGAGTTCAAGGTCATAATCAGGGACAAAGGAAGAAAGCAAGGAAAAATAACGTCAACAACTTTGTTCTTACTCAAAGTAATGGCCAAAACCTCCGTTGTTTCCACTGCAACGAACCCGATCACTTCAAGAGGCAATGTCCCAAGCTCAGCGGAGGACATCGTCAAACACCTTTCCAAGGTGCAGGCCGCGGTCAAGGAGCCATTACCTGTGGAAGAGGAAGAACCGCTTGCATTGCCAATAGGCAAAGATGCGAAGAAGAAGAAGAGGAAGATCCGACTATGGAAGCTAAATTCGAAAAAGTGACAGTCCATGCCACTTTACACAAGAAAGGGCCCAATCGCCAGTTCTCGGTGATTCAGACACCATTGAACTATGAAGGTAAAGGTTTCAAAACCTTGATTGATTGTGGCAGTACACATTTCTTTATCTCACCAGCATGTGCAAAAAGTTTAGGAATAACCATAGTAGAAGCACCTACCCTGCTTGTGGAGTTGGCAAACGGTCGTGAGGTAACTTGTACCAGGCAAACTACTAAGGTGGAATTCTTTCTGGGAGGAAAGAAGACTTCAGTCAAATTCAGAGTCATGAATTTAGGTATCCATGAGTGTCTACTCATGATGGATTGGCTTAAGCCCAACAACGCCCACATCCACTGTGGAAAGGGTCAAGTTTCCTTTCGAAAATCTGAAAGGGAATTTGTCACAACTCAAGGTGAGGCAGGAGTGCCAAGAGTCCAATTAGCCAAAGTATCTCGGATCATAAAAGGAGTCAGAAAAGAATTACCCGTTTACTTGATCAAACTCAACAAGTTAGACCAAAAGCAAGAGTCTCATGAAGGACCTTCTTGGCTAAAGGAATACGCTGACGTATTCCCTGAGGAATTGATTGAACTTCCGCCTCAAAGAGAAGTAGATCATGAGATTAGGCCAGTGCCTGGCGCTGCACCAATTGCAAAGAGACCTTATAGAATGTCCATACCGGAAGCAATTGAGTTGAAGGAATAACTCAAGCAACTGTTAGATTAAGGTTACATCCGGCCTAGCAACTCACCGTGGGGAGCTCTAGTACTATTCCAGAAAAAGAAAGATGAGACACTTCAACTATGTATTGATTACCGAGGGTTGAATCAATCAACAGTCAAGAACAAGTATCCTATTCCTAGAATAGATGAGCTGAGGCAGAGGAAATGGGAAAGGAAGAGGGAGGGAGAGAGAAAGAGAGGGGGAGGGAGAGGAAATGAGAGAGGGAGAGGGAGGAAATGAGAGAGGGAGAGAGAAAGAGAGAGAGAGAGGGAGAGGGGGAGGAAATGGGAGAGGGAGAGGGAGGGAGAGAGAAAGAGAGGGGGAGGGAGAGGAAATGAGAGAGGGAGAGGGAGAGAGAGAGGGGGGGAGACGAAAACATAATAGGGAAATGAGAGAGGGAGAGGGAGAGGGAGGGAGAAGAAATGAGAAAGGGAGAGAAGATAGAAAAAAAAGAGAGAATGAGAGGAGAGAGAAAAAGAGAGAAGATGTTAAACATAATAGGAAAAGAGAGAAAGAGAGGGTGTGGGTGAGGGTGAGGGCAAGGGAGGGAGAGGAAATGAGAGAGGGAGAGAAAGAGAGAAAATGAAATGAGAGAGGGAGAGGAGAGAGAAAAAGAAATGAGAGAGAGAGGAGAGAGAAAAAGAGAGAAAAATCATTAAACCTAATGGGAAAAGAGAGAAAGAGAGGATCAGGGTAAGGGAGGGAGAGGAAATGAGAGAGGGAGAGAAAGAGAAATGAGAGAGGGAGAGGAGAGAAAAAAATGAGAGAGGGAGAGGAGAGAGAAAAAGAGGAAAAAATCATTAAATCTCATAGAGAAAGAGAGAAAGAGAGGGTCAGGGTGAGAGAGGAAGAGGAAATGAGAGAGGAAGAGAAAGAGAGAAAAGGAAATGAGAGAGGGAGAGGAGAGAGAAAAATAAATGAGAGAGAGAGAGAGGAGAGAGAAAAAGAGAAAAATCATTAAACCTAATAGGGAAAGAGAGAAAGAGAGGATCAAGGTGAGGGAGGGAAAGGAAATGAGAGAGGGAGAGAAAGAGAGAAAGGGAAATGAGAGGGAGAGGAAATGAGAGAGGGAGAGAAAGAGAGAAAGGGAAATGAGAGAGGGAGAGGAGAGAGAAAAAGAAATGAGAGAGAGAGAGGAGATAGAAAAAGAGAAAAATCATTAAACCTAATAGGGAAAGAGAGAAAGAGAGGATCACCGTGAGGGAGGGAGAGAAAATGAGAGAGGGAGAGAAAGAGAGAAGGGAAACGAGAGAGGGAGAGGAGAGAGAAAAAATTGAGAGAGGAAGAGGAGAGAGAAAAAGAGAAAAATAATTATTAAACCTAATAGAGAAAGAGAGGGTGAGAAAGAGAGAAAGGGAAACGAGAGAGGGAGAGGAGAGAGAAAAATTTGAGAGAGGAAGAGGAGAGAGAAAAAGAGAAAAAAAAATATTAAACCTAATAGAAAAAGAGAGGGTGAGGGTGAGAGAGGGAGAGAAAATGAGAGAGGAAGAGAAAGAGAGAAAGGGAAATGAGAGATGGAGAGCAGAGAGAAAAGAAATATGAGAGAGAGAGGAGAGAGAAAAAGAGAGAAAAATCATTAAACCTAATACAGAAAGAGAGAAAGAGAGGGTCAGGGTAAGGGAGGGAGAGGAAATGAGAGAGGGAGAGAAAGAGAGAAAAGTAAATAGGACCTTAGAATAAGCTCATCCTAGGCTCATAGGGGTTAGGCTGATCCTCATCAAACCTAAGGGATATATGGCTAGAGAGCCCTAGTATACTTGTGCCTCCTAGCATAATGTTCTTCTTACAAAGAGACCTCTCATACATGGAGCTTGTCCTAGCCTCCATCACGCAAATATACAACGAAGGCAATCACCCTATCAGTATGAAAAACATTCATTTTTCATAACGTAATCCCAAAAATAACTTTGGATATTCCATAAAAATCAATCTCTTCTTAAAAAGACAAATACAGAAAACTAAAAGAGCATTATTCATATATATGCTTCGCAAAACTAAAACAGCATCATCAAAAGATCTCTTAAGAAACTCATCTTCAACTATCAATTTTAATTAATAAATATAATATAAAATCACTTGCAAGGAAGGACACTCTTTTATCATTAACCCTCTTTTTTCCTTAGAATAGTCTTAGGAACAAATTTATGCTCTAACAAGCATATATTTGAGCATAATAACTATTTTAAGGTTTATTCCATGAGTAGTAGTAGTATATATACAACCATCAAGCTAGAGATCATAGTCGTAGTTGTGGTCGTGTTCGTAGTCGTAGCTGTGGTAGTGGTCATGGTCGTGGTCGTGGTCGTAGTCGTAACGTAGAAAAAGAGAGATAGATGGAAGGAGAGGATAACAATTTAAGAAAGAAAAAAGAGAGAGATGGAAGGAGAGGATAACAATTTAAGAAAAAAAAAGAATGATAACAAAAACAAATTGTTTGTTATAATGTAGACAAAATGGAAAACGATGAAGGTCTTGTTGTTCAAGATCGGGAGGCATATCTTAATTAGCGTGTCCCATGTCCTTGCTCTCAATGCAAGTTGGCAATTAGATGAAAATTTTATTTTCTATAGAACACATACGACGATTTGGCGAGTTTCAATCTGAGATCATTGATCAGGTGATTGCGGATTTTCAGCGAACGGTAAGAAAAGTTAATATCAATCATGCATTGTACTCACAAGCTAATTGAATACCATATACAATAAGATTGGGTCTTGCTGGCAAATTTTCTATCCACGGAGGTGATGTCTTATCCCAAGGAGGAGTGTACCCTTTGCTGCCAATTAGAAGAGTTCGTGGGCGTGTGATGGATGGAGTGCATGAGCCAATCCACCACTTGCAAGGCTAATCTATATCGTTAATGCCAAAGGAGACATGCAACCTTCCAAACCTACCTACAATCTTGGAGCCTGAGATGGAGGCAATGATCGATGCATTGATTCCCATGGATATTGAGACTTCTGATCTGCTTAGAGAGGAAGCATCCATACCATTATATGATGGGTGGCGAGTATCTCACCTGAAGACACTACTTGCACTCTTAAGTGTGCAAGCAAAATACGGGTGGAGTGATACGAGTGTGATCAAGTTGTTCAGGTACCTTGTACATACGCATCGTTGATTTTT
The DNA here is from genome assembly GCF_053477565.2 of Lygodium microphyllum. Taxonomy (NCBI): domain Eukaryota; kingdom Viridiplantae; phylum Streptophyta; class Polypodiopsida; order Schizaeales; family Lygodiaceae; genus Lygodium; species Lygodium microphyllum. Next base: position 178,183,022 of record NC_141136.1, on the reverse strand, counting down.
TTTTCAGCACTATTATTAAAAACATTTGTGCTTTTTCAAGTTGTTTATGATTTTTTTCAGGTTATTGAAATATCATATATTACCACCTGCAAATACCATGCTTGAGTCTCATGATGATGCACGACATGTTTTACGAAAGTTTGGCATGGACTACAACAACATCCATGCATGTATCAATGATTGCATACTATTTTAAGGAGAATACGAGACTATGGAGACATGTCCAAAGTGTGGTGCTCACAGGTATCGACAGGACTTGCAAGAGCAAACCTATAATATTCCCGTTTGAATAAAAATATTACTAGACCAACCTCCGGCGCACCGTAAACTCGTGAAAAGATTATCACCAGTGCCGGCAGTTGATCTATAACCGTATGTGAGAAATCGAGTACTCTGCATTGGTAAGTCAGGACCGAGGATCAAAAACCGCATCTTCTGTGGGGAAACATCCTCTTGGGAGGAGGTTAAGAGGATAATGATGGAATTAAAATTCAAATTTTTTTAATTTATTTCCTTCTCCCCTAGCCGATGCACGACTGGAGGAGAGGGAGTGTGGAGAGATGGCCTAGTAGAGCTGCATTTGGAAGGGGGAAGGGAAGAATGCCATGCAAGGGGGCCACGTGGGAGGGAGGTTCCCTCTCCCCCCTTCTCCTATAAATATAGCCCTCTAAGGGGAGGAAGATAGAGGAGGCTGAAGGAGACGTCAAAGCTGCATGGGGTGGAGGAGCTGCGTAAGCCTGCCGCGCTGCCTGTGATTGAGGCCGCCGCTGCCATCGTGGAAAGCTTCCAGCTAAGCCATAGGCTCCCACGCCACCACAATCCCAATTTAAAGTCCACCCTTTCCCATCTGGCTAATCGTCGTCATTTCAACCCACGTGGTAATACTATGCTGCTAACCGTGATCTGAAGCTAGAAGCTTCTTATTTTGAAGCTTCTAAGGGGCTTCCATTACACCCCTTCCTACCAAATCACACAATAAGCCCATCCCGCAATTTTGAAGAAAAGGAGGCGACCAGGCCCTTCCCACTAGATCATCTTTCCCCCCCGGGTTTCGAAGAGGAAGCCTATAAGGCATTCCTACCAAATTTCCCACAAGGCCCTAGGGCCGGTTCTTTGTAAAGAAGAAGAGGGGTTTCTCTAAGCCTCTTCCCACTCGATTTCCCCCATAAGCCCATCCCTAATTTCCCCCCCTAGGTCTCGTAGAGAAGAAGAGGGTTTCCTTAAACCCCTTTCCACAAGATCTTTACCCCCAGAATTTTTATGAGAGGAAGGAGAAGTTCATAAATCCCCATTTCCGCAAGGCCCCATAAAACCATTCCTAGCCCGAATTTCAAGGAGAAGAATAACTCTCAAGCCTTCGTTTCCACAAGGCCTTCACAATATCCCTTTACAAAATCCCTCTTTTCCCGAAAGAAAGAAGGCCCAAGCTCCGAATCCTAAGACCTTCAAGTCGGTACTTTGGTCAAGGATCCGTACTTCAAAAGAGAATCTCTGTGTACAAGGGAGACGGGTAAAGATCATAAGACTGCAAACCAAGGCAAGTAATTCAAATCTGTGAAGGCAAACCAGAGGTCGAATTCATGATGGTCCCTAAAAAGTCACAAGGTGCAACCGCAGGAGGATCATCTCCTAATATTCATGTGGATATTTCACCGAGCCCACAAGTCCATGTTTTCTTCTTTTTTAAAATTTTTTACGTAGAAGTATTGCAACTATGAATGGTTAATTCATGGAATTAGGATGCAGTTATGCTTGTCAAATCCACCTAGCTAAATGTGATTGAAATAAATTGGCTAGTTGAAATTACTTAAAGTAATTCACGATACGAAGTTGGTCGTTTGCATTTTCAATGGAATGAACGAAAAAGGAACATAAGGTGTCTATGCATTTTAGTACCTTATTAGCAAGTTGCCTTTTATGCATTGCAAAGAGACGAGTCTAGAATAACTAATGACTAGCATTACAAAGTCGAAATTATTATAGTACACCCTTGATTATGCATGGAAAGATTAAATCGCATGTCGCATTTTTAGACGAACCTTCTTCGTAATGATTCATTAAGTAAGTCATTATCAACCATAGGAAAGTGCAAAGCATGGGAAAGATTCTAAGGGCTGCATGAAATAGGTTAACTCTAGCTTCAATTAGCATGAATCTCATCTAACTACAAAAGGTTGTATATTGCACATTCATCGTACGAATAATTTCATCCATCAAGGGTACACTTAGGGAAAGGATGCATGGTTCATTTAAGCGTAAAATCTTAAAAGTTTAGTGGCAGGAATCGTGAATGCATCAATGGAAGTTATGCCAAAATTTAACATGCGCTTTGGTCTTAACAAGAAAAGTTAGGGTTGTGAATCTAATCATACGTAGAGGCAATGAATCGTGTGCTTTCTAGAAATTGTATCGTAATGCAACTAGTTTTTTTCCCTTTTGATCAAGATAACATCTTTAGGAATGGCCATCCTTGTCGTAAGACAAGTAAACTGGAATTACCTAAAACACCTAAACCGCAAAGGATTTGCATAGGATGGTTAAATCGATACATTATACCCCAAGTGCTAACTAGGGTTTAGCATGTTAAGGACTTGACCTAGTCGCACTTGTTGCCCAGTCAAAACCCTCATACCCTGAGGTCTTTCCCACATTCACGGAATGTAGGGACAATTCAACGTACTTGCAAGAAATGATCTAGGGTTTCTACCCTAAGGATCACTGAATCAAATGTTGAAACTTGGATTGAGTTGGAACCCTAGGTCCGAACATTGTCGGACAAGTGCAATTGGGAATGGGTTGGATAGGAAGACACCCTAAACCCTGCTTCTTATCTAATCATGATTCCATGACCAGAAGATGCCGTTCGATGGATGAAATGATCCCATGGAATAGATGCAACACTTGTGCAATAAGTTGCAACGTCGCATGATCTTGTGGTTTGATCACAAGAGAATGGCCAATTCCTTGGAATGAGATTGGCAGATTCTTGTGCAAGCTTCACTTGCAAGAGGATGAGTGGTCATCCTGTTATATCACCTTTTCTTGGGAAAAGTTGCCAAGACAAGGGCATTCAATATTTTCTTGGAAGTAAAGGACCAATCAATAATTTGGAGCGACATGGTCGCTATGATTTATTGTTAATAGAACCTAAGGTAATGGATAAGTTGGGTTAATAGGGTACGGCCCTAACCCAATGACATAAGGGATTAACAAACAAACCCTTGGGGATCTTGCCTAGTCACATTTGATCCCAGATCGAATACTGGATGCATTCAGAGAGAAGGATTCACTCCTTAACAGTTGGTCAAATAATAACCACTAGAAATAATTGTGCTTGTAACCGTTTGAAGAGCACTGTTTGTTTTGTTTGCTCAAGGAACTAAAGGATGAAAAGATATCTAATGCTTCAGGTTGAAGGCCTGAAGGGAGAAGCAAGCTCAGCTACCCCCGACTATCTGCCTGACCCTAACCAAGGGGGTTGTTAGCCGTGCCGGGAACGTGGATGAACCCACTGCGTGAGGTCTCTCCGTTGAGCGCTACTTGGAGCAGGAGGATGCTTGGGTGCCAGGGGGGCTCTAGCCGTAAATCCCTTACCTTCTAAGCCCTACATAAGAGGCCAACGTGACTTGAGATTGGATCTCGAGGCTCGCATACTAGTCTACGGGCGGAATCTTGGATTAGTAATCCCTATGCATTACTGGATAGCCTTCGGGTGGATTATGGATAAGCCTACGGGCTGGACTTTATGAATGTATTCCAAAGATAAATATGATAACTAGTTGAAAAGGAACTTGTTTGACATTGCTTTTCTATGTCAAGTGCTAAGATTACGTGAAGGAACTGGTGTCTAATGGGCTAATTAAGGAAGCTGCTTGATGTATGTCCAACTAAATGTGGTAGATAATTAGACAACTAAAACAACCTGAGGAAAGTGCGGTGGATGTGGCCATGGGTTCGTCCTACGGATGGGTGGTCCCGGTTGGCCGGGAACTTTTCTCAATCATAATGGACAGCAAGGAGATATTATCAAAGGAAATGAATAACAAGAGCGTTGACCTAGCGTCTAGGCTATAATAATCCCACTTTATGCTGTTTTAGGGGAACGGAATGGGACTATGCCTTATGGCAGAGAGGTCGAGCCTTGCATCCCTCTCGTTTCCCATTCTCCTTGAACCAAGTGCAACGTGAATCTACTTCGGCCCTGGCATTTATGTGTAAAGTAGTTTGCTCGTCGGGGCTCGACGCTAGTTTCCATTTAGGAAATAACCATTAGGGAAAACCTTGATTCTCGTCTGTCCTAAGTGGGAACGTCCAGAATACTTCAGCTATGTAGCAGACGCGGAAAGTCCTAGGTCGAAAACCCCGTAACATTCCATGGAGTGCCCGGTGGAGCTTTCTAAACCTCCTTTCTGATGGATTGCTAAGACGTGTCCTGAAGGGAACAGGTGGACACGTTACAAAACCATCCCTCAAAAAGTTCTCAGACACTTTTCGCTTATCCCCCGCATAAACCACATGTTTTGTACGTCCAGCATGGCAAGCTTGACAACGCGGCATGCGCAGAATAGGTCCACGGATGGAGTTCAACGAATATCAGTGGATTCACGCACATGGAGCCACATTGACTCTACCTTCCCAGGCTTTGCCCGAGAGCCAATGAATCTTTGGGTCAGTCTTGCAATGGATGGCGTGAACCCATTCGGTCTGCGCTCAACTTCTTACAGTGTGTGGCCGATAGTCCTTGTCAACTACAATATCCCTCCATGGCTTTCTACGAAGAAAGGACATCTCATCCTTAGCGTACTCATCCCCAGCCGCTACAAAGTCAAAAATATAGACGTGTATCTTCGTCCATTAGTCGATGAGCTTAAGATTTTGTGGGAGGAGGGGGTCACCGTGCAAGATATGAGCAAGCATGATGGTCGACGGTCAGCCAATATTCGAGCAATTCTCATGTGGATGATGCATGACTTTTCGGGATTCGGAGAGTGCTCAGGTGAACAGGCCTCCGTTCTCATTCGTAATATGTATATTTTATCTTGTTCAAGCTTGTATTCACTGGGTCATGGTGTTGGAACATGTTTGGTTATCTCAGGTTATCATGCATGTCCATTGTGCGGGCCACAGTTAGACTCCCGAAGGTCACGAACCATGAAGAAGATGGTATATCAAGGACACGTTGCTTTCTTGCCAAAGGATCATGAACTCATGGAAGGTTTTCTTGGATGACCTCCAATACATATGAATGCCGCAAGCTGGTACGAGCTCAAAATGGTCCACGTAGAATTACATCCAAACAGAATGCAGCGGTTCTCAGTTTTCTACGAGTTTCCGTATTGGATCCACTTAGAGGTCAACCACTTGCTGGATCCCATGCATATTTTCAAGAATGTGGGCAGCTTGCTATGGGACCACATCACAGGAAAGAGAGACACTATAGGGGCACGAATGGATTTGAAGGAGGTGGGTAAGATGGAGGCGCTTTGGTCGCAGTGGAGTGCTGATGGTCGCGTGTAGCTACCTCGCACTCCTTGGGTTTTGTCCACTAAAGAAGAGCACATTGTGAAGTAAGTAGTCAAGTGTATCCACACTCCGATGGGTATGATGCGTTCTCTCAGGTCAGCATTTTCTAAAGACGACCAATTATCAGGGCTAAAATCCCATGATTGGCATAAGATATGTCATGTTTGTACTAAGAATGAATTGTAATTGGTGTACGCATTTTGCTATTTGGAGTGTAGCCATTATTCATAATGCTTTCTCATTTGTGGCAGTTTGTACTACCGATCACGATCACAGGATGTCTTACTCCAAAAATATGCGGGGTCATTTACAGGTTGCCGGCTTTGTGCCATGGATCTCACAGAATGAGATTAAGACATCCTCTATTGAATTTGCGAGGCGGGGAGTAGTGGACACGGTCTGTCTCTTTGAGAAATACCTACCCACCAGCATGCTTACGATACAAATCCACCTTCTTGTGCATATTGTAGATGAAGTGGAGATTGCTGTACCTATCCATACGCGATGGATGTTCTTCTTGGAGCGCTTCATGAAAACCCTGAAAGGCTTTTGCGACAACAAGCTCGACCAGAAGGTAGCATGACTGAAGGTTGGTTGTTGTCTGAGGCGCTAGTGCATATTTCACAATGGCTACCAATGGTGGATCCAGACAACGAAATGCTATGGTCGTTGAAGGACGAGGATAGGTCGACTGGAGATGTGGTGGTTGGAAATGGGGTAGAAAAAAGAATGGATGCCTCAATGGAGGAGAAGGTTAATTGCTTTGTATGTTGCACCATGTCTCTATGGAGACGTGGATCGCCAAGCACTAGATCGCTAGGCAAGATCGAGAGGAAGCGCGAGCTGAATTCTGACATAATATGCGTCATCGACCGATTCGATATCCCGAGGGCATGGAGGAGATGCCGCAGTTCATGTCAACATGATGGTTGCATGGAGCTTTGACCATAGTGTCTCATGAAGGGACGGAGGTCTCAATGGAAGAGTGGGAATTCTCGAGGGGATGTAGTCCAAAGGTGATGAGGTGTTTAGGATTTGTCTTATCTAAATTTTATATGCGACATCTAATTTGAGTGTTTCAATGTACAGTACAAAATATATAGTGTAGTGTAATCGCGCGGACGACATTTTCATGTGGAGCGTATTGACAAAATGCACTCCACAATGGACTGTGGTATCATGGCAAGGTTTGAGCAAGAGAGCCGGCGACAATACGGTTGTGGATGAGATGGAGTATTTTGGAAACTTGCAAAGTATTGTTACGATGGATTACCGTAGCTTCTCCATGATACTATTCGATGTGCAGTGGTTCAAAGTGATACTTGGAGGAGCTGGAGCAACAATTCGATGAGGTCCACCTGGATTTCTCGAAATAGATTCTGAAAAAAATGGACGGATTTGCGTGATACCTTTGTGTTGTTGGCCCATTGTGAACAGGTGCATGGACTCATTTGTTTGTTAATTGTATTACGACATGGTTTATGTCATAATGGTTTAAACTCTCTTGTACATATTTGTGAACAGGTAATCTTCTATCCAAACCCCCAACAACCTCGATGGTGGTATGTTATACCTTCAACTCCCCGAAGTGCGAGAGTATATGATCAAAGCAATTTCCGAGCATAAATGAAGATAATATGCAAATAGAGGGGTCGATATTGCAAGGTCTGGAGGCCACCGAAATCTTGGAGCTAGAATCGGCTAACAATAATGGAAATACAGGAGTCCAAGAATTCTTTGAGAACGAGGTGGACTCATTCTTTTGTGGTGACATGTCTATCAACCTTCCAGTGTATGCAGAGTTGTGTCAGGTGATTGACATGGGACCATAGGATACTTCATACTTGGACCATACTTGGATAATTCGTTGACCAATCGCTTATAAGGGTACATAAGATATGCATTTTAAGTGAGATATTTTTTTAGTATCTATATTACTGTGCTTTGTATGATTTAAATTGATTATTCTAACATCATTTTTTATCTGTGCAGGTGACATTTTATGGATGAGTCGAGGGATGAGCGATGAGGAGTTACAGAAAATCTTCACACTCAGAGATATGGCTGACCAGGAGCTGTCTCGGTCATCGTCAGGGCGCTTTGCTAGATCTACTTCAGTGCGATCGGATGCTTCAGCTTCGAGCAGATGAGCTCGATGCTCCAGACTTGGGCCAAAGGGAGGGAGTGCTTCAGGGTCAGAGGGACGCTACAGAGATATGGATGCAGTGAGCCCACGGTCAACACGGGATATAGGTGTGACTCCTCGCTCTCGTGCTGGTTCCAAGGAGCATGGCTCAGGCTCAAGTGGATGCTCTGGAGGCACGGACGCGGTGCTTCCGTCTCGTCGTTCAGCTAGAGTTGCGTCACCTCCAGCATTTGTCACACCTGTGGGTATGTCTACTCCAGTTACTCTGGCTTTTGCTTAGCCGTCAGCAAGTGGCACCCCTATGGGTGCCACTCCGAGAGATATTACCCCGGTTAGTACACACTACAAGATATAGACCTTATACGGACGTTTAAAGCGACGAAAATAAAAACAATAAAATTTACCCCCGTCGTCGCAAAAAGCGTTGTTATTGGCGATGCCATAGAAACGTCGCTATTGGCGTCGCTATATGCGCGCATAGCGACACAAATAGCGACGCATATAGCGACGCAACCAATGAATTTGTGACACGCATAGCGAGGCCAATAGCGACACGAACAGTAAATTTGCGACGCAAATAGTGACGGTAGCAAGGTAAATAAAACTTTGTGACTTACTTCCCTGCCACATATAGCACTGTGTGCTATATGAGAGCCATACAAAATAGTTTCTGCACTACTACATACAAAGCGCTTGCAAACAAAAAGAATGTATACTGAAATCATAAAAGTGATACATGAAATAAATACATGATCGCATAAAATGCGATTGGTACAATCATGAAAGGATATCACTAATACATAGAAAATGTCTACATAGATCAGGCGACTAAAAACTAAAGGTGTGTGAGCTCCAAGGATCCAAGGGCGAGCTAGAAATCCTCGTTCCCCAAAAGCTCGTCCCACCGCAAAGGAGCATCGAATGGATTCTGCAGAAAAAGAAACAACATATCAATCCACCATACAATAATGCATTCAAATATCTCATGGTAACTACGGACAAGAAAGATGAGTGACTTACAGGGCCACCGCGTCTATACAATCGGTCGATCAATGCATTGAGACCATGCCTCTCTGCATATCGAGTCTCAAGGCCTTGCGGATCGCGATTTGTAATGGAGTGCTGCAAAGAAAACAAAATGCTAACTGTTAGAAACATGATTGTCAGTACAAAGAATATTTCAAAAAAACAAATAAGCAAAACAAAAGAGAAACTTACAAAGTCCTCTAGATATGTCCTGTGGCCGCCACTCCCAAGATGATGGACCACTCCGGCCTCGAGTCGTGCCCTCGCCGCCTCCCACTGCTGACTCCAACGTCTTGGCGAATCTGTAGCCTCCTCCCTCAGTCGGCGCCAATCGTTTGCATCTAACCACTCGGGCTTTGTAGCCCCACTCTTGATTGCCTTGCGTACGTCCGATCGTCTATGTGACATGTATGTACGCATGCAATCCATCATCCAGCCCGTAGAGAATTTATCTACTGCGGCTAGCACCAGAAACTCCTCGTGCAAGGATGCTACTATGTAGTCCTTGATCCCCTCCGGTATGTTCTTCCAATGATCCACGACATTGTATCGAAAAACTTGTTGGCACAACTCTCTCATGCCAGCCATCACCCTCCTCCCCTCATCATTCATGATGATGGCTCCTGACCTACTATCAATCAGGTATCCATAACCCCTAGGAGTCTGCCTAAGATGGGTCCTCTCCCATCTCCGTCCACGCTCATGGGCATATCTAGGAGACCCCTGTGCATCCAGTGTAGCGACGGGGGTAACCTCTCTCGGAGTGGTACTCAAAGGGGTGCCACCCTGACGGCTGCGCAAAAGCCGGAGTAACTGGAGTAGACGTCCCCACAAGTGTGACAAATCCTGGAGGTGACGCAGCTCCAGCTGAACGACGAGACGGAGACACCACATTCGTGTCTCCACGGCAGCACCCCCTGATCCCGATGCAGTCCCTCCCTCTGGCCCAAGTCGTGAGCGTCGAGATCGTCTGCTCAAAGCTGAAGCATCTGATCGCGTTGAAGTAGATCTAGCAGAGCACCCTGACGAAGAACAAGATAGCTCCTGGTCTATCATCTCTCTGAATCTTGCGAGTTGGTCTGGAGACATGCGTGCCATCATGTCTTGAAACTCCTCATCGCTCATCCCTCGACTCATCCTGAAAATATCACCTGCACAGATAAAAAATGGTGTTAGAATAATCAATTTAAACTATACAAAGCACAGTAATATAAATCATTTTTGAAAAATCCCTCTTAAAATGCATGTCTTATGTACCTTTATGGAAGATCTAAACAACGAATTGAGTAATATAATTCTCCAAGAATGAAGTATTCTATGGTCCCATGTTAATCTCCTGACACAACTCTGCATACACTGGAAGGTCGATAGACATGTCACCACAAAAGAACGAGTCTGCCTCGTTCTCAAAAAATTCTTGGACTATTGTATTTCCATCATTGCTAGCCAATGCGGGCTCCAAGCTTGCGGTGGCCTCCACCCCTTGTAATATCGACCCCTCTATTTGCATATTTTCTTCATCTATGCCCGGAACATCGCTTTGATCATATACTCTCGTACTTTGAGGAGTTGAAGGTATAACATACCACCATCGAGGTTTTCGGGGGTTTGGATAGAAGATTACCTGTTCACAAACACGTACAAAGCAAGTTCAAACCATTGTGACATAAACCATGTCGTATTACAATTAGCAAGCAAATGACTCTATGCACCTATTCACAATGGGCCAGCAACACAAAGGTGTCACACAAATCCGTTCATTTTTTTTCGGAATCTATTTCGAGAAATCCAGATGGACCTCGTCGAACTGTTGCTCGAGCTCCTCCAAGTACCACTTTGAACCACTGCACATTGAATAGTATCATGGAGAAGCTACGGTAATCCACCGTAATAATACTTTGCAAGTTCCCAAAATACTCCATCCCATCCACAACCGTGTTCGGATCTGTTGCTCGTCGTCGGCTCTCTTGCTCAAACCTTGTCATGACACCACAGTCCATTGTGGAGCGCATTTTGTCAATACACTTCACGCGAAAATGCCATCCGCGCGACCACGCTGCACTATATATTTTGTACTGTACATTGAAACACTCAAATTAGATGTCGCATATAAAATTTAGATACGACACATTCTAAACCCCTCATCACCTTTGGAATACATCCCCTTGAGAACTCCCACCCCTCCATTGAAACCTCTGTCCCTTTGCTGGATGCTGCGGTCAAGGCTCCATGCAACCATCGTGTTGACATAAACCACGGCATCTCCTCCATGCCTTCGGGATATCGAATCAGCCTATGACGCGTACTGCGTCGGAATTTAGCTCACGCTTCCTCTCGATCTTGCCTTGCAATCTGGTACTTGGCGAGCCACGTCTCCATGGAGGCATGGTGCAACATACAAAAGCGATTCACCTTCTCTTCCATTGAGGCATCCATTCTTTTTTCTACCCCATTTCCAACTACCACATCTCCAGTCAGTCTATCATCGTCCTTCAACGTCCATAGCATTTCATTGTCTGGTTCCACCGTTGGTAGCCATTGTGAGATATGCACTAACACCTCTGACACTAACCAACCTTCCGCCATGCTACCTTCTGGACGAGCTCGGTGTCGCACAAAGCCTTTCAGGGTTTTCATGAAGCGCTCCAGGAAGAACATCCATCACGTATGGACAGGTCCAGCAATCTCCACTTCGTCCACAAGATGCACAAAAAGGTAAACTTGTATCATGAGCATGCTAGTGGGCAGGTATTTCTCAAAGAGACAGACTGTCTCCACTACTCCCCGCCTTGCAGATTCAATAGAGGACATCTTAATCTCTTTCTGTGAGATCCATTGCACCAAAGTCGACAACTTGTAAATGGCCCCGCGAATATTTGGAGTAAGGCATCCTACGATTGCGATCGGTAGGACAAATTGCCACAAATGAGAAAGCATTATGAATAATGGACACTTTTCAAATTGCAAAATGCCCACGCTAATTACAATCCATTCTGTTCACAAACCTGACATATCTTATGCCAATCATGGGATTTTAGCCCCTACAATTGGTCATCTTTAGAAAATGCAGACCTGAGAGAACGCATCATACCCGTCAGAGTGTGGATAGACTTGATTACTTACTTCACAATGCGCTCTTCTTTGGTGGACAAAACCCAAGGAGCGCAAGGAAGCTGCACTCCCCCTTCAACACTCGACTGTGGCCAAAGCGCCTCCATCTTACCTACCTCCTTCAAATCCATTCGTGACCCTATAGTGTCTCTCTTTCCTGTGATGTGGTCCCATAGCAAGCTGCCCACATTCTTGAAAATAAATAGTGGTTGACCTATAAGTGGGTCCAATATGGCAACTCGTAGAAAACTGAGAACCATCGCATTCATTTGGATGTGATTCCGGGTTTACCATTTTCAGCTCGTACCAGCTTACAGCGTTCATACGTGTTGGAGGTCATCCAAGAAAACCTTCCCTAAGTTCATGATCCTCCGGCAAGAAAGCGGCATGTCCTTGATATACCATCTTCTTTATGGTTCGTGACCTTCGGGAGTCTAACTGTGGCCCACACAATGGACATGCATGATAACCTGAGGTAACCAGACCTGTAAGGCGAGCCAGGACCTAGTGAATACTTGATTGAACGAAATAAAATATAGATATTACCAGCGAGAATGGAGGTCTGCTCACCTGAGCACTCTCCCAATCCTGGAAAGTCATGTATCATCCACATGAGAATGGCTCGAATGTTGCTGACCGCCGACCATCGCACCTGCTCATATCTTGCACAGTGACCCCCTCCTCCCACAAAATCTTAAGCTCATCAACTAATGGACGAAGATACACGTCCATATTTTTTACTTTGTAGCGGCTCGAGATGAGCAAGCTAAGGATGAGATGTCCTTTCTTTGTAGAAAGCCATGGAGGGATGTTGTAGTTGACAAGCACTATAGGCCACACACTGTAAGAAGTCGAGCACAGACCGAATGGGTTCACACCATCCATGGCTTTCTACATGCATGGATGTTATTGTAGTCCATGCCAAGCTTGCGTAAAACATGTCGTGCATCATCACGAGACTCAGGCATGGTATTTACAGGTGGTAATATATGATATTTCAATAACCTGAAAAAAATCATAAAACCCCTTGAAAAAGCACAAATATTTGCAATAATATTGTTTTAAAAAAAATCAATGAAGTCTATGTGCAAGGTACCTGAATAACTCAGTCACACTCGTATCGCTCCAACCGTATTTTGCTTGCACACTTAAGAGTGCAAGCAATGTCTTCAACCGAGATACTCGGCACCCATCATATAATGGTATGGATGCTTCCTCTCTAAGCGGGTCAGATGTCTCAACATCCATGGGAATCAATGCATCGATCATTGCCTCCATCTCAGGCTCCAAGATTGTAGGTAGGTCAGGAAGGTTGTCTGTCTTCTCTGGCATTGACGGTATAGATGGGCCTTGCGAGTGGTGGATTGGCTCCTGCAATCCATCCATCACACGTCCACGAACTCTTCTAATTGGCCGCAAAGGGTGCACTCCCCCTTGGGTCGAGACATCACCCCCCTGGATAGAAAATTTGCCAACAAGACCCAATCTTATTGTGTATGGTTTTCAATTAGCTTGCGAGTAAAATGCATGATTAATATTAACTTCAAATTACCGTTTGCTGAAAATCTGCAATTGCCTGATCAATGATTTCAGATTGAAACTCGCCAAATCGTCGTACGTGTTCTATAGACAATCGGCGTTTTCATCTAATTGCCAACTTGCATTGAGAGCAAGGACATGGGACGCGCTGATTAAGATACGTCTCGCGGTCTTGAACAATAAGACCTTCTTCGTTTTCCATCTTATCTACATTATAGCAAACGAGGCTTAAATGGATAGCTTTATAGAGATGTATGTCAAGTTGCAAGTTGACCATAAATATTGCATTGTACATAGTAGTTGAGAGATTTTTTGATGTTAGATCTCGACCTTGTATCATGGTCAAGGATTTGTTTGTCCCGGTAGATAATTATTCGTTATTGTAAAAAACTGCACTAGAGGGCTTTGAGTATAAGTAATCCATTTATGAGCATCATTGAGGATCTCTTAGTCTAATAATAAATCAGTCTCAACAAAAAACATCTTAGAAATGTGGTTTTTTTGTCCTAGGATCGCGTATTAAAATTAATGCCATATATGAAATTTATCAACTATAGTAATAAAATTTATTTCAATCAATTCTACTCATAGTCATAAGATCTGAGAGAAAATATCCTATACTCAATTTAAGGGATTCTTCTTCTATAACAATACTTTTGGGTTCATTTTGATGAAGTACCGTAATGACCATTAGCTACACTATCATTTTCTTTTAGTCCTTCCGTTGACTAGTTGGCATGATTTCTAATTTGTTATGCCTATAAAGTTAATACAAAAACAATGAATTATGCATATCACAATTAGATCCCCTACTTGGACATTATGAAGGACATGACCAATTTTAAGCCATCTTAAAGAGTCACCAATGTACGTGGCCCATGGCAAAGCACATTGCATACCATTATCGATAAGTCTATTATCTTAAATTTCTTTCCCCTCCCTCTCCCTCTCTTTCTCTCCCTCTCCCTCTCTTTCTCTCTTTCTCTCTCATTTCCTCTCCTAAACAAGCAAAAAAGAAAGTGATTCAAACATTAAACAAGCAAGAGGGAGAGTGAGAGAGAGAATGCACTCTCCCTCTCCCTCTCCCTCTCCCTCTCTTTCTCTTTCTCTCCCTCTCTCATTTCCTTCCCCTCCCTCTCCCTCTCCCTCTCTTTCTCTCCCTCTCTATCTCTCTTTCTCTCTCATTTCCTAAACAAGCAAAAAATAAAGTGATTTAAATATTAAACTAGCAAAAGGGAGAGGGAGAGAGACAATGCACTCTCCCTCTCTTTCTCTTTCTCTCCCTCTCTCATTTCCTTTCCCTCCCTCTCCCTCTCTTTCTCTCTCATTTCCTCTCCTAAACAAGCAAAAAATAAAGTGATTTAAACATTAAACAAGCAAAAGGGAGAGGGAGAGAGAGAATGCACTCTCCCTCTCTTTCTCTTTTTCTCCCTCTCTCATTTCCTCCCCCTCCCTCTCCCTCTCCCTCTCCCTCTCTTTCTCTTTCTCTTTCTCTTTCTCTTTCTCTCCCTCTCTCTCCCTCTCCCTCTCCCTCTCCCTCTCTTTCTCTCTTACTCTCTCGTTTCCTCTCCTAAACAAGCAAAAAAGAAAGTGATTTAAACATTAAACAAGCAAAAGGGAGAGGGAGAGAGAGAATGCACTCTCCCTCTCCCTCCCTCTCCCTCTCTTTCTCTTTCTCTCCCTCTCTCATTTCCTCCCCCTCCCTCTCCCTCTCCCTCTCCCTCTCTTTCTCTTTCTCTCTCTCCCTCTCCCTCTCCCTCTCTCTCATTTCCTCTCTTAAACAAGCAAAAGAAAGAGAGAGTGATTTAAACCTTAAACAAGTAAAAGAAAGAGAGAGGGAGACTCACCAATGAGATATGGCGAGCGTGGGGTGTCTCCTCTTTGCGATGAAGGCTCCTCCTCTCCTTTGCGATCAACGGCGGCGGCAGTGGCGGCAAGTCTTCTTCCTCTCCTTCTCTCATGACGGTCGCTCTCTCCCTCACTCTCGCTCTCAAAACTCACAATGGAGCAAACGCGAAATGAAAACCGCGCTCGGTTTCGGTGCTTTTTTTCCCTGCGGCGCGTCGCTATTTGCGTTGCTATAAATAGCGACACAAATAGCGATGCCAATAGCGACGCTGCTATCCGCCGTCGCTAATCGGCGTTGCTACTAGCTCAAATCCTTGTAGTGACACCGGATGCAGAGGGGTCTCCTGGATATGCCCAAAAGCGTGGACGTAGATGGGAGAGGACCCATCTTAGGAAGACCCCAAGGGGATATGGATATCTAGTCAATGATAGGTCAGGAGCCATCATCATGAATGATGAGGGGGGAGGGTAGTGGCTCGCATGAGAGAGTTGTGCCAATAAGTTTTTCGGCACAACATCTTAGATCATTGGAAGAACATACCGGAGGGGAGCAAGGACTACATAGTATCATCCTTACATGACGAGTTTCCGGTTCCAGCCTCAGTAGATAGATTTTCTATGGGCTGGATGATGGATTGAATGCGTGCATAGATGTCACACAGACGATCCAACGCATGCAAGGAAATCAAGAGTGAGATTGCAAAGCCCGAGTGGTTAGATGCGGATGAC
This sequence comes from Lygodium microphyllum, assembly GCF_053477565.2. Taxonomy (NCBI): domain Eukaryota; kingdom Viridiplantae; phylum Streptophyta; class Polypodiopsida; order Schizaeales; family Lygodiaceae; genus Lygodium; species Lygodium microphyllum. Next base: position 178,167,100 of record NC_141136.1, on the reverse strand, counting down.
TGGCGCTGACTGAGGGAGGAGGCTACAGATTCTCCAAGACGTTGGAGTCAGCAGCGCGAGGCGGCGAGGGCACGACTCGAGGCTGGAGTGGTCCATCATCTTGGGAGTGGCAGCCACAGGACATATTTGGAGGACTTTGTAAGTTTTTCTTTTGTTTTGCTTGTTTATTTTTTTACAATATCCTTTGTACTGACAATCATGTTTCTAACAGTTAGCATTTTGTTTTCTTTGCAATACTCCATTACAAATCGCGATCCGACTGGCCTTGAGACTCGATATGCAGAGATGCATGGTCTCACTTCATTGATCGACCAATTGTATAGACACGGCGGCCTTGTAAGTCACTCATCTTTCTTGTTCATAGTTACCATGTTTAATTAGAATGCATTATTGTATGGTGGACTGATGTGTTGTTTCTTTTTTTGCAGAGTCCGTTTGATGCTCCTTTGCAGCGGGATGAGCTTTCGGAGGGCGAGGATATGTAGCTTGCCCTTGGATCCCTGGAGCTCACACACCTTTATTTTTTGGTCACCTGATCTATGTAGACATTTTATATGTATTAGTGATATCTTGTCATGATTGTACCAATCACTTATTACGCAATCATGTATTTATTTCATGTATAAGTGTTATGATTTCAGTATACTTTGTTTTTGTTTGCAAGCGCATTGTACACAGTGCAGAAACTATTTTGTATGGCTCTAATAAAGCACACAATGCTATATGTCTGCCCTGCCACAAAGTTTTTTTTTTCCTGTTACCGTTGCTATTAGTGTCGCAAATTTTATTGCACGCATCGTTATTGGTGTCGCTATTTTCATCACAAACCTTCACTACAAGAAGCAGTAGTTATAGATGCACTTGGTACACGCGCATAGTCGTGCGCATTTAACGGTGCGTATATCAGCGCGTCTATAAGTGCGTGTATATAGACACAATTCGTGCTCTATATACACGCGCTTATAGACGCGCTTTCAGATGTGCGCATAGACGCGTACTAAAATTTTTAAAATTTTTGAAAAATATTGCTGGTGTGTCGTTCTTTTCAAAGTAGTCCCGTCTTGCGTTTCTTTTGGGTTTTTTTTTACAGGCGCATGACATAAAGAGAGGAGAAAGGAAGAGGCAAAGAAGAAAGGGTAAAGAGAGGAGGAAGCAAGAGGCAAAGAGAAAGGAGAGGGAGGAGAAGAAGGAGTTTGTAGCCCTATCGCCACCCATCACAACACCGATTCGAGGTGAGTCCTTCTTCTCTCTCTCTCTCTCTCCCTCTCTCTCTCTTTCTCTCTCTATCTTTGCTTTGAGTTGTATTTTGCTACCTTCTTAGCTTTTGGTATGTTTGTTGTGATGAGGAGAATAGCCAAAGAGCAAGGAGATGGAGGAGAAGAAGAAGTTTGTAGTTATGCCACTGCCCATCACAACAAATATTCAAGGTGAGTCCTTCTTCTCTTCTCTCTCTCTCTCTCTGTTTACTCTGAGTTGTATTTTGGTTCCTTCTTAGCTTTGGGTATGTTAGTTGTTGCTTGCTTTTCCTAGTTGTATTTTGTGCTTCACTGCTAATTCGTGTTTACAAGTGCGTTTGATATATAGAGTAGACGCGCTCATAGATGCACAAGTGTTGAAGATCTATGAAACCTCCTAGGTTTTTTTGAGTTTTGTAGAGCTGGCGCATATAAGAGCGCGTCTGATCCACAGAGTAGACGCACCTATAGATGCGCTCGCGTTAAACAACCACACCTCCTCTGAGGTTTTTTTGAGTTTTGTGGACCTAGTGCGTGTAGGAGCGCGTCTAGCGTGCAGTGTACACGTGCTGATAGACATGCAACTTTGCTATGAAAAATATGCAAAAAGAGAAAGAGAGAGAGAGAGAGAGAGAGAGAGAGAGAGAGAGATAGACAAACACATAGAGAGACAAACAGATAGACATGTAGATAGAAATACTCACTACAATGCAATGGCACCTTAAGTGTAACGGATCCTAGCTTATAAAATCACTTTTTTTTTGCTGTATTAGCTACCTTGTAAAATTACTTATCTCTCATACTGGTACTACACGATCTTTGCAATGGACTTTTACGAGAAGGGGCTCAATATCATAGATAAGGTATGTTTTGTTATTGCATGAGAAGTATGGCTAATATTCTTGCGTAATGTTCTTGTGTTTTCCCCAAACAGACAAAATTCGATTGGGGGAAAAAAGCCAGAGAGCATGTGGTTGCATGGCAGCATGGCAACCACATGCTCTCTGGCTTTTTTTTTCATACACTGTTTTGCACGTCTATATTTGCGTCTAATTTGCAAGTGAAATCGCATCTATGTGCGCGTGTATATGCGCATCTATAAGTGCGTCTATATGAACATCTATATTCAGGTGTATATGCGCGTCTATATGCACGTGTAGTTTTCACTATAAGCGCGCTTGTAGACGCGAAATTTTAGACGCGCTAGTAGACGCGGTAATAAACGTGCTCAACATTTTTAAACACAATTCAAATATTACGTCTACAAGTGCGTCTATGGAGCCTTTTTGTTGTAGTGCATCACTATCAGCGTCGGTAAATGCGACGCCAATACTGACGCTGATAGCGACGATGATAACGACTGTTCTACGACATCACCAATAACGACGCTTTTTGCGACGACGAGGGCAAATTTTGTTATTTGTATTTTTGTCGCTTTTAACGTCGGCATAAGGCCTATATCTTGTAGTGTTTGCAGAGAATACTCTAGCGTCCAACATTTCTAGTATCAAAGGGAGATTGTTTTACAGCTCAGCTCAACATGCATGTGCAGGTAGCAATGGCTTATGGTGCTCTCTATGGCATGGTTTCACTTCCCTTGAAGAAGCCAGTACAAGACTATTGGAGCAGAACTAGTTGACAGTTGGCCTGAATTTTTCAAGGTATTATTTAGGACATCCACTTCTTTGTTAAGCAGATTGCCTTTGAATTCTACAATCAGGAACGAATAAATGTAAATATTTTCAAATTTGCAGTTTATTGGTCTTCAGCCTCCATCTAAGGAGTACATGACTGGATGGCTAAGGCAAAGCTGGATCAATTCCTTAAGAAAAGAATATCACAGAAACAATACCAACTTTTCTGCTATTCATAGGTACTATAAGGTTATTTGTCAACTTATGGATCTTATCATGGAGAGCACAGAGAAGTTGGTACAAACATAGTGTCAGTTTCTTTGCTATTCTAAGTTCTTTCTATTGTACTTGTCAATTTATGGGAGAAAAAGCACAGCTAACAAGCTCCTTGTGGAGATGGCAGGCATGGTGTGTCCAAAATTTTGTTGAAGGGAGAGATTCTCTCATTGGGTGCATTCACAAAAGTTTGAATGCTCGAGAAGTGGCGTTATACAAACCATGTACAATATCTAGATGCATCCTGCTTGCTGTATGGGTTTGACAAGATGTCAGAGATTCATCACTATGATTCATATGAGAACTTTTTCATTTCGCAGAAAGAAAATGTGTGATATTTCATGACTTTGCAACAGGTTCATTAACGTGATTGATTATTGCCACCGATCTAGTCGAGGCATAGTACATTCCGGGGATATTATTGACTATTCAGAAAATCAGGGAATACATCGAATAACAATCAATCTAAACAAGCTCGATGCTGGTGTCAAAGAGATGTATTTCACAATGAGTGGCTGGATGGGAGTTAAACTAAGGGACATATGCCTTCCATTTGTCCAGCTTGTTAATGAAACAACGGTACATCTCTCTCTCTCTCTCTCTCTCTCTCTCTCTCTCTCTCTCTCTCTCTCTTTCTCTCTCTCTCTCTCTCTCCCCCCCCCCCTCCGACCCTGATGTACAATACTGCCTGCCCTGAATGCAACTTGTTCCTGGTGCTCTGAGGAACACATGGATGCATGCACAGCATAGACCATTGCAAATAAAAAATGTTCTTGGTTATTTTCAGGGTAAGGAGCTATGTGAATACCACCTTGAAGACAAAAATTTGGGTGAGCATCGATCTGTTGTAATGTGCCGTCTGTATGGCAATGAGCCCAATCATTCAGCAACCTGGAATGTAGAGACAATTGGCCACCTGGGGGCTGGAGCAGCATAGGATTACACACCTATCAAAGACTGGATCAGCAGAAAATTGCAGACTTGGTAAGTTTTTCTAATCTGATGCTCCTTGATGTACGCAATCGGATGCTGTCAGTGGGCAGGTATACATCATCTGCTGCTGAACCCTCCATGTCCCTTGGAAGAAAAAGAAGACAGATAACTACTGATATACATCATTTTGTGACTGTCAAGTGAGGATTGCATTCATCAATGGCATGCGTTCATACATCGAATAGAGGTTTTGAAAGGCAATCCACTCAAACGAACAAAAGCATGACCCTATTTTAAAACCATTGAATCCACCTGAAACAAACAGTGTGAAGGTACCATCAGAACATGAGGATGCTCCCGTACTTTTGTGACCATTGATTTATCGGCTCTGGAGTTGTTTGCCCACATTGATATAACAAAGCAGCCAAGCAGGCACTGTCTTATATTTTTCTATGCGCCTGTCTGCCATACAATACTCGCATGGTTATTAAGCCACCCGGGGTCCATCCCTATTCAGCAGCGTTTCCTGCAATTTTGCAAGCCCGGAAATGACAATCGTGTTTGCACGAGAGGGGTTGGAAGATGTAAATGCTTAAAGCATTGTAATGGCAGACAAATATCCTTCGTGCTGTTCCATTGGCTGAAACATCAGAGAGCATTGATCTTTCGTCAGAACTTCAGACATCAGAACAATCAGAAACTCAAAGTTTCGCAGGATTCTTGAACGAAAATGTATTTGCCATTTTAGTAACTATTTTTTTGGAGAGTCCAAGGTTTTAAACGTTCATTAAATTTTAAAAGTTTTGTCGAATTTTTGCAATTCATCTTTTAGTAAACTTGGGTTTTTTGTGAACATTATATTCCATTGGCCAAAACCTTTCTCGACAACCGACTATGTGGCAGTGGAGTTAGGTCCAAGACGCGTGCATGTCAATTGGCTCATACATGTCACCATAGTTGTTGATGACATGCGCATGTTCTAATAGTGTAGACTATTACCCTACAAAAAAGAAACTCCATGTAGTGCATGGAATGCCCTAAAAGTAAGAATACTTCATTTTACTCCCTCAATTTTAGTGATGTGGAAGTCATATGGGTGTTTGATCTTTCCTCCTAGCATCACTCTCTCCTTTGTGCATCCTATCACCTTGCGTGTCCACCATTAACTCTACCTACATGTGGTTGCTATTCAATAAGTTCATTCACACCATCAATGCAAGTCATGAACTTGCACATGGCTCGACCCTCAACCTACCAAAAAGGTGAAAGGCATAGGGACCCTAGTAGGGCCTATTGGACAATGACTAGCATCATTAGTAATAAGCAAGTTTAGGTGGAATTTGTTATGTGTCACCATATGATTGTTCCAAAAATTAAATTTGAGTATTATTATTAAACTTCATGTACCTTCTTATCGGCATGGAATCTTATGGAACTCTCTTCTTACTTCTTGTTTGCATATTGCTTGTGTGAGAGAGTGTGAGAGGGAGAGTGTGAGGTAGAGTGAGCGACTGATATAGATGAAGCTCTTGTTTTCTCTTCCTCTTCTTTTCATTCTTCTTCATATATACAAAGCTCATGAAGTTATTGAAGCCATGGAGGTGGAGCTCACTTGAGGCATACTGCTGGAGTCTTGGAGCCATTGACAAACCTTGCATATAGATTACAACAAGGTGAATTAATGAGTTTGCTATATTTATTCTGAGAGTGTGTAATGGTTATATAAGAGGTAGCTATAGCCGTGTATTTATTTTGAGAGTGTGTAATGATTATATAAGAGGTAGTTATATCCATGTTGCTTAAAGTGGTTGAAACAATAGGCATTCTATTAAGTCTAGTATTCATAGCTTTTGAGAGCGACATCATTTTGGTTTTGTTGTCAAGATCGACGTAATTGAGCAACTAGGCATATATAGTCTATACTAAGCAGTATAGTAGGAACTTACACTTTGAACATCGAAAAAATTAGCTTAGGATGAGTGAGTTGAGAGCAAATGATTCATCGCTTGCATACGTTGGATTTTAATTTGGAGTTTTAGGAGTTTTGATTTTTTTTAGAAAGCTAAAAGAGTGAAAAATTAAGTTCAAATGCCTAAAACACAAAGAAATATAGAACTGCTTAGCTTGTATAGTCCACATAGGAAAAAGCCAGAAGCACGGGGTGTGGGAGGATCTATAGCTTCACACATTTAGGGAGTATTTACTTTGGATTTTGGCTTTTGCATTTGGTTTTTGCTTTTGGGTTTATGTACAAAGGGTATTTGGATCCCTTGGAAGTGAAGAAATAGAATAACAAAGAGAGAAGAAGAAGAAACCTACTAAGTAGGATTTTGGGAAGCTTTTGTAATCACTGCATAAACTGGTTGGGTTGATCCAAAGGGTTCTTTGTTTTGATTCTAAATCAGAGCTCCTGTTGAGATTGGGAGTTGTTGGTTTCAATTGATAGAATTCCACTGTTGTTGTTGAGTCACCATTGGGAGAACTGTTTGAGGCCACTGTTGTTGTGGTTGAACCATCATTTGAGCTAGGTAGGGAGGCAAAGGGAGAATTTGATTGCAAGGCAAAGTGAGTCTAATCCATCATGAACAAGCTCACAAGTATAGCTTCCTTGGTATTTCTTTGCTAACATTCTATGCTTTTTTGAGTCCATGGATGCTATCTCTCTTGTTCCCTCCTCCCTCGAAGAGATCATTTGCATTGGATTTTCAACAATAGGTAGGGTCTTAGGAATCGTAAAATTTAAACCAACCAATAGAACCTTCTCTAGTAGGCACCAAAATCTCTTTTAAGGCCAATTTTCCATAAGAAAATAAGGGAAAAGCCCCTTAACTTTATCCTATAAAAATAGCTGATAGGCCTTGAGTACGACTCCTAGGTCTCATCCTACCCCAAGGCCAAGAGACTAAGAAATTTCACCAAAGGAATTATGTTTATCACGGTATGTTACCAACATTATGAAATTATATTTATATGGTATTTTATCACTGGCACTAAATTGATTGATTATTGTGCATTCTCTATTTAATAAATTCATGTCAATAAATTAATGACTCACTTTTCTTTAAGTGTTGATGATGATCTAGCATGGTCATGAGACCACTTAGAGACCAGTATTCATTGTGTATCACTTAATGGGGTGATCAAAGCACTGTGACAGCAATATCTGGTACAGATAGTACAAGTTATGAAGGGGGAAAGAAGTATCTGCCAAGTGTAAGAGTGTACACAAGAACCAAGGAGTTACACATAAATGAAGATGGATTGAGTTCTAAAAAGAGGAAGTGCATTAGCATTGTGTATATGTATTTATGTGTGCATCCAGGGACTCCTAGGAATGCTTATTTGTGTGTAATGAGCATTGCATTCATTTTGGGGTCATCCTCTCCCCTACAAGTCCAGGTTTAAGGCCTTTTCTTTCATTAAGAAAGATGAGAGGGAATTCTCTCACTTAGAAAGACAAGCGACGTGATCCTCTGGAAGTGAGGAGAGAAGTGATTTTCTCTTTCTAAGGTCTAAAATAACACAAGCTTTTATGTGGAATTCAATCTTAAGGTCGAGGCCCAAAACAATCTAATGAACTATCCTTATCTATGACTCAAGGTGGTTGCATGGACCACAAGTTAAGAGTATAGTTTAAAAAGCTTTTTTTTTTGGAAAATCCATTTTTAAAATATCTCGCAATAGAAAAACGATCTCTAAAAATGAGCCGCTTGGGTTATCGGAAACAATGAGATCTACAACTTTTTTTTGGACGTTTTTTCATCCAAAAAATGCACAAAGAGATATCTCAAAATTAGTGCTGCAGAGTGGAACAACCACATCTTGCATGAAGATAAACTCAACTCTCTCTCCAAGACGAGAAGCTCTTGAAAGCCTATAAAAGAGGAGACTCTCCTCGGGTGTAAGGGAGAGATGAAGGAAGCATCACTTTGCATGTGTCCAAGAGGAGAAAAGAAGGTGCAAGTGCTGCAGAAGCCATGCTGAAATCAAGTGTTGTGGAAGCTTTGCTGAAATCAAGTTCCAAGAGGAGAAGAGAAGGTACAAGTGCTGTGGAAGCTCTGTTGAAATCAAGTTCCAAGAGGAGAAGAGAAGGTGCAAGTGCTGCGGAAGCTCTGTTGAAATCAAGTGCTGCAGAAGCTCTGGTAAAATCAAGTTCCAAGAGGAGAAGAGAAGGTGCAAGTGCTACGGAAGCTTTGTTGAAATCAAGTGCTGCAGAAGCTCTGCTAAAATCAAGTTCCAAGAGGAGAAGAGAATGTGCAAGTGCTACGGAAGCTCTGCTAAAATCAAATTCCAAGAGGAGAAGAGAAGGTGCAACTGCTGTGGCAGAAGGTGCAAGTGCTACAAAAGCTCTACTGAAATCAAGTTCCAAGAGGAGAAGAGAAGGTGCAAGTGCCGTAGAAGCTCTGCTGAAATTAAGTGCCAAGAGGAGAGCCCTACACATATTGTGTAGGAGAGAAGGAGACTCAAGAAGGATCAAAAGGTGCCAACTTTCAAGTTATGCAAGTGTTAGCCGGTTGTATACTGTGCAAGGAACCGTGATTTTGTTTCCAAGATCTACAAGTAAGAACTGGCTTATGTGTAACGAAGGAGCTTGCTCCTTGTCAATAATATAACTCCACAAGGGGGGGGACTGGCCCATCTTCCAGTCCCTAGTGTGTTGCCAATTTCTTTACCTCTCTCTCTACATTTTTCTTTTCTCTCGTCTATTCTCCCTCTGTGCCAACATAATATTCGCCATATATATTTTAAGTATACACTACATGATATAGGCCTTATACCGATGTTAAAAGTGAAGAAAATGTTCATAAAGAAATTTGGTCCCGTCGTCACAAAAAGTGTCGTTATTGGCGACGCCATAGAACAATTGGTATCAACGTCGTAATCAGTGTCGCTATTTGCGTCGATATCAGCGTCACATTTGTACCACACAAATAATGACACTTTGCAACAAATTTTGCGATGCTAATAGTGACATGTACAATAAATTTGCGATGCTAATAGCGATGGTAATAGGAAAAAAAATTTGGGGTAGGGCAACAAGCTGCCATGCCACATATAGCACTATGTGCTTTATTTGAGCCATACAAAATAGTTTCAGAAATGTGTATGATGCTCGTGTAAATAAAGACAAAGTGTACTTAAATCATAACACTAATACATGAAATAAATACATGATCATATAATGAAAGCGACCGGTACAATCATGGCAAGATACTACTACTAAGAACATGTCTACATAGATCACGTGACCAAAAAAGAAGGGTGTGTGAGCTCCAAGGATCCAAGGCCGAGCTATAGATCATCGCCATCCGAAACCTCATCCTGCCACAAAGGAGCATCGAATGGACTCTACAAAAAAAGAAACAACTACACATCAGTCCACCATACTAATTAAACATGGTAACTGTAAACAAGAAAGATGAGTAACTTATAGGGCCGTCGCATCCATACAATCGATCGATCAATGCAATGAGACCGTGCCTCTCTGCATATCAAGTCTCAAGGCCAGTGGGATCACGATTTATAATGGAGTGCTACAAAGAAAACAAAATACAAGTGTTAGAAACATGATTGTCAATATAAAGGATATCGCAAAAAAATAAGCAAGCAAAACAAAAGAAAAACTTACAAAGTTCTCCAGATATGTCCTGTGGCTACCACTCCCAAGATGATGGATCACTCCGGTCTCCAGTCATGCCGTCGCCGCCTCGTGCTGTTGTCTCCAACGTCCTGGAGAATATGTAGCCTCCTCCCTGAGTTGTCACCAGTCACTCACATCTAGCCACTTGGGCTTTGAAGACCCACTCTTGAGTGCCTTGCGTGCGTCTGATCGTCTATGTGACATATATGCATGCATGCACTCCATCATCTAGCCCGTAGAAAACCTATCTGCTGCGATTACTACTGGAAACTCCTCATGCAAGGATGATACTATGTAGTCCTTGCTCCCCTCCGGTATGTTCTTCTAATGATCCAAGACATAGTGCCAAAAAACTTGTCGGCACAACTCTCTCATGCGAGCCATCACCCTCCTACCCTCATCATTCATGATGATCGCTCCTGACCTATCATCTACAAGGTAGGCATACTTCTCTAGGGTATGCCTAAGATAGGTTCTCTTCCACCTGCGACTACGCTCCTGGGTATATCTAGGAGACCCCTGTAAATCTGGTGTACCGACCGGGGTAGTATCTATCAGAGTAGCATCCATATGGGGGTGCCACCTGCAGACCGCTAAGCAAAAGCCAGAGTGAGTGGAGTAGACGTCCCCACAGGTGTGATAAATCCCAAAGGTGTCGCAACTCTAGCAGAACGATGAGACGAAGACACTACGTTTGTGCCGCCACAGCAACCACCTGAGCCACGCTCTCTCAAATCGCCACAAGAGCAAGGAGTAGCACCTGTATCCCGAGCCAACCGTGGGCTCATTGCATCCGAATCTACGGGAGCGTCGACCTCGTCTGCTAGAAACTAAAGCATCAAATCGTACCGAAGTAGATCTAATAGAGCGGCCTGATGGTGTCCGAGATAGTTCTTGGTCCGCCATGTCTCTAAATATCGCAATCTAATCTTGAGACATACGTGTAAAGATGTCCTGCAGCTCCTCACCGCTCATCCCTCAACTCATCGTGATGATCTAAATATCCACAAAGGTCACCTACACAGACAAAAAATGATGTTAGCATAATCAATTTAAATCATACAAAGCACGGTAATATAAATCTTTAAAAAATTATCTTACTTAAAATGCATATTTTATGTATCCTTAAAAGAGATTCGTCAACGAATTGAGTAGGTGAATGCTCCAAGTATAAAGTATTCTATGGTCCCATGTCAATCTCCTAACACAACTTCGCATACACTGGATGGTTGATAGAGATGTCACCACACAAGGATGAGTCCACCTCGTTCCTAAAGAATTCTTGGACTCTTGTATTTCCATCATTGTTCCCCAATGCTGGCTCCTCTACATGCTCTAAGCTTTCTGTGGCCTCCACCCCTTGCAATATTGACCCCTCTATTTGCATATTGTCCTCATCTATGCTCGGAACATCACTTTGATCATATACTCTCACACTTCGAGGAGCTGAAGGTATAACATATCACCATCGAGGTTGTCAGGGGTTTGGATAGAAGATTACTTGTTCACAATCACGTACAAGAGAGATTTAACTATTGTGACATATACCATGTCGTAATATAATTAAAAAACACATGAGTTCATGCACATGTTCACAATGGGCCAGCAACACAAACGTGCCGCAAAAATCCATCCTTTTTTTTTGGAATCTATTTCGAGAAATCCAAATGGACCTCGTCGAACTGTTGCTCTAGCTCCTTCAAGTACCACTTTAAACTAGTACACATCGAATAGGATCATGAAGAAGCTACGATAATCCACCATAATAATACTTTGCAAGTTCCCAAAATACTCCATCTCATCTATGAGCGTGTTTGGATCCATTGCTCGTCGTCGGCTCTCTTGCTTGAACCTTGCCATGATAGCAAATCTGTTGTGGAGCGCATTTTGTCAATACGCTCCATGCGAAAATGTCATCTGCGCAACCACACTGCACTATATATTTTGTACTGTACATTGAAACACTCAATTAGTTGTTGCATATAAAATATAGATACAACAAATCCTAAACATGTCATCACTTTTGGAATACATCTCCTCGAGAATTCCCACTCCTTGGTTGAGACCTCCGCCCCTTCACAAGATGTTGCGGTCAAAGCTCCATGCAACCATCGTGTTGACATAAACTGTGGCATCTCCACCATGCCCTCCTCGGGATATCGAATCGGTCGATTGCGCGTACTATGTTGAAATTTAGATCGTGCTTCCTCTCGATCTTTCCTAGCTTGCTAGTACCTAGCGAGCCACGTCTCCATAGAGGCATGGTGCAACATACAGAAGAGATTCACTTTCTCCTCCATTGCAATATCCATTCTTTTTTCTACCCCATTTCCAACCACCATATCTCCGGTGAGTCTATCATCATCCTTCAGCGACCATAGCATATTGTTGTCTGAATCCACCATTGGTAGTCATTGTGAAATATGTACTAGCACCTCAGATACCAACCAACCTTCAACCATGCTACCTTCTAGCCGAGCTCATTGTCGCACAAAGCCTTTCAGAGTTTTCATGAAGCGCTCCAAGAAGAACATCCTGTTGAGATATCGAGCTCCACTCGTGATATGCCAGGGTGACCGTTGTGTATTTATGTCACTAACTTGTCAGTTGCAGATGCGGTTGGTACACCGCCTATGAATAATAGCTAGATGACAGCTATTCTTATCTACTCTAGTTCATGGCTCAATTAGTATGCCACCTTAGTTAGTTGAGTTTGGTTTAAGACCCATATATAGGGTTCTTCTATTTCTATGTACTGAAGTTCTTTTGGCTTACACAACTAAGAAGAGGAAAATTGTTTTCAGCCTCCACCTTTGTGTGTATTCCCCCATTGTGCAAGCGAGAAAGCTACAAGTGAGACTCCTTTCATCTCTCCCACAATCTTGACATGGTATCAGAGCCTTGTTCGTGGTAAGGAGCTCAAGAAAGCAAACCAAGTTCGCAGTGCTCTGGTAAGAGGACCAGTGTTGCTTTCATTTTTCTGTTTTGGGAGCAAGTCTCTACAGGTAGCACAGTCGGAAAGTGCAAGAGTGTATTGTCTCAGATTGAGTCACCCTTCGCGGTGTAGCAAGAGGGAAATATATGCTACAGGAAAGAGCTTTAGCCCCTAGTTGCTCTGTTTTTTTTATTTGAGGCCATTTCGGGGCCTGTTTTGGAGGCAGAAGTCTTCCGCAAGCACTCAGGAAAAGGCCCTGTTTTTTGCTGTGCGACCACTGTTCTACAGGTCGGTGAAAAGTTACTGTAGAAATTGCATTGTATGCCTGTGCGCAGAGACATTGGGAGGTACAGAATCATCCTTGTTGCCTGTTGATGCAAAATTGTCACTAGGAAGTGACTATGTGGTCAAATACCACTTTCCTCAGTTTTGCAGATTTGCCCTTGTGAGGCTGAAGCTGTGTTTTTTGCAGTGACAGAATTCTTTGCAGTGTTCTGTAATGGTGTCTGATTCTCTTTCACAGATTGTCACTGAAAAGCTTGACAAGAACAATTTTCAAGCATGGAAGTTTAGAATGACGAATTTCCTTATGGGGAAAGGATATTGGGAATTTGTTGCAGGAAATGAAGAAGAACCAGTTCTTCCTGATGTTCCCAGTCAACAGAAAATGCAGGCATTTAAAGGATGGCATGAGAGAGCCAGAAAAGTTATGTACTGGCTATCTATCAGTATTTCAGACTCTATGATTGTGCATATTCAGGATACAAGTATGCCAAAGGAGGCATGGGATACTTTGTCAAAAATGTATAGCACAAATACGCAAGCCAGGAAAATGCAGTTCAAGTTGAATCTTGCGTCTTCTTCCTTTCTTCTCCTATCATGCATCTCCTTCAGAGAGCAAATATCCTTTGTATGGTTCTTCCGCAAACAGTAGAAAGAGAAAGCTCCAGGGATGGTTGGTTTTCGTGTACATTCAGTGGCTAAATGGCCTGCTTGATGAGACTTACCACACCAAGTATTTGACCGCATCACATCTCTTCCTGCTCCTGCAACGTTGGATATGCTAGCGGTATTCACTTTCAGCGTCTGTAGCTGCTCTGTAATCACATCCATCAACTTCTTTTTTATATTTGCAACTGAGTTGGATAAGTAATCCTTCAAGCTTTCTCCTCCTGAGGTACTAGCAGTAGGGTTTTGAGGAGTCTCTGTAATCATTGCATAAACAGGTTGGGCTGGTGCAGAGGGGTCTCTGTTCTGATTTTGATTCAGAGCTCCTGTTTGAACTGTTGGCTGTTGGCTCCAGTTGGTAGGGTTCCAAGGTTGCTGCTGATTTGGCATTGGGAAAATTGGTTGGGACCATTTTTGTTGTGGTTGAACCATCATTTGAGGCATTGATTGTGGCCACTGTGGATTTGGTGCACTGTACTGTGATACTGGGGGCATCTGTTGGTAGGGGTAGGGGACAGTCCGTGGGACTGCATTTGGTGGGTACATCATTCCTGGCATCAGAGGAGGTAGGACTCCTCTTCCTGGATTCATCGCCAATCTAGCTTCCACTTCATCGTACAGTCTTGCACCTTCTGTTGCAGCTTGCAGTGTGGCTGGTCTTTGCAGCTCCACAAACTTACGGACTTCTGGTTGTAATCCTCTGAGAAACACCCCCTTCTGAATGCCATCATCTAGATTATGGTTAGTTCATCTCTTCAGGATGGATTCCATTCGTGAGACATAAGCTTCTACTCTTTCTCCAGAGGACTGACTTAGGTTCATAAATTCCTCTCACATCCGCTCTTCAAAACCTTCACGCCTGAATTTAGTGAGGAAGGCCAACTTCAGGTCGTCCCATGTGCCAAAAGTTCCTGCTGCTTGTCTCTCATACCACTGAAACGCCGTGCCCTTGAAAGTGGCGAGAAATATTGCCAACCAATGCTCAGGGGTCCTGGCATTGTTAGCCACACATGCTACCATAAACTCTGCTACATGAAGATCGGGGTCTTCATTGTACTCTCCCTTAAAAACTGGCAATGAAACTACATTTGCTGGCCTGTCATCAATATTTCCAGGACGGATCTAGCTTGGAAGTGGACCTCCAACAGGAGGAGAAAGGGCTTGATGTGCCATTGGGACTTCTATAAAGAGTTCCGCAAGGGCGTCAAAGGCGGCTTCTGCTGCGAGCTCGTTCTCAGCTCTGATTTTTGCTTTCTCTCTTCTCACGTACCTTTGGACTCGTTCTAACGCTTGCCTCTTTATTGCGTCATTCATCAGGGGGTTGGCTCCACTATGTTGTTAGTGCTCTACAGAGGGATAATAGAAGACTTCAGTCTCTGGAGGACTCTCTTGCCAACATTTCTTCTACTTCTTCCTTTTCAACGTCTCTGAATTCTGCTTTCATGCCACTGCACAAAGGAAGGTATTCGGTTCTGAAGGTGTCAAAATGCATACGTCTAAGCATTGTGGTGGTGCCATCATCATAGTAATGCCAGCTTCTGATGGTTTCAACAGTGTATGTTGTAAAGAACACTCTGTCTACCAACTTCCAGTGGGTTGCCAATTGAACAAACAGAAGATTATCAGTGCACCAAGTATCCCATGTATCTTGCTGTTGACCATCCACGAACAAATTCCAACTATTTTCCTTCTTGTCTTTGTGAACCTCCACAGACCAAGACTCTTGAAGCTTCTTCACAATCTCCCACTTGATGATGTCTAGAAACTTCTCAATGAATGCCAAATCTTCCATGGATAGTCATTCTCTCTATTTCTGCTCTTCAGTTTGTTCCCAAACAGTTTGCCACCAAGATGCAAGTTTCTGTTGCTTCATCAGGAAGAGGAAACTGTCCACTACATAGAGCATGCATCATGATGGTGATGTGTTTTCGCCATTGTCGAATGAACTTCTTGTGAAAAGTGGCTTTGATTATGAGAAATTCCAACTCTTCAGTGGAAGAAGGAACTTTACAAACATCCATTGAATTCTTCTCTTCTTGGCAATGCCATTTCCTTCATTTTTAGCCTCTTCTGGTGCTTGTTGATGGCAAGGTTCCCCGACTGCGCACCAAAAACATGGAGCCCCAAGAGGAACACGAAGGAAAAGGGAATTCTCTTGCAAGAAAATCTATCTTGTAACATCAACAAGCTTTTTTATTAGGTTTTATATGATCACAATGAAGAAAAGAACACCAGGCACAACAAATCTTCATGCGGCATCATATAGATCTCCCACGGATTTGATAGAATCAACCATATTCTTCAATATCTTCACAAAATCCATCAATAGAATAAATAAAGCAAAGGAATACACCATCTTTGAATGGAAATACATCACATAGTATTCATCTTCAATATCTTCATAGTCTTCTCTCTCAATCTCTCATATACAATCACTCTGTTTTAGTAGAATTGGCTATCTCTGACTCTCTCTCTCTCTCTCTCCATCAATAATACATCATATCCTCACTACAATCTCTCATAATCACTCACAATAATCCTTATTAGGTCGTGGATACCCCTCCCAAGAGGTATGTCTGATATGAAGAGTCACCAGAGCCACTACAGTGTCCTTTCATAGCTCACCATTGTCACTTCACTTCAGTCTTTACTTGAGTCTTCAGTAGCTACTTCTTTCACTTCTTTTATCTCTTTTGCACTTGTTTTCACCTCTTTCCAAGGCTAGAAAACTTTCCCAAGCTACACATACATTCTACAGAACACCTACAGAAGGTCTACAGAACAGTCACAGTACAGTACCAGAACAGAGACAGTACACTTACAGTACAGAGACAGAAGCTCTACAGAAGATCTACAGAAGGTTACAGAAGGTCATCAAAACCTCATCACTCATACTTAAACTATTCCAAACTCTCAAAAACTATTCAATAAGCTTTCATAAGATCTCAATCTTCATCAATCATCAATCCATGCTTTATACAGAAGACAATCAGAACAAAATAGAAGCTATATAGAAGGTATACAGAACCAATCAGAACCTATCAGAACATCACAGAACCTCATATCTCCACTGAAAATCATCATTAACTTCCAAAATATAATCAATATCATCCAAAACACTCTCAAACCACTTCCAAACCAATCAATCATCTCATAAAATCAACCATTTAGCTCTCAAAAACAACAAAAATCAACCAAAAAATAGGTCATTTCAACACTCAACAAACCGGATGGTCCGAGCATGTGGATTCATTTTCAGCTTTTGCTCGGCTAGCTGAAATTAATAATCAAGAAGCCATGATAGAAGAAAAGAGAAGAAGAGATGAAGATGTTGCTGGTCCTTCCTCTTCAGGACCAACTAAACGTATAACAAGAAGTAAACCAGATCAACAGAAGGCTGCTGAAAATCCGCCGCCACCAGAGTTTGAAATGGGAGATGCCCCTCAAGCAAAGAAGACAAAAGGAAAAATAAAAAGCAAACATCCGAGTTACAAGTTTCAGTCTGACATAGAGACCGCAACGGATCTTAAACGGATCCTAGAAGAAAGAATTCTTGGAAGTAGAATTGAATTTACATTAGGTGAAATTCTCGGTATTGCAAAACGAGGATTTCATGATGTAATAATTGATGTAATTAAACGAAAAATGCAATATGTTGGTGAGGAAACTGAAGAATCTATACATGATTTTTTGCAAGTACTTCATGTGTATTTGCAGGATGAAGAGAAGCTAAAAACTCAAGGGATTCGATTGGAGGCAATCAAAGAATTGATTGCAGCCATAGAAGCCAGATGAAGACATTTATGAAGTAGAAGCTGAAGAAGCCATAATGGTGGAAACTTCTCAATCTAAAGTGCAGCCCATGCATAAGAAAGAGACTCTTCTTCACAATATGCAAGAAGAAAGTGAAACTCACTTTATTCCAAGTAGTCATTATTCCCGTACCCATTGGGCAAGGGCGACTACTGAAACTGTTGTTAAAATCGATGAGAAAGAAACTCCATGCATTGCCCTTATAGACCATGGTTCGGAAATTAATGTTATGTCAAGAAGTCTCTATGAGAATGGTGGATGGCCCATTGATGTGGACCCATGATGGCGCATGAAGGCAGCCAATAACTCTTCTGGCGATCTTTATGCAGCATGTCCTTATGTACAAGTTACTATTGGTAATGTAAAAGATGAATTTCATTTCTTTGTTCAAGATTCCTGCAGTTATCCAATGATTCTTGGACAACCATTTATTTCTGAGTCTCGTTTAGAGACAAAGGCTCTTGATGATGGTTCATCATATGCTCGGATAAGAAGCAAGGATAATGATAAGGCTGTTCAATTCCTAACTGTCTGTGTTAATCACCATCGGAATAGGGATCGATTGAGAGATCATCCTGGGAAATTTATACAGCCGTTCATGCTGAAAATCAGTCCATACAGGTATGTACATTGGATATGTATAACATAATTCAAGAATTCGCAGATTATGAAGCTTTTGGACAGCCAAACAAGGATGAAGCAAGAGTAGAAACAAAATATAAAACAGTTGATAAGAAGGTCAAGCCGGTAGCTACTTCTTTACCACCTGAAAGCGAAGGACTGGCAGAAAGGGCTTCCAAACAACCAAGCCTTCGTGATCCTAAAGATACTGGTCACCAATTTACACAGCAGAAAGTCTACAAAAGCTGAAAATTGGTGACAACTCTTTTCTCTTGCCAGCTGAAAAACAAATCTTCATGCAGATGTTAAAAAACCATGGTAAAGCTTTTTCATTTCAGCAACATGAAATTGGCTGTGTCGATCCAAGCATTGTGGCACCAATTGTAATTTTTACAGTCCCACATGTGCCTTGGAATCTTAAACCAATTCCGGTTCCAAGGGCTCATTTACCTAAATTATTGGAGCTTTTAAATGAAAAAATAAAAATGAAAATATTGGAGCCATCTTCAGCTCCATATTCCAACCGATGGTTTACCGTACCTAAGAAGAATGGATCTTTACGATTCATTCAAGATTTGCAACCCGTTAATAAAGTCACTATAAGAAATGTTGGATCAGGACCAATTGTGGATGAGTTCGCCGAAGCATTTGCAGGAAGGGCAATCTATTCCATGGGAGACTTATATTCAGGCTACGACCAATTTCAGCTTGCTTTGGAAAGCCGTGACATTACTACAGTGAAGACGCCTCTTGGCCTAGTCCGCATGTGTACTCTACCTCAAGGGGCTACGAATTCAGTAGCTCACATGATGAATGCCATGCATAAAGTATTGAGGGATTATATTAATCAATTGACTCTTCCTTTTCTTGATGATGTTCCAATCAAAGGATGTGAAGTTCATGAGAAAAATGAAGAACTCAATGAACTTGGATGTCGAAAGTTTTTTTTTATCATATTAATGATTGTGCTCAGATCCTGTCTAAATTAGAAGAAGTTCATCTTACTCTTTCAGGAGCTAAATCTATTTTTGGAGTTGAAGAAGTCCTTGTGGTCGGACATATGTGTGGTCCATATGGCCGGAAGCCTTCTCCATCTAAAATAAATGCAATCAGCAAAATGCAAGAAGAATGTACAAATGTTTCAAAAGTGAGAAGATTTCTTGGTGCATGTGTCTTCTACCTTATTTGGATACCACATTTTGCTCATGTTGCTGAAAGTCTTTATCAGCTTCTAAGAAAGGGCCAAAGGTTTCTATGGACAAAAGAACACACTCAGGCTATTCGGAAACTCAAGAAAATGCTGACTTCAGCTCCCACTTTAAAGAGGGCTAACTACTCTAATGGACAGCCCATTATACTCACAGTGGACACAAGTCCTATTGGAATAGGATGGGCAGTTGGTCAAGATGACCTTGAAGGTAGCAGATATGTAATCCGCTTTGGAGCAAAGGTTCTTAATGAACGACAAAGAAGGTATGCTCAAATTAAAAGAGAGCTTTGGGGAGTAGTAACTGCATTAAAATGTGACAGGGAGTACTTCATGGGCGCACATGTTATAGTTGAGACAGATTGCCTTCCACTCTTGGGCATGATAACCAACTGTTCCACTCCTGACATAGCCGTGCTAAGATGGATAGCCTATATTAAATCCTTAAATCCTGATTTGAAACATATTGCAGGTAGAGATAATCCCGTTGCTGACATGCTTTCTCGTGCCAGATATATGGATGAAGAAAAAATGATGGATGAAGAAGAATCAGAATTTATAAATGATTATGTTAATGCAAGTACAACAAAAATTACAGCAAAAACAACAGGTTCAGCTGATAAAACAACTTTTACATCAGCAAGGATGGATGAATCAACCGAAGGAGGACAATGGCCAGCTAGTAAACAGCATATTCCATGTTTTGTTATGGTTTGTTCACACTTTAAAGAAGAATATTATGTAGATGATTGGCTAAAAATTGGCCAATTTTTGAGCACTATGACAAAGAAGGAAGAATGGACTCATGAAGAGTTCAAGAGAATTAAGAGAAAAGCCAATGGTTTTTTTCTTAAAGATGGCTACCTTTGGAGGCATGCAAAAAAGAAAGGAAGGGCACCTATTCGTGTCTTAGGTGAAAAAAAGACACAAAGACAGGTCATGCAAGAATTCCATGAAAGCCTATTGGCTGGTCATAGAGGCATATGGGGCACTTTTGCTAAAATAAAAGAGAAATTTTGGTGGCAAAACATGTATAAAGACATTGAACATTTTGTTGAGTCTTGTCATGCTTGTCAAATGTATTCTATGGTAAAGCATAGAGATGGGCTTCAGCCTACCTATCCTTTATCTATTCACTATAGATGGGTTATTGATTTAGTAACCATGCCTACAGGGATTTGGAACATGAGATATCTAGTACTTGCTAGAGAAGATCTCACAAATCAAGTGGAAGGAAAGGCCTTGACAACAAAGTCCACTCATGCTGTTTGTAGATTTTTACTTGAAGAAGTATTTTGCAGGTATGGATGTGTTGCTAAAGTAACTACTGATAGAGGAGAATTGGATGCCAATGAAGCTCGTCATTTCTTTGCTCAATTGGGAATCAAGCTATCTCTTACTTCAGTCTACAATCCTAAAGGCAATGGTAAGAGTGAAAGAGGTCATCAACCAATTCTTAAAGCTTTAGCAAAATCATGCAAAGGAAAGTTGAGGGAATGGCCTAAAATGCTACCATTCGCATTATGGGCTGATAGAACAACCCATAGTGCAGTAACAGGATATATGCCCGCTGAACTCATGTATGGACAGTCACCTATTATGCCTATTGAGGAATCCATTGTCACATGGAGTATTTTGCCTTGGGATGAAGGCATGAACTGGGAAGAATTGGTATCTTTACGCATAAGGCAACTTGAACGAAGGCCAGAAGATGTTAAAATAGCCATTGAAAGGCTAAAAACAACAAGATTAAAGAATAAGAAGAGGTTTGACAAGCACCATCGACTCCGTCCAAGAGCAATTCAAGAGAATGACTGGGTTCTTGTTTATGATAGCAGCCTAGACAATCAACATAGTGCTCATAGGAAGTTAGCCAAGCGATGGTTTGGACCATATGTTGTAAAAGTAGTACATCATAATGCTACTTACTCTTTGGCTGAAATGGATGGGACCATGATAAAGACTCCAATAGCTGGGAAACGAATTAAACTCTTCAAACGAAGAGAATCTTCAACTTATAAACTTGATGACTTAGATATAAGCCCTCTACTTGAAGATATGCAGGAAGAAAAAGACTTCGGGAATGAAGATGAAAAAGAAGACCCTCCTTGACCTGTAATCTTATGAAATGGCACATGCCGGAGGATGTGCAGGTTAGGAGGGGGTGAATGTCAAAGAGTTTACTGCTCATGGTATAAATCATGGGACTCTTATGAACACAAAAGAGTTTCACTGGAAGTTATATGAGATATTTGCATACAAAATTCAGGCATTGTTATCCAATAACCACCTTAGTTATACAAGTTCTTTTGTATTTAGCATGTAATTTGCAGTTATACCATGTACATTTATGAAAAATAAGTCTATGGGAACCTATAACTTGGACATCTGGAAGTAATTGATAGTCTGCTGGATAAATCACATTAATTCAAGTATAAAAATATGGTCAGAACCCAAAAATAATGCCAAAAACTATCAAAAGTCCACTAGGTCCACATGGGACCAGAAGTGACTGACTTAAGTGACCAGCAACAAGTGACCTAGGCTGGTCAAAAAGTGACCAGGGACTGAGCAGAGAGCAGCTCGCGTTTTTCGGCGCAAAATGCAGGCTGCACTGTCTGAGGGAAACTGGAAGAAAGCTGGAGCTGAGATGCATGAAATGGAGCATGCAAACTGAACATTAACAGGCCCAACTACTGAAGATGTAAACATGGTGAGAGCTCCACTTCTCTACCTCTTTGGTCTGACAAAAATGCATGCTGAAACTGTCTATAAAAGATGGGAAATCTGAGAGAAGAGTATTCAGCCTGTTCTTATGCACGACTTCGACTCTCATCTTGTTTACCTTATTCTTGGTCCAATGAAGCCCGACTTGTACCCAAGTACTTGAGTGACTTTGGGGCAAGCAAAGGGTGAGGATATTGAAGACTTATGGACTGTTATGGGCTGAAATAACCAGTCATAAACAGGGCAGCCCACTGTTTTGATCTATTTTTATGAGCAAACATGGGTTTTTTATGGTTGTAATGGAGGAAAATGACCTCTTTTCTTCAGGACATTGTTCATAGATGATCTAAAGCGCTTCTTCTTGAGTTTATGCACTCATTTTGAACTTGATTATCGGCTGAAATTTTCTGTTTTAAAACAGGGCTGAAGCTAAAATTATACTTTTTCAATTCATTTCATGTATCTTTGGCCCAAATCTTGGATGCATTTGAATCTATCAACAATATACTTGATCCAAAGGATTGAAATCCATCTATGTACATGAAATAAATGCCATTAGAGCTTGTATTTGACATCCATAAATGAATTGCAAATCTGAAAATATCCTTTATGAAATGATGTATGTATCCTGAAGCATTTGATGTAATCAAGTTAGTCTTATTCCTTCTATTCATGTATGCTAAGTACAAAGTGAGAAGGCTTGAATTCTTCTTCCGTACCTAAATCATTTCTACATCCTGGATCTTATTGAACCTCACTCCATTTTCCCTTTCCAAATCTTGAATCCTAAACTCTTCTTCTGCACAAAAAGCCCCAGTGGTAGACCTTCAACTCTTAACGCGACGACACCGTGCATCTCTCCATGACAAAAAGAAACAGATAAGAGAAATAATAGGAAAATAAAGAGAGAAGAGAGATGATAAATAAATACACACTTTTCACACATAAAGGGCGATAGCCTAAGGAAAATTCCCATGCTCTACTCTCTTATATATCAACACACACTCTCTTAATTTTTTGTAATTTTTCACATATTAACACTATTCTTTCCTAAATTTTTCCCTTTAAAAACTAGTTTTCATGATCTTTTGCATTTATTTAAACACAAATTAATGATTTTTCCTAATTTTTTGACTTATTTTATTAGTATGGATTGTGATCTAAAACATATCAATTATTATTACATGTGAATAACAATGAAACCTTAAAATCCAATAAAAATCTCATTTTCGCATTAAATCTCATAGCTTGGGTTTTTGCCATTTTGATCTTTTTTATATAAATGACTGAAAGTAACTGATTTTTTTATGATTTCAAACATCAACTAACATAACTCAAGCATTTTTCAACCATATTCCATGATAGACACAAGAGATACGACATCATATGCAATAAACCGGTACTTACACTAAATCATGCATACATGATACATCATATTTCAAAAAATGGAGCCACTAATACCATCACACAGCCACCAATACTCACCTTTATACTTTCTTGGTCCATTTCTTGCACCTCATCAATAGGAACCGGTACCCATTCTCTCAGCCCATACGAATAACAATTATGGTGAGAGAGAAAGAGGAGAGAGAAAGATTGAAATCTAAACTTAGAGTGCATCAATTCTCTTGGTATTCGAAGCGATATGGAGGACATAAATTCACCTATTCAGTCCCAGGAGAAGGATACATGATTTCAATAACCATGAAATCTATTTTTAATAAAAAAATGAGGCGTCGAAAAAATGATTCCTCCCCTCTCATTCATTGAGTTTCATGCAATTAGGCTCTTTTAAGCCTCACTAATCTTTAACTTTAAAAAAAACTTTGGTTGTTGCAGTAGTTGCGGTAGTTGCGGATTTTTAGTAATTTTTTCGATAGCCGGATTGAAGAGAGAGAGTTTTTCGGCTATTCGAGATGTCGAGTTGGTCAGGCAAGAATTTTCAAATCTGAATTCAGGCATCGGATGGTCAAGACGTGAGGCCCGACGGTGACAAGATTAAAATGGCCAAAGTTTAGGAAGATTTAGGCATGGCCCTTTTGGGGGGCCAATTGGGCCCCCTTTATAAAAAAAAATCATGATATGGGGGGGGGGGGCATTTTGAATCGCCACTAGGAAGAATCAATAATTATTTTCTTCCCGTTGTCGGTCTCCAATCGAGAAATGACTACCTGATGAGAAAGTTGCAAATCTAGTATTGCTCTCTCCTCCCTCGTCTCTCCTCCTTCAAGGTTGTTCACACACATGAATCTATGGAAGAAAGGGAAGGAGTTGGATGCAAGACGATGATGGATTAATGGTATTGCAGTGGAGTACATCACAGATTAGAGTTGAAGAGAGTGTCAATGGCCATAAATGAGCATCAACGGCCTCCCAACCATTAAATACGCACCTCCAAAATCGAGTTTCTATGCGTAAGCAATCATTTCATTCGTTTTATGAAAGATGTTTGATGAAATTGTTTGTAAATGGATTCTTTTGATTGATAATACTAAAATTTATTAGAAATCTTGAAGAAAACTAGAAAATTTAGTCATTTAATAAATTACATCAAAACACGTGAAACCCACAATTATATGATTTTCATAAAAATAATAAAATTTTAGGATTTTGTTGTGATTTTGGGGTTCATATAGAATAGAAATGAATATAAAATTAATTCTCAATAATTATGATCAGTCTCAATCCATACATTAGAAATATTAGAATTTTTATCTAAATAAATGAAGAAAAATAGTGAAAAATAAAAAAAGTTAGGTTTTTGAGTTAAAAATTTAAGAAAAACTATGCTTTATGTTCTTGAATGTATGGCATGGGTGCAACATGAGGTATAAGCCTCAGTTCAACTTTTTCTTCATGTTAAACTTCGTTTTTACAACTTTTTACAAGAGAAACACATGAAAAAACCCCTCTTTACACCTATCAACACAGCACAACCTAAATGGTAGGAAGAAAGAGGGGTTTTGATATTAATTAGTTGTTGAGAACATATGAAATTTTGATCTATTTGTTTGTGCATACCATATATGATGTTTACAAATTAAGTTAAAAGGGGTTAAGTAGCATAAGGATGCTTGGTGCTGACCCTTAGCAACACAGCATGACATATAGGTTGAAATCATGAAACGAAATGTTTGTTACACTTCACAATGCTGATTTATAAATCATAAATTGTTTGAGCACTATGGCATTCACAGTTGCATTGCACATATCACATGGTAATTCCTAGATGCATTGCAATTGGTTTCTTGTACATATGACCCACACTAAGTTGTGAGATACCTAAGCTGTAGGTTTAGTTATTTTGGTGCGGTGTATCGAGGGGCCAATCCCTGAGGTATAGGAGAGCCGTAAATTGATGCTAGGAGGCGTATTCCACAGTGGATTCCATGAGACCATGGTGGATTCCGTGATTTTTTTATTCCACGGTGGATTCCGTGAGGTTTTGCGGTGGATTCCATAAAACTATATTTATTTGCTGGGGCTCATACACAAGGTGGATTCCTTGTGCGAGAAGTTGAGGGGGATGCCTGTTCTTTTCAAGCGTCATATTAATTTAATGTGCACATAGGTAACTCCACAGTGAGTGATTCTGTAAAATACATATTTAAATTAATGGACGTTTAAGAGTTTAGAGTGCACTCCTATTAAATTAAGGTTAGGAGACAGAGTTCCAACCTATTTATTTATTTTGTAGCTGAAGACTCCTAGGTATTCACTATTGTTTGTTTATTTTATTTATAAACAATTGTGAATACTTCAGTTGATGTGTAGAGCAGGCAACGATGGCTTTGGGTAGCACTAGGCGTTAGCGTAAGTCCAAGCGTAAATTTCATTATTAAAATTATTACTCTATTTGTAAGTTATAAGTTTAAACTTCTTTAGAATAATTAAATCATTGTCCTTAGTACTATTAATTAATTGATTTATTTAATATAGATTATTAATTAATTGATTTAATATAGATTATTTTAGAATATGAGATTTAAGATACACTTTTATTGAAATAAGATTTCTTTATGGAATACTTGTTATTTTTTTAATGTGGCTAAGTTTAGAAAGCTTTTCTAGCTTTCTTTATAAAAGCAACAGGATTGCGCGCAAAACTAACGAACATGGTAAAAGCTTAGTTTTTTCGTTTCTCCCTTGTCAGAAATCGGAATTTAGAGCTTCGAGTCATTTTGGGGGTTTTGGCATGCTCCGGATGTGATGGTGATGTCAAAACGTTTAGATTCAGAGCACATAATTGTTTGCAACAACTGAAGCAGCATGTTAGAAGATACCTCTTGACTCTTAAAACTTTGTATTTCAATTGATATTTGTACTTTCTTTGTAATTATATGTAAAATATGTATGCAAATATCCATGTAAAATTATAATATATAATTAAGGATGGCAAACCATGGCTTTTGCCATGGGGGAGGTTGGGCCCAATCGTGCATTTTTCTCTTATCTTTCTCAATCTATTGAGTTATTCAAATCCTCTTATGTATCATAATGTTGTTTGTATTTAATAGTTGAGATGTTTGATTTATTAAATTTTTCCACTAAATTCTTTGTTTGTGATTGAGATTTGATTTGCTAGATTTGCCACGTGTTCCGCTTCACAGCACAGATACCGGGGCCATGGCATTTAGCGGAGAGGTACCTCCTTATGTTTGGATTACAAGGTATTTTATACCGATCTATGTGTAGGGACTCCCTCTGAGGTGTAGGAAAAGAGTTAACCATTGGACTACAATTCAAGCCAAATGCAAGATTCACAATAGCTGGTAGATTAGGGCGGTGTGTCCCTTATACACTCTTGGCCACGACACTGAGGGGGTGTGGTTTTTTAGATTATAGAGAGGCCTGGCCAGTGCCTATAGCCAGTGTCGGGCCCATTTTAGGTCGCAAGAGGTGGTGTGTTTTTTGGGAGCCACTAATAGGTGGCAATTTGCAAATCTCGGTGAATAGGGACTAATTCATCAGTGTATGCCAAAAATTAGTGAGATAGACTCACAAGACCATCAAGCCGAGCTTCAAAAGCAAGAAATAACTAAAGAGGCTAGATGGTGGGTCAAAGTAAATAGAATATATTTTTCGAAAAGGAGTGGGCCAATATCCTTACAAGGGCGGGGTCTTGGTAACCCTAGCTCAACGCATAGTCCATTAGTAGAGGGAGGAAGCACTAGTACTTCCCCCCTTTCAATCAGCCCATCCACTTCGAGTGGAGTGATAGTTTCAATTATTCGATTTCCTTTAGTGAAGCCAGTTGTTACCATGGCGGCACAAACCATCACAATTCTTGCTAGAACAATGGATTTTCCCACCTTAGGGATTCCTCTATCAATTTTTAATGAGTTAGCAAAGGAAGATGTAGAATTGCATATCAATGAATTCGAGAAGTTAATGTTTAACTATCTAATTCAAGATAAGGAACATTTGATAATGTTCTTCAACATGACTCTGAAAGGACAAGCTATAGTGTGGTATCATAGCCTAGAGGCTAGAACCATAACTACGATTGACTTATTCTTTGCGGCCTTTCGAAGAGAGTTTGGCCCTGGAAGGGGAGGTTAATATTGGCTATGTGTCCTTAATGTTACATATCAAGAACCTCACGAGAATGTCCATGGGTATGCCAAGAAAGTGAAGGAGGTATTTCGAAAGTTGCAAATCTATATTCCTATTCAAGTTGCTACTCAATTGTAATATTTTTTGAATGGGATAGACTTTAATATTTAAGTGTTGTTGAGCAGTGTTGCTCTTTCTAACACGGATACTACTATTACACAAGCAAAAGAGGTAGAATACATGTGGCTTATGCCTCTAGGTCAAACTGGAATCCGAGTTTAGGGTTTGGAAATATTTTAGCATTGATGAATGGAGGTCAAGGGATGCCCATGAGTCCTCCTAATGGGAGAGAAAGCATAATTCCAAATGTGCCCATGTTGCTAGCTCCTCTTAGTGTGACCATGTCTATGGCTAGTCTAATGGCTCCACCAACTATGGAAAGCCCAACGATAAATCCTACTGGTGTTCTAGGGAATCAATAGCCAATCCCTAATCAAGTGGTTAGACGAATGGAATGACAAATAGACGATCGCGACTATGAGTCAAGTGCCTCAAATGTCCTTAGCGAAGTTAATGATATGATGAAGCACTATACTTATATGATTAGCAAACAATATAGACAAATAGCCATTGAAGTTCTCTTTGCGAAGTTAAGCCAGATATAAGTATTCTATAGTTGATTAAGTTGTCTCCAATAGTGCGCAAGGATTTTAAGAAGATTCTATGCACTGGGTATAACATTGAGTCGTCGGGAATAGCACGAGAAGGAGATGATTGGTTTGAGCGTGATGAAAAGCATTTTCAAGGGTAGCAGCATATGTTGATGGAATATTAGTGGACCACGCTATTGTGGACACTGGATCCTCTGTCAATATTATGAGTTTGGAATTGATGGAGAGACTAGGATTAGAAATAAAAAAAGATGCCTCACAATCCTTTGAATGGCTAATGACAGTTTAAGACAACTTGAAGGTTGCATTACTAAAGTCCATGTGACTGTTGCCAATGTTGACTGCATTCTAACTTTAGGGTCATTAGGTTTGCAGAGTGACCTAGCTACTATCAAGTATTACTAGGCAAGCCATGGATCTTACAAGCAGACGGTCAAGTGGATATACTCGCTAGTCAATTGACCTTTCGTCGAGGTGCTACATATGTAGTAGTGGATGCTTATCCTGAATCTTCTCATAGTGAGAGAGTTCCTTTATCTTCTTTAGAGTTTATATGATGGATGCTCCATCTACTAGTGGGATGTCATCAAGTGGCGAATCTAATGAGGGGTCCACTACAGAGAATATCTATTAAGTGACTTTGAATGAGCCAATAAAGACTTAAGAGAGGATAAGGGATGTGGATATAATTGAGCTCCACCTTGATATGATGAATGATTCAAGGCCAATTAAGTTAGGATCCATGCTTACTTTGGAAGAAATGTCAAAGGACTATGTGTGCTTGATTCAAGAATTCCGCGATATCTTTGCTTGGAGTTATGATGAGCTGAGAGGTATTCCTCCCACCTTGGCTATTCATACAATTCATTTGAAGTAAGGTAGTTACCCTGTGCAATAGAAAGTAAGGCTTATACCTTTCAAATTAAGGGATTGGCTATTCGAAGAATTGACAAAGTTATGAAAGGCTGGATTGATATTTCCAGTTCAACACATGGAATGGTGTTCACCAGTTGTTATCAGGGAGAAGAAGAACAATCAAATTTGTCTTTGTGTAGATTTTAGAGAGCTTAATAAGAAAAAGGTTAAGGAATTATACCCATTGCCATTCATTGATAAAATTTTGGATCAGTTAGTAGGTAGGAAAATCTATTCATTTATGGATTGCTTCACGAGATATAACCAGATGGCTATTGCGAAGGAAGACAATTTGAAAATGACATTTATTATTGTCTTCGGTACCTTTGCATATCATGTGATGGCCTTTGGTCTATGCAATGCGCCTAGCTCCTCGCAACGAACAACTGATAAGACCTTTGGTGATATATTCCCAGAGGAGTTAAATGTCTTTATTGATAATCTGGGGGCAACCACCACAAGGGAGCAACAATTGATTATTCTAAGGAAATGTTTTGAGCATTTAGAAAGTTCTACATTGCTCTTAACCTTAGAAAGTGTGTATTTAAAGTACCCTATGGGTTATTACTCGACCATGTGGCTAGTTTAGTTGGTATTGCACATGACCCTGAAAAGATAAATGTCATAGTCTCTTTGAGCCTACCATGTACTCCAAAAGAGGTGCATAGCTTTTTGTCATCAGTGGGATATTATTGAAGATTTATCAATGCACTGGCCAAAAGAGTGTTGCCATTGACAAACCTTCCATCTTTTAATTGTCTGTTTGAGTGGAATGAAGCCTTTCAAGTATCTTTTGAGGATGTGAAGCAGGAATTAGTAAAAGTGGCAATCCTAGAAGAACCCAAAATAGGTGAATTTTTCTACATATTTTCAGCAGCCACAATACATCGTATCAGCTGCTATTTAGCTCAAATTTGGGAGAAGAAATGATATCATCCAATTGCCTTTGCTAATAGGAAATTGAGGATACCTGAAGTTAACTATACATACATGGAGAAGTTGTGCCCTGGAATGGTCTTTGCAATGAAGAAATTTAGGCATTATATTCTCTATGATAAGGTAGTATTCTTTAGAAAGGCAGAAAGACTCAGATTGGTGTTGAACAAGTTGCAATCGCTTGATTGTTTAGCAAAGTGGTTAATCACTTTGCAGGATTTTGATTATGAGATTAGGAGCAAGTCACCCAAGCTATAGGGTATTATGGATTGTCGTGTGGATTTCGGGGAGCCAAAAGAAATTCTAGCTGAGGGAAGTGATATTAAAGGTCTATTTAAAATCAATGTAGCTTCCATCCCTTTGTGGTATGTGGCTATAACATATTATTTATCTACAAGAGGATTTGGGGCTACTTTATTGAAGTCTGAAAAGAGAAAGATCAAGCAACAAACATTAGTTTTTTTATTATAGCGGGTGTCTTGTATCGGAGAGGAGTAGATGATATCTATCGTCATTGTGTAGTACCTGACTTGGAACCATTTATTCTTAAGGAGTGCCATGATTCAACATGTGGGGGATATTTTGTTGGCTAACTTACCACCCAAAAAGCTCACCATGCTGGATATTGGTGGCCGTTGATTTTCCAAGATGCTTTGGGTTATGTTAAGTGTTTTGATGTTTGTCAAAGACAAGAAGTGAGAGAAAATTGTAGGCGACCTCTAAGTCCCATTTTGGTTATGTTACCCTTTGAAAGATGGGGTATTTATTTCGTGGGACCAATATACCCTTCATCCACTACGTGAAAGTGGTATATTATCGTAGCAACGGACTACTTTACAAAGTGGTCTAACGCTCGTAGAACGGTGAAGGGAAATGCTAAGGAGATATCAAGTTTCATTATGGAGCAAATTGTTTGCCATTTTGGTCTCCGAAGGAGATTGTGTTTGATTGAGGGGCACACTTCTTGAACAAGGTTTTAGTGTCCTTGACTGAAGCTTTGAAGGTTAACCACAACAAGACTACCCCATATAATCCTCAAGCAAATGGTCAAGTTGAGAGTACGAATAAACAACTGCTAGGAATCTTGTCTAAGATCGTATCAGAAAGAAAGCATGATTGGGATAAGAAATTATATATGGTAGTGATATAGGCTTACAACACGACATTCAAGAGAGCCATAGGCCACACCCCGTTCAAGATAGTGTATGGGGATGAGTGTGTTTTGCCATTAGAAATAGAGCTTCCCACGTGCATTTTGTGCTCAATCATTCATTGGGAAAGGAAGAAGTGTTACAGGAACAATATACTTCCATGGCACATCTTGATGAGATTCGGTTGCAGGCTTCATTACATCAAGAAGTAGGGAAGAGGAGAATGAAATCCCTTCATGATCTTGGGGCTAAGAAGTACAAATTTGCAAAAGGTCATTAGTGCTATATTATGATGCTCGTCGGGAGCTCTTTCCAAGAAAATTAGAACCCAAATGGGATGACATACAGGATTTTACACTTAGGAAAGAATGGCTCTATGGCCCTTTTAGCGGATTTACAGGGGGTAGAGTTTAAGACTAAAGTTAACTTTAATAAGTTGAAGCCTTACTATGTGTATGGATTGATGTTAGGCTTGGTGCTTGTGCAAGTCCTTCAGGATTCAGCTTTAATATGTAGTAGGTACCAAGATGAGCGGATGGGATGAATCATTCCCTATCTGGAGCATCCATATCTTGAGCAATGCTACCATCAAGGTTGAGTGATCTAGTGGATCAAAGGGTATTAGGTTACTGAGTGGTAAGACGAATCCTTTACGTGGAAAATTAAGGTCTACTGGCACCATTGTCAATGACTTCTGACTAGCATTGCTATCGACTTCAGCGAGGATGGAGGAATTGTGCATGTTATACATCCTCTCTCTCGACTTAATTTTGATTATCATAAGTACAAGTGACCTGATTATTATGGCGTGGCCTATCAATGAAGCATGGGTTTATACTTTGTGTTCTGATGGAGCTTCCAGAGAGCCTGCTAAACACGTGAGTGTTGGTGTGGTCATTAAAGATCCCCGACGTAGGGTTGTCATGAAGATGGGAGTCTATTTAGGACTCTCTTTTACTAATAATATGGCATAATACAAGGCCTTGATCATGGGGCTAAATGTAGCCTGATGTGGTGGTATCAACAGATTATTAGTTAAAGGTGATTAGAAATTAGTAATCAATTAGCTAAATGGGACCCATAGTTTGCAAGATCCCATCTTATGGATGTATCATTGTGCAGCCTTGGATATGTTGTATATCTTTAAGATGATGACTTGTTAGTTAGTTTCTCGACATTGCGGATTCCCTGGCTAACTATGCTTTCGTGGAAGATGTCTTTTTCAAGTCTGGTCCACGGGAGCCCTTACAATTACCTCCCTAGACTACTTTGGGATCTTCTTACTGACACGTCATATTTTGGCTATGCGGATGGTTATTTTGGGTTATGAGTCAAGTAGCAAGTGAGCACCTTCCTACTGCCTTGGTTGGTTTTGTAATTTAGTAGAGTAACGTTAGGACCAAGGAATCGTTTTAGCAGTATGATGTGTTGATTGGTAGTAGAATGTTTTATTTCATAAGACCAAGAGGGTGATTCTATTGGTTGTGAAATGTTATCTCTCTTTAGGCCAAGAGGGCAGGTTAGATGAAGTGCCTAGAGGGAGCCTTTGCTATGAAGAAGCTTCTTGTGGCCATTCCAAGTGGTATCATTGCCTTTTCGAATTTTTTCCCTAAGCTAACCGTGTTCGTAGGATTTAATGAGCTGAGTTGCCCTATCCCGTGGTCACCAATGAGAATGGTTTTTAGAGACCTATAAAGTGTAGATTAGGAGTGGATATGTAAATTTTAGGTGGGAATTTAAAGTGGACAGAAGCGGAACCTGAAGATCCGAAAATTTTAGAGACAAAGGAAGACAGAAATGCAAAACTTCAACCGTTGCGATGGTTGCAAATTTTTAGTAATTTTTGCAATAGCTGGTTTGAAGAGAGAGAGCTTCTTGCCTATTCGAGATGTCAAGTCAGTCATGCAAGAATTTCTAGATCTGAATTTGGGCGTCGGATGGTGGAGATGCGAGGCTGGACAATGACAAGGTTAAAATGGCCAAAGTTTAGGAAGATTTGGGCATGATCCTTTTGGGGGAAAATTAGCCCCCTTTTTTTAAAAAAATCATGATATGGAAGTGGGGAAGTGGGGCATTTGAATTGATGCCAGGAAGAAAATGACACCCCCCTTTCTTGGCGACGAATTTGGAGAGAGGGGGGATAAAGGTTACAAGCAAGCAATGAATCAAAGCCTGGCAATGATCTTCAGAAATTCTTTGCTTCTCATTCGCCACTCTCAAATTGAAAAATGACTGCCTGATGAGAAAGCTGCAAATCTAGTCTCTCTTTCCTCCCTCCTCTCTCCTCTTGAGGGCTGTTCACATGCATGAATCTATGGAAGAAAGGAAAGGAGTTGGCTGCGAGATTTTGAAGGAGTAATGGTACCGGAGTAGAGTAGAAAGAAGAATCAGAGTTGGAGAGAGCGTCAGCGGCTATGAATGAGTGTCACCGGCCTCCGAACCATTAAATACGCACCTCCAAATCCAGGTTTCTATGCATAAGTAATCATTTCATTTGTTTTTTGAAAGATGTTTGACGAAATTGTTTGTAAATGGATTCCTTTGATTGATAATGCTGAGATTTATCAAAAATCTTGAAGAAAACCAGAAATTTTAGTCATTTAATAATTTACATCAAAACATACAAAACCTACAATTATGCGGTTTTCATAAAAATGATAAATTTTCTAGTTTTTGTTGTGATTTTGGGGTTCATATGGAGTAGAAATGAATGTAAAATCAATGCTTAGTGATTGTGATCAGCCCCAATCCATAAATCAAAAATATCAAAATTTTTATCTAAATAAATGAAGAAAAATAGTGAAAAAATGGAAAATTTTAGGATTTTTGTGTTAGAAAATTAAGGAAAAGTATGCTTTATGTTCGTGAATGTATGAAATGACTCAAGCATAAGGGATAAACCCCAATTCAGCCTTGTCTTCATGTTAAAGTCCGTTTTTACCACTTTTTACAAGAGAAACACATTTAAAACCTACTCTTTACACTTATCAATGAAGCACAACCTAACTGGTAGGGGAGAAGATCAGGGAATTTGATGCTAATTAATTGGTGAGAATATATGAAATTCTAATCTATTTTTTTGTGCATACCATATAAGTCGTTTATAAATTAAGTTGAAAGGGGTAAGCAGCAAGAGGATGCTCAGTGCTGACCCTTAGCAACGCAGCATGACGTATAGGTTGAAATCATGAAAAGAAATATTTGTTAGACTTCGCAACACTAATTTATAAATCATAAATTGTTTGAGCACTATGGCATTAACAATTGCATTGCACATATCACATGGTAATTCTTGGATGCATTGTGATTGGTTTCTTATACATTTAACCCACGTTGAGTTATGAGATACCTAAGCTGTAGGTTTAGGCGTTCAAGTTCCTTGGGAAACTCTTAAGTGTGGAAATATATTATCTCCTAGAATGTTCCAAAGTAAGAGTGATGTTTGTGATGCATGTGTTATTTGTGTTAGCAATGCATCGAGGGGCCAATCCTTGAGGTGTAGGAGAGTCGCAGTTGCAGATAGTGGGGCCACGACACCAGAGGGATGCCTCCTTATGTTTGGATTATGAGGTATTTATACCAATCTATGTGTATGGACTCCCTCTGAGGAGTAGAAAAAGAGGTGACCATTGCACTACATTTTAAATCAAACATAAGATTCACGATAGCAGTTAGGTTAGGGTAGTGTGTCCGTGTACACTCTTGGCTACGAGGCTGAGGGGCTATGGTTTTTTTTAGTATAGAGAGGCCCGACTAGTTCCTATAGCGAGTGTTGGGCCCGTTTTAGGTCCCGATAACATCAAAATGCATCTAGGAAAACTCCATATCCTTGATCCATCATCAACACATTTTTCACCAAAAATGTTACTTTTTGATTCCTGAGTTACTTTTGCACTTTAAATTCGGCTCTAAAATCAGTTCTCAGTAGTTCATCACTATTAGCATTGCAATAGGCATCCCTATTTGCATTGCAAAGTGTCACTATATATGTCGCTATATGCATCACTATATATAGTGATGCATATAGCGACACTGCTAAATCTCATTGAAACCTATCATCACTTTGCTTCCATTCGTTGTAGTGTATCCCTAAGCCTTTTCAAGCTACTCATGAATCCATGGTCATGTAGTATGAGTTTTTTTTGTAACTTAGCTAAATCCTAACCTTTTTATGAAGGTCTTGTAGCTCTTGCTTCAGTTTCTTCACCCATCTCTATATTCTCTTATCTAATTTAAAAATCTCATCATTGTATTCTCCTATGTGAGGTATCATTGCATACCTAAGCAATAACAAATGTAGTGCTAGTTAATCATTCATATTGAATGTTGGTCTCGTTTCTTCTTGTTGCTTTGCTCCTCGCTGTAACTCAATTGATTTGCATATGTCCCTAGTCATTTTAATTAAATTTTATTCCAAAGCCCAAAATGATCCACCAATGTGAATGACTTTCTTGAATTGTCAAACTTGTACATAGGCTTGTACAAGCTTTGATTATAGATTTCAATCTTAATTCAATACTAAATGTGGCTTGCATTGTTTGACCTATTTAAATGTGAATGGATATGAGAGTTCCTGAAGTGGAGATTCAAGAAAATAAGTTGAAAAACTTATTATCCAATTGCAATATTCAAATCCTTGTGTTATCATGATTCACGTTTCAAACCACAAACTTGAAGCATGAACCTAATACATAGTATCTAATATCCAATATTTTGTATGAAACCACCAATTTGGCTCTTCTCGCTACTTGTCTCTACTCACTAATACTCTTCTCTCTGTACTTCCTCTTTTATCTCCCTCCTTT
Organism: Lygodium microphyllum; assembly: GCF_053477565.2. Lineage (NCBI taxonomy): Eukaryota > Viridiplantae > Streptophyta > Polypodiopsida > Schizaeales > Lygodiaceae > Lygodium > Lygodium microphyllum. The sequence goes on along the minus strand of NC_141136.1, from coordinate 178,131,096 downwards.
GTTTTCTTGACTCACTTTAGCTACCCTCTCTCTCTCTCTCTCTCTCTCTCTCTCTCTCTCTCATATATTTATTTTAGATATCCTATCTCTATTCTCTTCTCTCTAGTTTCACTCCTCTTTCCTTTCTCTCTACTCTAGCTACTCTCTCTTTTCTCTCTACTCTCTTCTCTTTCTAATTTCTCTCTCCTCTCTCTCCTCTAATATCTCTCCCCTCTCTCCATTGTTTCATAAATCTACTTTCTTTACTCTCTCTTCTCTCCTCTCTCCTCTCCTCTCTACTATATTTCACATTCAAGTAATAGTCTAAAAAGTAGTTTTCTCACAATTTATTATATGTTATCTAAATATTTATTGTATTTATTTATTAAATGTATAAATAATATTCATTTCATATTAAATTAATGATTTAAAAATAGCTACTCTACATACATAGATATGCTTATCGATGACTACTACTCCAACAAAGTTCTTTTCCAGTTACCTCACAAATCAAATTGTATGCCTATGTTAAAACAATTAATATTTTTCTAAATATTCTCTCCTCTCTCTCTCTCTCTCTCTCTCTCTCTCTCTCTCTCTCGACCTCTAGACCTCTCGATCTCTCCCTCTCTTATCTCTTTCTGTGACCCTCCCTTTCTTTCTCTTCTCTCTTTTTGCCTCTCTTTCTCTTCACCCTTTTTCTCTACCTCTCAATCTAAACAAAACTATAAAAAAACACCTATATCTTCACTAATTTAAACCTACATTCCATATTCATCCTCAAAGCTTTAGAAAGCATATCAAGGTGACATAGCACCAATGAAACAAGAAATCATCAAGAAGGAGGAGTTTGCAAACAAGTACAAAGTATGAAGGATGAGAAACATAAGGCTAAGGAACAACCTATGATAAAATCACTACAAGCTAAAGTGACCAGTCAAATACAAAGAATGAACTCATCAAGTTCAACACATTTCTATAAAGAGGTCATGTCACTAATTATTTTTCACTTAGGAGACCTACTCAGGTAGCTCCCAACGTTGTGGCAAGAGTTGAAGCAGTGGGTAGAAGGACCAATCGAGCAAGGGGCAACTAACCTACATGACATAGTGAGTCAGATACCTACCTTGACGTTGCACTCAGTGACCAAGTCCTTACATGTTAATGCCTTCTAGGAAGGCACACAAATGCATGCAGTCTTGCAAGTCTTAGCACTTGAAGACGCCACAATAAAGGCGATCGTGGACACAAGAGTTAGAGTCAGTGTACTTAGCCACACAGTGCTCCAAGGTTGAGGTAACCCACCTATTGAGAACACTTGGTTAAATGTCACACTCACCAATGGGACAAAAGTTAGGCCATTTAGATTATTGAAGAATTGGCGGTTGAAGATTGCAAGAGTCCAGTTCTCAAGTGACTTCATCGTCATGAAGGGAATCAACTATAACATCCCACTAGGGTAGCCTTCGATGTGAAACACACGAGTTATAGAAGGCTAGGGCAACGATCTGATCTTCTTGAGTAACTAAACAGAAGAAATGAGAGTAGAGATGGACACTTGGAAGACAAGGCTAGTCAACTTGAATGCCATCTCCATTATGTTGAAGGGTGATTCTCAAGTTAGGAATCTTATCGGCCACTAATGAAATAGTGAGATTGGATGCACGTGCTAACCACCACATCAATCTTCCATTCTTGGACAAGGAGGAGAAATACGAGCAAGCTATCAAGACAGTAGGTGAGCCCAAGAATAAGCCCTCTATACCATTATGCATGATGGTTAGAAGTTCTTGTAGTAGTCGGCCCACCTTGTCATGTTCCACATCTTGAGCAACAAGCTAGAGCTCGTGGAAGTTGACCAAGGTACATGATCTAAACCTGATGTACAATTAGGCCTTAGTTATAGATGGAAAACAAAAAAACATAGAAACCTAGGATATGACAATCAATCAAATGAGGATAATTTGAATAACGAGTACGAAGACTGTTGTTCCCTTAGTGAAGAGAGTGAAGAAGAGATTGACACAATAGATAAAACCACAGAAGGGGGATATCTTTAAAATAGAGAGAGGAATCATGCAAATAGAGTGCGATCCCACATGGTTGAAACACTTAGGGGCAAGTGATTACGAATGAGTAGGGCTCACCAAACCAAGTGTTGCACCTTTATTTAAAACAGAATCACCCTCAAAGCTACTACCATTGGGAGAGACTCCCTCTTCTAGTGAAGGTTGAGGGAGGAAATACTTTGATTGCTTGAGACCAAATGCACCAAGGGGGACTTACCAATCCATCTAACGCATAGAAAGTTGAGGGAGGAGAGAAAGAGACAACTTGGGGAGTCGAAAGCTGAGGAGCAAAAAACATTGCAAGATCTACCAAAGCGATTCATGAAATCCAAGAAGAGCGATAGAGTAGTGATCTTGCTGGGTGCCAAGAGGCAAGGACAAGTGAACGAAGCCATAGAAGTGCCTGCCAAAGTCAAGAAGGTTGACCTAGTCGAGGAAGGGGAGAAGCCGTGACCTGTCTTCATAGCTAACAACTTGACTGAGTAGGAAGAAGCAAATCTCATTGCACTCCTACAAGAGTACATGGACATATTTGCTTTGTCCCTCGATGAGCTAAAAGGAGTAGACTCGAGTATAATAACTCATAATATCCCCATGACACCAGATGCAATGCCAATCAAGTAGTGGCCACATCCAATGAATCCCAAAAGCATACTCGTGCAGTCAAGGAGGAGATAGACAAGTTGTTAATAGCTAAATTCACCTATGAAATTTAGCACACGAACTGAGTTTTTCCCATCATAATCATGCTAAAGAAGAACAAAAAATCCAAAATATGGGTCAATTATAAGAAAGTTGATGCTATTACAAATAGAGACAACTATCCATTACCACACATGGACAATATGCTTGAGAGAGTGGCTGGCAAAGAAGCCTACAAATTTTTTGGATGGCTTTGAATGGCTTCTCAGGTTACAATCAAGTGCAAGTGCATCTTAATGACATGCATAAGATCATATTCGCTACCAAGTGTGGCATCTTTGCCTACATAGTCATGCCCTTCGGGTTGACAAACACACAGTCATGTTCCAATGGCTTATGTGTGCCATTTTCAAGGTCATGCTTAGGTGTGAGAGCTAGAAGTGTTCCTTGAGTATTTGTGTGTTCACTCAAGTTGGAGAGAATACCTAGATAAACTCCATGCAATATTTGAAGGATGCAAATTGTATTGTCTCTATTGTCCTTCCACCACCAACCAACTACAAGGGAGTTCAGTTCTTCCTAGGACATATAGGTTACTATCAATGATTCATATTGAACTATGCGCTAATAGCTAGACCACTTTACAAACTATTGGTGGTATTCGAATGGACCGAAGAATGTCAATGCGTATATAAAGAGTTGAAGAAGGCTCAAACAACTATGCCAATCCTAAGAGCTTCAGATTGGACCATAACCTTCCACGTACATATTGATACCTCAAAGTTTGCCATGGGAGCTATTTTGTGCGAGCTAGGTGAACACAACCTAGACTATCTAGTGAGCTTTTCTAGAGCAGACAACTCATGGATACTGAGATTTACTATTCCACAATTGAGAGAGAAGGGCTGGCCATGGTGTTTGATGTGAAGAAATTTTGGCATTAACTTTTAGCTACGCCTTTCACTTTCTTCATAGACCATTAGGCCCTACTATATCTCATAAAAAAACCTTGTGCTACTAGGGATGCATAGCCATGTGGCTAGTACTTTTGCTAGAATTTAACTTCTCCATGGTTGTAAGCAAAGGGATCCAGCACACATGACCAATCATATATCCCGCATACCCATGGGAGAAGCCGTTGGATAAGGTATCATAGATGACTTACCAAACATGCATCTTTTTAACTTGTCTAGCAAGACTGATTTATTTAGAGCCAACTTGAAGCCATATTGGGCAGAGGACATAGTCCAAGTGCCACAGCATAGACTACCCAAAGGACCTATCAAGAAGGCTTAGCTTAGGCAACTTATCCTCAACATATAATCCTATCAATTTATAGTTGGTCAGCTCTAAAGATTAGGGCAAGATGGCTTACTACAATGATGTGTGTGTGAACACAAGATGCATGACGTACTTGCAGAGGCACACGGTGGAATCACTCAAGGACACTTCAACAGAGACAGACAATGTAAAAGGTGTTGCAGTTTCAACTGTGATGGCCCACACTTTTTCATAATGCACCATGATTTGTGAAGCTGTGTGACGAGTGCCAATAGACCAAGATCCACATTTGCAAGGAGAGGATGGAGGTAGCCCCTATCATTGCAAGGCAACCATTTGAAAATGGGGGATTAACTTCATTGGGCCGATTAGTCCTACAACACAATACTCCACATGCCAAGTATATCATAGTCACCACAAACTACCTCACAAAGTGGGTAGAAGCATGAGCCACTAAGAAAAATTGATTCTAGGACCACGATGACAACATTTCTTTGGGAGCAAGTGATCTCACAATTCAACTACCTCATTGAACTAGTTAGTGACCAAGACATTAAATTTATCAATGAAGTAAATGCCCACCTCATGTCTACCTTCTTAAACACCATATTGGGAAATATGGGAATTTCCCAAAAGTTTGGGATACGTAGTCAAATCTTTGGATTTGTCATAACTTGAACACTAGAACTCCAAATCGAGCGGTCTATAGCTCAACAGATTTCACTTTTCAAGTACTTTCCAATGATAGGTCACATCATATGGTTTTGAGAAACTTATGGCCATGTTATCTGGGTGCCACCTTTTTAGTATTCAAAAAATGGGGATTGAGAGATTCCAAAACTTACTAATATTGTGTTTAGACTTGATCATCCTTAGGAAATTTTCATCCTACTACCCTCAAGCAAATGGCCAAGATGAATCCAAAAATAAGATATTAGTGAATTCCCTAACTAAGGTAGTCTCTACTTCACACAGTGACTAGGACAACAAGCTAATGTTAGATATGCTCAATGCTCCACCCTCATAAGGTGCCACCAATTATCTATGATTCTCAAAGTTGTAAGGCCCCCATTATGAGGAGAAGCCAAATGTGAGCCCGGATATTGGTTGAGTCGTGACTTGTATGTCGGATGAGGTCTATGTGACCAGATGGCAAAATGTGAGGCAAAAAGGTGACCATTGTGGGTCTAATCTTTGGGTTGGACTGAGTAGTTAACCATATTCCCTAGCCGACTAGTGGAGGCTCATATGATAGGTCAGTTAGGTTTACCTAACCGCCTTCGCAGGCTATAAAAGCTAAACCCCTTCACCCAGTTAGAGTTGTTCTAGCTAGCCTTAAGCTCTTCACCTATCTTGTGTCTAGATCGCCATCTAAGCTTCACAGTGGAAGCGCACAGGTGGACAGAGCCATCTTTGTATCAGTTGTTTGGAGCTAAAGAATTTTTCTAATTCTCCTCTTATCTATTGTGTACTCTCTATCTCTATCTCTTTCTCAGATTCTGTTTGCTACGCCGTGTAATTTTTACATGGTATCAGAGCCCAGAGGGCTCTAAGGATCAAAGAGTGCACAAGAGGTAAAGGCTTCAACAAAAAAGAGGAACAATTTCGTCTTCTAGAAGCAGTGTAGGAGGTGGTGTTGTTGTATCAACTATTCAAACATTGAGGATTCGTCCACCAACCTTTAGCGAAGGCAAGTTAGATGGTACAAACAATACCTTGTGGAAGTTCAAAATTAAAACTATCCTTGATTCTTTTGAGCTTTTGGAGACTGTGCTGGGGACTGACGTTGAACCGCAGCCTACCCCCGACCCATCAAATCCTAGTGTGATGATTCATCCGAATGCAGATCTTCTACGAGCTTGGAAATAAAGGAATGCATATGCATTGTGTGCCTTCGTTACAAACTATTTTTTATAGTGTTCTGACTTTGATTCAGCATAAAACCAAAGCATCAGAGGCTTGGAATGTACCGAGGAGTCAGTATGAAACACGAAACCAAATAAGGATTCAAAACTTGGAGAATCAACTAGCAACAGAGAAGTTTACTGAAGGAGAGACAGCTGAAGCATTCATCACTCGGATTAAGAATCTACGCAACCAGATGGCTAGTGCTAGGATACAAAAGACTGGCGAGGAGCTAGCGAGGAGCTATCTTTGGATTTGTCCACAAAAGTTTGATGGACTAGTAACTGCCCTTAATACTCAGGTGAGACCTCAATCTTTGAGTTTTAAGGAGTTTTATGCATTATTGCTAGAGAAGGAGTTGAGACTGAAAGCCCAAGAAGGAAGCAACAATGGAGATGCTACATTCTCTGCCAATGCAAAAGGCAAAGGTGGTTCCTCCACCAAAAATGATGGTGACAAAAAAAAGAAGGGCGGTAAGAAGAAGTTTCAAGGAGAGTGCTTCTATTGCAAGAAGAAAGGGCATACAATCGCAGATTTTCGTGTCAAGAAGGCAGATGAAAAGAATGGTACCCTTAAAAGTAAAGGGAAAGAGACAGCCAATATGGCTGCCTTCGGGAGAGCTTAATATCACACTCGAGCATCACCCTTTAGAACTAAAGAGAAGGCCCATACTTTGGTTGCTTCATCATCTCGGCCTATTTTTAGATATACTCAAGCCCCACCCTCATAAGGTGCCACCAATGATTGATGGTACTCAAAGTTGTAAGGCCCCCATTATGTGGAGAAGCCAAATGTGAGCTTGGATATTGGTTGAGTTGTGACTTGTATATCGAATGAGGTCTATGTGACCGGATGGCAAAAAGGTGACCATTGTGGATCTAATCTTTGGGTTGGACTGAGCATTTAAGCTGGTAGCAAGTCGAAGCACATTGCATTGAGTTGCAGGGTAAGGGAGTTAAAAGGGGCCTTTATTTTGGGATTCGGGGGCCGTGGAAGCAGCTCTACGGTAAAGGGAATATTCCCTAGCTGACTAGTAGAGGCCCATATGGTAGATCGGTGAGGAAGACCTAACCACCTTTGCGGGCTATAAAAGCTAAATCCCTTCACAATCATCGATCATCTTTCACCCAGTTAGAGTTGTTATCCCTTTTACCCTTTACACTGACATCCCTCCTAAGAACTTATTCCCCGACTTGCTAGAGTTATCATAACCGAGAAGCAATAATGTACCATACCTATTGCTTGAAGAGTAAACCCAAAGTGATATGGTAAAGCTCTTGATAGGGGTTTTGGCCAAATTTTGTGATAGAAATCTGATTTGTAAAAAACACAGATCAGAGGCTATTGAGGTGTCTACAGATAGAGCTCTATGTGTGCAATCCAAGAAGTCTCTTCATCTTTTCCTTCAACCCGTACAATATGATGAGAGTGAAGATGCATCTAGATTGGTGCCTCATAGCCATTTTTTTAGAAGTCACTAGGCTCGTGCGACTACAAAAACTGTCATCAAGCTTGCTGAAACTGAAACTCCTTGTGTTTCTCTTTTGGATCATGATTTCGAGATTAATGTCATTGTGTGAGGTTTATGTGATACTGGTAGATGGCCAGTTGATGTGGAACATGGTTGGCGCATGCGTGCAGCCAACAACACTACAAGAGATTTGTATGATGCTTGTCCAAACCTGAAGATTTATATTGGAGATATGAGTGAGTCTTATAATTTCTTTGTACAAAACTCTTGTTCTTATCCTATTATTTTGGGGCAACCATTTATTGCTATTTTGAATAAAAAGATCAGTCACTTTTGTCCTCAAAGCGGGCGTGACAAGACGAAGGAAGTACTTACTCATAAGTCCAGCAGGAACTCCAAAAAACCCCATCTTGATCTCATATGTCTTCAAATATGCTGAAACATTACGTCCGTCAAATAGCTTCTTCTCATTCTCAACTGCTTCAATAGCCTTAGTCGCGTTGTTTGCATTCTCCTGCTCCGAATAGAGTTGCCTTTGCTGAGACGGCTGCTGTTGATGCAATTGTTGTTGCTGCTGCATATACAATTGTGTCTGCTGATTTTGGAGCTGCATATACATGGACATATTCTGTAAAATCTGCTTTAGATCCTCTGTTGAAGTACTTGACGCAGCAGTCATTGATGGAGCTGAAGTAGATGCAGCTGGAATTGTAGAAGAAGCTGAAATAGAGGCTGAAGTATCTCCCATCCTGAAATTTCTGCGACGCTTTCACATCGAGTTCACCAAAAATGTCGAAGGGTTTGTGAAAGCAATGTCGCAACCACAGAGGACCTTGATTAATTTCAAGTTGGAAGATCAATCAAGTGAATGAATACAAATCTGCAACAGCAACTCCGACATAATGTGCATTGAGCAAAAGAATATTTTCATCAATCATGTCCAGCAACACTTAGTTTCAGTTCAGGCCTGATATGACTGCAATACAACTCTTAGAAACCACCTGTTTTTTGACTGGTACTGAAGAACAGTGTAATGACAATGAACGTGATTTCATAGATTGTTTAAAGGATACCCAATGTTGTGTGTATAATAAGCTTCAGCAAAACAACAAACCACTTCTTCTCATAAGGCTTGCAAGGCTTTTTGAAGGTCTTTCCATGGTGCATGTATATGAAACTGATCCAACCATATTTCCCATCTCTGTTCCTCCACTAAAATTTGTTGGTCGTTCTTGAGCTCATCCATTTGCTACGATGCTTCCGCATTTCAAGATTTGCTTCTGGCAGCATAAGCAAGTCATAGAGTTGTCATCATATAAGGAAGAAGTGATGCTTCGTCGTTGTTGTAGATGACCATTCCCTTTTCATATTGAACTTTACTGTAGGTTCCCACAGACATTGCATAAACTGAAAACGATCACCTTCAGTAAGAAACAATATCACCATAATCTGCTTAATATCACAGTCACCCTTTTTCTGTCAACATTTGACAACTCCAATAGGCATCAATCTGCACCCTGGACTACTATTTGAACCAAGCAGCACAGCACTCCAGAACAAAGAGCACTTATTGTTTGTCATAGACAAGTAACGATATGGCGTCCCATCAGATGATCCACTCCATGAACCACGGGCAGAATTGTCGATCTCCTTTGATCAGCTTCAATCGTTTAATCTTCTAGAGCTTCGTCAATGATAGTATTTGTCCTTTTCAGCAACGTTGTCCTCTACAGATCAGAGAACATCATCGGCTTTCTTTCGCCTTCAACAATACCAGATGTTCGTCCTCCATAAATGCCGTCCACTTCGTCAACAGTCTCATCCTCATCTTTAGGACCACGTCCGCAGCTTTAACACTCCTCCTCCGTCGTCTTCTGCAGCTCTTGTCAATCATCGTCGACTTCGGCTCTCATCTTCGACTTCATCACCTTCCTTCTCTTCTGCTACGTTCCGTCATTGCAACTTCGTTCGGTTTCTCTGTTTTCCTTCAATCTCTCTTTGTACTGCAATAGCTTTGTCGCTCCTCTCCTCAGTCCCGTCTTCTTGTCCTTCATCTTCGACTGCGTAACCTTCCGTCTCCCCTACTCTTCTCATTCCTTATTACTTCTTTCCCCCCTTCTTCAAGTGTCATCCCCACAACGTCTTCTATCATCGTCGTTTGTGAGCTCCATCATTCATCTCTTGGCCGAGCTTCCTCATTCGATCCCTTTTCCCAGCAGCATCCTTATCATCCGTCACCTCTGTTAGCAGCAGTGTTCGCCCATTTTCTTGTTTTTTTGCTCTTCCTCCCTTGTTCTGCGTTTTTTTTTCCAATGACTTCTCTCGTCGATCCTTTCCAATGCTTTCTTCCTTCCTGTCCTTGAACTGTCGGATCTTCCTTGCTTTTTTTTTGAATCTGCTTTTTCCCTCCCTTGTTTTTAGCCACCCTTTTCTTTCCCTTTTTACCGGATTAGTGGCCCTTTTCTTCTCCCATACACAGCAGATTGAACCTATCAAAAAGTAGCCTCCATCTTTAGCAATTATAAATGGAGAGTAACAAGGATAGCACATTCTCCAATCAAAGGTTGGCATAGCATGTACACAACTTGCCCCTTCAAGGCAGATTAAACAGTGCTGTACTGCCACCTGAAATAGCACTATTACTTGTCTTGGGGGGGGAGGGTCCACCAAAGCAATCAAGACGATGAGGCCTATAGAAGCCGAAACATGCTACTACTATGCGTATCCGTCTCACTGAAGTGGGCAAAACAAACACCAGCAACAACAATGTGCACCAAAAAACCCCACCTCGCACGCACGATCTCACCAACTGTATGTGCTGATGATGCCTTCCGTTTGATTTCAATGGCAAGTACTCCAAAAAGGAGCACCTGAATTGTCGTCTCACTCATATACCAGAAAGGGCCATTGACACCATACTCCCATGTAACATTAGAGCTTTGCAAAATAGTAGCTGCCCAAGTCCACTGTGATACAATGACACTCGCAATCAAGCCTGTCTTGATGCTCCTACCAGCTGTATTGCACCATTCTGAGGTGTGCTAAACATCAAGCAAGCTCTCACATTTGGCAAACATATCCACCAATGTACTTCGACTTGCATCTCTTGGAATTAGTTTAGTACTTCCTCACAAAGCCCATAATCGGCATATCTTGAAATAAGTGTAGCCCATGAGATTGCATCTCGAGTTACCAGTCTACCAAAAACTCCTTGTTCTTCTCCGTCTTCAGCATAGAATGAAAGAGAAAACATAACAACTAAGTATGTACAAAGTATCAAATCACACACACAACTTTTGGGTGGTTTTCACACCTCGAATGCGCAGCAATACGACACCGACTTCTCTATTGATCTAGAGAGTCAATTTGATATGAGCCATTAGTACTAGTTTGAGTTGCATGGATTATCCAAAAATACTAGATTTTTGGATAATTGAAGCCTATATTTGATATTATTTATTGTAAAAATCCAAAAAAGTTAGAAAAAGCTTCTAGATTAGGATGGAATGCAAAAAGCTAGTAAGTTTTTCAGCCAATTAGGAGATTTTTCATAAAAAAGATAGATTAACAAAATCGCGCAGGTCGTGATCGCTGTAAACAGGCTAAAAACTGTAGATTGAACTGAAAGAAGAAGAAGTAGTAATCTGGGAGATCCGTGATCAGGTGTCCTGGATTTTTACCCTCCTTTTGGAGCCAATGGAGCATCAGATTTGGGTTCCGGGCAGCAGAGAAAGAGCTGATTTTTCTTATCCACGTTTTTGGTCTATGAAGGAGCTCCAAGAGAACTAATGCCTGCAGATTGCTTTTGAGTAGTACAAAGATTTCAGGTTCTTTCAATACATATTAATTCAATTCATTATGATTTGTTTTTGTTGTGTTTACCACTTGGGTATTCTCTTTCTTCTCTTCCATCTCCTATCTCTACTTCCTTCTACTTCTGATCTCCGGTGGATTTGACCTTTCGACAAAAACCCCTCAGACAGTGTGAAAGTGCCATCCTTGCAACCGGACTGAATGTTTCTTCATAATCAATGCCATATGTTTGTGCATACCCCTTGACTACTAATCTTGCCTTGTATCTATTCACAGAACCATCTACATTGTGCTTCACCTTATAAATCCACTTACAACCAATTGCATTCTTATCTTTAGGCAAAGGTACCAATTCCCATGTAGCATTTGCTTCCAAGGCATCCATTTCTTCATCCACAGCTTTCTCCCATTTTTCTTTTCCCATGGCTTGATGCAACAAAAAAATTTCAAATGAGAAATATCTGGTTTCCTGCTACTATACCTCTCCTCTGGAGTCATGCCATGTATTGCTGCAGTGGGAGTCCTATTCATTATGTAGACTACTGTAGCAACTGCCTCAACCCAGTAAAAATCTGGCAGGTTTTTTTCATTGAGCATGGCACGAGATACCTCTCTAATATGCCTGTTTTTTCTTTCTGCAATTCCATTTTACTGCGGGGTATGACTATATGAATATTGCTACTTTATGCCATGTTCCTGCAAGAACCTTGCAAACTCATTTGAGTGGTACTCTCCCCCTCCATCTGACCTTAGGCATTTTATTTGCAGGCCTATTTGTTTTTCAACCATAGCTTTAAGAGTTTTGAAATGCCCAAAAACTTCACTTTTCTTTTTCATAAAATACACCCAAACTTTTCTGCTATAGTCATCAATAAAAGTGACAAAATAATGACAGTCTCCAATAGATGTAGCTTTAGTAGTCCACACATAAGAGTGGATTAATTCCAATGGCTTCTTACTCTCTTGAACATGTCTAGGAAATGGTTTCCTTGCTTGTTTTCCAAATTGACAGGCTTCACATACCTTATGCATTTCTGCAACCTTGAATTTAGGAAATCCTACAACAATATTTTGGGCTTGCATTGATTTAAGTCATTGTACATTAACACGACCAATGCGTTTATGCCAGATATCAATATCTGAAACTACATCGGTCCCATGTGCAAACATTGCTGCACTCAATTCAGGCATGTCAGCATCCAACGTAAACATTCTGCCCTTCTTCTTTCTTTTTGCTATCAACCGACCTTCATTTTTCATATCCTCAACAAAGCATCCATGAGGATTAAATCTGACCTGCAAGCCCTACTCAACCATTTGACCAACAGAAACCAGGTTCTTGGTGATATTCGGGACATGAAATACATCCAACAAGTATTTCTTTTTCCCATCCTGCATAGACAAAGGAAATTTTCCAATCTGCACAATAGGATGTGCAGTATCATCACCAGTCTCCACAAATCCTGGTTTTTTCATTTTCCTTGAATCCTGCATCCATTCTGCATGACCTATCATGTGGTTTGATGCACCTGAGTCAACATACGACACATCCTTGCTTTCTTCTGCACTTGTCACAGAATTGTTCATGTGCTGCACCATAAACAAATGCGCATTTCTATCATCACCCTGTCTACTAGAAGATGCATAATTCCCTTGTTGCAATTTTCCATTCATGATGTATCAACTCAATAGAAGGCTAAACAAAAGGTTATTCTAATAAAGGTACTTTTCCACCAAATCACGACAAAATAAATCTTGCCCTCTTTGCCATCGACCACGACCTCTTTGGCTCCCCCTGCCTCTAGAGTTACCACGTCCTCCTCCATAGGACTGGTTTTCTTGAGTTTGTTGCATATTCTGATTTCTACCATGGCCTCTAGATCAGTCTCCTCTACCTCTGCCTCTACCTCTTCCAGCATTTGAGTAGAAGACAGCTTCTTTTGAAGTTCCTCCTGAAGAAGATGCACCACCATTTCTTTGCTCCTCAGAAATTAGAAGAGCAATCAACTCCTCAAAATCAAGAAATCTTTCATGGACGGAAATGGATGTTCGGAACTGTGCATAATCCTTTCCTAGACCATTCAAGGTCACAGAAACTAAATCATTATCTTCCACTGGCAACCCAATGGAAGCAAGTGCATCTGCAATCTTCTTCACTTCATGTGGTAGTCATTGATGCTCATACTTTCTCTTTGCACATTGTGCAACTCTTGCTTGAGCTGCATTTTCCTGGCTTGCATATTTGTGCTATACATTTTTGACAAAGTATCCCATGCCTCCTTTGGCATACTTGCATCCTGAATATGCACAATCATAGAGTCTGAAATACTGATAGACAGCCAGTACATAACTTTTCTGGCTCTCTCATGCCATCCTTTAAATGCCTGCATTTCCTGTTGATTGGGAACATCAGGAAGAACTGATTCTTCTTCATTTCTTGCAACAAATTCCCAATATCCTATTCCCATAAGGAAATTCTTCATTCTAAACTTCCATGCTTTGAAGTTTTTCTTGTCAAGCTTTTCAATGACAATCTGTGAAAGAGAATCAGATGCCATTACAGAACACTGTAAAAAATTCTGTCACTGTAGAACACTTGTTGCACATCAAAAAACAGGGCCTTTTCCTGAGTGCGTACGGAAAACTTCTGCCTCCAAAACAGGCCCCGAAATGGCCTTGAATAAAAAAAACAGAGCAACCAAGAGCTAAAGCCCCTTCCGCAGCATATACTACCCTCTTGCTACACCGCGAAGGGCTTCTCAATATGAGACAATGCACTATTGCACTTTCCGGTTGTGCTACCTACAGAGACTTGCTCCCAAACTCGAAAAAATGAAAGCAACACTGGTCCTCTTACCAGAACGCTGCGAACTTGGTTTGCTTTCTTGAGCTCCTTACCACGAACCAGGCTCTGATACCATGTCAAGATTGTGGGAGAGAAGGAAGGAGTCTCACTTGTAGCTTTCTCACTTACACAATGGCGGAATACACACAAAGGTGGAGGCTGAAAATAGTTTTCCTCTTCTTAGTTGTGTAAGTCAAAAAAGAACACTAGTACAGAGAAATAGAAGAACCCTATATATGGGTCTCAAACCAAACTCAACTTACTAAGGTGGCATACTAACTCAGCCACAAACTAGAGTAGATAAGGATAGCTGTCATCTAGCTATTATTCATGGGCAGAGTACCAACCGCATCTGCAGCTAACAAGTCGATGACATAAATGCACAACGGTCACCCTGGCATATCACGAGTGGAGCTCAATATCTCAACACCTTACTCATAGAGGAGATAAAAAGAAAGAATGTAGATGCATCCCATACTTTTCATGCATTGACTATTAGGGGAAAACATGATGGTAAGAGCGGTAATGACCATCATGGTAGAGACTCATAGAGATCTTATTCATCTCATAGTACATCTTGTAGTCATAAGGCCTCTCTTACATGTCATTATTGTGCAAAGGAAGGTCAATTAGGCCTCAGTGCCATAAGATGTGCAATGATAAGCACAAGGAGAAAGGCAAGGGTAAAGTGCAAGATAGGTCTGATGATCATAACATTGTTTCTAGTAAGTCCAGCATGAAAATTGAGGAGATAAATGCCTTGGAACTTGAATCTAATGATGACTACATCTTGGAAGCTTCTTCTCTTGATGCTAGTCAATAGGCTGATCCCTCGTTCATTTTTTCTTAGTGTTGCTTATTTGATTCAGGGGCTTCTTTTTATATTACCCCGCATAAGAATTGGTTTCATTCCTATCACAACATGACAAGTTCTAAGAGACTAGGAAGTGACTTAGCATTGGATATTATTGGCCTTGGTGATGGTTGACTGTAGTTTGCTTCAGGCAATACTTTGGTTTTGCATGATGTATGCCATGTTTCTACTTAGACCAAAATTCTACTCTCTGCTAGACAATTGGATGATGTAGGGTATCATGTATCTTTCGGTAATTCTGCAAGGAATATTATTCATGGGAGTCTTGGTGCACAGATTGCATGCCGTATGCGCGCGTAGTGAGCGTCGGAAGGTCCCCAAGAACAAAAGAACTCTACTTTTGCACAAAAAACAAGGAAGAAAGCTTGCACGATATGAAGCAAGAGACTAATTGGGTACAATTTCCCCCCATGCCTTATGTGACGCTTCACAAAGCATGTATTTTATATATTATTGATCTTCAAGCTCAAAAAATAGCCCAATTTACAATTAGCACGCTATAGCTTTTGTGTTTGCTTTTGTGCCACTAAAGAATTAAAGCTATTGGGCGCGCAAGGAGTCAGACGGTACCCAAATACAATGTCCAATACAAATATTTAAATCGTGCGCCCATGCGCATACAAAAATAATAAATAAATATCAAGTGCTTTAATAAATAAGCGCGTCAAAATATTGGCGCCATGCTTAAGATGCACGCCCATCAGAAATTGATAATAATTTGAATGCACGCTATCCTCCAATGCTTCCCAATGCCACTGCTACTTGCTCTACACATCAACTGAAGCATTCACAATTGTTAGAAAAATAATACAATTAAATCGAAAAAAGTGAATACCTAGCAGTCTTCAGCTACCAAATAAATAAATTGGTTAGAACTCAATCCTAACCTTAATTTATTACGAGTGCGTACTCTAAACTCATAAACGTTTATTAATTTAAATATGTATTTTTCGGAATCACCCGCTATGGAATCACCCACTTGCACATTAAATTAACAAGACGCCCGAAAACAATCGGTGTCCCCATCGACTTTTCGCACAAAGAATTCACCTTGTGTATGAGCTCTGGTAATAAAATTTTATAGAATCCACTGCAAAACCTCACGGAATCCACCGCAAAACCTCACGGAATCCACCGTGGAATATACCTCCTGGCATCAAGTCTTGTCTTTGCTTAAGATGCCAAGGCTAGTATCCTCTATCCCTTACTTGTATCTCAGTCTATTGACCATCATTTGGCTATGGTTGATACACCACATTTATCTTTATGGCATTGTCACCTTGCATACATATCCTTAAAAAGAAAGAAAATGCTTTTTCGTTTGCACTATCTTTCTCCACTTGACTACAAATGTTTTGATTCATATGATCATTGTCTTTATGGTAGATAGACGTGTAGTTCTCATAAGAATTCTGGCATTACGTGCATGGGTGAGCCTCTAGCTCTAGTTCATTCTGATGTATGTGGCAATTGATCCAATAAATATTTTTGCTATTCAAAAGGTCAAGGTATCAAGAAATATCAATAAGGTAATGAGTCTTATGGGACAAATTAAGTAGCTTTAACAAAGAACTGGATGCATTTTGTATGGTCAAATGATTAGATAAAATATTGTAAGGTATTGAAGAAGATGTTAGTAATAGTTTCATTACTACAATGCTAAAGTGGGACTTGTCATTATATGTTTTTGTATATACTTTACATGTTGGTGTGGGAGCAATATTACTATGCAAAGGTTCCTAGGTAGTTCAAACCAATGTATTATGCCAATAGGAGATTATCCACAATGGAAAAGAATTACATTGCAACAAAATGTGAAGCTTTGGGCAAGACTTATGCTTTATACAAGTTTAGATACTATTGATTAGGGAATCAAGTGGTGTTTCATGTAGATCATCATGATTTGTTATATTTGGTTAATAACTCTTACTTATACAAAGACTTACTCGATGGATGCTACTTTTACAAAAAAAATTCAATGATAAGATGATCCATGTACCAAGAAGGTAGCATGCCAAACTCGGTACATTTTTTAATTATATTGGAATGACAAGATTCCCAAGCACACATTAGTAATTAGTCACTTAATGCTAATTTTTCTAAAGCTCAATGTATTAATGTATATTCATATTATGATAAGATGTTTCACTTTCTTACTAATAGGACAATAACTAGCAATCCTTCTAAAGATTAGCATAAACATTTAGCTTTCCGAGATTGTTTCCTTTCACGAAATATATGGTGTGTTGTATAAGAAATGAATAGAAGTTCTCAAGAAATGCATATCTAAATTTGAATATTGTGCAGTTCTTTAGAAAAAGCATGTAGGGATAAGGGGGCCATTTTTATAGAGAAATTACAATAAAAAATGCTTCAAAATGGGTTATCATGGTCAATTGTGTTTAAGGATGCATCGTATCATGTTAGGTAGGGTGTTCTGCAGTCCTACAATTTGCGGGCCCTAGAAACACCAATTTTTGTTGCACAAAAGATGAAAAGTGATGTTGCTATAGGCATTGCTTCAACTCATGGCTTAAGGACATACAAAGAAACATGTGGTCCATGCAAGGGCATTGTCCCATAAGCAATGCAACTATGTAGGTGTTGTATGAATGATGCATTTTTCCCATACATCCCATAACTGATGCAAGTATTTAAAGAAATAGACCTTATCTCTTGTACTCTTACTTTTTCTTTGTCTCTTACTTAGTCTCTCTTCCTCACTCACATACTAACTCTTTCCCTCCCTACCTCTCTTGTCTCATTCTTGCACTTTCCCTTTTCCTCTATTTTTTCCACAATATGGTCTTATGGTGTGATCAAGTACCCCTAATCAGATCATTTGGTCTTTGGTGTGATGAGGATTATCACCCTACCTTAGCATTACTATCTCTCACATATCTACCTACACTCTCTCTCACATCAACTATATTCTCTCCTTTCAAACCACAAAATCAGGAATACAAGCCCAGCAAGTCCATAAACATTTCTAGAGTCTCCCAAAGGATGAGTTTCACCACCTCTAATAAGAGGTTGTTACCATGTGCAAGAAATTTTTGACTAAGTCCCATGTTTTTAAAGTCATAGAATGCCACTTGTGCCAAGACCTCTACCTCTCATAAGTGTTCTTTTTTACTATCCATGGCCTCTGGCTAAGCTCTTATGCCCCGTCCTTTTTCTTTTGGCTCACTTGGTCTCTTACTATGCAAGTATCACCAATAATAGTTGATTCTTGATGTAAATATATTTCTTTATTCAATACAACTAAATCATTTATTTTAAAAAAGGAATGCAAGATGAATGATGAATTGAACCAAGCTTACCTTCTTATATCACTCATTGTAGTCAAGACTTGAAAGGTTTGATGATCAATCCATGACATTTTAGTTAAGATAGTCTTTGGTGTGATTACATATTTCACTTGAGCTAATAAGACAAGGTTCTTGAGTTAATACAAAGTTATCATATTAACTCGAGTGAAATATGTAATCACACCAAGACCTTTGACTATAAGCCATCGTGTGAGTTCATTTTTAGCCTCTCCAATAAGGACTATCCTTATCTTTTACAAGGTGGAAAAAATCCTTCAAGGATAATAATAATATTTGCATAATGTTAAAATACTTTCATATCTTGAAAAAAAATTTGCATAATACAAAAAAAATGATCTAGAGTAAAAGAATGAGAAGTAAGATGAAAGAAAAGCCCTAACTAATAAACCTATATAAAAATATAAAAATCTATTGTTTAATAAAATCTCTTGACTAAATGGCTATTTTTCAAAATATTTTGTAAATTAAACATATAACTTGATTAGAGCAATTTAAAAACAAGTACAAAATTGACCTATCATAGAAAATGAAGCTTGGAAAGGGTATTTGTCAAAGGCTGAGAAGCATTTGATAGTAGCTAGAATGTGATAATGACCACTTGGAATGGAAGTTCTTTTGGATCCTTAAGTATCTCTTTGGGTCGTTACTGTCAAATAAGATGAGTTTTAAAATAGACAGGCATCATAAGAGTACTAAAAAAGCTAAAGTAAGAGCCAAAAAAACCTTTATACCAAAGAAAAGGTCTGGGTTACATAAATATTCATGCCCAAATAATCATGAATTGGAAAGAAGTCTGAAAAGGTTCAAAGAGTACACACAAAACTCATTTTCTCATCATCATTCTCGTGATGTGTTGAAAAAGCTACCAAGAATAAACGATTTTGTAATTGTATTGAAGGTTTGTTTGATCAAGAGAAAATTATAGAATAATGGAAAAAAGCATGTGTTGCAATCTCTATGAAGAAAGATCTAGTTGAGACTTGTGTAATAATTCATTCCTCTCTTATCTTAGAGTTAAAATTACCAACAAGTGCCTAGGTATTTATTTGAACGGTTGTAGGAGTTCAAGTTTACCGATAAGTATCTAGATACTAACTTTGTATAATTATATAAGTTTAAGAAAGACTCATAGCATTGTGAAGCATGCATTAGTACCTCTCCAAGGCTCTTTCTTTAACTCATGTAATTGCTATCTACACTAAGGATAAAAGATGTCTATAGGAAGGTGAAAGTTTTGAGGATCTTTGAAGATAGGAAAAATCTCCTTCATATACAAACATCTTTTATCTTGAGAGTGGATAACAATTACACAACTCAAGTAATAATCCTTGGTAAGGGAGTTAGGTACACTATGGTATGCTAATGATATTTTCTTAACTTGTTCAATTATGTAAATTCTATACTTGGACACTCCATAGAAAATTTCAACTCTAAGACAAGAGAGTTCAAAATCCTTACACAAAATTCTTGATTAACTTTTTCTTTAGCTTGCATCACATGCTATTCCAATCAACCTTGAATTTACTCTTGATTGGAACCAAAAACCTTTAACATGATTGTAAATTTATTTACTCTTGGGAGTATCAATACATTAGCAAAAAAATGAGGAGTATTTAAGTCTATCATGTCATTACAATATATAGACCGTATACTGACATAGACCCTATACTAACATTCAAAGCAACAAAATTATTCATGCCAAAAATTGTCCCCCCTCATCCTTAAAACTATTAGTATATACATCTCTACAGATCCATCACTATGTAACAATGCATATAGCGACATTTTGTGATGCAAAATAGCAACAGGTGCAAGTTTATTTGTGATGCAAATATTGATATGTAAAAATTTATTTGCGATGCAAATAGCGATGGCTACACATTTTAAAAAAATTGGGTGGCGAGGCATCCATCGGCACTACCCTTCTAACTACTTGTGCTAAAAAATGTTCCATAAATCATTTACAAATTGAATATAGAGCTATTATGTGAATACATATATCATGAGATGCTAGAAAGAAGGAGTCCATTGATTCAATTTTCAAATAAGTACAATATCAAGATGGCATTTCATCGAATTATATAGATTGATAGGGAGGAGACAACAAAATATAAAATG
This sequence comes from Lygodium microphyllum, assembly GCF_053477565.2. Classification (NCBI taxonomy): domain Eukaryota; kingdom Viridiplantae; phylum Streptophyta; class Polypodiopsida; order Schizaeales; family Lygodiaceae; genus Lygodium; species Lygodium microphyllum. The sequence continues at coordinate 178,110,767 of NC_141136.1, read as the reverse complement.
TATCTATAAATATCGCAAAATGTGAGTCCATACAAAGGATGAGAAATGTATCTAAAGAAAATTACATAGAAAGATTTTGCATGGAGCATATGGCCAAAAAATGGAGGGATGTGTACTCCATGAATCCAAGCGCCTACTATAGCTCCTCACCATCCAACATCTCAACTTGATGCAACAGATAATTAAACCAAGATGGAAAAATCCAAAAAATTGAAAATGGAAGACAATCCCAAGCAAGAGGAAGATGGAGAACAAAGGTAGCACACTCAAAAAAATCTAAAGACACGAAGCGCAAAATAAATTTTAAATGTAAGAGAAAGCACACAAGAATAAGCGAACATTAATATTTTAGCAACAAGAGCACTAAGCACATTGTAATTTATTTTGTAAAAGAGTGTCAGGCTCTCTCCCGTGCAAGTTGTAAAGAATGAGAGGCATGGGTTAAGGCCAATGCTAATAGGAAGGAGAAGGAAAGAGAGTGCAGGAATGGACAAAGGCCGGGGGACCCAAAAGGGGATGGCCACCCAAGGAGAAGATAGGAGATGTATAAAAGTCAAAAAGTGAATGAAGAAACTCATTTTTGGTATGTCGGAAAACTTGCTCTCTTCTTACTTCGTGCGCTTGCTTTATTCTTGTGTATGAGAGAGAGAGAGAGAGAGAGAGAGAGAGAGAGAGAGAGAGTGTGTGTGTGTGTGTGTGTGTGTGTGTGTGGTGAGGGATGGTGGAGAATATCTTTTTCTCCTCTCTTCATCATATTTTTCTTGTCTTCTCCTTTCTCATGTATGGCTATGAAGCTCGAATCTTGGAGCTTGGAGATGGAGCTTGCTTGAAGACGCATCTTGGATCGTGGAGCTATCACTGATTTCGTGGGAGAAGGCAACTCGATCGGATTCAAAGGTAAGCTCACTAGGTTTATGTGTGGAAGAGTGTGCACGACTATGTGAGAGGTAGCCATAACTCTTGGCTTGAAACACTTGAAGCAATAAGCGGTTGGTGGGTCTTGGCGATGTGCTCGTGAGAATGACGACAACAACATATCATCAATGAGGTTGTTGTGGGTTAGGATGGAAGATTACCTATTTAAAATCAATTAAGAGTGTACTACAAAGAAAGAAAAATGTTTGTGACATTTTTTCACTGACGTAAATTTTTTAAAAACGTGTCATATACTTGCTAACAATGACCTAGCGAGACGAATGTGTCACACAAATCAGTCCATGTTTTCTTAAAATCTATCTCTAAGAATCTGGATGTTCCTCATCGAATAGTTGACCATGCTCATTCAAACACTAGTTTAAATCACTACACATCAAATATGATCATGGAGAAGCTACAATAATATATTGAAATACTACTTTATAGGTTTCTAAAATACTCCATCTCATCCATTATAATGTTTATATCTATGACCCATGGTCAACTTCTTACTCAAACTTTTCCATGACACCACAATTTGTTGTGGAGTGTAATATATCAATGCATTCTACCCAAAAATTTCACCCACCTAACCATGGTATACTGTAGACTTTATACTATACATTGACAGGCCTAGATTAGTTGTCGTGTATATAGTTGCTAGATACAACAAAAAATTCACATATTCACAGAGGACTCCCACTTCTTCATAGAGACTTCCTCGGTGTGAAGATGTTGTCAAGGGATCATGCAATCACCTTGCATGCATGAACTACGACAACTCCTCCATGCCCTTGCGATATTGAATAGACTACTAGTGTGCATTGTGCCAAGATTTTGATCACATTGCCTCCTGTTTCTTTTTAGCCTACTCGTACCTCCCCAGCCACTTCTCCATGGATGTATGATATAACCTATAGAAATGATTCACTTTTCCCTCTATGAATCCATCAATTCTTTTGTCTATCCCATTACCAACTACCTTATCTTGTGTTAGTGGGTTATTGTCCTTCAACATTCATAGAAACCTCTTATTATCAAGATATCCACCATTTTGGCATCCACTTCAATATATTTACCAATGCCTTTCACACTAACCAAGATTATCATCCTTCAACATCCATAGCATCCTATTATTGAAATCCACCATTGGCATCCACTTCAATATATTTACAAATGCCTTTAATCCACTAACAAATCTTCAAACATGGTTCCCTTTAGACGAGCCCATTTTCGCACAAAGCCTTTCAAGTTTTTCATGAAGCACTCCAAGAAGAGCATCCATTAGGTATTGATTGATCATGTAATCTCCACTTCATCCACAAGATGTACTAGGAGGTGAGTCTATATCGTGTCATGAGTATTGCTTGTAGGTAAGTACTTCTCAAAGAGAGAGTGTGTCTGCACTACTCCTTGCCTTGCAAACTCAATGGATAATGTCCTTATCTCTTGTGGAATTTAGTATACTAAGTTTGAAAACTTAAAAATCGCCCAACATATCTCTGGAGTGAGACAACCTGCAATCACAATCAGTAGTATGAACTATGAGAAATTTAATGCATTGCAAACTATAGATTAATGCAAAGTAGAAAAGTATTAGTAGTACTTACTCAAGTTAGATACCATGTGAAGGTTGGCACAAACATGTCATATCTTGTGCTAGTCATGGGGTTCTAGTCATGTTACTTGATGATCTTAGAAAATGCAGGCTTGAGAGAATGCATCATACCCATTGGCATGAGGATAGGCCTAATAATTTGCTTCACCATATGCTCCTCTTTAGTGGATAGGACTCAAAAGAGCGTGAGATAGTTGGACACAATCATTGGAGCTCTTGTCTATGGACAATACGCCTTAATCTTAACTTCAAGTCCATCTATGCCCTAGAGTATCTCTCTTTCTCGTAATATGGTCCCATAACAAACTATTAATACTCTTGAAAATGTACATGGGATTAAGAAAATGGTTGATTTTTAAATGGGTTCAATATGGAAAATCATAGAAAACTAAGAACCTTTGTATGCCACTTGAAAGTGACTCATCATAGACCATCTTCCACTCATACCAACTTTGAGCATTCATTCACGTGGGGATTTGTCCAAGGAAACCTTCTCTCAAATCATTGCTCTTTGCCAAGAATGCAGTAGACCCCTAATAAACCTTCTTCTTCATCGTCTACAACCTTCAAGAGTCCAACTTTGATCCTCACAACTGACATGCATGGTAACCTCAAAGATGACCACGCATGCTCCAACATCTATATCTAGTCAACATAAACATAAATATGTGATGTTAGATAACAACAATGAAAATGCAATATAATTTATCTGAGCAGTCCCCAAAACTCAAAAAGTCATGTATGGTCCACATAAGAATGGCTTGTATATTAACAAACTACCTCTCAATATGCTTGCTTATATCTTCCACAATAATCCCCTCTTTTCATAATATATTGAGCTCATCAACTAATGGATGGAGATAGACATTCATATTCTTGACTTTATAGTGTCTGGAAATGAGTAAGCTAAGGATCAAGTATTCTTTCTTCATAGAAAGCCATGGTTGGATGTTATAGTCCACAAGGACAATCAGTCAAACACTGTGATAGTCGAGTAGAGTCCCAATGAATTCATGCCATTCATAACAAGACTGAGCCAAACATTCATTGCCTCTCATGCAAAGCCTGGAGAGGTGGAATCAATGTGACCCCATTCCCGAGAGTCTCTTGGTATTTGTTGGATTCCATCTATGGATCTATTTTATACATGCCACATTATCAAGCTCATCGTGCTTGCCATGTGAAACATGTGACAAATGCATAGTATGAGTAGAAAGTATTTGAGAATCTTCTTAGGAATAGTTTACTCCTACGGATCTTATTTATACTTGTGAGTATCATACTTTAGACATGTTTCCATGGACTCATATTCTCCTTGAAAGAGCACACAATCATTGACACATGTATGACTGCAACTATAATTCATGCCAAAATTTTGCAACACTTGTCATACATTATCGCAACACTCAAGCATTGTATTTCTAGATGGTAATATGTGATATTTTAATATCTTGAGAAAAACTCAATACCTTGAAGATAAAAAACCTTTCTTATTTATGCAACAAAAATAAAAGAGTGTAGTATATACTTGAACAACTCAATCACACTTGTATCGCTTTGTTTGCACTTTGCATATATATTTAGGAGTGCAATGAGAATCTTTAAGTGAGATACATTGTACCATCATATAGTGGTATGCACATCTTCTCTCTCAATGGATCAAATGACTCAACATCCATGGATAGTAATGCATCAATCGTTGCCTCCATCTCACGCCTTAAATTTTGAGGAAGGTCCAAAAGGTCCCCCATATCTTTTGTGGTTGCGAGGACACTCAAAAATGTGTCATCTAGTGGGTTTATCAGCTCAAATACTTCGTGTCCACATGAACTCTTCTTATCAGCTGCAATAGATGCATTGCTTGGGATGGATGGACACCCCTTTATGGATATTTTTCATGTGTGTTTAATATTATTGAAAATTATTTCAATCAAAGTCTGATTATGCAAAGCATGATTGGTACACACTTTACTTACCATTAACTCAAAGTCCAAGGTCGCTTGATCAATGATTTTTGAGTGAAGCTCGCTGAAGTGTCACACATGGTCTATAGACAAGTGACATTTTTGTCAAATTGCAAACTTGCACACAGAGTGTAAGGACATGGAACATGTTGATTGAGACATGTCTCTTGATCTCTAACATCACTACTCTTATCCTTATGCACATCTTCTATGTAACGGGAAATATATTTCTCTCTTTTCATTCATCACTCCCCCCTTCCTCCTTCTCTATCCTGCCCTCTCTATTTCTCTTTAGTTCTCTTTTTGCCTCACCATTTCTATCTATCTTGATCTCTTTCTCTCTCTCTCTCTATCCCTTTCTATATCTATTTCACTCTTCCTCTCTCTCACACACATTTCTATCCCTCCTTCTCCCTCTTCTCCATTTCTCTCTCCCTTTCTCTTTCTACCTCTCCCTCTCTTCTATCCCTATCCTTTTCCCTCTCCTTATTTCTCTCTCTCTCTCTCTCTCTCTCTCTCTCTCTCTTCCCTTCTCTCTATTTCATTCTCCCTTGCTCTCACTCAATCTCTATCCCTCCCTCTCCTTCTCTCTATTTGTGTCTCTCTATTTCCATGTCTCCCTTCCTTCCTCTCTCTCTCTCTCTCTCTCTTTTAACCTCTCACCCTCTCTCTCTATCTCTATCCTTTTCTCTCTCCCTCTCCCTTTTCCTCTTTCTACCTCCCTTGCCTCCATCTTAGCCTCCCTCTCTCTATCCCTTTCCCTCTCCCTCCCTCCTATTTCTATCTCCCTATCTCCATGTCTCTCTCTCTCCCTCCCTTTATCACACACACACACTCTCTCTCTCTCTCTCTCTCTCTCTCTCTCTCTCTCTCCATTCTTATCTCTCCCTCCCTAGCATCTTGCTATTTCTCTCTCCCTCCCTCTCTTCATTTCTCTCTCCCTCTCTTTATTTCCTTCTCTCTTTTATCTCCTTTCCTTTTATCTTTTCCTTCCCTCTCTTTTTCTCTATTCCTCCCTCTCTTTCTCTTTTTTTGTCTCCTCTCTCTATATTTTTTATTTCTCTCACTCCTCTCTTTTTATATATCCCTTTCTCTCTCTATTTATTTTTATATCTACCTCTCTAGTGGCTCTCTATTTCTCTCTTCCCCCTCCCTCCCTCTATTTCCCTCTCTCCATCTCCATCCCTCTCTTTATATATCTCTCTCTATAGATTCTCTCTCCCTCACTCTCTCTATTTTCTCTCATTTTCTTTTATTTCTCCCTCTCCCTATTTCTCTCTCTCTCTCTCTCCCTTTCTCCTCTTTATCACTACCCCTCCCTCTCTTTCTCTTTTTTCTTTCCCTCTCTATTTTCTTTGCTTTTCTCTCCCCTCTCTCTATATATTTTTCTCTCTCCCTCCCTCCCTCTTTATCTATTCTCTATTTATCTCTCCCTCTCTCTATTTCTCTATTCTTATCTCTCCCTCCCCCTTCCTCTCTTTATTTCTCTTTTCCTCCCTATGTGTGTGTATCTGTATGTGTGTGCGTATGCCTGTGTGTTCTCTCTCCCTTCCTCTCCTTTTTCTTCTTCTTTGCTTTATTTTTTTTTCTCTCTCTCTACCTCCCTCCCTATATTTCTCTCTTTCTCCCTCTCTCCCTTCCTCCTTGTCTCTCCCCCTCCCTCTCTCCATTTTCAAAGAGTTTACTATTCATGGTATAAATCATGGGATTCTTATGAACATAGAAGAGTCTCACTGGAAGTTATATGAGATATTTGCATACAAAATTCAGGCATTGTTATCCAATAACCACCTTAGTTATACAAGTTCTTTTGTATTTAGCATATAATTTACAGTTATACCATGTACATTTATGAAAAATAAGTCTATGGGAACCTATAACTTGGACATCTGGAAGTAATTGATAGTCTACTGGATAAATCACATTAATTCAGGTATAAAAATATGGTCAGAACCCAAAAATAATGCCAAAAACTGTCAAAAGTCTACTAGGTCCACATGGGACCAGAAGTGACTGACTTAAGTGACCAGCAAGTGACCTAGGCTAGTCAAAAAGTGACCAGGGACTGAGCAGAGAGCAGCCCGCGTTTTTCGATGCAAAATGCGGGCTGCACTGTCTGAGGGAAACTGGAAGAAAGCTGGAGCTGAGATGCATGAAATGGAGCATGCAAACTGAAGATTAACAGGCCCAACTACTAAAGATGTAAACATGGTGAGAGCTCCACTTCTCTGCCTCTTTGGTCTGATGAAAATGCATGCTGAAACTGTCTATAAAAGAGGGGAAATCTGAGAGAAGAGTATTCAGCCTGCTCTTATGCACGACTTCTCTCATCTTGTTTACCTTATTCTTGGTCCAATGAAGCCCGACTTGTACCCAAGTACTTGAGTGACTTTGGGGCAAGCAAAGGGTGAGGATATTGAAGACTTATGGACTCTTATGGGCTGAAATAACCAGTCATAAATACGGAAGCCCACTGTTTTGATCTATTTTTATGAGCAAACATGGGTTTTTTATGGTTGTAATGGAGGAAAATGGCCTCTTTTCTTCAGGACATTGTTCATAGATGATCAAAAGTGCTTATTCTTGAGTTTATGCACTCATTTTGAACTTGATTATGGGCTGGAATTTTCTGTTTTAAAACAGGGCTGAAGCTAAAATTATACTTTTTCAATTCATTTCATGTATCTTTGGCCCAAATCTTGGATGCATTTAAATCTATCAACAATATACTTGATCCAAAGGATTGAAATCCATCTATGTACATGAAATAAATGCCAATAGAGCTTGCATTTGACATCCATAAATGAATTGGAAATTTGAAAATATCCTTTATGAAATGATGTATGTATCCTGAAGCATTTGATGTAATCAAGTTAGTCTTATTCCTTCTGTTTATGTATGCTAAGTACAAAGTGAGAAGGCTTGAATTCTTCTTCCGTACCTAAATCATTTCTACATCCTGGATCTTATTGTACCTCACTCCATTTTCCCTTTCCAAATCTTGAATCCTAAACTCTTCTTTTGCACAAAAAGCCCCGGTGGTAGACCTTCAACTCTTAACGCGACGACAGTGGTGAACCCGACGTGAAGGTCCGCTGCGGAAGAAGAAGTCCAATGGGAGAATCATCAAGCTCGGGAGGAGATGCTTTGCAACAGTTGGTTCATCTAATGCAAGAGAGCCAACAACAACAGCTGCAATTTCAGCAGCAGTTGCAATTGCAACAACAACGGAGACAAGAAGAAGAGCGGATTGATGCTGCTGCCATTAAGGCCTTAGAAGCAGTTGGGCATGAGCTCAAGCAATTTAATGGGCAAAATGTATCCTCTTTTATCCGCCTCTACACTGACAAGATGGTCTTCTTTGGAGTTCCTCAACATGCCTGGAGCCGTTACTTTGCCCGCCTGGCTGTGCACGGTCTCCAGGACCGAATTCATGGTCTTTCCCAAAAAGATGCAGGATGGACTGTGTTCAAGAAGGCTCTTCGAGAAGAATTTTTCCTTGAAGATTCTGGCCTTATGACAAAGAAAATCTTCACCGAATGGGTCGAAAGGCCCAATAAGGGTCTAACTGCTACTGCTCTTCATCGAGAATTTGAAATCAAATTTGCCCAACTAGATCCCGATGACCAACAAGGTATGGAAATTCAAAAGATTGAATTATTTTTAAAAGCTGCAGATTCTTCTCTTTAGGAGAAATTGACTGACCGACTTGAAGACCCTGACTCTGAGTTGGGATTGAAGACTACTTGGAGTGATGTCACTGAAGCAGTTAATATGATTACTCGAAGAGAGCGATTGCGCCTAAGATGGGGATCACAACCCCTGTAACAGCTGATTCTATGAAGGAGCCTGTTCCAGCTTCTTGACCTCCTGTCTCTATGGCCGAGCAATCAAGAAATTCTGTTGTTCCTTCTCCAAAGAAGGATGTTATGGATGAGTTAATTAAAAGCATGCGAGATCTCCATCTTAATTTAGCATAAATTAATTCTAAAGTAGAAAGGCTTGATGTTAAAGTAGAAGAAAGGGGTCGGTCAACCGCCCAAAGACCTGCACGAGAAGGCTTTAAAAGATGTTGCATTTCGTGTGATAGCCTTCAACATGACAAGAGGGAGTGCGGAGAATTCTGTGAAGCTGAAGCACAAAAATTAGTCTTTTGGAATGATGGTAAAATTCATGCAACCAAAACCGGGCTTCCTCTTGAGCCAAACTTTGGTAACGGCGGCATGAAGAAAAGATTGGAGGATTTGGCAACAAGAACAACCTATGCAGCTATTGATGCTGTAACTTATGGGTTGCAAATTGAGCCAACTAATGAAATTGTTAAAGCATGTAAAACTAATGCAAAATCTAAAGTGTGGACGCAGGCCTTGGAATGCATGGAGCAAGGCAAGGCAACTAAGGATGATTTAACCACTGCCAGTCAATGTATTCGAGGGAGAACCGTGGAGCCCCAAGAGGAACACCAAGGAAAAGGGAATTCTCATGCAAGAAAATCTATCTTGTAACATCAATAAGCTTTTTTATTAGGTTTTATATGATCACAATGAAGAAAAGAACACCAGGCACAACAAATCTTCATGCAGCATCATATAGATCTCCCACGGATTTGATAGAATCAACCATATTCTTCAATATCTTCACAAAATCCATAAATAGAACAAATAAAGCAAAGGAATACACCATCTTTGAATGGAAATACATCACATAGTATTCATCTTCAATATCTTCATAGTCTTTCTCAATCTCTCATATACAATCACTCTATTTTAGTAGAATTGGCTATCTCTGACTCTCTCTCTCTCTCTCCATCAATAATACATCATATCCTCATTACAATCTCTCATAATCACTCACAATAATCCTTCTTAGGTCGTGGATACCCCTCCCAAGAGGTATGTCTGATATGAAGAGTCACCAGAGCCACTACAGTGTCCTTTCATAGCTCACCACTGTCACTTCACTTCAGTCTTTACTTGAGTCTTCAGCAGCTACTTCTTTCACTTCTTTTAGCTCTTTTGCACTTGTATTCACCTCTTTCCAAGGCTAGAAAACTTTCCCAAGCTACACATACATTCTACATAACACCTATAGAAGGTCTATAGAACAGTCACAGTACAGTACCAGAACAAAGACAGTACACTTATAGTACAGAGACAGAAGCTCTACAGAAGATCTACAGAAGGTTACAGAAGGTCATCAAAACCTCATCACTCATACTTAAACCATTCCAAACTCTCAAAAACTATTCAATAAGCTTTTACAAGATCTCAATCTTCATCAATCATCAATCCATGCTTCATACAGAAGACAATCTAAACAAAACAGAAGCTACACAGAAGGTATACAGAACCAATCAGAACCTATCAGAACATCACAGAACCTCATATCTCCACTGAAAATCATCATGAACTTCCAAAACATAATCAATATCATCCAAAACACTCTCAAACCACTTCCAAACCAATCAATCATCTCATAAAATCAACCATTCAGCTCTCAAAAACAACAAAAATCAACCAAAAAACAGGTCATTTCAGCACTCAACATATCCCCACACTTAATAAGGAAGCGTCCTCGCGACCTAGGAAAAAGGGAATACAAGTTCATTCAAAAGCTCAATTCTGATCTTCAATACATCTTCAAAAACAGTCCATCCAACCACGATCCCAGCTTATAACCTGTATCTGATATAAAAAATACAACGAAAGGAAAACCCTTTATACATTAACACTTCTTATCAAACTAGAAATCACAACAAACTTGTAAAGGATATAAGAGGTTTCTTCTTCTTCTGCATCAGCATCTTCAACTATCCAACCACGACTCCATCACCACAATTCTCCAAAAATGTAGCTCACACGAAAGCCAATCGAATAGGCAACCACCACGATCTTATTACATAAATTAATCCACAACACAAACACTACACACAACACAACCATCTGAATGACTCCTCCAAAAAGAGAGATTTATCATTAAAAATCATCCACCATACATGGCAAAAGATATCAATGAAGATGATCCCTCTTGAAAGATTGGTGATTTCGGAAACGATCCATGAATAAGGATTCATCTACAAATGTCTTGGGAGGATTCTGAAAAAACTGAAGGCATCACATCCTTTCTAGCAGGACAAGGTATCTGCTAGGCAAACACAGGGCATGAAAATATAGGACATCCAACTGGTGGGATTCAATATTCACATTGACATTCATACAAAGTTTTGGAATGGCCTTTTGATCATTATGAGAATGCCTATGCATATACGCCAAGTACCAAGCAAAATGAGCTGTCAATCTCACCGAAGGATCCAGAGACTGTGAATATTGGTGAGCAAAATGCATATAGTTTTGGTATGCTTGACTGGCAGTTATCCATTCTCCTGGAATTATTGGCCAGTTTATCTGAGGTCCTGTAAGAGAATCATTCGAGCTCCATCCCCTTCTTCTGGAGATCTGATGATCAAACCCGTCATAGTCACTAACCAACTGAGGTGGTTGAGAGATAGAAGTGGCAGGAGATGGAAGTGGAATAAGGAAAAGTGGATGAAGAGATGGGTAGGCAAAATCATAAAAGGAGGAACAATTTAAAGAAGGAGTGGCTGAAAATTTTAGGGAATCACTTAGGAAGGGTGTTAACTGATAAATAGGAAAGGTAGAAGGTACATGAATGGATGGAGAAGGACATGGTGAAGAAGGGGAAAATACTCTATCCTCGATAAAAGAGCAGTCTGTAAATATGGGAATTTAAGAAAAAGATTGAGGTTGGAAAAGAAGGGGTAAGATTGTTGTGGAATTGGTTTGATAGAGGAAAAGATATATATCATAACGGTGAGCCATTTGTTGGTAATATAGTAGGGTAGGAACAGAAGGACCTAAGATAGATCTTCTCTGATAGGCATCAAAAAAGGTATAATCAAATGGATTATGTTTGGAAAGATAAGCTAAGAGATCCACCCTCAGTTTGTTAGTGCTCTGGACATAGGTAGGGGCTGTGTTCTGTCTTTGATTCAGGACCACAGAATCAATCATGGTATGCCAGGAATTATCAGGGCAAGTAGCCACTTTGGAGGAGTAACTCTGAAACATGTCATCTATGCACAACTCCAAATGGTTGACATACAAAGCAGCTTGTAAAACCACGTCTCCCATATACCAAGCCATATCCACTTCATCTGGAATCAACAAGTCTCCTCGTAGATACATATATGACATCAACATGGTATCAGTCATGACAGAATCTTCAAACACCATACGGACCACCTCTGTCAGCAACTCAGGAGACCAAGCCCCACTCCAACCATCCTCTAGAATAGGTAAATCCATCGTGGAAAGCTTCATGTAGAAGGCCAACTTCTGTAATTGATAGTGGACAAAAAAGGAATGATTTGGTGGAACATATTCCTGGAATTGCTCAAAAGAAGACCATAACAAATCCATTCGAGATTGCAATCTTTCCACTTTGTCCTGGAATAAGGGACATAAGGTAGCCTGTCTCTGAAGAGCTGCCGAGTCCTGCTGTGAGAGAGAAGGGATCAAGGGAACATGAGGGCTTGGAGGAACAGACCGTGACTTTGCCAGTTGATCTTGCAACTGCTTGATTTGGGAAGCTTGTGATTCCACTGTGTCATTAGCAGTTTGTAAGGCTAAAAGTTTGACATCTAAAAGAGTTTGGAACTCTTGTGCTTCTTTGGACATCCTCTCCTTCTCCTCTGAGAGGCTAGTAACCTCTGATTGAGCCTCTATTAACTGAATCTTCAAAGAAGATATCTCATCTCTTTGGGTTGCAATCAGTTGGATTTGTTGCTCCATCTGCTTAAACAAATCTACTAGGGTATCCTTAGAAGAGGCTAACTCGGATGTTGCCTTATGCAACTGGTCCTTAGACTGCATCAGTTCTTCATAAAAGGAAGTGTACAGCTGTTGAACACAGGCTGTCAAGCACTGACAGTTCAATGGAACTCTGAATGTCTTTACATAGGAAAGGAATGGCATCTCCCGATACTATACTATTCAGTGAGGGGACTGATATGTCCAACGAACCTTCTCGATGTGCTCTGAACAGGTTATTACATGTGAGATAACCAGGGAGATCACTGCCAGAGGTAGCAGGAATGGGGACTAAAGGAAAAACTGAAGGAGATTTTTCTGCTACCCGCTTCAAGCGTTTGCGCTGTATGACCAGGGGAGGTGGAGAATCCAAATCCTCTATATCAATGGGTTCTGACTCATCTGAAGGTGGAGGAGGAGGTACTGGATCAGATGGAGGAGGTGGAGGCACACTCTTCTATAAACCTAAGTAGGTCAAGAAGGCAGACAAGTACGATCCATAGGTGACCTTGGTAACATTGCCCCTGGTGACTTTGACGAAATGTTGATCCATCTTAGTGAGTAGGTAAGTGCTTCAATCAATAGCTACTCCTTTTAACACCATCCTTGAAGCTGTAAAGAGCTCTTTGGACAAGTAATGGGATGGCGTTTTTGCAGGCATATAAACCTGTCTTGGAGAAACTAATAGACCAACTTCCACATAGGATCAGTGATCATGGAAAAGGAAACTCCTGAAGAGTTGATCACTTTCTTAACATCCAGAATTTCCCTGGTCTGTTTTTGTAACAGCTTCAAAATCTCTTCGTTAGAGAAAAGCTGGCGAGTTGTAACAAAGGGTTCACCTTTGGAGGGAAGAGACAGAGCCTTCCGGAGGCCTCGAGGTGTCAAATTCATGGAAGTACCCTGGACCAGTCCCGACTTCTTGCTGTAGGAGGCCAGAAACTTGTCACACATCGATGGATCCTCTGGAAGCAATGGAAAGGAGGTAGCCACAAAAGTGGTGAGTCCCTATTGACTAGTGGGACATACTGGATAGGGGGAGGAGCGTGAGGCGCCATTCAGATGGTTACACACACACCACAACACAAACAATCAAAGAGAATGCCTGCAAAGCAACAGACAAAAACCAAGGATAAAATATCAACCAAAACGATAAAACGTGACTCGACCAACTATCCCCAAGCAAACCACAGCCTAGAAAAAATTCGACGTGACCTCTACACTTATGCGACCAAAAGCTTCATACTATGCAACATGCAAACACCCAAATCCCCGTATCAGGCAATAAAGAAAAAAAACTACACACCGTACCCTTAACCGTAACAAAGAAACTGAACCAAAACATAACAACAACCCACACATATCAAGACCACAACTTGGATAATCAGTTTTGACCATGAAAACAACTCCAAAGACTTTACGTACCCATCCCATGAAACGAGTTCATTAAAAAGGGGAAATAAGTGCAGTGAGGGGGAATTAATTTAATGAAAGGTTCATTTTAATAAATTATTAAGAAATGGGTGAATTTTTATTAAGTGATAAACCTTATTAAGAAAACGGTTGTTCCTTCTTAAAATTTTAATTACCAATTATTAGGTTGAAGTGGTGCAGTAATCCGAATCCCGGACTTCGATACCCAGACTGGGTCTCTAAATGCAAATTCATTTATTAAAAATTAAGGTGATGTGGAGCGTTTTTTTGCCAGCACGTGCTTTTGTGACGGGTGGTTCATTTTAATTAAAAATATTAAAGTGCCTCTTAAGCACACTTAGCACGTGCTAAGTGAACGACGAGTTAATTTTTAGTAAAAAAGGTGTGTTTAGCGCAAGCGCGCATGCCATGGTGGTGTTTAGGGTTCATTTGTTAAAAATTACTCGTGAGTTTTGGGGTAGCGAAAAAAAAGAGAGGAAAAATACCTGGTAGTGGGTGTATGTGAATGCAATGAATGCGCTCTTTTCAATCCCAAAAAGGTATCTTGATTTGTTCTAGATTTTTCAGTTGGTATTTTGAATGAAAGAGATTTTTGTATGAATTTAGGTGTAAAATGAAGTATTTTGACAGCTTAGAAAATATGCCAAAAATAAGAAAAAATGTTAATGGAATTTTTAGGAATTTTTTGGCAATTAATTTGGAATTTTTTTACAATTTTTAATGAGTTGTTTCATTTTTTGGGTATTTTTTAAAAGAATTTTGAATTTTAAAATGGTCTGAATTTGTTTTTTATTCTGAAATGTTCAGTTTAGAAAAATGTGGCAATTTACTGCATAAATATTGGGGATTTTTCAAGATTTTTCTATAATTTTTTTGTGAATTTTAAGTGTTTTTAATGATTTTTCAATGTATTTTGAAGTTTTTCGGGTTTTTGGAATTAAAAATCTGACAATATACCCAGAAATGGACTGCGTGGCAGCTGCGTGTGAACAGCCGGCTGCACACCACTGCACGAACCAGCTAACGCGCGTCCCCGTGCGTGAACATCCACGAACGGTCTCCCGCACACGAACCCGAACAATCACAATCAACCACACGTGTGTGTGTGTAAAGGGCTGAGAAAAGGGCCGTATGGGGGGTTGTCTGTTGTTGGATTGCGGCGGGTGGGAACAAGGGCTTGGAGGGGTTTTCGGTGGTGGGGTTTCTACGGGGGGTGAGGTTCTGCTGGTCTGCGGGGGAACAGTGGCTGGGAGGGGGGTGCTTTTCTGCGGGTGTGCCTGTGGAGGGGGGTTTAGTGTGTGTTTGGGCCTGGGGGGGAAGGGGGGCTTGTGTGGGGGTGGGTGGAATTTTGGTGTGCTTGGGTGGGGGTAGGGTGGAATTTTGGTGTGTGTGGGGGAAGGGGGGCTTAGGTGGGGTAATGGGGTGGGTTTGGTTTGGTGGGCACGTGGTGTGCAGAACAGGCAGGGGCGGCGGACTGGTGGACCATGAGGGCCACAGGCGGTGGCGGCGGCGAGGAGCACCCGGCGGCGGGGCACAGAGCGACAGTCGGCGGCGAAGGCGGATTCAGGGCGGAGGATGGCGCAACGTGGCAGGTGGCCCACGGGCGGTTACAGGGCGGCGCAGGAGGGCGGTGCGACAGGCGTCCCACGGGCGGGGACACAGGCCGTCAGAGGCGCCAGAGGGCGGGGCGATGCAGCTCGGGGCTGGAGGCACGGCGGCAGGGGCACAGGAGGCCACGGCGACAGGGGCACAGGAGCCACGTCAGCGGCAATCCAGGCGAGGGTGGGGCAGCAGGGAGCAGGGCGCTAGAGGGGCGGCTGGGAGGACTCAGATGGCGGCGTCCAGGCTCCTCGTGGCGGCGGCAGACAGGCTGCACGGCGGGCAGGGACTGCACGGGGCGGCCACGGGCGTGGAGGAGGGAGGGGAGGAGAGGAGCAGAGGAGGAGGAAAGGGAGGAAGGAGAAGAGGAGGAGAGGGAGAAGAAGGAGGGAAGGAGGATGAAGATGGAGGAAGAGGGGAGGGTGAAGGAGATGGAGGGGAAGGTATGCAGGAGGAGGGGAAGGAAAGGAGGAGGAGGGGAGGGGAGGGACACGCAGGGAGCGGGAGAGAGAAAGGTAGTTGGGGGGGGAGGGAGGGGAAAGGGGAGAGAGAAGGCTGGGGGTAGGGGGATAGGGAAGGGTGTGGGGGGGTGCCCAGGGGGTTGGGTGCCCAGGGGTTGGGTACCCATGGGAAGGGGGGGCTATAGGGGGGTGGTCAAGAAGGTAGGTGGGGGAAAGGGTGTGGGGGGGGTGCCTATAGCGGAACGGGCGGGGGGCCCATAAAAGAAAGGCGGACCCCCGTCTTGCGCGCATGCGCGGTGCGGGGTAAAAAAATTTACCGTGGCAGGATCGGAATAGTGCCGGGATGGTGGTACAAGGCACGCGGATGCGACCGGGGTGCGTGGAGGCACGGGAAATTGAAAACGGGCGCGTTCACGCGCAGGACGAGTCGCGCGAAAAAACGAAAAAAATATAAAAAATGAATAACTCCCAATCCGGTCATCAAAACGAAATGTCATAAAAACAAAAAGTGGGCAAGACGGTAGGGGGAAGACAGGGAAAAAGCGCAACGGGGGTTCCGAGGGGGGAGGAAGGGCGTTCACATGCAAAAAATAGGTCCAAAAACGCAATTAAAAATTAATATCGGAAGATCTGTGCATCGGAACAAGGTTCATGAAAAAGGAAAAATGTGCAAAAGGACGTGCTTGACAATCCTATAACGTCAAAACATAGTTCCGACTGAGATAAGACGCGTTCACGTGGGAAAAACCCAAAAAACAGACCCAAAAATAAAATCAAAAATTAATATTGGACGAACCGCTTGCCGGAATAACATGCAGTAAAAAGGAAACATGTCCGCAGGAAGGGGTGGAACAGGGTTCTCATGTCAAAACGCAGTTCCGATGGAAGTAGGAGGGGTTCACATGCGAAAAACACTAAAAATACACCCGAAAACACATTTAAAAATTTAATAATTAAAAATCCAGAAGTCGAAAGAGGGTGGAGGAAAAAGGAAAAAGGTGGGGGAAGGCACGGGGGACATGGCTGTCAAATCAAATTGGAATTCCAATGCAAACAGGGCAGGTTCACATGGAAAAAGGTAAAAAAGACACACGAAAAAGTCTTTAAAAATCACAAAATTAATATTGGACAAACCGTGCATCGAAATGAGACGGAGTAAAAAGGAAAAATGTCAGGCAGAAAGTTTTTGTCAGGGCTATGATGTCAGATCACGGTTTCGAAGCAAGAAAAGCGCGTTCACATGAAAAATCAGCTAATGGGCGCAAAATGCTTCAAAAATTAATAACGCGAAAACCGAGCACCGAAACAGGGGTAGGTAAAAAGTAAAAATGGTTAGTTCAAAGGGAGGAACAGGGCTATAAAGTTAGATTGGAAGTTCGTTGACCGTAGGATGCGTTCACATGGAAACACAGCAAAATAAGAGAAAAAGAGAAATAGAGGAGGAACAGCCCTAAGGGAGGGGTGACAGTGGACGGGTGGGTGGGAAGGGACCCCATCAGGGTAAAAGTAAGGCATGGCATAGAGGCATGAGCAGGTTGAGGCATATGCAAATGGGTATGCAATGTAGACGCGCAGGGACGCATCCCCACACGTAAAACCTTAACGGACAGGGTTAACCGAGCAACAGGGATCTAGGACCACATAACAGACCATCCACTAACGTCCCCACACTTAAAACATGAACGTCACTAAGAAACAGCAGGTATAGGGTTAGAAAAACGTAGCCCATGTTGTCGAGAATCAAGGTTGATTGTCGATGGCACGTCCTGTGTCGTTGTCGGCTGCTGCAGGAGGTACCAAGGTATCTTCACAGTACCCGTCCTTCATGGCAGGGACCACGCGATAGCACCCAGGGAGGTAGCTGGTTGAAGGAATCGCAGGAAATTTGTCGATTATGAGGAATGTTGCACTCAACTCACAATCACTCATATGGAATGAAAGAACTGTCACTCGCCCCATGACTAATATCACTCGAGGAATAATGATTGAAACCCAAATCTCGTGCCCGGTATAGAAATCGACAAGGGAATGGTGCAGAGGGAGTATGCCAGGGTGCACAGTTGAGGGTGCATCAGTGCATCCAACCCGGTTGGCATAAGTGCAAGGAGGAAGGCAAGGGAGCCTTACAGTGCAGTGTACAGAACAGGGTGATGTGTCCTGTGATGATGGTAAAGACGCATCCCGTGGGTGCATAGGGAAACGGGAACATACCTGACTCCAAGTGTCGTAACGTCCCTCAATCTCACCTCTTGGAAGTTGATTGAAGAAACACCAGTCACACTCAGCCCACCCTCTGTCTCACGCTCTGCTGATAGATACAGGAGGGCAGCCCTTTCATGAAACCCATTGATGTTATCCTCACGGTCACTTGTGCAAAGGTTGTATGCCTTGTGTGCATTTGATGGTGCAACTGTGCATCCCGCCCTGTGCCAGCATATAGTGCGAGAAGGAAGGCCAGGGAGCCTTATAGTGCAGTGCACAGAAACAAATCGTGCTTTGTGTATTGAGAGGCCCATCCCGTGCGTGCAACACTTCATTCACACTTCTCACCTCTCATTTGATTTGAAAGGAAAAGACTGGTCTCTCGGCCCACCCTCTGTCTCACTCTCTGTTGATAGTTACAGAGGGCAACCATACTCACTTTCCCATCCGGTTAGGATGAAAGATCACGTCACTCAATTGTTTGTCGATGAAGATCGCGTTGTCGGTTGTTGTCATCAAGATGTTGAAGATGAGGCATACCCAGGGAGGTAGCCATCAAATCGAACGTTGAGTTGGATAGGACATGTCGTCTGCTAGAGGACAATTAGACGCTCTCCAGAGAGACCCAGGACAGAGCATACCAAGGGAGGTAGCTTCGGAACTGGATCCTGGAAATTTCAATTGATGAATCCACTTTCTGGACTGCTGGGTGTTGCCACCTTTTCCACAGCCAGCTTCTTGCCCAAGGGTGTTTACCACCTTTTCTTGGAGCGAGGCCTGCTATGACAGGGAATTGCTTCCTTTTCTCCCATAACAGATTTTTTTTATTTTCTTTTTTTTTCTCTTTTCTTTTTCTCCTACTCCCGAGGGTGTTTCCACCTTTTCTCGAAGAATAGGTCGGCATGACAGGGACCTAAGTCCTTTTCTCCCATGACCGATATTTGTTTTCTTTTTTTTTCTTTTTTTTTTCTTGTTTTTCGACTTAAGCAAGGGAATGGTAGAAATACCATTTGTCAGAACCCACCTGGACAGAGCCATTAGGGTTGACAGCAAGTACCTTATATGGGCCCATCCACCGATGTTGAAGCTTGCCAGGAAACTTGCCAAATCGTGAATCATAGACTAGGACCAAATCACCTTCCTTGAACTCCTTGTGCTTGATGAAGCTGTCATAGTAAGCCTTACGTCGAGCTTGCGTGGCTTCCATGCACTGTAGAGCCATCTTGCGAGTTTCGTCCAAACATTCCAAGTGCAAGAGACGGCGTTGCAGTGAATCATCATCCCCCCAACGCTCTTTGATAGCCACTCTCAAAGAGGGTAATTCCATTTCAATAGGGAAAACAACTTCTATACCATACACCAGCTGGAAGGCTGTCTGTCCTGTTGCTGCTTTATGGGAGGTTCTGTATGCCCAAAGGGCCTCTGTAAGTGGATCATCCCAATCACGATGATGTGCGGCAATCGTTCTTGTCAGAATCGAGCAGAGGATGTGATTGGTGACTTCGACTTGGCCGTTGGCTCTGGGATAATAAGGAGTGGACTTGCGATGGCGGATCTTATATAGCTCTGTCAACTCTTCCATGACTTTATTAATGAAATGAGTGCCTCTGTCACTTACCAGCTCTAAGGGACTGCCAAAACGGGTGATGATATTCTCGTACATGAACAGGGCCACGCTGTTACCATCGTCCCGCTTTAGGGCTTTAGCTTCACACCACTTTGTGACATAATCCGTACATACGAGGATGTATCTGTTCTGTTTCCTTCTAGTAGGAGGATCGATTGGGCCTACGAAGTTGATGCCCCACTTCTCAAACGGCTTCAAAGGAAGGATAGGTTGCAGTGGCATGGCACTTGTCTTGGTAGGTTTCCCCATTCTCTGACAAGCATCACATCTTTTACAGTAATCATAGGCATCCTTGTGAATGGTAGGCCACCAGTAACCTGCTAAGAGAGCTTTCCTGGCTGTAGCTTCTCCTACAAAGTGGCCTCCACATGGCTCGTCATGGCAAGCCTTCAAAACAATCCCAATCTCATCTCCTGCAACACATCTTCTGAGCACTTCATCTTTGCCTTTCTTGTACACTGCACCGCCTAACAAGGTGTAGGGGGCTGATTCCAACATAAGCTTCTTCCTTTCCCGACTAGAAATGCCAGGAGGGTACTGTTGGGTTGCCAATAGATTGGCAATGTTTGCATACCAGGCGGTTATAGTTTCTACTAGGAATAGGGAAGCATCAAGGAGGTCTGGATCATCCTGCTCCTCGTCTACAGTTTGTGGGATACGCGACAGATGATCAGCCAGAACATGGGAACAACCAGGTTTGGTAATTACCTCAAAGTCAAACTCCTGGAATAGAAGGAGCCATCTCATCATTCGTCCTTTCACATCCGCTTTGTTCATCAGGAAGGATAGGGCCTCATGATCCACATAAAATTTAAGTGGGTAGATAGGAGGTAGTGGCGGAACTTTTCTAAGGCAAACACCATTGCCAAGCACTCCAGCTCTGTCACTGTATAGTTCCATTCCCTATCAGTGACTTTTCGGCTTGCGTAATAGATGGGTTGATCCAGCTTCGAGAAGCCCTTCTGGCAGAGAACTGCGTCTAAGCCTTCAATAGATGCATCAGTGTGTACATGAAACTCCTTCGTCCAATCAGGAGGTTGCAAAATGGGTGCCTCAATCAGACACTGCTTCAGAGTGTTGAAGGCTATGTCACATTCGTCCATCCAAACAAACTCTGTATCTTTCCTCAAAATCTTGTGCAAGGAGGTTGCCTTTGTTGCAAAATGGGCTATGAACCTTCTGTAGTAACCCACATGGCCTAGGAATCCCCTCAACTGTTTGAGGTTGGTGGGTGCTGTCAGAGCTGCGATCTTTTCGATCTTTGCAGGGTTTGTTGATATTCCTTGTGCAGAGACAATGTGGCCCAACAGAACTCCAGAAGAGACCCCAAAGATGTATTTGTTGAGGTTGAGGGAAATCCCATACTCCCGGCATCGTTAAAGCATTGTTCCAAGTGTCCCCAGTGTTCACGGATCAAACTATAGGCACAGAAGTCATCCAAATATACCTCAATAAAGTCGTGCAGATGATTTTGGAATGCGGCCATCATGACTCGCTGGAAAGTAGCAGGGGCATTGCAAAGTCCAAACGGCATCACTCGATAAGCGTAGGTCCCCCATTCTGTGGTGAAGGTTGTTTTGGATTGGTCTTCTTCTGCTATTTGCACTTGGTTGTATCCGTTGAATCCATCCTGAAGGGAATAAAGCTCATGTCCTGCCACTGTGTCCAACAGTTGGTCTGTGAAAGGAATCGGAAAGTGATCTTTCTTCATCTTGGAATTCAACTTGCGAAAATCCACACATATACAAAGCTTGCCATTCTTCTTGGGTACAACCACGATGGGTGAAACCCATTCACTATTTGCCACTAGATAGATGAACTCGGCTTCCAGAAGCTTCAGGAGCTCTGCTTTCACCAATGTGGAATAATTCGGGTTCATTCACCTCTGTCGTTGCCGTACTGGCTTGGCATCAGGCTCCAAGTCAATATGATGCTGACATATTGTGGGATCAATCCCCTTTAGGTCTTTGTATGACCACGCAAACACGTCCAAATTCTCTTTCAACAAGTTGTACAAGGTTGACAATTCCTCTTCTGGTAGGCTGCTATCCACCTTCAAATGGCGTTCAGTGCCATCTGCATCCACAAAAGTTAACTGCCTTTCACCTTCGACTTCACGGATGAAGGTCCCGCGGACTGCTTCTGGATACAGATCCGACTCCTTCAAGGGAGTGGTGTCCTCTTCTGATGTCCCACTAGAACCAACTTCTTCTTTTGGTGGAGATTTAGGTTGCTCCTTGAGATGTTGGAATGGGATTAGAGTCGTTTTGGGTGTGATTTCACGATTAGTTACCTCTTGGCTTGAAGACTCATCTTCTGATGACACGTCTAGGAACATCACATAACAGGGACCCTCTGATGCCTGTTGGGTTTGTGGGACTGGTGCGTGTTGACACGGTGCATC
Source organism: Lygodium microphyllum (assembly GCF_053477565.2). Taxonomy (NCBI): domain Eukaryota; kingdom Viridiplantae; phylum Streptophyta; class Polypodiopsida; order Schizaeales; family Lygodiaceae; genus Lygodium; species Lygodium microphyllum. The sequence continues at coordinate 178,088,714 of NC_141136.1, read as the reverse complement.
ATCATCATCTTTCTTTGGCAAGGATGGTTGAGGGCGGCATGAGCCACTGCTGAAAGATGGCTTATTCTTCTTTAACCATTTCTTATAAAGATTTTGCATATGAGAAGATCCATTTACCAGACCAAATGGTACCATCGCCATTCTGTCCCACAGCATGAGCTCATCTGCTTTTGATGCCTGTGGAACTTCTTCTTCATATGTATCCTCTTCGGATGGGATAGATTCTTCCATCTCGCGTTCATAACCTTCTTCTTCTATATCATCTCCATCCTCTTCTGTCTCTGTCTCTGTCTCTGTCTCTGGCTCTGGCTCTGGCTTTGTCTCTGTCTCTGTCTCTGTCTCTGTAGGAGCTCTGTAAGAGAAGAACAGGTTCTCTGTTTCATCTTCTGCCTCTGTCTCTGGCTCTGCTCTGGCCATGTAACAGGGAGAGCAGTACATCCATGCTTCTATTTCACTGTCAGAAGTGATTTCGGAAATCGTTCCTGGTTCAGGCAGGAAGTATTCACCCATTGACAGGGACTTTGCATCTTTTGGAAGTTGGCTTACAGTATCCACTATTAAGGAACGTGCCACTGTTTTCTTGGGAAGGATCTGTTTGACAGCATCTTCGTCTACTGATGTTCCATCTATAGACTCATTAGGGGAGTCAGAAGATAATTCCAAGGAGGTGGATCCATGCCCTTTTTGAGCACCATATAGCTTCAACACCACTTTATTAGGTCCTCTACCCAAGATCAAGGTTCCTTTGAACCAATCCGTCCTTGCTCTGGCTTCAAAAAGCCATGGTCTGCCCAGTAATACAGAGGGTAGGATGTACCATAAGAGTTTGGCTTCACCACCAGATAGGTTAGCCAATAATCTTTTCCAGCCACTGTAGTCTTCACATATGGGAGAATGCCCAAAGGCTTGATTCTGCTCTGATCCACTAGTCTGATGAGCCATTGGGTTGGTTGCACACCTTGTAGGCCTAGATCCTTCATTGTCACATCCGTCATAATGTTCACTGATGACCTACCATCAATCAGTGCATTTGCAATAAAGCAGCCTTCTATCCACACGCCAATCTCTGGGGTACCCGGATCTAAGAAGGCATTAGCCACATCCACTTCTTTTACAGGCTTTGAAGCTTTGTTGGAATTTGTTGCTATTGAGGGAGCAATTCTTAAGCCACGTCTTCTTGTTAGTATACTTTTGAACCTTTTGCGGCAACTGGGAGACAACATCAATAATTGTCGGAATGTGAGGTTTGGTTTAAAGGTATCTAGATCTCTGACCAGATCGTATTCCTTAATAGGATCCACTGGCTTCTCTAACCGGTTAGGGAATGGGGCAACACCCATTTTCATTTTCCTTGTTTCTTCCAACAGGGGCATCATGGGAACTTCTTCTGCCACTTATGGCACTTCCTCCTCATCTATCTCCTGGACCTCTGGTCCAGCCTCTGTGACTCTCTGTGGCACTATGGTGCTCTGTATGGCACTGTCAGGCTCTGTTCTGTTCTGTTCTTTTGGTGGAAGATTGAACTTCACTGTTCTGGCAGGAGGATTATTTTCTTTCTGGATAGGTGGTTCCTTCTTCTTTGCACGCGTGATGGCAGCAACTTCCAATTCCACTAAATTGGAGGTAGGCTCTTGGGCCTTGGCTGGGACTATCAGTAGCACTGTTTTTCACTGGGGCTGGGCTTGGACAGTCTTTTGCAGTGTGGCCTTCTCCTTTGCATCGACTGCATAAGGGCTTGTAATCCACTGACCTTCTGGGATTTGGACAATTTGGTGAAATGTGTCCCTTTTCTCCGCATCTGTAACACTCCATTTCTGATCTCTGACCACCGCCAGACTGTCTTCCTCTGTAACTTTGGGATGGAAATCTTCTTGGTCCGAAATTAGGACCAAACTCTCTAGGCTTGGGTCCAATATCCTGTGTTGTCATTTTGGATTCCACCTACTGCAGGACCGTCTTCAAGACCAGGACCAGATTGACAGATGGAGGATGCTCAAAAGAGAGAAAAGAGGCAAGAGCCTAGAGAGAGAAAGCAACCAGGGTTTAGATTGATGTCTGATATTGAGACATCTACAGACATGAAGAAAATCTTTAATGATAAGATACTTAGCAGTGAGGTGACTTTCACTATTTCTGAGATTTTGGGCATCTCAAAAAGAGAGTTTCAGGATCAATTTCAGGAGGTTTTGAAGAGGAAAAGACATGCATTGTCTACCACTGATACACAGGGAGTTTTGATTGGGGAGTTGGATGAGGATGAGGATGAGGTTATGGTTGAAATGCTTCTGTTTTTCCGCAGGTAGAGAAGAGGGTTCAGCCTATGCATTATGCTGAAATTGATGAGCTTGTCATGATACCGCGTAGTCACTTTTCGTGGAGCCATTGGGCTAGGGCAACTACAGAGACGATGGTAAAGATTGGAGAGAAACAGGTGCCTTATGTTGCATTGGTGGATCATGGTTCAGAGATTAATCTCATAGTTCGTGGAGTTTATGAGAGTAACAGATGGCCTATGGATGTAGGGCATGGGTGGCGTATGAGAGCCGCCAATAACACTGCAGGTGATTTGTATGCTGCTTGTCCTAGTGTCAAGGTTTCTATTGGTGATGTAGAGGAGGATTTTCATTTCTTTGTGCAGGATTCATGCTCTTATCCTATAATTCTTGGATAGCCATTCATCAGAGAGATGCGTATGGAAACAAAGGTCATGGATGATGGATCTGCTTATGCACGGATTCGCAGTAAAGATGGTATGAGAGCAGTTCAATTTATGACTGTATGTGTGAACAATGTTAGAAATAGGGATACTCTTAGAGATGCACCTTTGCCCACTGTGAGGGATTCGGGTTTTCATTAGGTACCACCGTTTCGCGAGACGACGGTGGTACATAGGAGAGGAGATTGGAGTTCTCGCCTCCTGGCAGCGGTGTTTTCTCCTCCGGTTTTGTTGGGATTTCAACAAACAGTTCGATGAGTTATCAGAAGACTTCTAGGTTGCCTAGAGCTGCCAGGCAGTATATATGCAGGAAGGAGAAAAATTTGAAAAATGTAGGAATTTTGGAGGATGATGAGCACATAGATGGGATGTATGACAGTGTGATTTGTGCAGATACGATGACAGAGATGGGAGATATGCTGAAAACTGATATGCAAAATTGTCACAGTAATGTGTTAGTGCAGTCCCTGGACATGTTTCATGAAATTGCAGATTTTGTGTCACAGATTGAGTCAGAGGCTGAGGTAACTCAGCAAAGAGTGTTGAGTGCTGAAGAAATTCAGCAAACAGAGTTTCCAGCTGGTTATGATCAGCTTTCAGAGATACAGAGGGCTGAAAATTTTCAGCCAACAGAGTTTACTACTGGAATATTTTAGCATTCAGAGTTTGGGGCTGTTCCTATGCAGTCCATAGAGCAGAGGGCTGAGGATATTCAGCCATTGGAGTGCAGAATTGCTGATTTACAGCAAGATTTATGTAATGCAGAAGAGCATAATGAAGCCAGGGTTGACACGAAATACAAAACTGTGGATAAGAAGGTGAAGCCGGTTGCTGTATCGCTTCCACCTGACAGTGATCAGTAAATAGAGAGGGCTGCTAAACAACAAATTTTGAGGAATCCGGAGCATATTGGTCATAAATTTTCAGCAGAGACTCTTGCTGAATTGAAAATTGGAAATGGTGATTTCTTGCTACCCATAGAGAAGCAATGCTTTCAGGAGATGCTTGAGCGTCATGGAAGGGGATTTACTTTTTTCCTGCATGAGATTGGATGTGTGAATCCTGATATTGTTGCTCCTATGGTCATTTTTACTATTCCTCATATCCCATGGAATCTCCGACCTATTCCAGTGCCTAAAGCACACTTGCCAAAACTGATTGATTTATTGAATGAGAAAATCAGGATGGGAATCCTTGAGCCCTCATCTGCAGCATACTCAAACAGGTGGTTTACAGTTCCAAAGAAGAATGGTACTCTCCGATTTATTCAGGACATGCAGCCAGTGAACAGAGTTACTATCAGGAATGTTGGTATAGGTCCAGTTGTGGATGAGTTTGCAGAGGCATTTGCTGGACATGCCATCTATTCTTTAGGTGATTTGTATTCAGGGTATGATCAGTTTCAGCTGGCTTTGGAAAGCAGGGACATAACCACCATGAGAACTCCTATTGGGCTTGTCAGGATGTGTACCTTGCCTCAAGGTGCCACTAATTCTGTTGCGCATATGATGAATGCCATGCATAAGGTTCTTCGTGATTACATACCTCAGCTTACCATGCCTTTCTTGGATGATGTGCCCATTAAGGGGTGTGCAGAAGAAGAGAAGAATGAGAGTCTAAATGAGCAGGGATGCAGATACTTTGTGGCTGATCATATTTCAGCATGTGAGAAGATTTTGGCCAGGTTAGAAGAAGTGAACTTGACACTTTCAGGGCAAAAATCTGTTTTTGGAGTGAATGAGGTTGTCATTGTTGGGCATATGTGTGGATATTATGGCAGAAAACCCTCACCTGATAAGGTGAAAGCTATAGATAAGATTGCGGAGTATTGTTCTACTACTTCAGAGGTACGGAGATTCATTGGAGCTTGTGTGTTTTATATGATTTGGATACCTCATTTTGCACACATAGCAGATTGTTTGTATCAGCTGCTTCGAAAGGGGTAGAAATTCTATTGGGATGAGAGCCACACTAGAGCCATGCAGAAATTGAAGAAGTTATTGCAGAATGCTCCTACTCTCAGGAAAGCGAATTATAATTGTGAAAGGCCTATTGTATTGACAGTTGACACTAGTCCAATTGGCATAGGTTGGGATGTGGGTCAAGATGATGCAGATGGAAATAGGTATGCTATTCGGTTTGGGGCGAAAGTCCTAAACGAGAGACAGAGGAGATATCCGCAAATCAAGAGGGAGCTACTGCGGATTGTTACGGCTCTCAAATGTGACAAGGAGTACTTTATTGGAGCTTCAGTTGTGGTAGAGACAGATTGCTTGCCATTGATTGGTATGATCACGAGTTGCTCTACTCCGGATATAGCCATGCTGAGATGGATTGCATACATCAAGTCATTAAATCTGGAATTTAAACACAAAGCAGGGAAGGATAATCCAGTGGCAGATATGTTGTCTAGAGCCAGATATGATGATGAGGAGACTCTACTTGCAGAAGAGGATGATGCAGAAATTTCAGCCACTATGGTTGATCATGTTTGTCATGTCTATGATATTGTGGCTTTCATAGAAGAACTCTATGTTGGAGATTGGTTGCAGATTGGCAGGTACCTTAGTACACTAAGCAAAAGAGATGAATGGAGAGATGAAGAGTTCAAGAAGATCAGAAGGAAAGCCTATGGTTATTTTCTCAAGGACGGATTTCTTTGGAAGCATACGATGAAAAGAGGCGGATTACCTTTGCGGGTTTTCTGCGATAGAGAGACACAGTTACAGGTGATGAGGGAGTTTCATGAGAGTCCTTGGGCTGGTCATAGAGGAGTGTGGGCTACTTATGAGAAAATCAAGGAGAAATATTGGTGGAAAGGCATGTATAGAGATGTTTCTCACTTTGTTGAGACTTGCAGAGACTGCCAGATGTATTCAGTAGTGCGTCATTGAGATGAGCTTCATCCGACCTATCCGCTATGCATTCATTATAAGTGGGTAGTTGATTTGGTTACCATGCCTATGGGTCTATGGCAGATGAGATACATTGTTTTGGCTAGAGAGGATCTCACCAATCATGTTGAGGGCAGATCTTTGAGAACGAAGACCACTAGTGCAGTGTGTAAGTTCTTATTGGAGGAAATTTTCTACAGGTATGGTTATGTGGGTAAAATTACTGCGGATCGTGGTGAATTGGATGCAGATGAAGCTAGGGAGTTTTTCTCTCAGCTAGGAATCAAGTTGGCTCTAACCACAGCATATAATCTAGAGGGAAATGGAAAGAGTGAAAGAGGGCATCCGCCGATAGTGAAAGCATTAGCCAAAGCATGCAGAGGACGAATTGGAGAATGGCTGAGACTTCTACCATTTGCTTTGCGGGCTGATCGTACGACTCATAGTGTTATCACATGATATATGCCTGCAGAGTTGATGTATGGTCAGAAACCTGTTATGCCGACTGAGACTTGTGCTTTGACTTGGTCAGTTTTACCTTGGCAGGAGGATTTGACGAGAGAGGATCTCTTGGCTCTTCGGATTCGACAGTTGGAAAGGAGACCTGAGGATATTCAGCTAGCTATTGACAGGTTGAAGGTTGCTAGACTAAGGAATAAGGACAGGTTTGACAGCAGGCATCACTTGCAGCCTAGAGGAATAGAAGAGGGAGATTGGGTATTGGTCTTTGATAGCAGCCTTGAAAATCAGCATACTGCACTTCGGAAGATGGTGAAAAGATGGTTTGGGCCATACATAGTCAGACATGTCTTTGATAATGCAACATATGAGCTGACATAATTGGATGGGAAAGTGCTTAGAGTGCCTATTGCTGGAAAAAGAATCAAGATTTTCAAGAAAAGAGATGATGAGGATTATGCATTGGAAGAATTTTCAAGAGAAGAGCAATGAGAAGAAACTTCAATGGAAGAAACAAATGATATGACAGATAATCTTGTTGATCTACCGGAAATGCATAATGAAGAGATTGATCTGTTTGTGAAGCTTGATGATAACGATCATGGGTAGTTGGCCCATCCGGAGGATGCGCAGGATTAGAGGGGGTGGATGTCGTATTGCTGCGCATTCGAGGTGTGAAAACCACCCAAAAGTTGTGTGTGTGATTTGATACTTTGTACATACTTAGTTGTTATGTTTGCTCTTTCATTCTATGCTGAAGACGGAGAAGAACAAGGAGTTTTTGGTAGACTGGTAACTCGAGATGTAATCTCATGGGCTACACTTATTTCAAGATATGCCGATTATGGGCTTTGTGAGGAAGTACTAAACTAATTCCAAGAGATGCAAGTCGAAGTACATTGGTGGATATGTTTGCCAAATGTGAGAGCTTGCTTGATGTTTAGCACACCTCAGAATGGTGCAATATAGCTGGTAGGAGCATCAAGACAGGCTTGATTGCGAGTGTCATTGTATCACAATGGACTTGGGCAGCTACTATTTTGCAAAGCTCTAATGTTACATGGGAGTATGGTGTCAATGGCCCTTTCTGGTATGTGAGTGAGACGACAATTCAGGTGCTCCTTTTTGGAGTACTTGCCATTGAAATCAAACGGAAGGCATCATCAGCACATACAGTTGGTGAGATCGTGCGTCGGAGGTGGGGTTTTTTGGTGCACATTGTTGTTGCTGGTGTTTGTTTTGCCCACTTCACTGAGACGGATACGCATAGTAGTAGCATGTTTCGGCTTCTATAGGCCTCATCGTCTTGATTGCTTTGGTGGACCCTCCCCCCCCAAGACAAGTAATAGTGCTATTTCAGGTGGCAGTACAGCACTGTTTAATTTGCCTTGAAGGGGCAAGTTGTGTACATGCTATGCCAACCTTTGATTGGAGATTGTGCTATCCTTGTTACTCTCCATTTATAATTGCTAAAGATGGAGGCTGCTTTTTGATAGGTTCAATTTGCGTGTGTATGGGAGAAGAAAAGGGCCACTAATCCGGTAAAAAGGGAAAGAAAAGGGTGGCTAAAAACAAGGGAGGGAAAAAGCAGATTAAAAAAAAAAGCAAGGAAGATTCGGCAGTTCAAGGACAGGAAGGAAGAAAGCATTGGAAAGGATCGACGAGAGAAGACATTGGAAAAAAAAACGCAGAAGAACAGGGGAGGAAGAGCAAAAAAACAAGAAAATGGGCAAACACTGCTGCTAACAGAGGTGACGGATGATAAGGATGCTGCTGGGAAAAGGGATCGAATGAGGAAGCTCGGCCAAGAGACGAATGATGGAGCTCACAAACGACGATGATAGAAGACGTTGTGGGGATGACACTTGAAGAAGGGGGGAAAGAAGTAATAAGGAATGAGAAGAACAGGGGAGACGGAAGGTTATGCAGTCGAAGATGAAGGACAAGAAGACGGGACTGAGGAGAGGAGCGACAAAGCTGTTGCAGTACAAAGAGAGATTAAAGGAAAACAAAGAAACCGAACGAAGTTGCAATGATGGAATGTAGCAGAAGAGAAGGAAGGTGATGAAGTCGAAGATGAGAGCCGAAGTCGACGACGATCGACAAGAGCTGCAGAAGACGACGGAGGAGGAGTGTTAAAGCTGCGGACGTGGTCCTGAAGATGAGGATGAGACTGTTGACGAAGTGGACGGCATTTATGGAGGACAAACATCTGGTATTGCTGAAGGCGAAAGAAAGCCGATGATGTTCTCTGATCTACAGAGGACAACGTTGCTGAAAAGAAGGACAAATACTATCATTGACGAAGCTCTAGAAGATTAAACGATTGAAGGTGATCAAAGGAGATTGACAATTCTGCCCGTGGTTCATGGAGTGGATCATCTGATGGGACGCCATATCGTTACTTGTCTATGACAAACAATAAGTGCTCTTTGTTCTGGAGTGCTGTGCTGCTTGGTTCAAATAGTAGTCCAGGGTGCAGATTGATGCCTATTGGAGTTGTCAAATGTTGACAGAAAAAGGGTAACTGTGATATTAAGCAGATTATGGTGATATTGTTTCTTATTGAAGGTGATCGTTTTCAGTTTATGCAATGTCTGTGGGAACCTACAGTAAAGTTCAATATGAAAAGGGAATGGTCATCTACAACAACGATGAAGCATCACTTCTTCCTTATATGATGACAACTCTATGACTTGCTTATGCTGCCAGAAGCAAATCTTGAAATGCAGAAGCATCGTAGCAAATGGATGAGCTCAAGAACGACCAACAAATTTTAGTGGAGGAACAGAGATGGGAAATATGGTTGGATCAGTTTCATATACATGCACCATGGAAAGACCTTCAAAAAGCCTTGCAAGCCTTATGAGAAGAAGTGGTTTGTTGTTTTGCTGAAGCTTATTATACACACAACATTGGGTATCCTTTAAAAAATCTATGAAATCACGTTCATTGTCATTACACTGTTCTTCAGTACCTGTCAAAAAACAGGTGGTTTCTACGAGTTGTATTGCAGTCATATCAGGCCTGAACTAAAACTAAGTGTTGCTGGACATGATTGATGAAAATATTCTTTTGCTCAATGCACATTATGTCGGAGTTGCTGTTGCAGATTTGTATTCATTCACTTGATTGATCTTCCAACTTGAAATTAATCAAGGTCCTCTGTGGTTGCGACATTGCTTTCACAAACCCTTCGACATCGGATGTTGATGCATTCCATACTTTTTCACACTGTCTCCTCACAACATCATGACATCCACCCCCTCTGAACTAGCACATCCTCCGGTATGTGCCAAAATCCTAGTTGTCACCGGATTCTGAGTGCTCCTCATCCTCTGCAACCATATCCTTTACTTCTTCATCTTCCATATCTTCCTCGCTAGCCCCTCTATCATGGCCACTATTTTCTTCCAATGTTGGCAACTCATAGGCAATAGATTCCCGCCTTTTGAATAATTTGATTCTTTTCCCTGCTACTGGAAGTTTTATGGTTGTCTCATCCAGCTCATTTAATGCATAAGTAGCATTATCAAACACCTGTCTTACCACATAGGGTCCAAAGCATCTTTTGGATACTTTACGCATGGCACTATGCTGGTTATCTAAACTGCTATCATAAACCAATACCCAATCCCCATCTTGTATGGTTCTTGGTCTTAGTCTATGTTTTTTGTCAAACCGTTTCTTGTTATGTATCCTTGCTGCCCTTAACTTTGCAATTGCTGCCTCTATGTCTTCTGACTTTCTTTCCAACTGTCTAATGCGTAAGGCCAACAACTCCTCTTGATTCAACTCCTCTTCCCAAGGTAACACACTCCATGTGACTGTCATCTCTTCTATCGTCATGATAGGTTTTTGACCATACACTAATTCTGTAGGCATATATCCTGTAACAGCACTATGAGTTGTTTTGTCAACCCACAAAGCATAACGGAGCAATCGTGGCCACTCTTTTATCATCTCTCCACATGCTTTTTCCAATGCCTTCACAATAGGTGGATGACCTCTTTCACTTTTGCCATTTCCTTCAAGGTTATAGGCTGAAGTTAAAGCAAGATTTATCCCCAACTGTGCAAAGAAATCATGAGCTTCATCTGCATCCAACTCACCCCTATCTGCTATAATTTTTCCCACATAGCCATATCGACAAAAGATCTCTTCTAAGAGAAAAGTACATATGGCATTTGTTGTCTTAGTATGTAGAGCTCTCCCTTCCACTTGATTAGTCAAGTCTTCACAAGAAAGCACAATATACCTCATTTGCCAAAGACCTGTAGGCATTGTGACCAAATCCACCACCCACTTAAAATGAAGAGACAATGGATATGTGGGTTACAATCCATCCCGATGTCTCACAGTTAAATACATTTGACATGTGGTACATGTTTCCACAAAGTGAGCAACATCCTTATACATACCCTGTCACCAATATCTTTCTTTGATTTTTGTAAAAGAACCTGAAACACCTCTATGACCAGCCCACAAGCTTTCATGAAATTCTTGCATAACAGTTACTTGTGAAGCTCTATCACTCAAAACTCGCAATGGCATACCCTGTTTCTTTTTAGCATGTTTCCATAAGTATCCATCTTTTAAAAAAAATCCATAGGCTTTCCTCTTGATCTTCTTAAACTCCTCATTTGACCATTCATCTCTCTTTGTTAATGTACTAAGATATTGACTAATTCTCAGCCACTCTCCTGCATATTTGTCTTCCAGAAACACTTCTACACAAGATGTAAAACATTTAAAGTGTCTTCTCTTTGTTGTCCAAGCTTTTGTTAATGCTATAGCAACACCTTGCATTGCTAAATTCACTCTTGCAACATCATTTTCAGCCATAAGAAAGTCATCTTCTTCCTCATCCATCATCCCATCTTCATTCTTATAACGTGCTCGAGATAACATGTCTACCACTAGGTTATCTCTTCCTACAATATGCTAAATTTTAGGGATCAAAGATTTAATGTATGCAATCCACCAGAGCATAGCAATGTCCGGGGTAGCACAACTAGTAATCATACCCAATACCGACAAACAATCAGTCTCAATGACTACATGAGCACCCATAAAATAGTCCTTATCACATTCAAGGGCTGTCACAATTCTCCATAATTCTCTTTTTACCTGTGGATATCTTCTCTGTCGTTCAGTCAATACTTTTGCACCAAACCCTCATCATCTTGCCCAATTGCCCATCCAATCCCGATTTGGCTTGTATCAACAGTAATAATGATAGGATTTCCATGTGAATAGTCAACCTTTCTCAATGTAGGAGTAGATTTTAAGAGCTGGTTCAATTTCTTCATTGTTTTCTGATGCTTCCTTTCCCAATGAAATTTTTGACCTTTCCTTAGAAGCTGATAAAGAACATCGGCTACATGTGCAAAGTGAGGAATCCATATCAAATAGAACACACATGCACCCAAGAATCTACGCACCTTTGATACATTCATGCATACATCTTGCATTCTATCAATCCCATCTATTTTTGCTGGTGATAGTCTTCGCCCATAAGGCCCACACATATGCCCAACAATCAAAACCTCTTCAACTCCAAAGACAGACTTTTGTCCAGAAAGAGTTAAATGCACCTCTTCTAGACGTGTCAAAATCCTCTCACAATCCACAATATGATCTGCAACAAACTCTCTGCATCCATGAGCATCCATCTCTTCATTCTTTTCATCCACTGCACACCCTTTGATTGGAACATCATCCAAGAAGGGCATAGTCAATTGTGGTATAAAATCCCTGAGTACCCTATTCATAGCATTTGTCATGTGTGCCACTAAGTTTGTTGCACCCTGTGGGAGAGTACACGTCCGTACTAGCCCCAAAGGAGTCTTCATGGTTGTGATATCCCTGCTTTCAATTGCAAGCAGAAACTGATCATAACCTGAGTAAAGATCACCCAATGAATAGATCGCTCTGCCTGCAAAAGCCTCTGCAAATTCATCAACCACGGGACCTACACCCACATTTCTTATGGTCACTTTATTGATCGGTTGCATGTCTTGAATAAATCTCAAAGCCCCATTCTTTTTGGGCACAGTAAACCAACGATTTGAGTATGGGGCTGAAGAAGGCTCCAAGATCTTCATGCGAATCTTTTCATTTAGCAAATCCATCAGCTTTGGCAAGTAAGCTTTAGGCATTGGAATAGGCCTCAAGTTCCATGGTACATGTGGCAAAGTAAATATGACCATAGGAGAGACAACATTTGGATCCACAACCTATTTCACTTGGTTGAAATGCAAATGCCTTCCCATGTCTAGCCAACATCTACATAAAATAGTTTCTCTCAACATGTAAAAGAAACCCTTCTACACCAACTTTCAATTCTTGTAATGTTTCAAATGTAAATTGATGACCTATATCTTTAGGATCCTGTAAGCTTGGCTACCTTTACACTTTTTCATACATATCCTCACTCGCTGGTGGAAGTGGCAAAGCAATTGGTTTCACCTTTTTGTCAACTGTCTTATACTTTGTCTCCACAAGTGCTTCAGCCCATTGTAATCCTTCCTGCTGAGCAAACAATGCTACAACATCATACATATCCAAAGAACATACTGACAACACTCTATTTCTAGCCTCATTTCTTGCATGTATAGTTGCTGAAATTTCAGCCATAGTGTTAGTAATATTCAGCCCATAAAATATGCCTAAAATGCCATCATTTTCAGCTAACAGCCCCAATGATCCCAGTTTCTTAATAGCCCGTTTCATAGATATGCATTCAGCCCTACACATAGCTTTCATAGGCTTAAACCAACATGAACTGTTTGCTGTAAACTGAGAATTACCAATAGTAAATACATGCTTCATTTCATCAAGAGGCGAGTACACCCTTTGAACAACATTACTGTAGCCCCACATTACAGCAGTGCTTAATGAAAATCTAGGTCTCTGAATTCCCTTGCATTTGGAACCAAAGGAGACTCTCAAAGCGTATCATGATTTCTAGGATGATTAACACAAACAGTAAGAAATTGGATTGCTTTCCTCCCAACTTTGCTTCTGACTCTTGCATAAGCAGAACCATCATCAAGTACCTTTGTTTCCATATGCACTCCTGTAATATAGGGCTGTCCCAAAATCACTGCATATGAGGAATTAGCTTGCACAAAGAAGTGTTGCTCTTCTTGTACATCACCAATTGTCACTTTTACATTAGGACATGCAACATAGAGCTCCCTTGAAGAATTATTTGCAGCTCTCATACGCCAACCATGATCAGTGTCCACAGGCCATGCACCATTTTCATACAATCACCGCTCAATGACATTTATCTCAGACCCATGGTCAAGTAAAGCAACACAAGGAGTTTCACGCTCCCCTATTTTCACTACCATTTCAGTGGTAGCTCTAGCCTAATGATTTCTTGTGTAGTGACTTCAAGGAATAAATCCTAGAGTCTCTTCTCCATATTGTTGCATTTGCCTTACTCCACCATGCATATTGCTACAAAGACAATGCATTTAAAGCCACTTTCTTCTCTTTTCCACATGCTATCCACTGATTAGTAGCATCCTGCATAGATAATCCAGTACTTACTTCATGCTCATATTCAGCCCGAATACCCAACAAACCACTGCTCTTCAAATTACAGCAATGCACTATTGGTATCACCAAGAAACTGACGCTTCCTTTTAATTATGTCAATGATCTCATCATGAAATTCTCGCTTGGCAATACCAAGCACCTCTCGCAAGGTAAATTCCACCCGATTTTTTAAGATCCGTTCTTCAAGAACCTTCTTAAGATCTGTGGCTATCTCAATTTTAGATTGCAACTTATATCCTGGCTACTTGCCCTTCTTTTTGCCCTCTTGTTTGTTATCCTATTTTTGCTTCTAACTAACCTCTTCCATAACATGCTTGGGAGGTGGCTGATTTGCAGCTTTAGACTGATCCATAGTTCTTTTTGTCATTATTTTAGATATCTCTGCAATATCTTAATCTCTTTTTCGTTTTTCTTCCACAAGTACATCCGTGTTTTGTACCTTTGCTAAATATGCATACACTGAATATGCATCTATCGGTGATTCCCAACCAGTTATGCCATGAATGTCTTGCCCTGAATGAGACATTTCACTATCAGTGACCTTTCTCTTTTCAGTTGCATGTAAAGCATGTGTCCATATTTCAATCTTTGGACCAACCATCACTTGGCCATGCATTCTATCCAACTGTAGACCAAAAGTAGAAGCATGTACCACCGCATAAGCATTTTGGACAGCCAAGTCTTCCAACAACTTCTGCATACCTCCCTTTCCAAAATTCAAAGCAAGAGGCAATCCCATTTCTTATGTATGGATCTTGCCATCTTTCCAAAAGATTACGTGTCCTGCCAAGGCCTACTGATAGGTGGCACAATCCTTTCTCTCGTGCTGCAAACTGTCACACCACATACATCTTTTTCCAAGCTTAGGGGGTGCTGCCCGTCCCCTTTCCTCTTGTCCTTTTTCATCCAATTTTGCAACCTTCAATTGAAGATCCCGCATCCCTTTGACCAATTCATCTAAGAAATCTTTCCTAACAGAGGGAACAATAGCAGGTACAGCCATAGGTTTAGCCACAGAAGTGGGTGGCTTATTGGTTACTTCAATTGTCTTACCTACATGCAATCTTTCTCTTCTTCTATACTTCTTCACAAGTGCAGTAACATCTTCCTTGATATGTCTCCACTCTGTTTTCAAACCTGTCTCTGTAGTTTGATCCTCCAGCAAATCATCAAGCTTCTCTTGAAGCTTAGGATCAGCTGCCTGTAGAAACAAATCAATTTTTTGACTTGCAAGAGCTTGTTGTTCTGCAAGATCCAATTTCTCAAATCGACTTTCAAATTCTCTTAATAATTCCGTAGCCACAAGACCCTTATTGGGTTGTATAACCCACTCTTGAAAAGTCTTGCTCGTAATCAAATTGGTATCCTCAATGTAAAATTCTTCCCTGAATGTCTTCTTGAAGGCTACCCAGTCAGCATCCTGCAAGTATAATTCAGTAATCCATGCTTTTAGTTCATGAACAGTAACACGTACAAAATACCAGCTCCATGCAGATTGAGCCACTCCAAAGAATTCCATCTTCTGAGCATAGGTATGTACATATGCAGATACATTCCTGCCATTGAATAACTTCACCTCACGCTCAACTGCTTGCAAAGCATTCATCACAACACTTTTTGTTTGAGCTGAAGCTTGCATCACATGTTATTGTTGTTGTACCTGCAAAAGGATATTCATATTTTGCACCAACTATTGCAAAACATCACTAGAGATTGTATTCAAAGGTTCTCCCATATTATCTTTCCTTCTTCTGTGACGACCTTTCGTGTCGGGTTCACCAATGTTGAAGGGATTTTTGTCGAAAGGTCGAATCCATCAGGGATCAAAAGTAGAAGGAAGTAGAGATAGGAGATGGAAGAGAAGATAGAGAATACCCAAGTGGTAAACACGACAAAAACAAATCACAATGAATTGAATCAATATGTATTGAAATAACCTGGAATCTTTGCACTACTTAGAAGCAATCTCCAGGCATTAGTTCTCCTAGAGCTGCTTCGTAGACCAAAAACGTGGATCGGAAAAATCAGCTCTTTCTCTACTACCTAAAACCCAAATCTAATGGCTCCATTGGCTTCGAAAGGGGGGTAAAACTCCAGGACACCTGATCACGGATCTCTTAGATCACTCCTTTAGTTCAATCGGCAGTTTTCAGCCTGTTTATAGCGATCGCGACGCACACAATTTTGTCAATCTGTCTTTTTTATGAAAAATCTCCTAATTGGCTGAAAAAGCAACTAGCTTTTTGCATGCCATCCTAATCTAGAAGCTTTTTCCAACTTTTTTGGATTTTTACAATAAATAATATCAAATATAGGCTTCAATTATCCAGAAATCTAGTATTTTCGGATAATCCATGCAACTCACACTAGTACTAATGGCTCAGATCACATTGACTCTCTAGATCAATAGAGAAGTCGGATGTTGATGCATTCCATACTTTTTCACACTGTGTTCTCATAACATCACGACAACGTATGTATTGATCAAGGCACAACCATTTACCCTTGAGCATCCTCCATCTATGATACTTGAACACTAGGCATAAAGTCTGTCATGCAACAAAGTACCTGTAATTGGAAAGGAAAGTTAGCCAATTCATCCCAAAGTAAGATAATAGTCAGCTAAGAGAGAAAAATTTTCCTTGAAAGCCATGTCCCTTGTTGTGATTCGACACGTCTCCACTGTGTCAGAACTGTGAGTTATTTTTTATGTCCAAGTTTTGCCTAGAGTCCTTGTTACATAATCCTCTGATGTATTTTTTATGACGTACGTGCTTTTGGTACGTCTCAAATCCGTACATTCCTTGAACATGTGTGCAAAAATTGCAATCGGTATGAACCAACTTAGATGTACATTCTTTGAGCCGGTGCTTAGCTTCATAGAATTCAATATGTTTGCTGAAATTTTTATGCTACACGTGCAAAATGTCGCTACTACATAATGGCCATTCTATGCTATTGAGATTTGATATGTGCATAGACTCAAGGGTTCCATATTCTTGACTCCCCTTGGGCAATATGTACTTGGAGTCATAGAAAAAAACAAGGTCCTCTGTGAGCTGCTTAACTATACGCCCCTCAAAGAGCAACCTATCAATTTCGAGGTGGTAACACTTAAAAGAACTAGTGAAACTCTCAACATTTTCCCACTCATAAAAATCCGAAGGGTATAATTCTGTAAATACAAGACAAGTTGTTACATATGTATCATGAAATTTCTCATTCTCAATGAGTTGCAAATACTTATTGTTTGCAATGTTTCGTTGAAAGGGCATAGTGGGTGCAATGTGTATTTATTTTTTGCATGAATACATGTTGTACAAATGCCTATGTTACAAGGTGAAAATCAACATTCCTTTGTCTAAGAGCTAAAACTTTACCCTTCCAGTGCTTTGATACATCTGCAATTGTAGATGCTTTCACTTTGAAAGCTCCCTTCATACTTGGACACATATGTGCCCAAGACGAGCAATGATACGTATCAATGATCAAATTCCCTTCTTCATCTTTTCTCTTACGTACTTCTATCAAGAGAATGCTCTCTATAGCTCAATTTATAGGTAAATTTGCCATATTTTGTGGTGCCAAAATTTATTCATTTAATTAGTGACTTTTATATTTGATAGGATTGATGTTTTCTTATGTCCATCATTTGCAATGGGTTTTGATTAGCAATGATTCAATCTTATCTTCAGTAGATCAACTTATAGGTAAATTGGCTCTATTTTGTATTGCTTCTATTCATGCAGTTATCTGGATATTTTTTGCTAAAAGGGATTCATGCAAGTAATTTTGTTAAAAGGGATTCATGCAAGTGTTTTTTTGTACATGCAAGTATTGTACAAGGTTTAGGTGAATCATATAATTCTCGATCCACTATTTTGATGTGGTGAGTGATTTCTTTGTGTTGGATGATATAGATCTGCTAGAAGTTGATGGTTCAAAAATCCTCTGCTTTATTGGTCTTACGTGTCCATTTGGATCTCCATGCCCATTGGCAATGATCCATGAAACTCTTGTATCATATCATCCATATAACACACAATGTGTTGAGTCGTAGAATATCTCAGGTGTAAATCCAATGTGCCTATTAAGATTTGCATGCCATGTGGCTGCTATCCTTGTAACAACTACTCTATAATACCCACATTTCATACAATGTATTGAGTCAAATCAGACTCCTCTTCATTATAATAAAATTTATTTTGGCAAAATTCTCTGAGTATTCTTGTGCTATTCTTTTCATTATATTTCATGTAAATGGTATGATTAAAGTGATGCCTTGAAATTAAATCTATACTTTCTGTTGATGTATATATCCACATGCGTTTCAATATCGATGTTTATGTCTATTTACAAAAGTGTAAACATCTCTTAATGACATGTTGATTTGTATGGCATATTGGTGATTACTGGACAGACTTAAAATTCTTATTATTTAGGGGTTAATACATACTTATTTACATCTAATGCATAGGTTATAATGCGTGAGAGAAGTGTATTGTAAAGGTAGTAGAAAAGGGATAATGCAGAGAGGAAGAAAGAGAGAGTGTGTGAGTACGCGGGAGAGAGAAAGAAATGAGCACCTATCCAATCTTGCCCAAATTGATTTTTGCAAAAGACAATTTTGCAAGAGTTAGTATTTACATGAAGGTATACTGAAAAAATAGTAGAAAAGAGGAAACATAGAGAAAGAGAGAGGGAGAGAGAGATAAGCACTTATGCAATGTCACCCAAAATGATCTCTGTAATAAAACAACAAAAAGGGTTAGAATTAACATTATGTTGTATTGAAAAGATATCAGAAAAAAAAAAACAAATCAAGATAGAGATTAACAACTTTGCCTCTTGCTCCAAATAAACAGTGCAAGAAAACAACAATTAAAACCAACATCAAATTCTATTGAAAACACAACATAAAAGAGAAACAACACATAGAGAGGGCGAAAAGAAAGGAGAAGAGATGAGAACCTTTGTCTCCTGCCCCAAACAACCTCTGCAATAAAACAATAATAACAGTAAGAAACGACATCAAACCCTATTGAAAAAATAGCAAACAAGAGAAAATGCAAAGAGAGATGGGCACTTGTGTTTTTTCCAAAATCTGGAGCTGCGTGGAGAAGAAAGTGTAGAGGTAAGCAGAATGCTCAAAACCCTAATTAATCTCAGTAGGGAGCTTCAATGGAGACAAAAATTCACGAGTATAGAGAAGAGAGGGAAACTGGTATGTTGCTAACCTTTTGGGTCAAACTGATTTCATGAGAGGAAAAAAAAAGAAATTCAAAATTCTCCAAAAAAGGGGGGAAAATACGAGGTGAGAGAAACTCAAATTTTTCGTACTATTCATTCTCCCTTTTTTTAATCCCCCATTTCCCCTTTTTTAATAGAAAATCCAAGATTTGGAGAGAGAAGATTTACCCTCCATGGATGTCAACATCTAGCCTTCCTATTGGACAATCCAAAAGGCCCACATCTTAAACTATATTATTTTTAAGGGCCCATTTGTGAGTTCATTTTTTTCCTAATGGCATGTGTCTTATTAGATGCATGTGTATGGGACCTCTAGAGATTATATGTGGAGGGATTGAGAGAGGCTAAGATCTAGATAGCCCTAAGTTGCAACCTCAGCCCATGATGGAGGTGATGGAGTGTAACCCTCTTCAATGACACAATGTGGTAGCATGTCCTTTAGGCTCCATGATAGATATTATAGAGAGGCACATAAGTAGATATGTCCAGTGATGATGATGTTCATGAGGACTCAGTTCATTTCATTGATATCTTTATATGGATCTCATTCACTACATAATTCTAGACTCAACATCTCTCTCTCTCTCTCTCTCTCTCTCTCTCTCTCTCTCTCTCTCTCTCTCTCTCTCTCTCTCTCTCTCTCTCTCTCTCTCTCTTCTGCCATATCTATACATATGCACATAGATGTTCTTTCTCGTATTTGGTTATGAGTCTTGAATTTGCAAAACATTTGTTAATGTCAGCTATTTGTTTAAATATATTTAAAATATGTTGATACTCATTTAGATATTTTGTTTCCTTAATTTCATTCAAGGTGTTTAAAATATTTATTATGACTAAGTATTGAAAATATCTATATAGATATATATATATATGCATGTGTGTGTGTGTGTGTGTGCGTGTATGTGTGTGTGGGCACACATACTCACTCTCACCTATGTTTTGTGATTAAAAAAGGTCTCATAATTATGAGAGTCCCTAGGTAAGTGGCTACTAGCCAACTCATATCTAGGTTCCTTTCACATACCTAGTCTACACTACCTACTCAATACTTGATTCTTGTCTACCTAACTACATACCTTATAAGTAGGGCTATAAGACACACTTAACTACCAAGCTAGATTAGTCTTACCTTCTTGGAAACTAAAGTATTCCTTACTATCTAGCTACTATATAATCACATATATATCCACAAGCTAGTTACCTAGTTCAACATTGAATGATTTCCAACTAAAGCAATATCTAGGCACCTACTTTAGGTAGATTTGTTTGAGTGTGTAGCCACAACCTAAATTAGTTTAGTCTAGCCACAAGTGGAACATATATTTCCTACACTATTATCTTACACTAGGTGACTGTGCTACATTAAAAGGATTGTGTTATGTGATAGTTGAAACCATGGATAGAGAAGGACAACATAAAATCAGCTAGTAACATAGGAGATGTTTCTTAGCAGACAAGCTAGCATGTATCAATGATTCTTAACTTTAAGCCACTACTGAACGAGTAGTAAGAATAGCTAGTCTTGAGCATTCCATGATTATCAATAAACAAAATCTAGCCTCTATCATAAGATGTGCTAGAAACACACACACACACACACACACACACACACACACACACACAAAAAAAAACCTAAACCATAAACCCTAGATCTCACAACTTGGATCCTAAACACTAAACCATAGACCCTAAATCCTCAACCTTAGACCCTAGATCCTAAATCTTAAACTCTAAACCATACATCAAAGACATTAGACCCTAGATCCTACACACCAAACCTGACACCCTAAATCCTAGACATTAAATTTGAAACCCTAAACCCCAAACCATAAACCATAAAACTTACATCCAATACCCTAAACCTTCAGTCCAATACCTTAGATATTAGATCCTAATCACAAAACCCTAGATCTGAAATCCTTGACCTTACACCCTAAACCCTAAACACTAGATCCGAAATCCTAAGTCCTAGACCTTAGACCCTAGACCCTAAACACCAAATCCTAAGCACTAACACTAGACCCTAAATCCTAGACCTTAGACCCTAGATACTAAATGCTAAAACATAAACCCTAGACCCTAAACCTTATTGCCTATATTTGAAAACTAAATCCAATAGTCTAATCTTAAACCGTAAAACCTACAGTATAAATCTGAGTGGCAAAAAATTATAAACAAATGAGAATGAAAAAATTTAAATGTTAATGCCAATTGAATGTATATCTTCACCTATTCAAGGAGTAGGAGATGTTGGCCAAGGTTGGAGGCCCTACCAAACCATAGCTAGTTGCAAGATTTGATATTATTATCACAATATTGGAAGGAATAGGAGCATATGAGAATCTACAAGAGACACTTTAGAGGCATGTGGAGTTAGAGATTGGTGGTCAAGGGAAACAATGGAAAAATATTAAGGGTATATTTGTTGAGTGTGAGCTAGATCATTGTAAGGCATTGTTGAACCTCTCCACATTCTCCATTGTAGGTTCCTGCTATGGCATCACATATCTATGTGAGATGTCTTACTGCCAATAGAGGATGGTTTCCTAACAACCATCATATTCCGTGCTCCTTCATCATGATAACGCATGTTGTGTTTGTGAGTGGATGACAAGTAGATTATCTTACTGTACATCTTGGTGTTGGACAAGGTAGGATGGAATAAGAACATTGTAGAACACTTGAGAGGAAGTGGTATTTCATATGGTTCCCACACCAACTTTGTGAATTCTTGGAGATCACATGGTAGAGGAGGTGTATGTCATAGCCAACTCCTTGCATTATACCATTTGCACCTTCTTGAGTCCTATGCAAGTATTATTGGGAGCTTTGTAAAATTTAAATTGTTTATATATTGTCTCTTAACAAGATATACTTACTCAAATGCATCAATTAATTTTCATATTCTATCTTCTTAATGTAGAGCATATCATGTAAGAGATCTAGGGCTACTATTGATCCTAAAGTTATGTAGCATAGGTATTGTAGTGCTTGCTGATGCCAGGAGGCATATTTCACTGTGGATTCCATGCAACAGTGGATTCCGTGAGGTTTTACGGTGGATTCCATAAACTTTGTTGATTGGGGCTCATACATAAAGTGGATTCTTTGTGCGAGAAGTTGATGGGGATGTCTATCCTTTTCGGGCGTTTCATTAATTTAGTGTGTACATGGGTGGTTCCATAGCGGGTGATTCCGCAAAATACATAATAAATTAATAAATGTTTATGAGTTTAGAGTGCGCACTCGTGATAGATTAAGGTTAGGATTGATTTCTAACCAGTTGATTTATTTATGTAGCTGAAGACTGCTAGGTATTCACTTTTGTTGGTTTAATTGTATTATTTTACTAACGATTGTGAATGCTTCAATTGATGTGTAGAGATAGCAGCAGTGGCGGAGGAAAGCATTGGAGGATAGCATGTATTCGAGTTATCACTTATATTTTGATGGGCCATACCTTAGGCATGTCGCCTATATTTTGTCGCGCCTATTTATTAAGCCGTTGGATATTTATTTATTATTTTGTATGCGCATGGGCGCACGATTATGATATTTGTATTTGAACATTGTATTGGGTATGCCTGACTCTTTGGGCGCCCGCCCATTAGCTTTATTTCTATTTTGTGCTAAAGCAAACTCAAAAGCCAAAAGCGTGCTATTTTGTAATTTGGGCTATTATTTGAGCTTGAAGATGATTAATACATAAAATACATGCTTTGTGGAGCACTCACACAAGGCATGTGGGTAGATTGCACCCAATTGGTCTCTTGTTCATGTCGTGCATGCTTTCTACTTTGAGTTTTGTGCAAAAAGTAGAGTTCTTTTGTTCTTGGGGACCTTCCAGCGTTCACTATGCGAGCGTACATTATCCGATTTGTGCACCAGTGGTATCAGAGCGAAGCTGAGATCGAGAGCTTCCAATCGCTATCCATCTTGTGCGAAGGTGGAGCTCCTCGAACGATCGAGCTCTACGGTCAGTCTCATCACGAATGGTCGATACGGGTGGATTCCTGGAGGTCAAGAACCTCTGTTTACAGCCTCTAATCACGAAGGACCGGCCTGAAACAACGGAGGACCACGTCAACATCTTCTCCAAGTCATTTTCTCACAGTCAACAGTAAGCTTTCCTCCATAACCAAAAGCTTAAAAGCTTAAGTCAGAAGCTTAATAAGCTTATTTAAAATCTTAAAGCCCCAAATTTCATCGTCTGGTATCACGGCATGTCCTCACCTGGATCGTCGGTGCAAAAAACGGCCCCCCTCCCCCTAAAATTCACCGTTTTTATTCAGATTAGCTATAAGCTAAGTAACCCAAGTCTCAAATCACACAAAGCTCCAAAGTCTATCAAGTTTCATAAGTTTTGTTACTCTGCAAGTCCAGCAAGTCACCAGAAGTCAGAACTGACTTGTGCCAAAAACTCCCATAAGGACTATTCCTGCGCAGAAGCACTGAACTGCAAAGTTGTTTCCTGGAAGACTCTGTTCGCATACGCAGACTTGCTGAACCAATTTCAGCATACGCAGAGGGACATATGCAGATTTTACAAAGATTTCAAATCCCACAACCGCAAAAATCGAAGACCATGGAAGCCAAACAAAAATCTATAAGCCTTGTACACCCGATTTTGAGCTACGCTCATCCCGCTAATTGGATTTAGAGAGTGTGAGGTCTTTTGAATTTTTACAGGATGACGGAACAAAATATGGATGATTTAATGGCTGAAGGCGATCTTCCTGAACCTACGATGGAACAAAAGTTGGATTTAATTATGATGCAGTTGGACGAAGAACGAAGAGCCTGGCAAGCCTTGCAACTTCAATTGGCCAATTTACAAAGATTGACTACCAACAAAGATGGACCACAACCCGAAGATCTTATCCGATGAACCATCGATGCGACTCTCAAAGCTCAATCCATCCGCAAAGAAACAAAGATAAGTAAAAGAAATTTCAAATTCCGTACTTTCAATGGCACTCGAGATGGAAAGACTCTTCTTGCATTCATCAGTCAGTTTGATGATTACTTTCATGAAGAGACATACGCTGAAAAGATAAAATCAAGTGTGTCACTAATCATTTAGTGGATAGAGCATCTCTTTGGTGGACTGTGGTTCGTAAGATCATAGATTGTCCCACTACCTGGGAGAGTTTCAAGAAGAAGTTTATGCAGAATTTACTTCCTCCACAATTCCATGAAAAAGCCATAAAGCAATGGGACCTTCTTCAGCAAAGAGATTGTGAGCCTATTTTCCAGTACACTGAATGCTTTTGGAATGCCTTACTCCAACTACGCATGCTTGAAGACGTACCTGAAGCGACTCACAAGCGCAAGTATATGTCTGGATTACTTGGGCATTACTGCGCTGAAGTCAATATGTTCAAGCTTGCAACTCTTGAAGATGCAATTTCTTTAGCTCATGACACTGAAGACAAGATTCAAGGAAGAGACAAGTGTCCACAACAATTTCAAGCAAATGGTAACTATGGTTCTAAGCAATTCAATTCAAATTTTAGAAGATTCAATCAAAGTCGATTTCCTTCATCATCTTTTCGTAAGTCTTGGACAAAACCACCTGCTTTGCCATCAAATACCAATCAAAACCCTAAGCCATCTTCACAGCCAAATCCTAATATTCCTAGACTTCCTGCCATTGCAAACAATGTATCTAAAGCTAAACCTATAGTGTGTTACAAATGCCATCAACCTGGACATCTAGCTGCCAATTGCCAATCAAAGAAGCCACCTGTCCATATCAACTATCTTGGAGCAATGGAAGATGAAGAACATGAGGAAATTCCTGACTTTACGAAAGATGAGGACAACATTACTACTCCTTCGGATACTTTACCAGGTATGCTAACTCCACATTCTTTGTTGACAATGAAATGTTTAGTGCATGGAAAAGAAAAGATTATTTTGCATGATGATGGTAGTACACATGATTTTATTTCTGCAAAGTTAGTGAAAGAATTGAAATTACAAACAGTTCTTACGCATTATCGCATTAAAGCAGCATTCTTAGGCACAAGGTATAATGGAACACAAGAGGTGCATGATTTAGAAATTCAAATTGGTGAATATACTGAAAGAAGGAATTTTCTAGTTGTACCATTACAGTCCAGTGATATTATCTTAGGTATGCCTTGGCGTCATCAGCATAATCCTGACATAGATTATTCCACGCATCCAATTAAAATTCATTTTCAAGGAAAAAACATTACATTGTATGGTATGCACGCATCTAATGCTTTCCCACTACTTACTCATACTCAAGCTAAACGTGCATTACGTAAAAGTAATAAATCTTATCTAATTTGGGTGAATGAACTGCAATCTAAAGAAAAACATATGCACCCTAGGCATAAAGAATTCCTTGCATAATTTAAACATTGTTTTGCTGAAGATCTACCACCTGGACTACCTCCTTCACATCTTGAAGACCACAAAATAGATTTAATTCCTGGTACACAACCACCTTGTAAAGCACCATATAGGCATAACCAGATAGAGCAGAAAGAAATTAAAAATCAAGTTGAGGAATTATTAAACTGAGGATTAATTAGACCTAGTAGTTCTCCATTTGGCGCACATGTTTTGTTGGTAAAGAAGAAGAATAATACTTATCGTATGTGCATTGATTATCGTGCCCTTAATAAGATTACTGTAAAGAATAGATATCCAATTCCTAGGGTAGATGTTCTTATGGATAAAGTACAAGGTTCTGCCATATTCAATAAAATAGATCTTAAATCTAGTTATCATCAGTTGGTGAGATTAGATAAATCTAACATATTTAAGATTGCATTTAGAACACAATTTGGTCATTATGAATTTCTAGTGATGCCTTTTGGATTGACTAACGCACCTGCTACTATAATATATCAAATATATATTTTAAATTTCTCATTCTCGCGTGACGGCGCATCGAGCTGGAAGGGTAGAGGGGGGATAGAGGAGCCAGCAAGCTCCTCGCTGGAGCTTGCTCGGCTCCATAATCATGCGGATGGACACGTCGAGGGGAGAGGATTCCCTCCCCTCCCCTATTTAACCAGAAGGGGGGGCCTGCGGCTAGAGATACGAGGAGGAAGGAGAGTCGCCACATTACTTCGCGGCAGTCGATGAGAGGGGGTGTGTGGACCGAGGGAGAACGATCGAGCTGGAGGCTGCCGTATCGTGAAGCTACGCCGACTGTACTCTGTGGAAGAAGGGAGGGAAAGCCACTCATCTCGCCGCCTGCAGACTCCCACCCTTCCTTTCCCCCCCCCCCCCCCCCCCCCGTGGTCGCCGTCGGGATTTCTTCTCCCCACGTGGCTCCTAACCCCCCCAGAAGCTTCAAGAAGCTTCTTGAAGCTTCTAAGGGGGACTCCTCTAAGCCCCCTTCCTATACCTTAGAACCCTTTCACCCCGATTTTTTTAAAAAACCCTCAAGCCCCTTCCTATACCCTTCCCTTACCCTTTTTCCCCCTCCCGGTTCTACCCCTTAGAAATCCTTTCACCCTGCCCCGGTCTTAAGGCCTTAACCCCTTCCCGAGGGGCCGTTAAACCCCCACAACCCACAAATCCCTTCCCCATGCTTAAAGTTATAAGTCCCTACTTGTGAGGCCATATTTCACCCCCCATATTCCTTTTAACACACCCCCCTAAGCCCTTTCTAACCCCCGTGTTCCCTTTTCCTTACACACCCTTTTCCCTCTCCCCCCTACTATAAGCCTTCACCCTTCACCTTTCCCTCTCACTCCGGTTTAAATCCCTAAAGCCTTTACTACTCCGTGTCCTAAAACCTTTCTAAAAAAATTCCATTTCCTATACCTTTTACCCCGAAGCCCAAAGTTCTCCCAAGGTTCATATGGTTGCGAAGCCACACTCACCCATAACCTTTTTGCCGTGTATATACACTATAGGGCCTTCTTAAGCTTTATAAACCTTTTCCTCTCTGAAGAAGCTAAGACTTTAAAGGTCTTATTATCCCTTCTCGTGGTCAATCTTTTGAATGGCTCCTTGCCTCGAAAGAGAGACAGTGGAAATCCGAAAGAAAGAGTAAAAGCTGCCTTCACGTTCGAACTGCGATGCCGCCTAAGAAAGTCCGAAGAGTAGCTATGGAAGGGTCATCTCACGGTATCCATGTGGATATCTCACCCCAAAACCAAGTTTTTCCTTCTTGGTTTTATATCGATTTTTTCAATCATGCAAAGATGAATTGTTAGGGATAAGATATATTTTGTCCTAGTTATTTACGATGAAGGAGTTTAGTTTAATTGAACATGCAAAAATGATAATGTATAAAACATAGTTTCCTTCAAATAGCATCATGCATTGAAATGAATTACGAGCAAGATTATCTACCTACTATAGTAGTATATTTCGGTTAAATCTTGAAGGTATAAAAACTGCATCTTGCACTATTAACCCCTATTCTTTTTCTTTTTTTTTTGCAACGAATCATCATAGAAGATGAAAATTCATGAAAGGTTTCTTACATTGCTTGAACTCTAAGATGTTATCATTGCTAACTGCATATCTTAGCAAGGAAAAGATTGTTATTTGGCATGAGTTTCGTTCGCAAGGAAAAAGGAAGTTTAATTGAAAAAGTTTAGGACTGAAAAATCAATTGTCACAAGGATAACAAATCGTGCCGAGGTGATCTCAATATTACCTTCTAAAAGTTAACCGAATTAATGTAAATCTAGAAATACCTATGCTGCAAAATATGTCATGGGAATGATTTAAAAACCAAGAAACATTTATACCTTAAATACTTGCCCACCTTCCCTGATTGTAGGGTCAATTAAATCGTAAACGTAAAAGAACTAGGGTTTGTCCCTGAGGTTCTTAAGGAAAATAATATAAGGAAACCCTAGGTCTGACAAACGTCAGCTTGAAGAAACTAAAATGGATTGTTTCATCGTATATTACGATGCAGGACTTGTACAAAAAGTATGAAGTCATATGGTCTTGTAATTGATTCACAAGAAGAAAGGTTAAATACCCTCAACAAGGATGGCGGATGCTTATGCAAGTTATCTTGCAAAAGGATGTATTCTTTGATATCCTTCTAAATAAGGAAGGTTAAAAACCGGAAACTAAAGTATCCAATGAACTTTAGGGTTGACCAAGTTGGGTTAATAGGGTACGCCCTAACCCAGAATATAAGGGATCTTGGCAAGTTGCAAGACACCCGGGAACAAGTACTGATGCATTCGAAAGGAAAGAATCATTCCTTAGCAGTTTGCCAACAACAAGATCGATTAATGGAAATGTTTGTGCTTGCTAGAGATTTTAGAGCACTGTTTGATTTATGAATTACAAATTAAATGAATATCTATACTTCAGGTTGAAAGGCTTGAAGGGAGAGGCAGTTTCAGTTACCTCCGACTGCCTGCCTGACCCTAACCAAGGGGGTTGTTGACCGCGCCGAGAACGTGGACCAAACCCGCCGCGAGAGGTCTCTCCGTTGAGCTCTACTTGGAGCAGGAGGACGCTTGGATGCCAGGGGGGCTGTGGCCGTAAATCCCTCGCCTTTCGGGTCCTGCACAAGAGGCTAACGTGACTTGGGATTGGATCTCGAGGCCTGCATACTAGTTTACGGGCGGAAGCTTGGAATAGTGATCCCTGTGGATTGCTGGATAGCCTTCGGGTAGATTATGGACAAGCCTACGGGCGGAACTCCTTGTATTTCAAAAATAAATATGATGATATGTTGATAAAGAACTTGTTTGATATTGTTTTTCTATGTCACGTGATAAGATTACGTGAAGGAACCAGTGCTTAACGGTTTAATTAAAGAAGTTGATTGTTACATGTCAAATTAATGTGTTAGATAATTACATAACTAAAACAAACCGAGGAAAGTGCGGAGGATGGGCCATGGGTCCGTCCTACGGTTGGGTGGTCCCGGTTAGCCGGGAACTTTTCTCAAATCTTGAAGAACAGCGGGATGATCGTCAAAGGACACGAACAATGAAAGCGATGACCTAGAGTTATGTCTTGCCCGATTTACACTGTTTTAGGGGAACGGAATGGGACTATGCCTTATGGCAGAGAGGTTGAGGTTTGCATCCCTTTCGTTTCCCATTCTCCTTGAACCAAGTGCAGCGTGAATCCACTTCGGACCTAACGTTTCTGTGTAAAGTAGTTTGCTTGGATCCGACACTAGTTGCTGTTAGGTAATGACCAATCAGGAAAACCCTAATTTTGGTCGATCCTAAGTGGGAACGGCCACGATACTTCTGCTACGTGGCAGACGCGGGAAGACCTAGATCGCAAATCCCGTAACATTCCATGGGAGTGCCGAGCTGAGCTTTGTAGACATCCTTTCCGATGGATTGCTAAGACCTGTCCTGGATATTCTAGTGGACACGTTACAGTTGGTATCAGAGCCGACCAACAACGGAAATTGTTTTTATGAGATTTCAATAAAATGAAGTAAATAAATTGTTACTGTCCAAACATTTCCTTACCTTCAATGCTATCTTGTAGAATTACGAAGCGTGGAACAAGTTTTTGGTATTTCGAGTCATGTTTATGACTGCAATGCATTCTCCGCTTTATAGACAAACAATTGGGATGATGATAATCTTAGAGCAGATTTATAATCCATCACCTTTATACATGGAACGAAAATGGACGGGTGCTTCAGGAATCTACTATATTTCCGCCCACCGGTTTGCTTATCTAGAGACCAACCTAAAGAGGATCAAGTGGTTGGAAGACTTGAAAGTCATGAAGCTGTTCATTTTTGTGGAAGTTCACGTAAATTCGACTTTACATATTCGAGGTCGGAGGGTTGAAATGAACTCATATGTATATGAGGAAGTAACCCGTGTAATCCCCGCCGACAGGATTAAAGTGTTGGGCTGCCATGAGAAGTATGGATTCCAACGGAAAGGATATCCAGAACTTCCAATGACTTATCGATTCCTGAAGATCCATGACCCAAAACCCTACTATTACACAGCTCTTGTAGATAAATGCAATACAACATTGTTCTCCCCAAACTAAATGTAACAATTGACTTATCATCACATGAAACGTTGTATGCGAAAGGGCTATGCCAATGTAAATACAAATAAAGACTTCTTTTTATCAATGTCTGGCTGTGCATAAGAGTTGATAAAAAGTTAAGTAGCTACATTGTTTACGAGATAGATGAATTAAAGATGTAATATAAGCTATCGTCGATTATCGTATAATAACGTTAAGAAAACCATTATTCAGGCACAACCCCAAGTACATGTTCCTAATTCGCCTCCTACATCAAGTACTGCTGTGATCCAGGAGAAGAAGTTCCTTCTCAAGCAGATTAAGCCACCCGAGTTTGACGGGAGAGGCAGATTTGTCCAGGCTGATGCTGAAATTTGGATTGAATCCATGGAGGATTACTTCGAAGCAGCCGGTACTGCACCCACCAATTAGGCTATGCTCGCCAAGTTAAAACTCACCGGTGAAGCCAGACTTTGGTGGAAGCAATGGTGCAGGGATCAAGGGATCGTAGAGGGATCCGTTACCTGGGAGAAGCTGAAGAAAGTCCTGCAGGGAAGATACTTACCACTTGCATATCGCATGTAGAAAATGAACAAGTTCTACGAGCTAAAACAGCTAGGACTCACTCTTGACGCATACTACTCTAAATTCGTCTCACTTTTAAAGTATGCGCCACAGATGGACATGACATAGCAGGTGTCCAAATTTTGTGCAGGTTTAAATCCACCAGTAAATACCTATCTCGAATCTATGCGTCCATCAGATCTTCAGGATGCACTCATTTGAGCGGCGCCTATAATTCAGGATGTGCAAGCTAGACCAAGGGATAACAAAACTTGGTCTTATAATGACCCAAACAGAGGAGCATTCTGACCTCAAATGAAGAGAGTTCAAGGTTATAATCAGGGACAAAGAAAGAAAGCTAGGACGAATAACGTCAACAACTTTGTTCCTACTCAAAGTAATGGCTGAAACCTCCGTTGTTTCCATTGCAATGAACCCGGTCACTTCAAGAGGCAATGTCCCAAGCTCAGCGAATGACATCGCCAAGCGCCTTTTCAATGAGCAGGCGGTGGTCAAGGAGCCGCTACCCGAGGAAGAGGAAGAACCGCCAGCATTGCCAATAGGCAAATGTGTGAAGGAGGGGAAGAAGAAGATCCGACCATGGAAGCAAAATTCGAAAGAGCGACAATCCATGCCGCTTTACACAAGAAAGGGTTGAATCGCCAGTTCTCGGTGATTCAGGCACCGTCAGACTATCAAGGTAAAGGTTTCAAAACCTTGATTCATTGTGGCAGTACACATTCCTTTATCTCACCAGCATGTGCAAAAAGATTAGGAATAGCCACAGTAGAAGCACCTACCCTGCTTGTGGAGTTGGCAAATGGTCATGAGGTAACTTGTACTAGGAAAACTGCTAAGGTGGAATTCTTTCTGGGAGGAAAGAAGACTTCAGTTCAATTCAGAGTCATGAATTTAGGTATCCATGAGTGTCTACTCGGAATGGATTGGCTTAAGCCCAACGACGCCCACATTCACTGTGGAAAGGGTCAAGTTTCCTTTCGAAACTCTGAAAGGGAATTAGTCACAACTCAAGGTGAGGCAGGAGTGCCAAGAATCCAATTGGCCAAAGTATCTCGGATCATAAAAGGAGTCAGAAAAGGATTACCTGTTTACTTGATCAAACTCAACAAGTTAGATCAAAAGCAAGAGTCTCATGAAGGACCATCTTGGCTAAAGGAATACACAGACGTATTCCCTGAAGAGTTGACCGAACTTCCGCCTCAAAGAGAAGTGGATCATGAGATTAGGTTAGTGCCTGGAGCTGCACCAATTGCAAAGAGACCTTATAGAATGTCCATACCAGAAGCAATTGAGCTGAAGGAACAACTCAAGCAACTGTTAGATCAGGGCTACATCCGGCCTAGCAATTCACCGTGGGGAGCTCCAGTACTATTCCAGAAAAAGAAAGATGGGACACTTCGACTATGTATTGATTACCAAGGGTTGAATCAATCAACAGTCAAGAACAAGTATCCTATTCCTAGAATAGATGAGCTTCTTGATCGTCTTCAGGGTGCAAAGATCTTCTCCAAGATTGATCTTAGGTCAGGTTACTATCAGATAAGGATCAAGGAAGAAGATATCCCAAACACGGCCTTCAATACAAGATATGGGCACTTTGAGTTCCTGGTTATGTCATTCGGGCTTACGAATGCACCTGCCACCTTCAATAGATTAATGCAGGATATCTTTAGGCCATATCTTGATAATTTCATGCTTGTCTTCTTCGATGACACTTTAGTCTATTCTAAACAGGAAGAAGATCATGAACCTCAACTTTGGATTGTCCTTGAGACAATGAGGTCACATAAGCTGTATGCAAAAATGAAGAAGTGTGCATTCTTCAAGCGTCAGATAGAATATTTGGGATTCATAGTATCATCAGAAGGAATGTCAATAGACCCAGCCAAGGTCAGAGATGTGCTTGAATGTCCAATACAAGTATCCGTCAAAGAGATACGTAGCTTTCTTGGATTGACAGAATGGTATAGGGTCTTCATAAAAAACTATGCTTTGATTGCAACACCTCTGACAGATTTACTGAAGAAGCAGACTTCTATTGCATGGTCAACTCTCGAACAAAATAGCTTCGACAGATTGAAGAAAAGTTTGGTATCAGCACCTATTCTAAAACTTCCAGACCTCAATAAGGAGTTCGAGGTAGTAACTGATGCTAGCATTTATGCCTTGGGGTGTGTACTTATGCAAGAAGGTCATCCAGTAGCATACTCTTCAAGGAAACTGAAGAACCATGAAAAGAATTATGCTACGCATGATCTAGAATTACTAGCTGTCATCCATGCCCTAAAGATTTGGAGACACTACCTGTTGGGTAACAAGTTTACTCTAGTAATTGACCATAAGAGTCTCAAATGGATCTTTACCCAGAATGAGCTCAACATGAGGCAACGTCGGTGGATTGAAGTGTTGGAGGAATATGATTTTGAAATCAAGTACCGACCAGGGAAAGTGAATGTAGTTGTCGATGCACTTAGTCGCAAGGCATTCCTAAATTCCCTAATCTTGCAAAATCCATCAACGGCCAGATCTCTGGCTACAAAAGTATCCATACCAAACAACCCTATACTTGAGCTAGCTAGAGAGGAAGCATGCCATGATTTGGCCTACCAAACAATGCTAAATGAGATCTCTACCAAGGAGCACAATCAAAAGTTGCAAGCTAAATATTAGGAGTTTTCCATTGATAATGGATTTGTCTACTACAGAACAAGGCTATGTATACCAGCAAGCCAGTCACTTAAGCAGAAGATAATGTGGGAAGCTCATGATTCCCCTTTCGCAGGACATCCTGGCTATGCTAAGACTCTTAATGCAATTAGGAAGAGCTACCATTGGGAGAGGATCAAAGGTGACGTTCTCAAATATGTCACTGAATGTTTGTCCTGCCAACATATCAAAGCTGAACATGTCATGATGCCAGGGAAACTGCAACCGCTTGACATTCCCCAAATGAAATGGGAATTCATCAGTATGGATTTTGTGGTAGGCTTACCCCAAGTCTAGGGAGGATACAACTCCATCATGGTTGTGGTTGACATGCTTACCAAGGTTGCACACCTGATTCCGGTAAAGACAAACTATAAAGCCTCCGACATTGCAAGATTGTTTATCAAGGAGATATTCAAACTACATGGTTTACCCAGAAGAATCATTAGTGATCGAGATTCTCTCTTCACATCACACTTCTGGAGAGCTATCTTTGAAGCTATTGAGACTCAACTCTGTTTTAGCACCGCCTACCATCCCCAAACGGATGGCCAAACAGAGCGAGTAAATCAAGTCATCGAGGATATGCTTAGGGCATACTACTGTCGAGAGCCAAAGAGGTGGATTCAATACTTGCCATTGGTCGAATTTGCCTACAATGCTTCTTACCAGCAAAGCATTCAGATGACCCCTTTCCAAGCATTGTATGGTCATGACTGTCGAAGTCCCCTAAACTTTTCTGATCCAACCCTAAGGGTTGAAGCGTCAAGGTAGATGTTGGAAGAGATGGATGATCAAATAAAGACAATAAGACAAGACATACAAGCGGCCAAGGATAGACAGAAGGCATACACGGATTTGAAGCATCAAGAAAGAGTCTTCGAAGAAGGAGACATGGTCTTCATTTGCGTATGCCCTAAAAAGAGTTCTCTATCCCTAGGAGATTGCAAGAAGCTAAGTCCAAGGTATTGTGGGCCGTACAAAATCCTCAAATGCCTAGGACCCAATGCTTATAGATTGCAACTCCCGGAAAACCTAAAGGTTCACAATGTATTCCATATCAGCCTATTGAAAAAATATGTACGCAACCCTAACCATGTACTTGATGACCAACAAATTGTAATGCCTAGTCAAGGAGTCCTTGAACTAAGGCCGGATAGGATCTTAGATGTTAGGGAGAGATAGTTAAGATCCAGAACCTTGAGAGAATGCCTCGTCCAGTGGAAAGATTATCCCGAAGAGGATGCCACTTGGGTAGATGAAGGCACTCTCAACCATCAACATCCCCAGTTTATCTCGAGATGAGGACATCTCGATTCCTCTAAGGGGGAGAGAATGTAATATATCAAACATATATTTTAAATTTCTCTTTCTCGCTTGGCGGTGCATTGAGATGGAAGGGTAGAGGGGGGATAGAGGAGCCAACAAGATCCTCGCTGGAGCTTGCTCGGCTCCATAAGCATGCGGATGGACATGTCGAGGGGAGAGGATTCCCTCCCCTCCCCTATTTAACCAAAAGGGGGGGCCTGTGGCTGGAGGTACGAGGAGGAAGGAGAGTCGCCACATTACTTCGTGGCAGACGACGAGCTGGAGTGTGTGGACCAAGTGAGAACGACCGAGCTGGAGGCTACCGTATTGTGAAGCTGCGCCGACTGTACTCTGTGGAAGAAGGGAGGGAAAGCCACTCGTCTCGCTGCCTGCAGACTCCCACCCTTCCTCCCCCCCCGTGGTCGTCGTCGGGATTTCTTCTCCCCACGTGGCTCCTAGCCCCCCCAGAAGCTTCAAGAAGCTTCTTGAAGCTTCTAAGGGGGGCTCCTCTAAGCCCCCTTCCTATACCTTAGAACCCTTTCACCCTGGTTTTTTTAAAAAACCCTCAAGTCCCCCTTCCTATACCCTTCCCTTACCCTTTTCCCCCCCTCTTGGTTCTACCCCTTAGAAATCCTTTCACCCCGCCCCGGTCTTAAGGCCTTAACCCCTTCCCGAGGGGCCGTTAAACCCCCACAACCCTTGGCCTCATAACCCACAAATCCCTTCCCCGTGCTTAAAGTTATAAGTCCCTACTTGTGAGGCCGTATTTCACCCCCCATATTCCTTTTAACACACCCCCCTAAGCCCTTTCTAACCCCCGTGTTCCCTTTTCCTTACACACCCTTTTCCCTCTCCCCCCTACTATAAGTCTTCACCCTTCACCTTTCCCTCTCACCCCGGTTTAAATCCCTAAAGCCTTTACTACTCCGTGTCCTAAAACCTTTCTAAAAAAATTACATTTCCTATACCTTTTACCCCCAAGCCCAAAGTTCTCCCAAGGTTCATATGGTTGCGAAGCCACACTCACCCATAACCTTTTTGCCGTGTATATACCCTATAGGGCCTTCTTAGGCTTTATAAACCTTTCCCTCTCCGAAGAAGCTAAGACTTTAAAGGTCTTATTATCCCTTCTCGTGGTCAATCTTTTGAACGGCTCCTTGCCTCGAAAGAGAGACGTTGGAAATCCGAAAGAAAGAGTAAAAGCTGCCTTCACGTTCGAATTGCGATGCAGCCTAAGAAAGTTCAAGGAGTAGCTGCGAGAGGGTCATCTCCCGGTATCCATGTGGATATCTCACCCCAAAACCAGGTTTTTCCTTCTTGGTTTTATATCGATTTTTTCAATCATGCAAAGATGAATTGTTAGGGATAAGATATATTGTATCCTAGTTATTACGATGAAGGAGTTTAGTTTAATTGAACATGCAGAAATGATAATGTATAAAACATAGTTTCCTTCAAATAGCATCATGCATTGAAACGAATTACAAGCAAGATTATCTACCTACTATAGTAGTATATTTCGGTTAAATCTTGAAGGTATAAAAACTGCATCTTGCACTATTAAACCCTATTCTTCTTTTTTTTTTGCAACGAATCATCATAGAAGATAAAAATTCATGAAAGGTTTCTTACGTTGCTGGAACTCTAGGAAGTTATCATTGCTAACTGCATATCTTAGCAAGGAAAAGATTGTTATTTGGCATGAGTTTCATTCGCAAGGAAAAATGAAGTTTAATTGAAAAAGTTTAGGACTGAAAAATCAATTGTCACAAGGATAACAAATCGTGTCGAGGTGATCTCAATATTACCTTCTAAAAGTTAACCCAATTAATGTAAATCTAGAAATACCTATGCTGCGAAATATGTCTTGGGAATGATTTAAAAACCATGAAACGTTTATACCTTAAATACTTGCCCACCTTCCCTGATTGTAGGGTCAATTAAATCGTAAACGTAAAAGAACTAGGGTTTGTCCCCGAGCTTCTTAAGGAAAATAATATAAGGAAACCCTAGGTCTGACAAACGTCAGCTTGAAGAAACTAAAACGGATTGTTTCATCGTATATTACGATGCAGGACTTGTACAACAAGTATGAAGTCATATGGTCTTGTAATTGATTCACAAGAAGAAAGGTTAAATACCCTCAACAAGGATGGCGGATCCTTATGCAAGTTATCTTGCAAAAGGATGTATTCTTTGATATCCTTCTAAATAAGGAAGGTTAAAAACCGGAAACTAAAGTATCCAATGAACTTTAGGGTTGACCAAGTTGGGTTAATAGGGTACGCCCTAACCCAGAATATAAGGGATCTTGCCAAGTTGCAAGACACCTTGGAACGAGTGCTGATGCATTCGAAAGGAAAGAATCATTCCTTAACAGTTTGCCAACAACAAGATCGATTAATGGAAATGTTTGTGCTTGCTAGAGATTTTAGAGAACTGTTTGATTTATGAATTACAAATTAAATGAATATCTATACTTCAGGTTGAAAGGCCTGAAGGGAGAGGCAGTTTCAATTACCCCCGACTGCCTGTCTGACCCTAACCAAGGGGGTTGTTGACCGCGCTGGGAAGGTGGACCGAACCCGCCGCGAGAGGTCTCTCCGTTGAGCTCTACTTGGAGCAGGAGGACGCTTGGGTGCCAGGGGGGGCTCTGGCCATAAATCCCTCGCCTTCCGGGTCCTACACAAGAGGCTAACGGGACTCGGGATTAGATCTCGAGGCCCGCATACTAGTTTATGGACGGAAGCTTGGAATAGTGATCCCTGTGGATTACTGGATAGCCTTCGGGCGGATTATGGACAAGCCTACAGGTGGAACTCCTTGTATTTCAAAAATAAATATGATGATATGTTAATAAAGAACTTGTTTGATATTGTTTTTCTATGTCACGTGATAAGATTACCTGAAGGAACCAATGCTTAACGGTTTAATTAAAGAAGCTGATTGTTACATGTCAAATTAATGTGTTAGATAATTACATAACTAAAACAAACTGAGGAAAGTGCGGAGGATGGGCCATGGGTCCGTCCTATAGTTGGGTGGTCCCGGTTAGCCGGGAACTTTTCTCAAATCTTGAAGAACAGTGGGATGATCGTCAAAGGACACGAACAACGAAAGCGATGACCTAGAGTTATGTCTTGCCCGATTTACGCTGTTTTAGGGAAACGGAATGGGGCTATGCCTTATGGCAGAGAGGTTGAGGTTTGCATCCCTCTCGTTTCCCATTCTCTTTGAACCAAGTGTAGCGTGAATCCGCTTCGGACCTAGCGTTTCTGCGTAAAGTAGTTCGCTTGGGTCCGACGCTAGTTGCTGTTAGGTAATGACCAATCAGGAAAACCCTAATTCCGGTCGATCCTAAGTGGGAACGGCCACGATACTTCCGCTAACGTGGCAGACGCGGGAAGACCTAGATGGCAAATCCCATAACATTCCATGGGAGTGCCGGGCAGAGGTTTCTAGACATCCTTTCCGATGGACTGCTAAGACGTGGCCTGGATGATACTAGTGGGCACGTTACAGCTACATTTAGTATAATGATGAATCACATATGTTTGAAATATCGGAATTGTGTTATAGTATTCTTTGATGATATCTTGGTATTTAGTAAAAATGAGAAAGAACATTATGAACGTCTGTCTTTGGTTTTCAAGTTGTTGAAAGATAATCAATTGTATGCTAATCCAGAAAAGAGTGAGTTCTTTCAAACAGAAATTGAATATTTAGGTCATATTGTGTCATCAGAAGGTATTAAGGTTGACCCTAAGAAAATAGAAGCAATATTAAATTGGCATATACCTAAAAATGTGCATGAGTTATGTTCTTTTCTAGGTCTTGCTAGTTTTTACAGGAAGTTTGTGCGAAATTTTTTATTACTTGCTTTGCCTTTGACTAAACTTTTAAAGAAAGGTATTGTTTATCATTGGTCTGATAATCAACACAAATCTTTTGATTTATTGAAACATGCATTAACCCATGCTCCTGTATTACAACTATCTGATTTCAATAGACCATTCTTTTTAGTAGTTACTAATGCTAGCGGATCTGGAATAGGAGCCGTACTTATGCAAGATAATCATCCTATAGCCTATTCTAGTTGTAAACTGAAACCCTCCGAACTTAAATATTCCACATATGATAAAGAATTGTTAGCTGTTGTACAAGCTTTAAGACAATGGAAACATTACTTAATGGGTTCTGAGTTTATGATTAAGACTGATCAACAAAGTATTAGACATTTACTTAGTCAACCCCAAATATCTGACCGACATATCAAATGGGCAGCTTTTATTCAGAGTTTTCATCCTCTTATTCAATATCAACTAGGTAAAGAAAATGTAGTAGCCGATGCATTAAGTAGACGACCCACCATTCATAATATCTCTGTTATATCATTTGATTCTCTAACTCCTATGAAAGATACTTATCATCAAGACATTACTTTTCATGCTGATTGGAATAAATTAGTTGGAAATAACTGGATTCCTATTGATTCACTGTCTTACAATGATGGATTCATGTTTTATGAAAAGAGATTATGTGTTACACTTCCATTTAGATCTTTTATTTTGAATGAGATTCATTGTCCTCCATATCAAGGTCATAGAGGTATCATATCTACTTTACGTACATTGACTGAAGATTTTTATTGGCCACATATGGACACAAATGTATCTAACTTTGTTTTTGAATGTTTGGTTTGTCAAAGAGTTAAGAGACATCATGGTAAACAATATGGATTACTTATGCCTTTATCTATTCCATCAAGACCATGGGAATAGATTTCTATGGATTTTATTACTAGTTTACCTAATACTAAAGCTAACCATGACATGATTTGGACTATTGTAGACAGGTTTAGTAAACAAGAATATTTCATTCCATACAAGAAAACTTTAATAGCATCTCAGGCAGCACAATTGTTTTTGAAAACTATTTTCACTAATCATGGATTACCAAAAGTTATTATTTCTGACCGTGATTCTAGATTTTGTAATAACTTTTGGATTACTTTGTTTGCTAACCTAGGAACAAAGATTGATTTCTCATCTGCATTTCATCCTGAAACTAATGGATAGACAGAAGCCACTAACAGTATTACTTTAGATCTTTTACGTGCTTACACTATTTCTAAACCACAAACATGGGACACACATTTACATTTACTGCAGTTTGCATATAACAATACACCACACATAGCTACAAAGAAAGCACCGTTTGAAGTGATTTATGGTTATAGATTGTCTACAACTGTTGCATCTTTATCAAATAGAATTCAGAGTGCTGATGATATTGCTAACATGCACACTAATATTTTTGATGAGGTTAAAGACATGATTGCCAAAGCCCAGCAATCATATACAAAACAAGCCAATAAGAAAAGACAGGCCATGAATTTCAAAGTTGATGACTATGTTTGGTTAAGAATAGAAAAACGTAGATTACAAAGTGTAGATAAACACCCATTTGTAAAATTGGCACCAAGATTCTATGGACCATTTAAGATAATTCACAAAATCAATGATAATGCATTCAAGTTAGAACTACCACCTCACTGGAAAATTCACAACACATTTCACATTAGTTTATTACGACCCTTTAGAGGCCAATTACCTGTACACCCTGTTTATGAAAACCCACCTTTGTTAGATGAAGAGACTGAAATACTTGAGCCTGAAGCTATCATAGATACTGACTTTATGACCACTAGAACTGGCCGTAGATATTCTAGATATTTGGTCAAGTTTAAAAACCATCCTGTTGAGGAAGCCCAATGGATGCACGCTAGAGACTTCAATGCTTTCCCCACTCTGTTAGCTCCACATTGAGCTAATAGCAATTGAGGACAAATAGAAATTGAGGACAATTGCTATCCCACCCCGGGGGTATGATGCCAGGAGGCATATTTCACGGTGGATTCCGTGCCATGGTGGATTCCGTGAGGTTTTACGGTGGATTCCATAAACTTTGTTGACCGGGGCTCATACACAAACTGGATTCTTTGTGCGAGAAGTTGATGGGGACGCCTATCCTTTCGGGCGTTTCATTAATTTAGTGTGTACATGGGTGATTCCATAGCAGGTGATTCCGCAAAATACATATTAAATTAATAAACGTTTATGAGTTTAGAGTGCACACTCATGATAAATTAAGGTTAGGATCTACTGATGATGATGTTCATGAAGACTAAGTTCATTTTGTTGATATCTATGTATGAATCTCATTCACTACATTGTTGCACACTTGTAATATGTGTGTGTGTGTGTGTGTGTGTGTGTGTGCACATAGATGTTGTTTCTCTTATTGGTTACGAGTCTTGACTTTGCAAATTATTTATTGATCTTAACTATTTGGTTAAATATATTCAAAATATGTTGTTGATACTTGTGTAGATATGATGTTTCCTTAATTTCATTTAAGTGTGTTCAAAATATTTGTTATGACTAAGTATTGGAAAGATTAATAGTTGTATTCAAGTGCGTGGGCACACATACACTCTCTCCCACCTATGTTTTTTAATTAAAAAGTTTCATAATGTGCTACATATAGTATTGATAAAAAAGAAATTGAAACATACATTGCATCCTTCATAGCATCACTCACATTCAATACATCTAAAAGATCCTTCATTTTAAAACAAATACAATCAAAATCTAGATCTAAATGAAATGAAGACAAATGTTCAATGAATAAATTGATATAGATCATCAATATAAATACACAATCTTTACAACATCAAACATGAGGAATCAATAGTAACATGAGAGAAGGTTGACAAAAAGAGTAAAAGTTGTATTCAAACATAAATCATGATCTAAAAGTTCTTCAAGTTAAGAGAGAAGATTTTTTTTATCTTTCTCTCTCATGTATTGTGACGACAAAGTATCATATTGTGATCTATTTGATATTGATGGATTATTTAAAAGAAATTGAAACATGCATTACAGCCTTCATAACATCACTCACATTCAAGATCCTTCACATCTAAATAAATAAATTTAGATTCAAATGTAATGAGGATCAATGCTCAATGATAAAATGATATAGATCGTGTATGTATGTATGTATGTATGTATGTATGTATGTATGTATGTATGTATTTATTTATGTATTTATGTATTTATGTATGTATGTATGTATGTCTATATGTATGTGTGTGTGTGTGTTTGTGCATGTGTGTATAATGCATAGATCCATGGATTAACAGAAAATATCATAAAGAAGTTAGGTATAAAAGCAATGGAGGTCAATGCTTAGTGATGAACTAATTAATAGTCAATACATGTACATAA
The DNA here is from genome assembly GCF_053477565.2 of Lygodium microphyllum. Lineage (NCBI taxonomy): Eukaryota > Viridiplantae > Streptophyta > Polypodiopsida > Schizaeales > Lygodiaceae > Lygodium > Lygodium microphyllum. The sequence goes on along the minus strand of NC_141136.1, from coordinate 178,046,946 downwards.
TGCACATGGGATCAATCATACACACCCAATCTAAGACTATCAATATCACAAATGCTCTCATGGACCATTTGACTAAGGGGCCAATGCGGATAATGTCTCTTTCATCTATTGACATGTGAGAAGGGGACTTTTAAGACAATTAAGTGCGAGTACATGTATGTCTCTTTATCATGAGTATAGAAAATCAAGTACATGTACCTTCTAGTGTGAGAAGTAGGTGGTGTAAGTGGTGAGGTGGTGCAATTCCTAGTGTGAGAAGTAGGTATGAGAAAAGTATAGGTACATATACTCCTTTATCTCCCTTCTCTAATCCCTCTTTTATCTCCCTTCTCTACTCTCTCTACTCTTTTGAGCTACCATCACTTTTCTCTCACCTCTCTTTCGTTTATATATATATATGTCTCTCTAATCTCTATTTTCTCCTCTCTCTACTTTCTCTATTATCCTCTCTCTAGTTTCTCTCTCCTCTTTCTTTTCTTTCTACTCTAGCTATCCTCTCTTTTCTCTTTGTTTTCTCTTTTTTCTACTTTCTCTCTCCTCTCTCTTTGTTCTCTCCTCTCTCTACTTTCTTTACTCTCTATCTCTCCTAAACTATCTCTTCTTTACTTTCTTTATTGTCTCCTCACTTCTCTCCTCTCTACTTCCTCACCTCTCTACTTTCTTCTCTATACTCTCTACTCTCCTCTCTCTATCCTTTCTTTTCTCTCCCTTCCTCTCTTTTCTCTCTCTCATCTCTCCTCTCTTTACTACTTGGATATGATTATCCACGATTAATACTCCAACAAAGTGCTTTTCTAGTTATCTCACCAATCACCTTTTATTCCTATGTAAAACAATTTATATTTATCTAGATATTCTCTTTCTCTCTTCTCTCTTCCCCCACCTCTCTCTCTCTCTCTCTCTCTCTCTCTCTTCTGAGTATTCTCTCCTTCTCTTACCTCCTCTTCTTTCCCTCTCCCTCTCTTTCTCTTCACTCCCTTTTCCTCTCCCTCTCAATCTAAACAAAAACTTTAAGAGAAAACCTTTACCTTCATTAATTTAAACCTACATTCCATATTCATCCTCAAAGCTTTAGAAAGTCAATCAAAGTGAACTAGCACCAATTAAATAAGAAATGATCAAGGAGGGGAACATCAAACAAGGACCTATGCAAACAACTACAAAATATGAGGGATGATTAACAATAGACTAAGGAATAACCTATGATAGAGTCAAAACAGGCTGAATTTACCAGCCAAATACAAAGAATGAACTCATAAGGCTCAACACGTCTATAAAGAGGACATGTCAATAATTAATCAAACTAAGAGGATTGAAAGTATGAAGAGGGAGATAGGTATTATGGGCCTCCACGTAGGATGGGACAATGAGAGGCTTGCTCCAAAGTTTGAGGGAGATATCATCTTGGAAATAAATGTACTAAAGCCATAGTTAAACAAGGTCATCCCATTCATAGGCTTAATGGAACATGCGGTTATTATTGCTAAAGGTACACAAGACAAGGTTACATGTATGGACATGACAAATAAGATGGATGTGCTTTAAAAAACTAAATCCTTGAGTATGGATTGCACATGAGTTGACCCACCTCCAACTCAAAACTTGACCAATAGAATCATCCAAAGTTAGAGAGGTTAAAAGGAATGCAAAGGGCAATACATAGAGGTGGAAAGAAATTATAAAATATTTTCACACTCCACCTCCCTAGAAGTAAATATTTTTTATGTTGTATTTTAGCTATCCTTTACACTTGTAATAAAACCTAATGTCTATAGTCAAGGCTTTTATGAATCATGAGAGTTTAGAGTTTATTCCTTTTTCATATTTTCTTATTACTTTTATGTGCCTACATGGCACTGGTACCTAAAGTGGAATGTAGTGAATTATCATATTTGTTCTATAGGTCAAATTTTGCCTCCAAAGTACATTAATACATCTAACACCATATTGGGGAATATGGGAATTTCCCATAAGCATGGTCAAATCTTTGGATTTGTCATAACTTAAACACTATAACTCTAAATCAAGCGCTCTATAGCTCAATAGATTCCATTTTTCAAGCGCTTTCCAATGATAGGTCACATCATATGGTTTTGAGAATCTTATGGGCATATTATCCGGGTGACACCTTTTTAGTATTCAAAAAATGTAAAATTTGGGAGATTCCCAAACTCGTTAATATTGTGTTTTCTTTATTTCTTATATCTCTCTCTCTCTCTCTCTCTCTCTCTCTCTCTTTCTCCTCACTATTCCTTCACTCTTTGCTTTGATCTCTATCTCTTTCTCACTCTCCCTTTACTTCTTCCACACTTTCTAGATATTCACTCCCCTCTCTTGACGTCGCCCCCCTCTCTTATCTCACTCTCACTCTCACTCTCCCTCTTCCTCTCCCTCTCTTCTCTCGCTCTACTCCCTCTCTTCTCTCACCTTGCTCTCCATCTATTTTTTGTCACTCCCTCCCTCTCTCTCTCTCTCTCTCTCTAAAAACAAAAAATTTAACAAAATACCTACATTGTTACTAATTTAAACATACATTTCATATTCACACTCAAAGCTTTAGAAAACATATCATGGAAGTGAGAAAAATAAAGAACTATAGAATCTAGAAATTGTTTACCTCAATACTTGATGCATGGAATAGCACTAGAACTCCATAGCTCCTTAATGGATGGCAACAATCATAATAAAGAATAGAAAGGATGAGTTAGATATTTTCTAGCTTGCACCATATTTTCTCTCAAAGCATTGCTTGTTGTTTACAAATCGTTGCTTATGTAAGAGATTGCTAGTTTGCAAACATAGCTATTATCATCACTTGGAGTATCAACTATACATCATGAAATTTTCACCTATTTGCAATGCTAATTTTAGTCACATATGTGATACCTATAGCACTAGGTTGCATATGCCATGCCCGTTGATATTACCCCCCCGGTCATTGCTAACCTTGTAGTGATATGTTTAAAAGAGTGTCAAATTTAATCAAGAGATCAAATGCATGATCATCAAGTTCTACCTTTCAAACTATTTTAGGAGTGGAGTATTGAGAGAGGATCTTGGAATAACTGTTAGATCTCAAAAACTCTATGGAAATAAAGCCCCCCCTATTCTTTTCAATGCTACACCCTGTTATTTACAACGTAAAGAAGCTTTAAATCCCTATTGTGATAGCCAAAACTCATCCCTAAATCATAGGGAACATTCAACACTATTCTTAAGTGATAAAGAAAAGAATTACCTATAGACTCAACCCTAAGATATAATCAAGAATCATGAGTATTCAAGATCCATAAGCCCTCCTTTCTTGTTTGGATCATGCATCCCCTATCCCTATATTTTCTTGTGCCAGATTTTCCATGCTAATGGCCTCCCCTAACATACAATTTCCTTTAGCCCTTCCAAAGGCTCCCAAAGATAGTCATTAAAGTCTCTCTTTCACACCTAACTCAAGCCACATGCAAACCATTCACTTAACCAAGTTTGAGCTATTTAGTATACTCAAAATGATACATTTTACTTTGTACTAACTATTTCACTAAGGGGGGTGAAGCTCAAGTACTTGGGGATAATAAAGCTAGGAGTATAGCTTTATTTCTTGAGGATTTCACTCTATCTATACCATGTATATCATGTGTGTCCAATAACAATTTTGGTTTTCTAATTGAGCTTGTATATGATTAGAAAAATCACTTTTTGAATCATGTGGTGGAGAAGTTAACTAATATACATATGATTCACTTAAGAAATCAACCCTATACCACACACACAAAAATGATTACACTAAAAGCTCCAACAAGATCTTGATGTGAATCTTGAAGAATAAGAAATTAACCACATATTCAAGAATTTGGGAATTTTAATGAACGTTGGAAATTCCTAATGTGATTAATATTTGGACACATGGTCAAATCTTGTCCACTTACTTGAAGGTGAAATTTTCCCTAGATACTATATAAGCAATCCCCCCAAGTCCCACTCTCGAATATGGGGTTATGATTTAGCCACTTGGTCAAATATTTACTCCTTATTTGAAAGTGAAACTTGGGAGATTCCAAAATTTTCTAATATGGTATTAAATAGAGAGGATTCAGATATCCAATTGGATTCAACATTGTGGGCATTCATGATAGCTTACAAGATGATTATGGAATTAAACACTCTCAGTTTTATGTATGGGTTAGAAGTAGTTATCCTAGTGGAATTTTCGGTTCGAAGTTTAAAGGTAGAAGTGAAGCATAAATTATCCCAAAAGGACTCTCTTCTATGTCACATAGAGCAGCTAGTGCATGAAGAGAAGAATTATAATATGGCATTAGATCTTTCAAGCATAATTTAGAGTAGTAAAAAGGGCTAGGTGGAGTGATATATTAGGAAAAATATTTTGGAAAAGGGAGATTTTGTGGTAATATATAATTCATGGCTTTATAAGAACCTTGGAAAGCTAAAAATCAAGTATCTAGGTCCACACTTACGGAGGCACTTTGTTATATATTTTTATCTTTTGCACAAGTCTATTTATATGCTTTTTATTACACTTCTCTTTCATTGATACATTGGACTAACTAACATTTCTTTTTGTTTGTGCAAGTCATCACACTTGATTGCAAGGGTGTCATGAGCCAACATTATATACAGATAATGAACTTTTAGAGATTTTTGCACATATGTCTCCTATTCTGATTGCTTTTCTGAGATAGAGAATAACTTGAGTTATATCATTTGATATTTTCATGTTCTACCTTAATATACTCAATCACATTGATCTCTAGTAAACACAATTGATGCTTTAGGTACTTCAGCATTTTAGTACTCCATTTCTCATCAGAGTGCTTGTGAGGGTGGTTCTATTGGATGTTATATGGACATATATATTCTGACCCCTTCTTATCAATCCAATGGACCATTGTCAACCACATTAGCCACACCTATAGATATTACCTTTCCTAGGATATGTGGATTTTCTTGGTTGTCTACAAGTGCTGCTCTTTTAGGTATGCCTCTTGCATAGGGTTCTCCTAGATATAATGCATAGCCTACTCCTAGGTGGAAGATGACTCATGGTAGACCTTGCCCACTAGACTAATCCTACTTGTTGAACAATGTCAATAATATTGCTATAATGATTGATGAGGGGAAGGGACTCATATCATATATGCAAGAGTTATGATAGTTGGTGTTTTGGCATAGTATCTCAAATGAATGGAAGAATGTACCATAGAATATCCAAGATTACCTGATAGAGGCCTTATATCATCCTAATTTTCTCCTACCATCTTCTATTGATCAATTCTCCACTATGTAAATGATTAAGAAAATCATGTGTGCATATATATCCCGTAGGTAGTCTCATCCATACACTTCATTAAAGAATGATAGGAGAAAGTACAAGTGATTGGATAGGGAGGACTAGAGGATCATGGAGGAAGCTACTTCATCTTTTTAGAGATGGTGGTAGAAGAGGGAGGTTGTAACATCATGACTAGAGGTAGGAGTTGTACATCACCTTCGCAATGTTGGCTATAAATCCTACTTGGAGAATTTATAAGTTCTCTAGATTTACCACGAAAGATTTACTCTTCATTTTATTGCTTATATTACTAATGTGATTCCTCTAAGAATACTAGTTTATGTTAGTTGATACAACATTCCATCACAATCACAACCTTTGGTAAAACATTTCTTCATAGGTCAAGATCCTAGTGGGTTGGAAAAAGCATATGGAGAAAAGCATGGCTTGAACAACCCTCATCGATAAGATCTATGTGCATGATGGTCCATTATCACATCTCTCCTAATAGTCTAGCAATTTTATAGCTCTCATTATATAACATCTAAAGTTGGATTAATGATTCGGTATATTTCAGGATCCTTTTGAGGAGCTACTACATTTAAATGAACTCTAAGATGGAGAAAAATTATAGTGATACCTTATAACCGCATGGAGTTTCCTGCTAGATAGATTTATGAAGTTTGACTTCTTGAAGCACCCACTATAAAGTATTAGGCCCATAGACCACCCTATTGACACATTTTTTATACTTTAAAAAAAACTTACATGTAGTTATATAGTTGTGATTGAAAACTAATCAAAACACCCACATCCTAAGTCGGGTTTATTTCATGTAGAATAAACGTGAATTTTGTACCTTCGTCAAGGTGCTTCATCCAATGCAAATTTCGTGGTGGCATAAACCTTATTTAAACATGCTAGAATGTTGGTAAATACATATATACACATATACATATACAAGCAAATAAATATGCTAAATATTGATTTAAAAAAACAGGGACTACTGGTTGAAGAACTGCAACTAGCAACCCCATAGTTTTTCTGTCACTTTTTACATGTTCACTGTGTATACAAACTAATAGCTCTAAGAAAAACTATATACATGATTTTAGGTATTCCTACAAATGCTAGGTGTATATCAATGTACAAAAGAAAAGGAAATATAATACATAACTAAACTACTAAACCCATGAAAGAACATAGAGGAAGACCAATAAACATCCATATTACTTAAAGAATTTAAGAAACAAGAAGCAGAAAGTTAAAAAAGAAAAAATTAAGAAAAATATCTCATATCCAAATCGAAGAAGGACCTCACTTACTTTCTTACAATACCTACAATCCTCCTTTACTTGAGATAGGAGAAAATGTGTCCTCTCTTATTTTCCTTGTGCTTTCACATATTTGTTAGTGAAAATTTTCAATCCCATGTAACAAAGTAATATAAAGAAAGAGTAGAGTATTTTACTAATTAACTATACTATTACTTACCCCATTATTTGTGTTATTATCTATGCTATTATTCCCGTTATTACCCGCACCATTATTCAAGTGTTTTTTTGTGCAATGGATTGTAACATGTTTCATTGCACCATTACCTACACATTTAGCTTATAAACATGTTTTAATCTGCCTTATAAAGGAACTATAGTCCTTAGGATAATCAAAGCATAATAAAGGATAATCAAAATTGATCTTTAAAAAAATGTTAATAATGGAGTTATAGCCCTTAGGATAATCAAAGCATAATAATAATAAGTTTTTACAAAGGTATGATAACTAGGTGTAACAGTGACAAACATCAACAAAAATTGGAAAGAGCTATTGTGTACTATCAAGCTTTTATAAAGACATTGTAGGCATAACAGAGCTTATAACTATTGCAAGAATTCACCATAGCTTTGCACATAATTGATGAAAAATCATAAAATAATGAATTGCTAAAGAATACATTCAAGAGAGATAAGAGTGTATGAGATAACAATTAGGTACAATCTTCCTACCATGCATGGGTGAGCGCATTCCCTACGCATGTATTTTTTTCTCTACCAAGAAACAAAATTCTTGTGTTTATAAGGTTGGGATTTTGATTAAATCAAATCTTAACACAATAAAAGGAAGGATATGTAGCACTACACCTCCCAAAAGGCTAGTTGTAGAAAGCCTACTCCTCCAAGGGGTTGAATACACCACTTCGGAGACCTCAAAATAATCCCTTTTGAGAGGTTGCTCCATAAGGAGGTTGTTAAGTAGAAGGAGGTGAGGTGCCAGGGGGGCTCTAGCTAGTAAATCCATTATTCTCCTAGGAACTAACTACCCCCTACGTGACTCAAGATGGACTTTCTAGGGCCTTGATATACTAGTTTATGGGCAAAATCCGATGGATATTTGACTTTCATATTGTTCTTGATGTTACTTTTGTATGGGTAAATGGAAATTTTGTAATAGCAATCCTTAAAGATAATAAAAAAGTTGTTTGATAGATGGTTGTCTAATTCTATTTATGTGTTGTGAAATAAATTACATGAAGGAACCCTATTCTCTAAAAGGCTTAGCTAAGAAAGATCTTTTTCAGTGTACAAACATAATTGTGGTAGATAATGAGTTAACTAAAAATGCCTAGTTATCCTCGATGGGTCTATCCCATGGTAGGGTGGTCTTAGTGAGTTAAGATATTCTTTCAAGAAATTTGCATTAGCTAGGAGCACACATTGACAAAATTAGAGAATTGAATAGAAACCTTGACTCCATGCCATTTTAGGAAACTCGAGTGAGATTATGCTCATGGGTAGAGAGGTTGACATGTTTCACTCCTCATCATTTTTCACTCTCTATGAACCAAGTGTGTAACAAGTTTGCTTCAATTCAGGTAATGGTGCATAAAGTAGACACTTGAAGATCAATGCTAGCAAGTTGAAAGGTGACCTGAGCTACTCTAGGAACCGAGTTTACCCCTTTTGTAAATATAATCCCATATCTTTTACTAAATAAAATACCCTTTCCTTTAAACTCACATAGTACCTTACATGTTCTATAAGGTGGACTCCTTGGGGTTATTCTAAGGGGTTTTGGGCAATGTCACATAGGAATGTCTCTTGATGGGCCACTAGATCATGTCTCTTATGACTTCTCAATCGAGCATGTTACAAATTGCTTCATAGCCCTCCATTTCTTTAATTCCATTAATTAATAAATCTAGGTGCTTGTAGATTAAAGAAACCTCAAAATAGAAGAGTGTTTAGCCTTACAGAAGGCTCAATAATAAGAAATTGGAGCTTGGAGCATGAAATCCCCAAAATATTGACCCATAATGCTCACTTGTAGTTAAATCATGTCCAAAGGTTGCAATCTTGATCTAGTCTTGAAGTACAATGATTGTAGAAAAATATTGAAGTTAAGTTATTGAGAAAACTTCTAGAAATTGAAGCTTCAAGTTGATGGCTATGTTTGCCTTATTGTGTATTTACGGTTTCAAGAAGAGATTACTCAAAATAATGGAAAAGAGAGCTCAATGTCAAGAGAAGTGGCTTAGAACTTGTTGCTAATAGTCAAGGAAAGATCCATACCTTGGATATTAGGTAGTGAATGAGAGATTTAAAACTTACTAGCCAGCACAACATGCACCATAAATTTTGCACTTGGTCTAGGACTCCTTTGGTACCCAATACCCTGCTTAATAGTGGTCATCCTATGGGTTACATAAACTAGAATGCTTGCCCCAAGATTTTGGAGGAAGAAGAAGGATTCACTAAGTAGGAGGTGAGATGGAAGGGCTATCCACCATGGAATCTTGAAAGAAAGGAGAGAGAGAGAGAGTCTTTCCAAACAAAAAGTGAAGTTTAAACCATAAATAACTCCTAAGACCTCTTCTTTTACCAAAATATATTCCCAATTGGCCTCTATTTTGATGATGACATGCTAATTTGTATATCTTGCCTCCAACTTTTCCTCCATGTCTTGGAATAGCCATCAACTAAGCTATTTTCTTCATTTGAGGGAAGATTGGTCACTATGCCACTCTCCTCCAAGTTATGCACCAAATGTACATGTGTAACCTTAGATTGATTGTCTGAATAAGAAAAGCTTGATTGAATTGAGACTAAATAGGACCAAAGACCAAAGATCTAATACCAATTGTCATGAAGGTGTCTCTAGATGAGAAAGAGGAGTGCAAATGAGAGAGAAAAGAGGTGAGAGATGCCATGAACACTTGGAGAAGTTGGAGAGATAAGGATTCTGTTTTATTTGCAAAATGGTGTAAAAGTTACAAGTCTCTTACATCTTTATACCTATGTTAGTGTGACATGGCATTATTTTGGCTGAATTTACTTATCCAAAATGATGGGATATCTTAGTATTTATTAAAATAGCCCTTCCATGGCAAGAAATGAATACAAAACTAGAGTAAAGGCATGAAAAATCTATGTGCATGGTTGAGCCCTTGATCTCAAAATCAAATCTTAAAATAAACAAGAAATCTCTCTTAATATTGAGGAGACGTATTATCTTCATCATCTTCATTAGATATATCCCTCTCCATTGTAAAAGAGGAAAGAAGAAAGGGAAAAGAGGGAAAGATAACTTTTTGCACATAGGAGAGAGGAGAAAGAGATTTTGGCACCACTCAAAAGACAATGTGTGAGAGTTCGAAGAAAGGGGAGAGAAAGAGCCACACAATGAGCCATGCACTCCACCCCACCTTTTCTCCAAAAGACACAAACCTTCAATATTTTTATCATTTCTTTGACATCTTGATACATTTGAATTTGTAAGGCTTTGTCCTTCATGTTTGAGTTCTTTCCAGGTCTTTAAAGATACAAGCATGTGCAATTTATGCATACTATTTATTTTGATGTATATGGATGTGGTCCCCTCATGTGGTATCTCTTTTAAATGATTTTGCAACGATGTGACTCTTATTCTACCCATTAAAAATGGAAATGTGGTATATGCATGAATATTTCTATGCCTCTTTTTAATGCTTCTCTCGGTGTTATCATTTTCTTCCACACTAAAACATGAAGTGTATTGGCAAACCAAGTTGAAGAAGAACCATTGTCTGACATGAAAAACTCATAAATGTGTTAGAAAAACAACTTCAATGATAATGACGAGGCCTGGCCATGTTAAGGTATAGGGACTCCAAAGCCATTACCACTAGAGTATGAGAACTCTTGCCTTGATCACTCCCACACTGTAAAACTTGCATTGTCTCCAAAACATAGGGTTCTATCTTCAATATTTCCTCACAAAAAAATTTATCCTTCCCAATAGAAGAATAAACAAGACTCCATCATATAGCTCTAAAAGAAACATTATTGTAGGAAAAATAGGAAGATGGTTATTCTTACCATGTAACTCAAATGGTATCCCATGAAAAATGAATATCTTATTAGTTAGGTAGGAAGTTTTTATTGATGTAGGAAGTGCAAGGTTTAAGTTTAAAGAGTAACCATTTAATGGATACTCTCAAAATAGATTTTCTTCCTCTAGGTTTTAACCTTGGTGGTTAATTTTTAGAGGATGGAGTAGGTTGATGAGATAGAATGAGTGGATTGAGGATAAAATTGGAAGAGAAATGGGAGAGTCCATTTAAGGGGGAATAGGGAGGAAATGGAGGAGGAGGAGAGAATAGTAAGGGCTTACTACCTAGAGTTTGCATTCAAGAAGCTGTTAGTGGAGAGAGTATGTGAATGCACTCTTAGACAATATTTTTGTTGGCTATTTTTTGAAGGTTCTCTTAAGAGATTATGTCTATTTATTATCAATTTGAAATGAACTAAGGGAGAGGTGAAATTGGTAAGTATAAAAGAACAATATTGAGGGAAGGATAAAGGAGGAGACGAGATAATCGGGGTCCTAGGTTGTAGTCGAGGGTTATAGAGGTATTACTAAAAAGGCATAGGAACACATTTTGGTTTTTCCAAAGAATGTTTAAGTAGAACTTTCAATATTTCTATCAAAACTTAAGGGTTAGGAACATATGATGTGGCATTAGGGATAAGGAAAGCAATAAGACATGGCTATGTGTGTAGAGGAGGGAGGTGCAAAAGAAGGGTTGGCGGTGGAGAAGAGGATGCCCCCAAGGAAAGGGGGGAAGTACCATGTGGATTTTGTTGCTTACTCCTCTACTTCTCCTCTCTCTTGACCCATTTCCATGGTTGCTTGGCTAATCTATTTCTACATCTATGTCCTTTTGCAACCACTTCTCTTCTATGTATAATCTCAATGGTTTTTGAGTTGGCTACTTTGCATATACTCTAATTTCTTCCTTGCCTCTTTTTCTTCTTCTTCTCTTCAATTTCAATGGAGCAATGGATAGTGAAGGAGAGATTGTTTAAGGATTTTCTCCTTTGTAGATAGGAGATGATGTGCTCCTCCACTTCTTATTTCCTTCTTTGTATTTTTCATTTCAATTTCTCTACATTTGTGTTGTTCTTTGATTACTTTCTCACTCTACCTCCTCTAGGGTAGAACTTGAGCCTTGCCCTTTCTTTCTTCAATTTGTTGACTATTACATAGAAGCAACAATCCCTCTCCTTGCTAAGAGTATGCTAGTTAAGGAGGATGTTAAAATTTGTGCCACCATTGATATGGAACCTTTGTCTCTTTTCAACATCCTTTTGCACTCCGTGATGATAGATAAAGACCATTGTGAGTTGAGTAGGAGAAACTCCTATTTTAAGCTTAAGAGAGACCTAAAGTGCTTGAAGGTAAGTATTAAGTGTATGTTGATGTAGCCTTTATCCAAATCGTCAAAAAAACTCACAAAGTATGGCATTGCAATTTTCTCCTTTTGTGACAAGAGAAGCCATGACCACATGCTATGCCTTCTTCTTGTTAGGGTTTTTGGAGAGAGAGATTATTTGTGTTTCTTTGGATGCCTTGAAGCTTTCTTTAGATTTCCACATATTTGATTTATGCCAATAAGAGGTTTATTATGACTACAATCTCTTGCTACCAAGCATGGCTACACTCATCTTATGCAAATATATACCTCTCCCTCTCTGTCTTCTTCTTTCCTATTATTGATTCTAAGAAAGGGTTTTTGGTGCACAGATCGGATGCTGTACGCTCACGTATGAATGCCGGAAGGTCCCCAAGAACAAAAGAACTCTACTTTTTGCACAAAACTCAAGGTAAAAAGCATGCACGACATGAACAAGAGACCAATTGGGTGCAATCTCCCCCCATGCCTTGTGTGAGTGCTCCACAAAGCATATATTTTATGTATTAATCATCTTCAAGCTCAAATAATAGCCCAAATTACAAAATAGCAAGCTTTTGGCTTTTGAGTTTGCTTTAGCACAAAATAGAAATAAAGCTAATGGGCGGTGCCCAAAGAGTCAGGCATACCCACTACAATGTCCAAGTACAAATAACATAAGCGTGCGTCCATGCGCATACAAAATAATAAATAAATATCCAACGCCTCAATAAATAGGCACGACAAAATATAGGCGTCATGCCTAAGGTATGCGCCCATCAAAATATAAATGATAAATCAAATACTCGCTATCCTCCAATGCTTTCCTCCGCCACTGCTGCTATCTCTACACATCAACTGAAGCATTCACAATCGTTAGTAAAATAATACAATTAAACCGACAAAAGTGAATACCTAGCAGTCTTCAGCTACATAAATAAATCAACTGGTTAGAAATCAATCCTAAACTTAATTTATTACGAGTGCGCACTCTAAACTCATAAACGTTTATTAATTTAATATGCATTTTGCGGAATCACCCGCTATGGAATCACCCATGTACACACTAAATTAATGAAACAACCGAAAAGGATAGGCATCCCCATCAACTTCTCGCACAAAGAATCCACTTTGTGTATGAGCCCCGGTCATCAAAGTTTACGGAATCCACCGTAAAACCTCACGGAATCCACCATGGCACGGAATCCACCGTGAAATATGCCTTCTGGCATCATAACTCAAGGAGGTAAACCAGGTGGTAGATCTTCTGCAAAACAGTCTTTAAAGTGTGCAAGAAATTCTTTATGCCTAGGGTGCATATGATTTTCTTTAACTTGCAGTTCATTCACCCAAATGAGATACGATTTACTACTTTTGCGTAATGCATGTTTAGCTTGAGTATGCAAAAGCAGTGGAAAAGTATTAGATGCATGCATACCATACAATGTAATATGTTTTCCTTGAAATTGAATATTAATTGAATGTGTGGAATAATCTATATCAGGGTTATGCTGATGACGCCAAGGCATACCTAAAATAATATCACTGGACTGTAATGGTACAACTAGAAAATTCATTTTTTCGGTGTATTCACCAATTTGAATTTCTAAATCATGCACTTCCTGTGTTCCATTATACCTAGTGCCTAAGAATGCTGCTTTAATGCGATAATGCGTAGGTACAGTTTGTAACTTCAATTCTTTCACTAACTTTGCAGAAATAAAATCATGAGTACTACCATCATCATGCAAAATAATCTTTTCCTTTCCATACACTAAACATTTCATTGTCAATAAATAATGTGGGATTGGCATACCTGGTAAAGTATCCGAAGGAGTGGTAATGTCGTCTTCATCTTCCGTGAAATCAGGCATTTCTTCATGTTCTTCATCTTCCATTGCTCCAAGGTAGTTGATATGGACAGGTGGCTTCTTCGAATGGAAATCTACTCCTAGATGTCCAGGTTGGTGGCATTTATAACACACTATAGGTTTGGCTTTGGTTACATTGTTTGCAATGGCAAGAAGTCTAGGGATATTAGGATTTGGCTGTGGAATGGGCTTGGGGTTTTGGTTGGTATTGGATGGTAAAGCAGGTGGTTTTGCCCAAGATTTATGAAAAGATGATGAAGGAAAACGACCTTGATTAAATCTTCTAAAATTTGAGTTGAATTGCTTAGATCCATAGTTACCATTGGCTTGGAATTGCTGTGGACGCTTGTCTCTTCCTCGAAGCTTGTCTTCAGTGTCATGAGCTAAAGAAATTACGTTTTCAAGAGTTGCAGGCTTGAACATATTAACTTCAACGTAGTAATGCCCAAGTAATCCAGACATATACTTGCGCTTGTGTGTCGCTTTAGGTACGTCTTCAAGCATGTGTAACTGGAGTAATGCATTCTAGAAGCATTCGGTGTACTGAGGAATAGACTCACGATCTCGTTGCTGAAGAAGGTCCCATTGCTTTATGGCTTTTTCATGGAATTGTGGAGGAAGAAAATTCTGCATAAACTTCTTCTTGAAATTCTCCCAAGTAGTAGGACAATCTATACTCTTATGAACCACCGTCCACCAAAGAGATGCTCTATCCACTAAATGATTAGTGACACACTTGATTTTATCTTTTTCTGCGTATGTTTCCTCATGAAAATAATCATCAAACTGACTGATGAATGCAAGAACAGTTTTTCCATCTCGGGTGCCATTGAAAGTACGGAATTTGAAATTTCTTTTACTTATCTTTGTTTCCTTGCGGATGGATTGAGTTTCGAGAGTCGCGTCGATGGTACGTCGAATAAGGTCTTCAGAGGTTCCTCTTTGTCGGTAGTCGATATTTGTAAATTAGCCAATTGAACTTGCAATGCTTGCCTACTCGTCGTTCTTCATCCAACTGCATCATAATTAAGTCCAGCTTTTGCTCCATCGTAGGTTCAGGAAGATCACCTTCAGCCATTAAATCATCCATATGTGGTTCCGTCATCCTGCAAAACTTCAAAAAAAACCTCACACTCTCAAAATCCAATTAGCGGGATGAGCGTAGCTCAAGATCGGGTGTACAAGGCTTATATTTTTTGTGTGTGGCTTTCACAATCTTCGTCTTTGGCTATTGCGGGATTTGTAAACTTTGAAAAATCTACGTTTTAATCTTCTGTGTATGCTGAAACGGGTTCAGCAAACCTGCGTATGCGAACAGTACCTTCCAATGAACAACTTTGCAGTTTGGAGTTTCTGCGCAGGAACAGCCCTTCTATGAGTTTTGAACAGAAGTCAGTTTTGACTTCAAGTGACTTGTCTGACTTGCAGAGTTGCAGACTTATGTGACTTGCAAAGTACCAAAATTTACAGAACTTGGTTGATTTAGCAGACTTGCAGGATTTAGACTTTGTAGACTTGCAGAACTTGGGAAATTTTGTGTGATTGGAAGCTTAGGAGACTAAGCTTTAAGCTTAGTGAATTAAATCGTTGAATTGTAGGAGGGGGGGCCGTTTTTTTCAGCCAGCGAAAATTTTGCGGACATACTCTAATACCGTTCATTGAGGATTTGAAATATTTAAGCTTTTTAAGCTTAAACTAAGCTTATTAAGCTTGTGAAGCTTACTTAAGCTTTTAAACTTGTGGATTGAAAGACTTATATCTCTGTGTAACCACGACTTGGAGAAGAGGATGTAGGAGTGGTCCTCTGCTATTGCAGGCCGGTCCTTCACGATCTAAGGATGGAAACAGAGGTTCTTGATCGCCAAGAATCCGCCCGTATCGACCGTTCGCGATGAGATTGACCGTAGAGCTCGATCGTTCCAGGAGCTCCGCCTTCGCACAAGATGGGTAGCGATTGGAAGCTCTTGATCTCAGCTTCGCTTTGATACCACTGGTGCATAGATCGGATGCTGTACGCTTGCGTAGTGAATGCCGGAAGGTCCCCAAGAACAAAAGAACTCTACTTTTTGCACAAAACTCAAGGTAAAAAGCATGCACGACATGAACAAGAGACCAATTGGGTGCAATCTCCCCCTATGCCTTATGTGAGTGCTCCACAAAGCATGTATTTTATGTATTAATCATCTTCAAGCTCAAATAATAGCCCAAATTACAAAATAGCAAGCTTTTGGTTTTTGAGTTTGCTTTAGCATAAAATAGAAATAAAGCTAATGGGCGGTTCCCAAAGAGTCAGGCATACCCACTACAATGTCCAAGTACAAATAACATAATCGTGCGTCCATGCGCATACAAAATAATAAATAAATATTCAACGCCTCAATAAATAGGTGCGACAAAATATAGGCATCATGCCTAAGGTATGCGCCCATCAAAATATAAATGATAAATCAAATACTCGCTATCCTCCAATGCTTTCCTCCGCCGCTGCTGCTATCTCTACACATCAACTGAAGCATTCACAATCGTTAGTAAAATAATACAATTAAACTGACAAAAGTGAATACCTAGCAGTCTTCAGCTACATAAATAAATCAACTGGTTAGAAATCAATCCTAAACTTAATTTATTACGAGTGCGCACTCTAAACTCATAAACGTTTATTAATTTAATATGCATTTTGCGGAATCACCCGCTATGGAATCACCCATGTACACACTAAATTAATGAAACGACCGAAAAGGATAGGCGTCCCCATCAACTTCTCGCACAAAGAATCCACTTTGTGTATGAGCCCCGGTCATCAAAGTTTACGGAATCCACCGTAAAACCTCACGGAATCGACCGTGGCACGCAATCCACCGTGAAATATGCCTCCTGGCATCAGTTTTTGCCTTCATGGGGGGGAAAGGTAAATACAAACAGACGAGACATCCATCCAAAAGTTTCATGGATATGAGAAAAGTAAACATGGTAGAAGGTCTTAATGTAGATCCAATAAGAGTTACACTTTTGGAAGTAGAACTAGTGCATTAGCCCTCTTATGTTTTCCTAGACTACATCTTCCCATTATGATATAGTCCAATTACAAATCAAGCACTACAATCCCCCTTCTTGTTGATGATGATGATAACAATTTGCCCTTCTCTTGGAAATTTTGAGACGAGCTTATTCCTTCATTATGCATCAAAATTAATACATCCATGCCACAATAAGAAATGAATACAAAACCATGGTAGAAGCATGCAAACTCTATGTGCATTGATGAGCCATTGATCTCAAAATCACAACTCAAAAGAAACCAAAAGTCTCTCTTACTACTAAGCAAAATCATTATCTTTACCATCTTCATTAGAAATATCCATCTCCATTGTTGCAAAAAAGGAAAGAGGAAAGGGGAAACAAGGAAAGAGAACTTTTCCATAGAGAGAGAAGAGGGAAATTTTGGCACCACACAAAAGACAATGTGTGAGGGTTGCAAGAAAGGGAAGAGAAAGAGGTGTACAACCAACCATGCACTCCACTCCACCTTTTCTCTAGAAGACACACAATGCTTCAATATTTTATCGTTTCTTTGAAATATTGATACATTTGAATTTTTAAGACTTTGGCTTTCATGCTTGGGTTCTTTCTAGTTCTTTACAAAATACAAATATGTACAGTTTATGCGTACTATTTATTTTGATGGATGTGGATGTGGCACCCTCATGTGGGATCTCTTCTAAGTGATTTCTCAACAATGTGGTTGTTTTTTTTCCCATAAAAAATGGAAATGTGGTATATGCATGGATATTTTTATGCCTTGTTTTTGTGCTTCTTTAAGTATCATCAATTGAGTTCTGCACATACTTCCTTTAATGCTTATATGCAAACTACAAGGATATTTGTTAATGTGGTGATGTATAGGGAGTACATGTAGTTTGAGGAAATCTGGAGCCATATTAATCCAAAATTTTGAGGGGCTTTGAATGTGCCTACTAGTGTAGAGGTGAGCACAAGCTCTACCGCCAAGACCCATGGACCCCTTATTAATCAAGCATTTCAAGCGAGCACTAATGGCTACCTCTCACATAGCCAATGCACCATCCCTCTCTAAGAGTGTAGTGAGCTTATCTCGATGCCCCAAGTGAGTTGCTTCCTCTCTCAAGCACTCCGATAGCTCCATAATTCTTGATGCAAGTTCAAGCATCCTCAAACCTCCACCTCCAAGCTCCATCCTCCATAGCCGCATGAGAGACAAGAGAAGAGAAGAAGGTGAGTCTCTTGTTGCCACACACCAAAGAATGAACTCTCATTCATATTTTGAACTTTATATACAAAGCCCTAAATCCCATTTGGGTGGTCATCTCCTTTTTACATGGCCGATGGTAGGCCCTTTTTTCCATTGTCCTCCTATCTTCCTAGCTTCCTTCCTACCACCCATCTACCTTTACAATTTGCACGCCGGCACTCTTAAAATAAATCATGGTGCGCCTTGCGCTCTTTTACAAAATGATTGACTTGTGCTTTTTCTTGTGCGCCTTTCTCCTTGATTTAGGACTTTTTTGCACTTCTTGTGTTTCCATATTTCTCTTGACGCGCCTTCATCTTCCATTTTAATTTTTCCTTGTCCTTGTCTTCTGCTTTAGATTTTCCTGATTTTCTACCTTGTTCATCTCAAGGTTAACATTACCCCCCTCCTAGACGAGTGCGAGTCCCATGGCACTAGCTGGTGGTGAGGGGGATGGCGGTGTTGGGTGGCCGGGGGCTTCTTGAGGTTGTGGGCATACCGCGTTAGGGATGTGTTGGAGGGATTTCTGGAACTGGAAGGTTGTGGCATTGGATATGATCCTTGGTGTTGGAGGGATGTTGAGGGGCGGGTCCATCTCTGAAATTCAAAATGGTGTTAGATGGATTGATGCTTGGATGTAATATTCCCGCTCGAAAATATTACTAAACCTGACTCCCCGCACGCTGCATAAAAACATGTGCAAGGTTATCTCCCACATTGTAATTTCTGGCAGTTTAATCCGTAACCCACACATGCAAAAACGAGGCCTCCGCATTGTGAAATCGAGCCCGGGAGTTCAAGACTGCATAACCGTGGGGAAATACCCTTTTGGAAGGGGGCAAAATGGATAATGATGGAAATAAGGTAAATTTTTTTACTAATTTCCCAAGCCGATGCATGGCTAGAGGGAAGGGAATGGGAGAAGGGGGTGATGTGGGGAAGTGGTGTCCAGGGGGGAACCATGCACAGCCACGTGGTGGCTACCATCCTCTCCCCCCTTAAGCTATAAAAATCCCCCTTAGCTTTGGAGAAGAAGGGGGAGAGTCTGAGATATTGCTGTGCTTCACGACTTGAAGGAGACGAACGGAGAGAGAAGGACTTTGCTGCTGCCATCACTGTGCTGAGGAGAGAGGAGGGAGAGTAGGGCACTTTAAGGAGGAGGCTGCCGAATGAGAGGAAGAATGGCCGTGCTGTGGAGGTTGTTGCGTTGAGGAAAGGGAGAATGTCGCCATGCTGGTTACGCCGCCGGCTGAAGACGCTGCCTGCCTCTAGGAATCGCTGCCTGCCACGCCCAGTCCTCGCTCCACTGTCGACCACCACCGCCATAACACCATAATTCCCCCCTCCTCAGTCGCCATAATCCTTCCTGAACTTACCTTTCCTTCCACATGGGAAGTAGAAGCTTCCTAGAAGCTTCTTGGAAGCTTCTAAAGGTAAGGCTTAAGGCCTTGTGCACATGGATTGATCGCGAGGGTAAAAAATTCCAGCCTCCTTAGGCCCTGTGCGTACATTTCATTCCCGAGGTTCAAGACCCAAGCTTCCAAGGGACTGATCCCGTGCAGGAGAGAGAAATTGCAAGACCGTAAGTCTTTGGGATGCGTGTATAACTCAAGGGAAGCTGCTGCAACCAAAGTACGCTACCTAATGATGGCTCCCAAGAAGTCGCAGGGCGCACCTGCGGGAGGTTCCTCCCTGAGCTTACACGTGGACATCTCCCCAAGCCCACAAGCCCAGGTTTTACTATTTTGATTCCATGCAAAAGTAATGCATTAAGCATGATAACTTTCATGGAATAGGAAGTACCTATGCATGTTTAAATTCACCTAGCCTAGTTGAATGCAATTGGGAAAAAAAACTTGACCATTTGAACGATTACTAGAATTAATTCATGACATGCAATTGGGTTATTGGTATTTTCAATGTGATGAACGCAAATTGTCTATCCATCTTATGACCTTAATAGTATGTTGCCTTGTCGTGCATTTCAAAGTGATGAGCCTAAAACACCTATTGCCTATCATTATAAGGTTGAAATTATTAAGGGCACTTTTGACTAGACATGAAAGAATAAGCGTATGTCACATTTTAGGAAATATCTTCATTGCAATGATTCATGAGGAAAAGTCATTAACATCCGTAGGATGTTATCCGAAATGAAATAGCAAAGCACGAAAATGATTCTATGGACTTGCATGTGGTATGTGCTTGTAAAATGGAATAAGTTAACACTAGCTTTAGTTTTGCTTGAACTTCATTAACTACATTGTAGCTAGGAGAAGGTTGCTTGTTGCATATTCGTCATGCGAAAAAATTCATTAATCAAGAGTTGCATTTAGGAAAGGTTGCATGGTTTATTAAAGCATGAGATTCTAAAGCGTAGCAAAAAAGGATGTAGGCATGATTCTTTGATGTAAGTCCTAGTAGGCCCTACGAAAGTTATTCTGCAAATTATCATGCGTTTTGACTTTTAGCAAGAAAGGATAGGATTACTGCGAATCTAGTGGTACGTAGAAGCAATGAATTGCATGTTCACGTGTATTGTGACATTTTGCAACTATTTTTCTCTTTTAGATCAAGTTCACTACAACAAAAACAAGGCATAGACGCGCATGCTAGACGCGCAAAGTCGGGCGCATCTATCACCGCGTCTATAGGCGTGTCTAAACGTACGTGTAAATAGACACAACTTTTGCATCTATATATCCGTGCAAATAGACGTGCTTATACATGCAAAAATAGATACACACGTCAAAATTCAAATCATACTTAAATAATTTCTTTTCAAACTACACCTTTCCTTTCCTACGTTTTTTGCGGTTCTGAAGCTTAAGTTTAGCCAACATGTAGTCTCTTCATACCTCACCTAGTCTTTTCATGCCTCACCTCCTCATGACTCACCTCTTCTTTCATTTCAAACACACAAGAAGGGAAAAAGGAAAGCCAAGGAGAGGAAGAAAGAGAGAACAAGAGAGAGGAGAACAAGAAGAAGCAGCAAGCAAGGAAGCAAGCATTAAGGGAGGGTAACTTACCAAGGAGAGGAAGAAGGAGAAGAAAGAAGCGCCACTACCCGCCACACCAAACACCCAAGGTGAGTCTCTCTCTCTCTTTCTTTCTATCTTCCTCTCTCTACTCTGTCTGTGTATTTAGGATTTGTGATTCCATTATGTATTGCATTTTGTAAATCAATAATGGCGGTCATCTGCTAAAATCAGCCGACCAAACGCGTCTGATAGCGCGTCTACATCTTAGAGTAGACGCAGATATAGATGTGGAAAAATTTTCTCTAGGGGCGCATCTTTGAGCGCATGTGCTCTGCAGTGTACATGCGAGGATACATGCGCTGGCAGACGCACATAGAGACGCAGGTATAGACGCGCATAGAGACGCAGGTATAGACGCTGTATGTAATATGTTTTATCTACACAGGGTAATATGATTTTTCTTGTGTAGATGTGGAATCCTGGATCCTCTAGCACCCCATTCAACAAGGAGCAATTCATGGGGGAGATGACCAATTATCTTGGTCGCCCTCCCACTGCAGATGAGGTTTTCAGTGTGATGTCTAGGACACCTATCACATCTTTTCCTACACAGGGATCAGCTGAGGTACATGGATCGGCCGAAGCACGTACATCTGCAGAGGCACATGTATCGAGTGAGGCAGAGGGCAATGCACGTTGAGGGAGGAGGGAGAGTGGTGCGGGAGGACGAGGAGATCGAGGGCTTTGTGGGGGTTGCCTAGGTGGTGGCTCTCGATCACCCTCACTGGAAAATGAGAGAGGTGAGCCTCCACAAATGTACTACTCTATCACTGATGCTGGTGGTATCTTGCATGACTTCGAGGGGAGGGAAGTGATAGCCTACTTGAGGAGTGTCGTGCATGCCACATACAAAGATTGCATGATTCCCTTCAAGCATTAAAAAAATGGTTTATGGCAAGAGGTCCTGCGGGCAGTACATAAAAGGTACCCTAATCCCGAGAATTCACGATTCTCAGATGATTGGGGACGGTCAAAGGTGAGAGACGCGCTTCATAACAAGAGGTCTCACCTTATGACGCGCGCCAAGGAGTCATTGCGGAGACAAGAGCAGGGGCGCCCTGGATATGGCCAACCACCCAATTGCCATCGCAAGGAGTGGAAAGAGGCCAAGAAGAGAGCAACGGAGAAAATGACAAGTCGCCAGCATGGAGAGGCGCGACGTATCCAGATGGCAACCATGGGATCGTTGCATTATGGATCAGGTGGCAGGGAGTCATGGGAGGCTGAGTTTATAAGTATTATTTGATTTCTTTTTTTAAATTAAATTTTGTAATTTGTTTCACTTCATTATGTAGTGTGTTTTAATACGTTGTATGTTCAAATTGTTTTGTAGTTCCATATCGTTGGTAGGATGCCTACTCCTAGAGAGGTAGGCTACCATCGAGAGCATAGACATACTTGGCAGTATTTCTATGAGGAGGGACTCATCACGGAGGAGCAATATAATCGTGCCATGAGGATTCCACCACCAGAAGAGGTATGTTTTATTTTTTACATGAAAAGTATAGATCAATATGATTTATTTTTTGTAATGGTATTTATATACTTTAATCCTTTGTGTAGGCGAACCCTGATGCAGTTGAGGATAGCGAAGGGGGGACTAGTAGTAGCGGTGGCGGCAATGGTAGTGGCACAGGTAGCGGTGGTGGTAGCGATGATGATGCCTCTTCTGAGGAGATATAGAGGAGCCCCATGCATGCATGCCTCCCCTTGGCTTGTAATTTTCATTTTTGATATGTATTACTTTCAGCTAGTGCTTGTGATCATGACGCCACAAGCACTAGAACTCATAATGTAAAAACGTTTCATCTATATATATGAAATTTCGTATGCTACATACATTGTTTTGTTTTTAGTATCCAATCTTCGAAATAATCTTTCTCTGTTTTCCCTAAGTATACAATTTGATGTTGATGGGGGGGAAAAAACCAGAGAGCATGTGGCTTGCAAAGCCACATGCTCTCTGGTTTTTTTTTCATACCTCTGTTTTGCGCGTCTATCAGCGAGTCTAAATTGCAAGATAAATGTGCGTCTATTCTCGTTAAAAACTTTCAGAGTAAACACGGTTTTAGACGTGTAGATACACGCGTGTATAGACGCATAATATGAATATATCCACTTTTTTATAAATATGATTATATATTTACGTAGCGCGTTTATACACGCATCTATAGGCGCGTCTAAGTGTGTGCCTACTTCTGACTATAAGTGCGCTTTTAGACGCGATTTTGTAGACGCAAAAATAGACGCGTTAATAAATGCACCCGACTTTTTTTTTCACAATTCAAATATTGCGTCTACAAGCGTGTCTATGGAGCCTTTTTGTTGTAGTGGTTTATCATCTCTAGGAAAGGCTCGTCCTTGTCACAAGACAAGTAGGTCAAATTATTTAAATCACCTAACCCGCAAGGGATTCATATAGGCATGGTTCAGTCGATACGATAAATACCCCAAGTGCTAACTAGGGTTTAGCACGCTAAGGATTTGGCCTAGTTTCGCACTTGTTGCCAAGTCGAAACCCTCATATCCAAAGGTCCTACCCACATTCATGGAATGTTGGGTCAATTGGACGGTCATGCAAATAATGATCTAGGGTTTCTAACCTAAGGATCATTCGACCTAATGCTAAAACTCGAATTGAGTTGAAATCCCCAGGACAGGCCTAGCGCAATTAAGGACTGGGTTGGGTAAGAAGACACCCTAAACCCTGGTTCTTGTCTAAACATAATTCCTTGACCAGAAAACGTCGTTCAATGGGTGAAATGATCCCATGGAATAGATATGACACTTGTGCAACAAGTTGCAACATCGTATGGCCTTGTGGTTTGATCACAAGAGAGTTTTGCAATTCCTTGGAATAAGGTTGGCAGGTTCTTGCGCAAGTTTAACTTGCAAGAGGATGAGTAGTCATCCTGTTACATCACCTTTCTTGGGGAAAATTGCCAAGTTAAGGGAAGTTAGGTATTTTCTTGGAAGTAAAGGATCAATTAAGTTAGAGCGACATGGTCGCCAGGATTTACTGTTAATTTATGAAACCTAAGGTATTGGTTAAGTTGGGTTAACAGGGTGTGGCCCTAACCCAAGGACAAAAGGGTGAACAAACAAACCCTTGGGGGATCTTTCCAAGTCGCAATTGATCCTGGATCGAATGCTGGATACATTCGGAGAGAAGGATTTACTCCTTAGAAGTTGGCCAAATAAATGACCACTGAATTGATTGTGCTTGTAACAGTTTAGGAGCACTGTTTGCATTGTTTGCTCAAGGAACTAAAATATGGAAAGTTAATTAATGCTTCAGGTTCAAGGCCTGAAGGGAGAGGCAGCATCAGTTACCCCCGACTGTCTGCCTGACCCTAACCAAGGGGGTTGTTGGCTACGCCAGGAACATGGACCAAACCCGCCGCATGAGGTCTCTCCATTGAGCACTACTTGAAGCAGGAGGACGCTTGGGTGCCAAGGGGGGCTATGGCCGTAAATCCCTTGCCTTCCGGGCCCTACACAAGAGGCCAACGTGACTCGAGATTGGATCTCGAGGCCCGCATACTAGTCTATGGGCGAAATCTTGGATTAGTAATCCCTGTGGATTATGGATTGCCTTCAGGCGGATTATGGATTAGCCTACGGATTGGACTTTATGGTTGTATTCAAAAGATAAAGAATATAGCCTGTTGAAAAGGAACTTGTTTGACATTGTTTTTCTATGTCAAGTGCTAAGATTACATGAAAGAACCAGTGTCTAACTGGCTAATTAAGGAAGTTGCTTGATGCATGTCCAACTAAATGTGGTAGGTTATTTAGACAACTAAAGCAACCCTGAGGAAAGTGTAGTGGATGTGGCCATGGGTCCGTCCTATGGATGGGTGGTCTCGGTTGGCTGGAAACTTTTCTCAATCGAAATGGACAGCAAGGAGCTCTTCTCGAAGGAAATGAACAGCAAGGGCGCTGACCTAGGGTTTAGGTTATTAGAATCTTGATTTATGTTGTTTTAGGGGAACGGAATGGGACTATGCCTTATGGGCAGAGAGGTTGAGCCTTGCATCCCTCTCGTTTCCCATTCTACTTGAACCAAGTGCAGCATGAATCCGCTTTGTCCTGGGCATTTCTGCGTAAAGTAGTTTGCCTGGGGTTTGACGCTATAGCTGCCGTTTAGGAAAGTGACCATTAGGGAAAACCCTGATTTAGGTCGGTCCTAAGTGGGAATGGTCAGAATACTTCCGCTACGTGGCAGATGCGGGAAGTCCTAGATCGCAAACCCCGTAACATTCCATGGGGAGTGCCGGGCGGAGCTTTCTAGACTCTCTTTCTGATGGACTACTAAGACGTGTCCTAAAAGGGAATAGGTGGACACGTTACATTGGAGGATGACATGTGGACAGATCCTTCTTTGAAATTTAAGATGGTGTTATACGGATTCATCATTTAACCCTCGGTGGTTGATTTTTCATGTGTTATTCCAAATGAGCTTCCTCATTAACTTTCTGATCAGGGCTGTTGCATCTGCCCCTTGTTTGGGTGTGCTTTGTCTGATGGCATAGTGCGTAGGATGGGGAGTGCATTGCATGGATGATGGGGTCTCTGAATCTGGTGGCAAGGCCTTTGCTTATACTTGGAAAGAAAAGAAAGGTGCATTACTTCTGGGTGTGTGCCCTTGTCATGTGGTGCATTTTGCACATGCTAGTGGTGTGGAGCTTAGGGTGACTAGTCTACCCTTAACCACAGGCAAGTGTTACATCCCTGGGTATGTCCTGCTCTTGATATGACCTAGGTGTGAGGTGGGCAGTCAAGATTAGGCTAGGGGTTATGCACGAAGCTGGCCGACCGAAAATCGAAACGTACCTAACTTGAGGACCCTTAGATGCTGTGGCTATGATTGATGTGCAACTTGCAATGGGGCTACGTGTGATATCTTTCTTTCTTTCTTTCTTTCTTTCTTTCTTTCTTTCTTTCTTTCTTTCTTTCTTTCTTTTGTCTATATAAAGTTACATAGTCATGATAGAAGTTTAATCTTCGTCATCGGAGTGGAGTGGGGATGGAGGGTTGATAGTTTTACTAAGGAATTGGTGGCTTTGGAGATACCCTTAAGGTTTAGGTATACTTGAAGGGTGGTAGTGGAGAGGAATGGATGGTTGTAGTAGGTGAAGCGGCTATCATTCATGTCCTCTAGCAGAGCTAAGAAAAATGAAGGTAATAGGGTAGCTCGCATCATTAGTCGAGCCATCGCGCAACTATCTATAGCGTTAGGATCAAAATGGAGTATGGGAAGTCTGTGCTCCTGTGGAGTCGAATCTTGCCTAAGAAGTATCCTAGGCAATCCAAGGTAGTTACAAGTAGTAATAAAGGCGATGTCAAGGCATGAGGAGAACTCGTTAGTGAATTGAATTAGGGTATTGTACAGGTTTTTTAATGTGAAGACGAGGGCATCCTTATATAAAGTACAATGAGGGTTATAGATTACATGGAAGTTGTAGTGGCCATGGACACTGGGGTCAAAATCCACTTCAACTCTTTGAGGGTAGGGCATAAAGGTTGGATCATTCCTCTCGAAGAGTTGAGTGTTGGAAAAAGTCGTACAAGTGTCTAGGTTGGTGTCCAAGTCCCTTCTTCTCCATGCAGGTTGACATTCCTAGCCAGCAAAGACCTTGGTACCTCAAAAACTTTATTTTTGCGAAAATTCGGCATCTTCAATTGCCCATAATGTGGGGTTGTGCTTTCTTTCCTCTAGCCATCTTGGTCTGAGCTTTCTGCTCATGTTAATCACCTCCTTGACTACCTTGATGGGTAACACTCTTCATAGGGTGGTGGGTAACTCAAGTTGTTTTGTCTTACTCAACTTGAGCCAAGCGGCATGCGAGGGTTCTTATTTGTTCTCCAACGTGAATCTTCTACTCTTTGGCTCTCTTCATCATCTCCGTGGAGCTCTCCCCTTGCTTGCATGCTAGAGATGTTATGATTGACTCCCGTTCTTTCCCTATGTGAGTGAGCTATTCCTTCTCTTTTTCCAAGTGTTCAATCTCTCTTTCAAACCTTTCCTACTCATCTATTTCCAGGAATATTTTGATGAAGAGGTCTTCGACCTCTCGGTGGTACTCCTCCCATTACTGTTCCCTCTCTGCTTGTCTTTCAGCCCACTCTTCCATGCCTGATTGAACTCTTTGCAGTTGGGCTTCCAAATCGTGGTGCTAGAGTATCAAGGTTTTATATTTGTGCTATATTGCCACCAGTTCCTGACTTTCATCTTTGAGTTGATGCCTCCACATTTTCTCCTTTCCTTCCTTGACGTTGAGGCTGGCCTTCAGCTCACTTATCTCTTTTTGGTATGTGGTGATTTGCCAAGTCTTATCCAGTTGGAAGGCCACCATAGACTCCTTCTCAGCTGTCAACGCAGCCACCGCTATTCTTTTTTCCTCCTTGGCCCTCTCCAGTCGGGATAAGAGCACTGCGACATAGTCATTGTAGTTAGCGGATGGGCTCATTGCTGCTAGCTCCTTCTGCCTGCACTGTTGTTCTATGGACATGTACATGCTTGTGCCAAGTCCTCCTCTTCTTTCTTTCTCAACTCCTCTTGCTTCGTAGCTTTTCTCCTCCTCTCTTCCTCGTCTCTTTTTGACTCTACCTTCGCTTTAATAAGGTCTGCTTCCTCCTTTTTCTTCCTCTCTTTCTCATGTGTCTTCTTTGTCATCCGCTTTTTAGGCATCTTCATCGTCCTCTTGTTGGATTGAGCTTTTCACTCATCTTCTTCTTTATTGATTGTCCTTTCACTTGATTGGTCTTCTTCTTGGCGAGGAGGTGACCTATTAGGTGTTTCATTTGATCCCTCTTTTCTGTCTTGCATCTCTTTCATGGCCTGTCTGATAGGGGTGGTCAAGACTCCTCCATATCCTATGAATGAGGCCTTGACTGAGGGCTTTTTCCTGTCGATTCCCATTGATGCTAGGGATTCTCCACCTATTGATCTACTTCCAAGGGCTAGTGTCCTGGCTAATTGATCTATGGTTTTCCTAACATAGCCGTTCCAATCCACTTCATGAGGTGAATGAGCCGCCACGCTCTCCAGCACAGGCATACTAATTCTATGCATGAGTGAATTGTACCTTAGGCTGGAGAAGAGGGTGTGGATCACCTTTGCTTGCAATCTGATCTTTGCATTAGGAATGTCGTCGATACTTATGCCATCATTTGTTAAGACACTTTTCTTCTTCTTCCCCAGCATGGCATAGACATCTCTTTTGTGCCTCTGTTCCACCTTTGGTTCCAATTCGAGTGCCTTTTCCACTAATGTCTTGTTGAGCAGGACCTACACCTAATTGTTTGCTGCCCTGCTTGCCAAGGACATTGTCCCACTGTCCTTATCAAGGGTTATATATCCTGAAGAATTCCACACACCTAGTGTGGTCAGGCTATTATCCAAACTTTTTGATATATACATGGCAAGGTTTCACTGATCCATAATCCTCATGATAGATTCCTTGCTAGTCACCACCCCTTTGATGTTGTGGATGCTCCTAAACCTAAGTTGGTTCTAAACTCAATTTTCAAGGGATAGGCAGTACTTTATTCTTTCCTCTTCCGTGAAGGGTAGGTGATGGGCTCGGTCTTGCTGGGACATCTTTAGCTCCTGTCATAAGCCATGGTTTACCATTAGTGTTTTTCCACCTAGCTATTCACTGAAAGAAAAGACTTCATGCTTGGAAAATAAACTTATTTTTAGTACATAATTAGAATTTTTCCTACAAGTAGTCTAAATCCATTGCTTTCAAGTTTTATTGTCAATTCCTCAATCACAATTTGCTTCGTCCTACCATTGAGGTCCCTCATGTCCCGCATATGTTATTTTTCTTTATGGTTTTTGTTATGTGTTTGGCTTGTTTCACCATGCCTCTATGTTTGGTTTGTTTCACCATGCCTCCCCCTCTTTTAATTGAGAAGAATCCTTCCTAGGATTAAAGGATTAGAGGATGACGACCTTTCAGCACATAATGTGAGTGCCTTACCTTCGTATGAGGTCGGCATAGAAACTCGGATTATACTCAAGTTTAGCATAGGAATCCATGTCAAAAGGGCGGATACCTACATGTGCAATATAAGTGAGGATGCCAAGGAAGAAGTCACCAGAGTCCATTCAACTAGTGACATTCAACTCCTCCTCAGTGTTGATACGATCTAAATACGGATGTCCCTCAATGTGTTCTTCTGGAGGTCAGTTAGGAATAGAAGTCAACACCCTATACGAAGTTGGAGCGACAAAGGTTGGGCCATATTCAAATGCCTTGATTGTGCATTGTTATTTAGCATTCGTCATTATTTGGTATCCCGCTTGCTCCCATTGCAATTGTAGAGCATACCATTTTCACAAGAAGGAGTCGTGGTCTGTAAGTTGTTTCAACTCCACTATTTCTTGATTTGTGGCTGGGTTATATTCTTGTTATCTGACATAATGAGACGCTGCTTGATGGATTGCTCCTGGAATATTTCAATTGCAATTAAGTTATGAACTACTTTGGAAGCCTTGATGAATACAAATTTCGACTCTTTCCAAGAAGCAAGGGAGTGTTTGTACTTTCGTTGTTATAGGTTCTTCCAAGAGGCCTAAGTCTAGTCGTTCGTAGCTTTTAGCCAAGGTCATGAAAGTAGCATCCAAGCGTCAGAGGAAAGAAACCAAGTTGTCCCCCATATTTTCAGCTAATTTTGTGGCCACAGTTAGAATTGAGTGTCGTTCATAAGAGGGTCGAAGGCTGAGGGGTTGTTGAGGCTTGACAGGACTAGATAATTCAGTTCACGGCGTGGTTTGCTTTTTAGGTTGAAGCTTGGGTTCCTGTCCAATGGTTTTGGTGGTGGTTGCGGTTGTCATGCTACTAGATGCATTTGAGATCTAAGTGGCATCATGTGTGCTAGAACTGGGCATTTTTTTTTAGTAGGAGCGATTTTGGGTGATAGATTGGTTCAGGATTGCTGAGCTAGGCTTTTGAGATTCTATAGATTTAACGACCTAATTCACTTGTGGTTCGAGTGTTTCTAGCATGATGTTGTGGGTGAGGGTGGTACTTTTGTAGGGCCTTTGGTCAATCTGGATTTAGGCATCCAAATTCAAGTGTTACCCTCATAGCAGCCTTGCATGTGCAATAAGGTCTTAGGGACCCATTGTAGCTTGACAGTGCATCGATATTTATGGTTTAGGCTTGGCCTCCTAAGTTTTGGGTAATAGTTAACCTTGCAAGACCATGGATTTCTATTCCCAAGAGGCACTCCCTGTTTAGGTACCCATTTGAATTGGGGTTCATGTGCTTCAATGGTAGTTCTGGTGGGTGACTGGCCTCAAGGCTAGATAGGTTGTGACAATTCACAACCCCCCTCTTGAGACTTGGCAGTGGGTTTCTCTACCAGTGGCTTTGTGAACTTGGAAAGAGTCACACCACCCTTACTAAAGGGTGTAACTATGTGAATGTTACCCACCACTAGTAGACCCATGGCTAGGTGGATACAATGTGACTCGTAGTCGACATTGCAATGAGCTTGCTTCTTGAAAGTTCCTCCTAACACCAATTCTATGCCTGCATCCTTAGTGTTGGGCAACACATAGAAAATTATCAGCAAGGTCTCAAACTCGATAGGAACTATAACCTTGCACTTTTTTGTAGAGTTGGCCTCCATAAGGGGTGAGAGTAGCATTAGTAGGTTGCAACGACGGTTTGCCAATTCGAGTCCAATGGTCATGGGTTAAGATATTAAAATAAGCTCCCTCATCATTCAATGTATTGATGGTGCATGTGTGCTTAGCGGTGATCGTCATGTTGAGGTAGGCTGGTTCTACTACTTCCTCATCCTCACTGTCCATCTCAATGATGGTGGCTACTTGCATGTGGATAGGGGGTTCTAGCATTGGGGGCTCATGCAATGGGTGTGTGGGAGGGAAATATTTCTTGATATGGCTACCATTGAAGAAGCCTATGCCTTCACCCTCTAGGGTTTTCAATTCTACGTTGCCAGTTCGAGTAATGGTCCAAACCTTAAAAGGTCATAGCCCCTGAAACTTTAGTTTTTGCTTATGTCCTTTGAGTGAGTATAGCAGCACTAAATCACCCTGTTCGAAGCTGCGTTGCTTGACATGCTTGTCAAACCAACTTTTGCATCTTGCCTTCTCGCATATGAGTGCATGGATGGCTAGAAGCTCGATTTAAGCGTTTGACTTCAATCAAGCGTTTCGTCCATGCCCCCTTTCCATCCCATCTTTCTTCAAGGGCGATCCTAAGGCTTGGTACAAAGAATTCCAAGGAGAGGATTGCCTTTGTGCCATACATCAATCTAACGGGGGTCTGTCATCCTACAACTTTCTTGTAAGTCGTGTGGTAGGCCCATAAGGTTGCCATTAATTTGTTAGCCCAATCACTGCATGAAGAAAAGACAACCTTAGTCAAGAAGTTTATAAGGATTTTATTTGTTTATTAAGCTTGATCGTTTGCTTGTGGGTAATAAGGTGAGGATTTTTTATGGATGATTAGGAAGGAGGACATGAAATTGAGCTATCACTTCATGGATGAAGTGGGGGCCTTGGTCGCTAACTAGTTTGATGGGGCAAGTGAATCGTGAGATCACTTGCTCCCATAGGAACCTAGTATTGGTCCGAGTGTCATTCTTTCTCATAGCTTGCACTTCTGCCCATTTTGTCAAATAATCGGTAGCCACAATAATGTATTTGTCTTGTGAATACTATGTTGTATGACTAATGGATCCAATGAAGTCAATCCCCCATTTCTCAAAGGGTTGTCGTACGATACTTGGGGTTAGCTCCATGTGATCCTTACGAATCAGAACTTTGATCCTTTGGCACTTGTCACAGTGCTTCACAAAGCATGTAGCATCTCAAAAAAGGGTAGGCCACCATAGTTCGGATTGCAACACTTTGCGAGCTGTAGCGTCTTCGTTAAAATATCCTTCTACGATTCCACCATGTGCCTCTGTCAATACATCATGCATCTCATGTTCATACATGCATTTGTGCAATAATTCTTCTTGTCCCAACCTATAAAGTTGGCCATCTACTATCAGCTAATAGGTTGGATTTCTAGGATGATCCGCCTAAGTCGGGCCTTTTCTATCACTCATTTCGATAGTTCGTGTTCAAGCACTTGACCTATGTCATCAGCCCAATATGGCGTCATGTCAGCTCTAAAAAAATATTTTTCACTACCAGTTATAAAATCCATTGAAATGTGTTCCCATGGTCATTCACGAATTGGTAAAGGCATTAATAAACCATATTACTTACCATGGTGTCGCTTAACTCTTTGACAAATTAAACACTTAGATACAAAGTTGGAAAAATCAGATTCCATCTGTGGCCAATAAAAATCTTCAACCAATATACGCAAAGTAGAAATAATACCTGTATGGCCCTGATATGGGGGCCCATGAATCTCGTGCAACACAAATGATCTAAATGGAATAATTACACACAACATTTTCTCATAAAACATAAATCCATCAGTATAAGACAATGAATCTATTGGTATTCGGTTATTAACAACTAATTTATTCCAATCAGCTTGAAAACTGGGGTCTTGGTCATAGGTATCTTTCATAGGGATAAGGGAATCAAAAGATATAATACAAATATTATGAATACTTGGTATTCTACTTAAGGCATCGGCAACAACATTCTCTTTTCTAGGTTGGTATTGAATAAGTGGATGAAAAGTTTGAATAAAAGCAGTCCATTTAATATGATCATCAAAAATTTGTGGTTGACTAAGGAGATGTTTGATACTTTGTTGGTCAGTTTTGATCATGAATTCAGATCCCATTAAATTGTGTTTCCATTGATGTAAAGCTTGTATTACTGCTAGCAATTCCTTATCATAGGTAGAATACTTGAGTTCAAATGGTTTAAGTTTGTAGCTAGAGTAGGCTATGGGATGTGAATTTTGCATAAGGATAGCTCCTATTCCAAATCCACTAGTATCAGTGACTACTAGGAAGAATGGTCTATTTAAGTCAAGAAATTGCAATATAGGGGCATGTGTTAAGGCATGTTTTAGTAAATCAAAAGCCTTTTGCTGATTATGAGACCAATGATACACAATATATTTCTTTAATAATTTTGTCAAAGGCAATGCAAGCAATGAAAAAATTCTCACAAATTTTTTGTAAACGCTAGCAAGTCCTAAGAAATAACGTAGTTCATGCACATTTTTAGATATCGACCAATTCGAAATTGCTTCTATCTTTTTCGGATCAACTTTAATACCCATTAGATGAAACAATATGTCCTAATTATTCAAGTTGGGTTTGAAAAAAATCACTCTTTTCAGGATTAGCATATAATTGATTCTCTTTCAACAATTTGAAAACCAAGGATAAATGTTCATAATGCTTGTTCTCATTCTTACTGAAAACCAATATGTCATCAAAGAAAACAGTTAGACAATGCGGATGCTTCAAAAATATGTGATTCATGATACGACTGAATGTGGTTTGTGCATTAGTAAAATCAAAAGGCAAAACAAGGAATTCATAATGACCAAATTGAGTTCTAAATGCAGTTTTGAAAATGTCAAGTGTATCCGATCGTACTTGATGATATCCAAATTTAAAATCTATCTTGCTAAATATTGTGGCCCCTTGTAGTTTATCCATGAGGTCTTCTACCCTAGGAATCGAATATCTATTCTTAATAATGATCTTATTTAGGGCATGATAATCAATACACATCCTATAGGTTTTATTTTTCTTTTTAACTAATAAGACAGGTGCACCAAAATGAGAACTATTGGGCCTAATAAGTCCTCGGGTTAACAATTCTTCAACTTGGGTTTGAATATCTTTCTGTTCAATTTGATTATGTCGATAAGGTGCTTTACATGGTGGTTGAGAACTTGGAATTAAGTCTATTTTATGATCTTCAAGATGTGTAGGTGGTAAGCCATGTGGTAAGTCAGCAACAAAATAATCTTTAAATTGTGAAAGAAATTGTTCGTGCTTAGGATGCATCTGATTTTCCTTAGCTTCAATTTCATTTACCCATACTAAATATGATTTGCTACCTTTTCTCAATGCACATTTAGCCTGTGTGTGACTAAGTAATGGAAAATTATCTAAAGTGTGTATACCATGTAATGCGATTTGTTTCCCATTAGAACAAATTTTCATTGAATGTATCGAATAATCTATATCGAGATTATATTTATGACGCCAAGGCATTCCTATGTGTACCATTGTATCTAGTACCTAAGAATGGAGCCTTGATGCGATAATGAGTTGAAACAGTATGTAAATTCAATTTGTTGACCAATTTTGTAGAAATAAAATCATGTGTGCTCCTGTCATCATGCAAAAAAATCTTTTCTTTACCATGCATAAGACATTTTATCTTTAATAGAGAATGAGGATTTGGCATACCTGGTAAAGTATCTGAAGTAGTACCGATATCTTCATCGTCTTCCATGAAATCAAGAATTTCTTCATGGTATTCATCTTCAGTCGCTCCCAAGTAGTTGATGTGAACACTTGGCTTTTTGGATTGACAATTCATCGCTAGATGTCCAGGTTGGTGACACTTGTAGCAGACTATAAGCTTGGCTTCGGAAACATTATTGGTAATGGCTGGGAGTTTAGGTATGTTGGAATTTGTTTGGAAAGATGGCTCAGATGTCCAAGATTTACGAAAAGAAGATGGAACAAAGCGATTTTGATTGAATCGTCGAAAGTTAGAATTAAATTGCTTTGTATCGAAGTTACCGTTAGTTGGGAGTTGTTGTGTCGCTTCTCTCGTCCGCGAATTTGGTCTTCAGCATCATGGGCCAAAGAAACCGCATCCTTGAGAGTCGTTGCATTGAACATAAACTTGCGCTTGTGGATCGCCTCAAGTACATCTTCAAGCATTAAAAGTTGCAATAAGGCATTCCAGAGATGCTCAGTGTATAGCAAAATAGCCTCACGATCTCTTTGTTGTAGAAGATCCCACAATTTGATTGCTTTTTTGTGGAATTGAGGTGGAAGAAAATTCAGCAAAAATTTCTTTTGAAAAGCCTCCCAAATAGTAGGACAATCAATACTTTTGTGGACATTAGTCCACCATAGCGATGCTCTATCCACTAAATGGTTAGTGACACACTTGAGTTTTTCTTTTTCTGCATACTATTCTTCATGGAAATAATCATCAAACTGACTGACAAAAGTGAGAACAGTCTTTCCGTCACGTAGCCCATTAAAAAGTACAGAATTTGAAATTTCATTTACATATCCTAGCTTCGTTCCTGATAGATTGTGCTTCGAGTGTCGCATCAATCATATGCCATTTAACATCTTTGGGTTGTGGTCCATCTTATTCGATAGTAGATTGTTGAAGAGTGGCTAGTTGAGCTTGCAAAGTTTGAGTGCTCTTCATTCCTCTTGAAGCTGCATCATAATTAGGTCAAGTTTTTTCTCCACCGTTGGCTCCGGTAAATCACATTTGGCCATAAAATCTTCCATATTTTGATCGGACATCCTGCAAAATTTCAAACAACCTCACATACTTGAAATTTTCTTAGCGGGATGAGAGTAACTCAAAGTTGGGTTTACAAGGCTTGCTTCTTTTTTTTTAATTGGCTTATTGCAATCTTTCTTCTTTTTGCGGGTATAGAAATTGATGAAATCCTTCTTTCAAGCGAGAAATATATTGCATGTGTCAGTTTACTTGCTGAAAATTGTCTCTGTTAGAGTACCGGTATGAATAGAGGCTTGCTGGAGTTGTAAAACCAGTTTGAGAGTATGACAATAAGAACAACCACTATGTAGGAGATTTAGGATTGAAAATTTGAAACTTTAATAAGGTTAATAACCTTAAGCTTTAAAAATCTTAATATCTTTTAGCCAATCTCAAAGAATGACAGCATGTACTAGCACAACTAGGAATATCAACTCTCCTTTATATGTGTAGTAGGAATGATAACCTCTTATTTGTATGTGTAGGAGGACGTAGGTTGTGGAAGTGCCTACTAAGATTGGTAACCTCTCCTTTCTATGTGCAATAGGATCATGAAATCCCTTTATCTTGCATGTAGTAGATAAGAAAATGCATATCGGGTCCATTTTTGTATCCTCAAAGTCTTCACCATGAACCTTTCCTTTGTAAGAGAGATGAGGAGTGTCTTACAAAATAACGAAGAATTATTTGGTGATTTATCTATTCCAAATTTTAAAAAATCATCTGTTAATTTGGAGACAACTTTACTATTTAGCTTATGTAAATAGATTTTGCATGGCTTGCTCTTTGTAGATCCAAATATATTTCATTTGAAATGTAAATGTTATATTCTAATTTGAAAATAATCTTATCCATATGCAAAAAATTTAATAAAATTCATATAACCCTTCAATTTGTGTGATTTTTATCTCCTCAACATCAAAACATTTAGAGTGAAGGTTAAGACCTTTAGATAAAAGCATATGCACGTTTCTATCCATAAACATTTAGCATAATACCCTTAGATAAAAGCATATGAACATTTTTATCCATAACAATCAAGATCAACATGTTAAAATAGTAAGATTTTTCATAAGCATGGAAATTATATAGAGAATATTCTTTTGAAAAAGTATCATTGGGCTTACACAAAACCTCTTTCATGGAGGGGATAAATTGTCAACCAAAAATGACTTCTTAAAATACATATGTATTATGGTGGTAGGGATTGATTTAATAAAAACAACAAAGGTTTGAAGTTGTTTACTAACTTAACCCCGTCTAAGAGAGCATTGCAATGGGTAATGTGTAGATCCATTATAGATGTAGGCTTCTTTATAACTATTGTCTTACTTCCATAGGTGTGTAAAACAAGATCCTACACCATTATTCAAAAAGAAAATTCTTAGCTATGGAACTACAATAATTGAGAAATAGTCCTTTCCTCTTGAGATTTTGAGAAGACTATTGCTACATTCTAGTCGAGAGGCAAAACTAGTAGGCCATCCAAAATCTTACAATAAAAGTGGCCTTGTGGTTGTCCATTACCCCTAGAATGATTATTAGATCTATGTTGCATTATTTTATTGCTATTATTATGCATAGATTTGTTGCTCTACTACAACGTATTTTAGTGTGTTGAAAGGTTTCCAAGGATGTTGATCATATTGCAATTGACTAGTACTTTACTACCGTCGAGACCATTTCTCTTAAGTATGAAAGGATCACATATGCTTTGATTGCATGCTAGCACTCGTCCGCTATCTATTTGGAAAAAAGTAGCATTGACCCGCTTAGAGATTTGGAAATAAAGATTAGATCAATATCATGTATTGTATATCACATGGAATGATCAAACCAAACAATTGAGCTATTCTTGAGTTTATTTTTGTGCCCTATGAGATTGTTACAACATTTAATAATGGGCCTAAGCCAATTGGACACTCCATAGAAGAATTTCAAGTAATTCTCAGTTGCACCTCCTTGGTTCAAATGGGCTCATGCTAAGTGTTCCATTAATGATGGTTCTTCATGAGAGAAATGAGATACCTTCAAATAGGCTTATGCTAAGTGTTACACTAAAGATGGCTATTTGTGAGAGAAATGAGATACCTTCATGTGATTGTGTAGAAAATTATTTTTCTACATTAGAAGCATCTTATTTCCTTAGGAAAAGTAGCCACATCTCTGTGATGATGGGGGTTGTGATGGTAATAATCCCAAAAGCCTAGGGTTGATGGCCACATGCCTAAACATAAATTTCTAGAATTTGAGGAGGAACGAACACATCAACGTGTGACCCTTTTCTATGAACTATCACCCATTTTAATGTTTCCTAAATGGCATTCAAAAATTATGAACTAACTTTGGAAAATTTAAAGGGAGAAGGGCTTTCCTTCTTGGTTAAAAGGTGGCCAAAACTACTCTTCATGGCTTAGGGTTTCCTCTTGAAAAGTAATATTAGTGTGTCTTAAGGTATTCCTATAATGGCACATTTAGCTAAATTGATCCCCTCATTGAGGTTGTATTCATCTTCTTTAATTAGGCAATCCAAGTTGTTGGATAGGGACCTTAGTTTTGAGATGTCATTACTAGGATTGGGAAGGGCAAGGCAATAGATTTTAATTGACTTGGAGATATCAAGCTCAAGTAAGAGAAGCACATGGTAGTAAGGTCCCTAGATGCTAGGATAATGACTACACAAAATGATGAATTAGCTCACACCATATGATTATAGGGAATAGTTGCAATAGATAATAACCCAAATTCATGTGTTGGCAAAGGCCAAACTAATTATAGCTTACCATGAATTAACATTTTCAACACATCAAAAGCTTTCATGTTAACAACAATTGATGGGAACTAAATAACAAGACAAACGAAACAATCCAAAGCACAATTATCCATGCTACTCCATTTGGGTTTCTTGCACCTCTCTATGTGTGCGCTAAAGATTCCTACCACTACCCTTGTTTTTTATTTGATCCACTTGCACTTGTGAGCACTTGCAAACATTTGTATTGGAGACTATCCATTCTATTCTTTCATCTATCTTATAAGGGGTTTTTCTTTAACAACAACCTCTTGTTATATAGGACCTTTGTGACATTTTATGGCACCTAGCTCTCAGTGAACCTTCAAAAGGTCATGATTAGAAAGTCTCATATGCATAGAATTAGGTTATCTTAGAGCAAAAATTGGGTATTAATAATAGAATTTGAGAAAACCAATCCTATAATTTTTGGTAATACTATAAAATAAAGATAGCTCCCAATATCCTTTTGCACATGTGTCTTGCTTGAAGCCACCCATTTTATTCAACATGTAGCACACTATTGGTGGTCAGGGCTACCCCCATGGCAAAAACAACCTCAAAGATATTCTCTATCTTTTCCACTCAACCTTGTGCTACTCTCTCTACTGTGTAATATCCTAGGCTAGTACCACTGTCTTGGGATGGCCTTACTAATGGGGACAATAGATAATGCAATAGGAGCTAAATATGACACAATACATGTAATACACGTCTCAAATTGTATAATGGATAGTGGCAATGGGATAGATAAAAAGGAGGCAAAAGGACCTACATTTGAACTCCTTCATGTAAAAGGGCACGTTATTGGCATCTCTCTTCCCATCTACTTCTAGAAGGTGGATGGCTAGTCACATATTCATATAGTTCATTATCAATAGAAGGACCCTCAAAGAATAAATGTATATTTTCCACATAGTACTCATGACTTATTTTATCCCTTGCAATATTAATTTCAAAATGTAGGCACTCACTATGCATAAACCCTTACTATGGCATGCATTCAAAGCCTAAATTTAAATTCCTTAATCATTAAACATAAAATAATCTACACCTATATCTAGCCTAGCTTGTCCCTATATCTACCTTAGCCTATTCATGTGTGTAGCTTAGTATGTTGTTATGTCTACCTTATCTTAAGCCTATCTTGCATGCTTGAAATGATTGATTTTTTTGTTGTTTGTTATTAACTTTTTAAGCTTTATTGCCTATTTGATGGGATTTGTGTTGATTTTGACTCTTTTATGATTGACTTTGAGAGTGTGAGGATGAGTTTGGATTGTGTTGAATATCTTTTCAAAGATCATTGGGGTCTTTATTTAGTTTAGAATGTTCTTATGTGTTCTATTTAATTCCTATTGGGTTTTGTTTGCTTCTATTGAGCCATTTTATCTTTCTATTTGAGGTCATATGACTATGCAAGAATATTTTAGGTTTTTATTTGATACTCATTGGATGGTTTTTGATTGGTTGATATGGATTTTCTATTGACTAGATGGTTTTATTACCTTCTGTAGCTTCTATGTGCTCCTATATGCTTCTGTAGCCTTCTATGCATGTTATATATGGGTTCTGTATGATGGGTACAAGTTTGGAATTTTTTCCTTCTTTGGAAAGAAGTGAATAGGAGCCTTCATAGCTATTTTATTGAAGAAAGTAGTAGTTCAAGACTACAATTGAAGACCTCAAGTAACAATGAAAATAATTCATTGTGAAAGGACACTGTAGTGGCTCTCATTCCTCTTTATATTATACATACCCTTTGAATGTTAGCTCCATGATGAGAGAGAGAGTCATTTGTCATTGATCTATTGTAATGCTAGAGGTTGAAGAAAAATGAGCTTGTTGATTTAGAGCAAAAGGGTATTCAAGTAATAAGATGGCTTTAAATTCATGATAAGACTTTATTCTTAATTCTCCCCAATAATTGGATGTAAGCTTAGTAATGGGATTGAAAAAGAGAGCTAAAGAATCAAGGGAGTACCTTGTAGTAAGCTTGATGTAAAATCCCTTCAAGCACGACTACAATTCAAATCATAAACTTATGAAGATTCCTCCTTAATTAGTTCAAATGGCTCTCCCATGATCAATGAATGGACCTCGAATGGGCATTGCTCCATGAAGCATGAAGCCCCAAATTAGTGCTCCCATAGTGTCTTCCATAGTTCAACAAGATCCAATGTCACTAAATGTCAAGCCACAATCACTTGAAGGTTGGAGAAGATACATAGTAGGAAGTGTTCAACTCCCTTGAGTGCCAAGAAATAGCAGATTGAGTCATTTCTATAAAAATCCCCCAATTCTCCCCCATGAAAGTTTGATGAAGTCAAATACTTCAAATCTTGCAAGAGACCTTACTGTAGGCGAGCTCTAGGAGTCAAAAGATGAAAATTTCTTTCAAATTAGAGAAGTTTGAGGTAGGTTTTGATGGCTATCTTGATTTATGATAACTAGGATTTCCAAGAAATTCTTGTAGATGAAGAAAAAGCTCTTGATGAATCTTAAGAAGCAACAAGTAATGTTATAATGACACACAATGAGCCAAGGCTCAATCACAAAGATTATCATGCTAAAATTTGTGGCTTCTTGGGTAGCACAATCTACTTTAATCTTCTTCCTATCCTGAATGATCAAGTGAAGCTTTCCATTGCCATATTGGTTATCTACTTGATGCTTATGAAGACTAGAGTTAGACTCTAACAACTATTGTAGCAATAGAAGCATTAGTGAAGGAATAGGAAAATATTCACCATGAAAGCTTCACTCAAGATTGAGGGAAGAGGAAAGA
This sequence comes from Lygodium microphyllum, assembly GCF_053477565.2. Taxonomy (NCBI): domain Eukaryota; kingdom Viridiplantae; phylum Streptophyta; class Polypodiopsida; order Schizaeales; family Lygodiaceae; genus Lygodium; species Lygodium microphyllum. The sequence goes on along the minus strand of NC_141136.1, from coordinate 178,005,731 downwards.
AGACTCTTAAAAAAAGTAGCTAAGGTTAAACTGTCACTAAGTCTTGTTATCACTATTTTGACAAAGGTACCTTCAAAATGGAATGGATTTTGATGATCAAAAGGAGAGAAAGGAGAGAGAAGCCATGAAACCTATAAGAAAAGGAGAGATGAAGAGACTATTATTATTATTGATGAATGATGAAAACAATATTTTTCATACATCTTATACTTAGACAATGTGACGTGGTATTTATTTTTCTCAAATGCTACATATTCCCATCATAAAAATTCAATATTAGTTCTTTGTCTCTATATACAAACCAAAGCATTAAAAAATAGAGAGCTTATCCTCCAACAAAACATGCGTTTTTAGATTTTCCAAAACCCATTCAACTTTTATATCTCAACCTTGAACAAACAATTGGTGAACATGTTCCTACTCTTAAGGAGTAGGACCAATAATACTTAGGTGTATATACAAAATAAACATGCAACATACATATCACACAATTACACCAAAGCAAACATATCATATATATGCAATAAAATGAATATGTGTAAATAATTGGTAAGCTCTAAACACATATAATAGGCCCCATACTAAGGTACTAATTGGAAAAATTAATACTAAAATATACTCTCCAACTCTCCCTAAGACTCATAGGTACATTAGCATACCAGAACATAAAAACGTTTTTAAAAAAACACTATTCTCATTCTCAACTCTAAAGATGATAAAAGATATCACCTCAACCCAACTCCCTTACCGCACTATGAATTATTGAAAAACATGAGTCCTTGCTTGAATACCCATCACATAGGCTCCTACATGATCCTCCATGCACCTAAAAGGAAAAATATGCTTCATGCCATTGGCATGGATGATGCTCAAACATTCAATGCTTTGAATATTATGCAACTTCAAAGGATATAGCATGCACATCAATAAAGCAATCCTCAAGAGAGATGGATGCATTGAAATATTTGTTCCTAGCCTATATTTTTGTGCTTCATGCTTCATGTGTGTATGCAAGCACAAGGTTCATTTAATCAATATGTATATATACTTTAAACCTCTCTAAAAAAGCAAGGATGAAGAGAGATTCACAAGGAGAATCACAAAATTTTGGAAAAGAGATGTGAAAATAATAATATTTATCAACTGGTTATAATTTCAACAAGGAGTCTATTTTGTAAATTAACTAGGAGAGCCAGGCCCACTCCTATGCAAATTGTAATAATATTTTGAGGGAGAGATGAGCATAACTAGTAGAGTATACATAAAGTAGGAAAGGAGCACTTTAAGCTAATGAGATGGGAGAGTTGTCTATTTTTGGTAGTGATATGTGTGAACATACTTAAGACCATCAAGGTACTTCTCTTTACTTCTTATAGGTTTTTTTTCTATGGCCTCGTATATATGTCTATTCACTTTTAGGGCATACATAGACTTTTGTGGGGTTCACTATATGTAAACCCTCTATATCATGTGTGTTTGAGGCCTATTCAAAAATACCCTTAGACATGAATTCTCTTGAATTAAAATATATGATTTTGTATTACATTATTAAATGGTCAATTTATATGGCACCCTTCTATATGTAAAATTTATATAAAAAGCATATTTTAAAAATCTCTTTTTTTGAACCTAGGTGATATGATGATATATCTTTAAGTGAACCTCTCCACCCCCCCTTGATCTTAGTCTTCTAGATATTGTTTATTGATACCTGTCAATACACTTTGAGTTGTGCTCTCTCAAGCTTCTTCATGTGCAAGCTATACACTTGCATTTTTGCAACCCTAAATCCAATAATTGGTAACCAATAGATGGGGCTTTGATCTCTTAGGTAGAGTCATGAGCACCTTTGCTTTATTTTCTCGAGTTGAGACAAGATTCGACTAGCATTCACTAATTAACAAATCCTTAGATATTTGATTTGGGTTCATTTTGGCCTCTTTTTGCACTACTATCAAGTAGTACACATGACTTTTATGTTCCATTATGTTTCATACCACTCACACCTGAACCTTTTTTGCTTTTGAAATTCAGTTTGAAGTTTTGAAGTTCAAGTCATGTTTTCTTTTCCATCTTACCCCCCCCCCCCCCCCCGGGCCCCGAATGATAAAAAACCTTTCTAAGATTAAAGGATGAAGGGTTAAGGGCATTTAAGCACATGCTTACTATTCTTTACTTCATCATGAGCCAATCATAGAAGCTTGGGTTATACTCCAAGTGCGCGTGGCAGCCCATGTTGTGAGGTCTAATGCCTACATGTGTAATGTAGGTCAGGACATTAGTGAGAAATTCATCGGAGTTCATCCTACTAGCAATATGCGGTTCTTCCTCGGTTAGGAATCGATAAAAATAGGGGTAGGCCGCGACATATTCCTCTAAAGGTCATTTGCACATGATGGCAAAGACTTTGAATGAGGTAGGAGCCACATAGGTAGGGTCATACTCAGCGATTTTGATTGCATGTCTCTGCTTGACATTAGTCATGATTTGAAAGACCGCTTGTTCCCATTGGAGGTGCAAACCATACATTTTTGCAAAAAGAAAGAGTTAGAGTAGGCTAGCTTTGTCAGCTCTTGGCTTGTTGCGGAGACTTTGCTCCTGTGATATGATGTGATCAGCCACCATTGTGTGCATGCTTGCTCTTGAGAGATCTCATTGTCAATCAATTCCTTGTCTACCTCGGGAATCTTGACAAACACAAACTCATAGTCCTCTTAAGTGCATGACAAGGAGTGCACTTCCATTGCTAATGTCTCAACGAGGAGGCCTAAGTCTAGCCATTCATATTTCCTTGATAGTGTGGTGAATGTGGCATCCAAGCATCTAATGTAGTGGATTAAGTCGTCCTCCATGTTCACCGCTAGGTCCATGACCAATGTAAGGATAAATTTACACTTATAGGAGGATTTAAGACCTACAGGAGGTTGGGATTTGGTTGTGGGATTTGGTTGAGCTGGATAGCTCAAATACTAATGCCTACCTCATGGGTGGTTCAACGAGGTGTTTATCGAACACTTGTGCAATAGATTGGTCCCATGGCTCAGTTGATGTACTGCTCCTGGCTTGTGGAGCAATTGGGACATTGGAAGTGTTGGGTTGATTTGGCCCCGGGTCAGATGGTTGTGGATTAGGTTAATACACTCTGTGAGGTTCTATGGATTTGGTGCTTTTTGAGCCAATGGATTTCTCATCCTTAGTTGGCTCACCGCTTTGCGGAGATGGTTTGGAGGGCTTGGATTGAGGAGCACATGTATTGTTCCTAGTCTCCGGCAACCAAATCTAGTTGTTGCCTTCCTAGTAGCCTTGAGCGTGCAATAGGTCTGTCGGTATCCATTGTGGCTTGACTGTTCAGCTACTCTGGTATTGCTAGCTTTGCCTCCTAGGCCTAGGGCATGATATTTTGTGGTCATAGATTCATGAGGGTTGGCTTCTAGGAAGCTGGGGTTGTCGTTTGGGCACCCATTTGAGCTCCTATTCAGTGGTCTTGGATGTGTTTTCTCTAGACTGTAGGTGACTTATCTTGGCAGGATGGGACAAGTTACGACCCCCTCCTTAGAACTTGCATTAGGTTCCTCCACTAGTGGCATTGCATGCTTTGATGGAGTTGTACTGCCTTTGCTGAAAGTTGTCACTATCCAAACATTGCTAATGGCAAGGTGAATGTGTTGCAAGTCATAGTCAACACTATAGTATGCTTGTTTCTTGAATGCGCTCTGTCGTGCTGTTACATGCACATAGTGTGAAAAACTCTAGAGTGTAGATTTCTTATTAATATAGAGAGCCAATACCATATTAGTCATTAATATGAGTGTCTGTAGTGTGGATGGTCCAAAAATACTAGATTTTTGTACAAGTTTAGCCAATTTTTGATATTTTAGATATTATCTCTTGCAAAAATCCAAGAACTGTAGATAACTTCTAGAATAGGATGACATGTAAATGAAAGCATGTAGCTTTCGGCCATTTTGGGAGGATTTTACTGTAACGTGTCCACATGTTCCCTTTTAGGACACGTCTTAGCAGTCCATCGGACAGAGAGTCTAGGAAGCTCCACATGGCACTCCCATGGAATGTTACAGGGTTTGCGATCTAGGACTTCCCAAGTCTGCCACGTAGCGAAAGTATTTTGGCCGTTCCCAATTAGGACCGACCTGAATCAGGGTTTCCCCTAATGGTCACTTTCCTAAACGACAGCTAGCATTGAGCCCCAGGCGAACCACTTTAGGCAGAAATGCCAGGGACGAAGCGGACTCATGCTGCACTTGGTTCAAGAAGAATGGGAAACGAGAGGGATGCAAGGCTCAACCTCTCTGACCATAAGGCATAGTCCCATTCCGTTCCCCTAAAACAACATACATCAGGATTCTAGTAACCTAAACCTTAGGTCAATGCCCTTGCTGTTCATTTCCTTTGAGAAGAGCTCCTTTCTGTCCATTTTGATTGAGAAAAGTTCTCGGCCAACCGGGACCACCCATCCGTAGGACGGACCCATAGCCACATCCACCGCACTTTCCTCATGGTTGCTTTAGTTGTCTAATTACCTACCACATTTAGTTGGACATGCATCAAGCAGCTTCCTTAATTAGCCCGTTAGACAGTGGTTCCTTCACGTAATCTTAGCACTTGATATAGAAAAACAATCTCAAATAAGTTCCTTTTCAATAGGTTATCATAGTTATCTTTGGAATACATCCATAAAATCCAGCCCGTAGGCTAATCCATAATCCGCCTGAAGGCTATCGAGCAATCCACAGGGATTACTAATCCAAGATTCCGCCCGTAGACTAGTATGCGGGTCTCGAGATCCAATCCTGAGACATGTTGGCCTCTTGTGCAAGGCCCAAAAGGCAAGGGATTTATGGCCAGAGCCCCCCCTAGCACCCAAGCGTCCTCCTGCTCCAAGTAGGGGAGACACCTCACACGGTGGATTCGATCCACGTTCCCTGCGCAACTAACAACCCCCTTGGTTAGGGTCAGGCAGACAGTCGGGGGTAACTGAAGCTGCCTCTCCCTTTAGGCCTTCAACCTGAAGCATTAAATATCTTTCCATCCTTTAGTTCCTTGAGCAAACAAATGCAAACAGTGCTCCTAAACTGTTACAAGCACAATCAATTCCAGTGGTCATTTATTTTTGGCCAACTGCTAAGGAGTGAATCCTTCTCTTCGAATGTATCTAGCATTCGATCCGGGATCAATTGCGACTAGGCAAGATCCCCAAGGGTTTGTTTGTTAACCCTTTTGTCCTTGGACTAGGGTCATACCATGTTAACCCAACTTAACCAATACCTTAGGTTTTATTAACAGTAAATTCTGGCGACCATGTCGCTCTAAATTAATTGATCCTTTGCTTCCAAGCAAATATTTAACTTCCCTTAACTTGGCAATTTTTCCCAAGAAAGGTGATGTGGCAGGATGATTACTCATCCTCTTGCAAGTTAAACTTGTGCAAGAACTTGCCAACCTCATTCCAAGGAATGGCAAAAATCTCTTCTGATCAAACCACAAGACCATGCGACGTTGCTGCTTGTTGCACAAGTGTCGCATCCATTCCATGGGATCATTTCACCCATTGAACGGCGTTTTCTGGTCAAGGAATTATGTTTAGACAAGAAGCAGGGTTTAGGGTGTCTTCTTACCCAACCCAATTCAAATTGCACTAGGCCGACACGATCGGTCCTAGGGATTCCTAACTCAAACCGAATTTTAACATTTGAATGAATGATCCTTAGGGTAGAAACCCTAGATCGCTATTTGCATGAGCGTCCAATTTGACCCAACATTCCGCGAATGTGGGTAAGACCTTCGGTTCAACGGTTTCGAATTGGCAACAAGTTGGAAACTAGGCTCAGTCCTTAACGTGCTAAACCCTAGTTAGCACTTGGGGTATTTATCGTATCGATTGAACCATGCCTATACGAATCCCTTGTGGGTTAGGTGATTTAGATAATTCAATTTACTTGTCTTGCGATAAGGATGAACCATTCCTAGAGATGTTAACCTGATCTAAAGGAGAAACTAGATGCAACATATCACAATACATATAAACACGTGATTCATTACTTCTTCATACCGCTAAATTCGCAATAACCCCAACTACGCATGATAAATTACCGAATAACTTTCATTGAACCTACTAGGACTTACGTTCAAGAATCATGCCCACAATTCTTTTTCTAAGCTTTTAAAATTTCATGCTTTAATAAACCATGTAGCCTTTCCCTAAATACAACTCTTGATGAAATGAAATTTTTCGTACGACGAATGTGCAACATACAATCCTTTCCTAACTACAATGTGGCTAAATGAAATTCCTGCCAATTAAAGCTAGAGTTAACCTATTCCATGTAAGCTCATAGAATCATTTCCATGCTCTACTATTTCCTACGGGGGTTAGCGACTTTCCCTAATGAATCATTACAATGAAGATTTGACTAAATATGTGACATGCGCTTCATCTTTCCATGCCTAGTTAAAGGTGCACTTAATAATTTCAACCTTATAATGATAGGCAATAGGTGCTCTAGGCTCATCACTTTAGAATGCACGAAAGGGCAACATACTATTAAGGACGTTAGATGGATAGACCATTTCTTTATATTGAAAATACCAATGGCCAATTTCATGTCATGAACTTATTCTAGTAATTGTTCAAATAGTCAATTTATTTCCAATTGCATTTAACTAGGCTAGGTGAATTTGACATGCATAGATGCTTCCTAGTTCATGAAGTTATCGTGATTAATGCAATACTTTTGTGTGAAATCAAAACCGAAAAAAAACCTGGGCTTGTGGGCTCGGGGTGATGTCCACGTGAATGTTAGGAGAAGAACCTCCTGCAAGCACGCCTTGTGACTTCTTGGCGGCCATCGTAAGCGTGTTTACGGACTTCTGGTTTGCCTTTACCCTTACGCGATCGGCGAGTCTTCTCCAACCTTTGTAAGTAGCTTCAAGATCTTTCCCTTTTCCCTCGTATGCAGGAGATCCCTTCCAAAGTGCGGATCCTTGAGAATACCGGGCTTGCAGGATTTGGGCTTATGGGAGGCCTTGTGGAAAAAAAAACTTATGGGATTTGGGGCTTTACGGGAACTTGCGAGAATGAAGCTTTGCGAGGGCATGCGGGAATCGGGGGTTTCACGAGCAAGCTTGTGGGATTTGGAGCTTCTATGAGCCCGGTTTAAAAACCCAAGGAGGTGCATAGGAACAAGGCCAAGCCTTATTCTCAAGAAGCTTGTTAGAGAAGCTTCTAAGAAGTTTTTGATTTCCCCAGGGCCATGTGGGCCAAAGGGAATGATTGAGGGGGTTAATAAAAAGAAATTGGAAGGTTGACGTCGAATGGGGGGGGTGATTGACTTTCTGTGGCGACGTGGAGCTCAGCGCCGCCAGCACGCTGCAATGGCAGCAACAGCAAGCACTGCAACCGGTGGCGTGCTCAGCCCGGCAGCGTCCGTTCCCTTCGATCCTCCAACTCGGCCTCCTCCTTTCCCTCTTGTCTCCTCTGGACGTTAGCACGGCCTCTCTCTTATCCCTACCTCTAATCGTGCATATCTCGGCTATCTTTCGTCTGATTCCTTCCCTCTCACGCAGCCTTCTCTCCTCCTCTACTCCAAGGCTAGGGGGGGTTTTTATAGCCCAAGGGGGGAGAGGGAGCTCCAGCACGTGGGCTATGCATGCAGCCCACGACTCCCACCTAGCCCCATCCCTCCCCTCACTCCCTCTCCTCCAGCCATGCATCGGTTAGGGGAGAGGGATAAACATAAAAAATTTTGCTTTAAAATTATTCATTTTTCCCCTCCGGTTTGCGGATTTGAACCCCCGGGCTTTACGCGTGGGGGTTACCAATTAAACTGCTGGTAATTTCCATACGGAAGATAACCTTGCACAGGGTTTACGCGGTGTGCGGGAAGTCAATATTTGAGCAGGAATATTACATTTATGTAAAAAAGAAGGATTGGCGAAATCGCGTGACGTGCGATCGTAGTTTTCAGGCAATGAACAATTCTCCAAACAGCTGGGAGATGAAGAAGGAGTGGTTTGGCACAAATCTGGTCAGGTGTCTTGTTATTTTACCCCCCTTTTGTAGCCAATGGAAGCATCAGATTAGGAGTCTGAGCAGCATTGGAAAAGATATTATTTTATGCACGTTTTTGTCTATAAGAGATTTATCTTTTCATAATGCAGAAATAGATTGACAAGCTTCACCTCTGTGAGTATTTTTCTACATCTTCTATTTCTTTCAACCCCTTCTCTTTCGTCTACTCCTCTCCTTGAATCTCCCTTCGCCCTGATGTCTCTTACCCTTGTGGTTGGTAGACTTTTGACCCCAAATTCTTCGATAGTGATGAACCCAACTTGAAAGCTGGAAGTAGGTGTGTAAAGATGGGGGATTCTGTTGGTTCAAGTGGTGGTGATGCTTTACAACAAATGATTGCTTTGTTATAGCAACAACAACACCAGCAATTATTGTTACAACAGTAAATGCAAACTTGGCACGAAGAAAAAAGAATTGATTCCTTAGCTGTGAATGCATTGCAGGAAGTGAGACAAGATTTAAAGCAGTTTAAGGGTCAAAATGTTTTGATCTTCATCTAGCTATATGAAGAAAAGGTGTTGTTTCATGGGGTACCACAGTATGCATGGAGTCGGTATTTCTCTCGTTTGGCTATGCATGGATTGCATGATCGGATTGATGAGTTACATAAAAGATATGTTGATTGGTCTGGTTTTAAGAAAGTCTTAACAGAAGAGTTTTTCTTGAAAGATGCAAGATCGGTAATTAAAAAGATATTTACGGATTAGATTGAAAAACCCAATAAAGGGTTCACTACTACAGCTTTTCTCTGTGAATTTGAAAGTTGGTATGTGCAATTGAATGTCGATGAGCAACAATCAGTGGAGAGTCAAAAAATTGATTTGTTTCTCAAGGCTGTAGATCATGTCTTGCAAGAGAAGTAGACAGATCGTTTACAAGATGCCTCTTCTAAAACGGGGCTAAAATCAGATTAGGCTAATGTAACTGAGGCAGTGCATATGTTGGTAAAGAAAGAGTGGATGAAATTAATATGTGGTACAGGCACCACACTTGCTAGTGCTTAGAAGGGGGCTGAAATTACAGCCAAGGTGCTTGTAGCTATGGTGGAACAACCAGCTATACCTGTTGGTCTGGCTCTTAAAGGTGATGCTAGCAAAACTTTTTTCCAAAAAAAAGGAGCTCTTGGCCACCTAACGAGTGCGTGTGTGAAGTTTCATCGCATTTCGATAAAGTTTAGTGTTTTCAAAATTATCGCACACCAAAATTATGGATGGATAATTGAAAAATCACCATCACGACTACTAGCCCTTAGAAACTCTGCGCTACATAGACTATACAGAGGCATCAAGAGTAAAGTCTGCAACAAGAAATGACAAATTTTTGCATGTTTTTCTTATTGAAATTTACAGTGCTAGCAAAAAATATAAGTAAAAATTAAAAATATAGCGAAGATGCACAGTCAAAGTTGAGAGCGAAGGACAAGAGAAAAAATTTAATTCATATTTTAAGGGCGTGTGCAATAGTTTTGCACTAAGACATAGTCATATGTTCAATGCACGAGGAGAACACTATGCAAAAAAGATAACATTATAAATTGTGTTCATTCGATTGGAACGAATGCATCCTTCACTGTTTGAAGATTTCTTACAAGTTGGAAGTCCTTGCGAGTTACAATGATGCGCTTCACATGTACTACACAATGCTGAGCATCAATTATCAAGTCAACTAAAAAGGCCTCTTCCACACATTGTAGAGCATGAAGACATTCTTTGTGAAGCGATTAGGTATATCCTGACCTTGTGCTAAAAACCACCTCCTCCTTTCTGTGTGGTAGAGGTCTTGCACAATCTCACGAACAAGTCTCGAGAAGCTTGCCTTCCGAATGATGAGATCAAAATAGCATTGATACCTCCTAATTTATCTCAGAGCAAGTGTACCTGGCTTCCACTTGCATTTCTTGTGGGGATGCTAAGGAGGACCCTTGTGAGGGCAGATTGAGGAAGCTATGTTAGGTTGAGAAGGGGATGCATCTGAGCTAGTAGATTCTCTAAGGGGCTAAACACGATATGGGGCTCTGTGTAATATTTCCGCACACTCCGTACCGTAAATATTAACTGTCCGCACGCGGTGTAAACCCTGTGCAAAGGTATTCCCTACTTCGCAAGTTATTAGTAACTTAAATCATACCATTCACGAGGTCTCCATGTCGATAATTAAAAGCCGGGGTTGAAGACCGTATAACCGCAAGGGAAGGACCGCTTGGGAAGGGCAATAGGATAAATTAAGGCAAATTTTTTTTACTATTATCCCTTCCCCCAGCCGATGCATGGCTGGAGGAGAGGGAGTGTGGAGGGGGGGATGGCCAAGTGAGGGACTGCATGAGGGGAGTCCTCCACGTGTGTGGAGGCCCTCTTCCCCACCCCCATGCCTATATAAACACCCCCCTAGCAAGGGGGTGTGCTAGAGAGGAGCTGTGGGAGGGAGAGCTAGAGGAGGAAGAAGTCGCCGTGCCAGACGTGAAGGAAGGACGGGCCGTGGAGAGGAGAGTGCTGGACGTGCTGGACGAGGAGCTGAGGAGGTCGCCGTCGACGTGAAGCAACACGCTGCCGCCCAGACTGCCATTGCTGCCGCCTAGACTGCCGGTCCGCCAGCCACCGCCACGAGCCGCCATCGCTGCCGCCCTGACCACGGCCATCTCAAGCTGTCCGCCACGTGGATCACGACCCCATGTGCTTCTGTGGAAGCTCAGAAGATTCTTAGAAGCTTCTTTAGAAGCTTCTAGGAGGGGGGGCCTCCTTAAGGGCCCTTCCCACCCCATTTCCAAGAAGATCTCTTCATACCCTTCCCGGGACTTTGAAGAGGGGACGGTGAAGCCATAAAGACCCCCGCAAGACCCATCGAAAAGGCTTTCGCAAGAAGATTTTAAAGCCGCAAGCCGTCCGAGATTAAATTCCGTGCCGATTCGAGTTTTCTTGAAAGACTCCTAAAGCCTTTGCCGCAAGCACCATCCCGAAAAGGAAATCTCCCGCATACAAGGATAAAGCAGAGGTCGGAAGGCCACATTCCGAGGGCCGTCACTCCGTAGACCACAAAGGCAAATCGGAAGTCGAATTTACGACTACGATGGCCCCAAAAAGATCACAAGGTGCGACCGCGGAAGGCTCATCTCCGAATGTACAAGTGGACATCTCCCCGAGCCCACAAGTCCAGGTTCTTTCGAGTTATTCTCGCATGATTAGACGCACTTAGCTCATAGAGGAAATTGCATTTTTACGTTTAATTTTAATGCATACGGAAATTGGAAAGAAATACATGTGATAAAGCATCTCTTGAACATTAGGCAAGATTGAAAAATATCATGAATTTGAACGAGTTATCCACCTTAGAAGGCTAGTGGCATGTAGTTTTTTGGTGCATTATCAAAGTAATGAGTCTAAAATTAGGCAAAGAAATGGAATTTATAAATGCATTCTCTTTCGTCCTAGACATGGTAGGAATAAGTGTGTGCCACACATTAGGCAACATACTTCTCGCAATGATTTCATAGGAAAAGGTTAGCACCATAAGGTATTATCCGGAAAGAAATAATAGAATACTAAAATGAACGTATGGTCTTGCAAATAGCATGTAAGATGGAATAAGTTAACACTAGCTTTGTATAAGTTTCATTAACTACTTCGTAGCTAGGAGAATGTTGCATATTGCATAGTCATCATGCGATAACGTCATTCATTAGAAACCGCATTTAGGAAAGATTGCATGGTTCGTCAAAGCATAGGATTCGAAAGTATAGACTACAAAGTAGTAGGCATGATTAATTGGTAAATCCTAGCAGGACCTAGGAAAGTTAGCATACAGATTGGCAAGCATTTTACCTTACCAAGGAAAGATAAAGTTATCATGAACCATGTGATACGTAGAGGCAATCAATCGCATGTTTACGCGTATTGGTGGAATTGTATCTATTGCTCACCGTTAGATTTAGTTTATTACCTTTAGAAGGATCATCCTCGTCGCAAGATAGGTATAATTGAAGTGACTAAGTAACCTAAACCACAAGGGACTCATATGGGTATGGCTCCGTCGGTATGATAGGTATTCCAAGTGCTAACTAGGATTTAGTGCAATAATAATTCGTCCTAGCTTTAGACAAAAACCGTGAATCTAAAGATCCTACACACGTTCACAAAATGTTGAAGCAATTGGATGTTCATGTATGAAATGATCTAAGGTTTTATCCTAAGGATCATGATGAAATTCCGGGGTAAATTCCGTGAACGGAAAACACTAAGCAATGGAATGATTCCGTGGAATTAGATGCAATACATGTGCAAAAAGCTGCAACATTGTATAGACTTGAGATTTGTCCACAAGAGAGTTTTGTCATCTCTCGAAATGAGGTTGGCAAGTTATTGAAAGAATTTAACTTACAAAAGGATGAGTAATCATCCTGTTACTCACTTTTCTTGGGAAATAATTGCCAAGGAAAAGGAAAGTTAGGTATTTGCCTTGAAGCAAATGACCAGATAATAAACTAAAGCGACATGGTCGCTGGATCCTGCCACAACAGAACCTTAAGCATTGGTAGGGTATGACCCTAACCCAAGAATGATAGGAATCTTGCCAAGTTGCAATTGATTCCGGATCGAATGCGGGTTGCATTCGAAGAAAAGGAGTCACTCCTTAATAGTTTGCCAGCTAAACGACCATTGAAATTGATTGTGCTTGTAACAGTTTAGAAAGGATTGTTTGCATTGTTTGCTCAATGAACTAAAGGATGAAAAGATATCTAAATACTTCAGGTTGAAGCCTGAAGGGAGAGGCAGCTTCAGTTACCCCCGACTGCCTGCCTGACCCTAACCAAGGGGGTTGTTAACCGCGCCGGGAACGTGGACCGAACCCGCCGTGAGAGGTCTCTCCGTTGAGTTCTACTTGGAGCAGGAGGACGCTTGGGTGCCAGGGGGGGCTCTGGCTGTAAATCCCTCGCCTTCCCGGCCCTGCACAAGAGACTAACGTGACTTGGGATTGGATCTCGAGGCCCGCATACTAGTCTACGGGCGGAAACTTGGATTAGTGATCCCTGGTGGATTACTGGATAGCCTTCGGGCGGATTATGAATACGCCTACGGGCGGGAACTCCTTGTATTTCAAAGATAAAAGGATAAAATGATAATAAAGGAGTTGTTTGGCATTGTTTTCTTTATGTCCTGTGATAAGATTACGTGAAGGAACCAGTGCATAACAGGGTTAATCAAAGAAGCTGTTTGTATATGTCATACTAATGTGGTAGGTAATTACATAACTAAAACAAACCGAGGAAAGTGCGGAGGATGGACCATGGGTCCGTCCTACGGATGGGTGGTCCCGGTTAGCCGGGAACTTTTCTCAAAGTCTTCGACGAGCAGCAGGTTAACCTTCAGCATCAAAGCGAATAACGAGGAGGATGACCTAGACTTACATCCTACCCGATTTACGCTGTTTTAGGGAAACAGAATGGGACTATGCCTTATGGCAGAGAGGTCGAGCCTTGCATCCCTCTCGTTTCCCATTCTCCTTGAACCAAGTGCAGCGTGAATCCGCTTCGGACCTGGCGTTTCTGCGTAAAGTAGTTCGCTCGGGTCTGACGCTAGTTGTTGCTAGCTAATGACCAAACAGGGAAACCCAAATTCAGGTCGATCCTAAGTGGGAACAGCCAGGATACTTCCGCTACGTGGCAGACTCGGGAAGACCTAGATTGCAAAACCCGTAACATTCCATGGGAGTGCCGGGCGGAGTTTTCTAGACATCCTTTCCGATGGACTGCTAAGACGTGTCCTGAATGGTTCTAGTGGACACGTTACACTCTGAGCGGAAGCTTATTTGCAACTATCTTAGACCTATCCATCTTTCCTGCACAAGAGATGTGAGAAATCAATGAATAAGATAGAAAGTGAAACACTCTTTTATATAACCTTAAACTCTAAGACTCATTCACATAGATGCATACTCTTTCTTTCTCTCTTAAACTATGAATTGTATTCAACTGAACACATTGTTCATCTTAATAATATCTTAGCTCTCTTTAAACCCATTTGTTGCCTTGTCAAAGACTTGTTTCTAGCCACTTTGCATGGTTTTCTTTGGCACTTGAGGCTTCATAAGGCAGTGACACGGTGTAATTCCATCATATCTTCAACAGATTCATCAACACTTTCATTTGCTCTCTTTTGTGAGAGTTTAGCTTCATCTAATACTATAATCCTACACCACCAAATTAGCAATTGGATCATTGGATTGCTACCCTTCACCCCTCCACCATGATCGGCCTTTTTTGGTATGCACCAAGTGTTATCCAATGTCAATTTTCCATCCCTTGTGTGGACCAAATTCTGATGCTTCCCTTTTCTGCAAGAATGGCACATGTGCCTCAAGGATATGCTACAAAGACACATATCACACATGAGTAAAACTATGCTCAATAACTTATACAATTCATACAATTTTAAAATATTAACTTAGTACGCACCATGTAATGTGTGATAGAGCTTTTGCTCCACGCTTCCACTATGTTTTTATGGAAGCTATGCACAGCATCGATAAATTCTTACTTATCTTCATTGTTAAACACCATCTTGTGAAGTAAGGGAGCCAATTTGTTAAGACTTATCCAAGCCTTAGCTTTGGCCAACCTTATTTTTCCTCTATTACTTCGATCAGGAACTACAAAATGTAACTTTTTCCACCCATCATAGTCCTACAGCCTACGAATGATGACATTCCCTTCCTCATTGATGGTGGGTGCTGAGAGAAACTTCCTAGCCTTTGCTCCTCCAAAGCAAGGATTTTTTGGCAAGTTACTAGATTTTTCTGATCTCTTCTCATCTTTTTCAATCGTCACTTGATGCTTGTGTAGTCCAATTTTTTATTGCACTCACTCCACATTCCTACACATTGCAATGGCTTCTTTTTTTGGTTGCATCCTATAAGCAAAGCAAATGTATTCATATACAAGTTTCTCCATTATTCTAACAAAAGCATGCAATGAACAATTGTGAATATGATCCAATGAAATGTTGAAGATGTACTTCCAAGTGGGATCTTCTCTATTGCACGTCGATGTAGCACTTCTTACCCTTTGCTAGTTCTTCTTTCTGTCCTTTCCTTCCACTCTCTCTATCAAGCAATATAGGCACGGATTCTTTGTATTTGCACCATTGGAGATTCCACACATGCATTTTAAAGTTTTCAAGTCGCCTGCAAGATGCCTTTCAACCAAGTATTGACCATACCCTTCAACCGAGAGCATCTCACCATGTTCGTGATGATCGATGATGCTTGGAATGCTTGTGTACAAAAAGAATAGCTATAGTACCTCAAATGTTTTCTTAGGAACTTTAAATGCAGCAAGCCACCACACATGGCACTCGGATTGAGCACTAAAGTTCCCAGGGTTGCTCTTGTCAAATTGTAAAGCTCTCTTCATTAGAGTTACACTAACTCTTTCAAGATTTACTCCTTCGAGAACCTCAATTTAATCTAATTTTATAACAAACTGCAATTTACCATTACATTCCTCAAGAGACATATTGTAGTACATTACCATTGCCGACTACACCTTGTAAAAATCTAAAGAGTAATTGTTGAGTTCGGTGAACTTCACCTCATATGCATTTTTGGTCCAACCTTTAGTGTTTCCACACATTGAACATGCATGGGATCTCCTATCAGCTTCAAAACCTTTGTATTAAGTTGATGTCGGGCCTCTATTAACTTTGAAGGTTGAGGAAGAGGCACAATTGTATTTCTCTTCAACACACGACCAAACCTAGCATTCATGCCTTTGAATATCTTTGAGAAAGTCATTGTGCTAATACCGACCCTGTCACAAATGGATTGTGCATCCACAGTTAAGAACTCATTTGACACATCTTTTAGTGTGCACTCAATCACCTTTTTCTTCACAGCCTTAAACTTAGGATTGCTCAAAGTGTTTTCCAATGTACTTGCCTTTAGCAATCTACTAATATACGATCCAAGCACATCCTCACCTAGGTTCTCATTCTGAGCTATCTTACATGCTTTGATACGTCTCTTCCACTAGCCATTGTTCACAATTAACTCATTGATTGGCTTCTTCATTCATTTGTGCTCTTATGTTAACTTGCTGTTGATCTTTCTCAAGTCGTTCAATTATGCCTTTGCCTCCTCATATGAGATACCAATGTCATGGATAGTGTCCTCCATTGAAATAATTTGATTGTTTTGTTGAATTATAGCGTCATTTAGGTGTACCACTTGTCCTATGAGTTGTTGTATATGAAGTTGATGTGAAGCAATCACATCATGAATAATTTTTATGGTCGCTTGGCAAGGTATAAATACTTTGAACGCTTGATCATTGAGCCGCCTAGTGTAACCGAGCAACCCATTTTCACCCTTGTACACATACTTCAGCAAATTTGTGATTCTTGAAAAAGTTGGAGGTCTATTATTTAAGGGGTCAATTGGGTAGATTCCCCCTTCAACCCACAAGTCCACATGTTTCAATCCCATTTGCCTATAACTCTACAAAACCTGAGGATTGACACTGGTACGCTGGGTTCTTTTGAATAATGGGACATATTCAATCTCAACCTCAATGTGCAACTCCTTCTTTTATATATTCATTTTTCTATTAATAGAAATGGGGAGCCTACTTGGTTGTCAAAGGAGGTAGAGTAGAGATGCACAAAGAGGCACACCAAGGTGCCAAGGGAAAGGAGAGTGTAAGTAATTCACTCTATTAATGAAGGTTGCATAAACATAGAGAAGTGGTCACAATAGAGCCATGAGAAAGTATAGATATGGGGAAAATAGCAAAGAGGGTAGGGATGTCCAAGACTTTTTGTATTTTAGACATTTCTATTTTACCTCAAAAAATATTTCCAAAAAACACGAAATTTGACGAGTTGGTTTGTCTTTTGACTAAAATCTAGAATATAAAAAATCCCCAAAATATCTGAAAAGGAACTTTCAAATTTTTATTTTCCTTGTTCATGATTAAAAAATCAATTACCTTGTATCTACTAATCATTTTGTATTGAAAACAAAACACCACACTCTCATAACTAACTCCATTCTGAATATAAAATTTGGTTGAAAAAGACTTATTGAATGAGGAGAGAGAAGGAATCTGAGTATATCTTTGTAGATAATTTTAAAAAGGCAAAACAAGATTGCAAAAGTGGAGAGAGAATATGATTATTTTACTATTATTCTCTCCTCTTTTCCTTGTTTTAAGGAGGAGAGAGGGGGGGCTAAAAGGCCCATTTGTGTGTTCATTTTTTTCCTAATGGATCTTTCCGAGGTTCTAGAGGTAGTGATGTCTGGGCTTGTGGTCTTGAGATCCTCTCTTGAGTAGATCATCCACTCGTATGGCTTATTTGAAGACCCTAGCTAGCGCATCCCTTTGTAGGTTTGAGTTTCTCACCTAGGCTTTCAAAAGCTCTTCACTTCGAATTTCACTCATAAACATGGTGGAGACCACTCGTTCACTAAGTCACTTTGCGGCTATGATTCTCTTAAAGAGACTCCACACATGGGTAACATAGTCTCAGATATCCTGTTTATCCTTTTAATTGACGTTCCTCATTCCAACAATGAGGTTGTCAAAGTATCCCACCACACATAAGCTCTTAATGAAGAGACTCTTGAGGGTATTAAAGTCATTGCGTTCGACATTGTCTATACTAGTGTACCATGTGGTCTTTTGTCTTCTAGGTAAAGTTTGAAAGCTTGTCTGTCTTGAGCAAGGTTTGTGAGGCCGTTGACCTTGCATACTTGCTCAAACTACTCCACAAAGTTGTACGGGTTATTGTCCGGTTGATATTTGTCAAGTTGCTTAGCAAACCCCCGTATCTTGGTCTAGCTCCTAGAGTCAGGGTGGTTCCTAGTCTTGCTAGCAATGTAGTCGCTAGGGCTTCTTCACTTTGCTCCGTAATTGTGCTATCTAAGAGTCACTTTGTGAGAAGCTAGCTTAGCATAAGATAAGCCTCTAAGCCTCTCTCTCACTTAGCATTCGGTTCTATCTTGGCTCTATTAGAAAGAGCTAAGACACATTGGACTTTGCACATTTCTATTTCTTGTCTTAGCTTTTGAGCTCATTGCTCACGGTTGTAGGTGACCATGCTTTGTAGTGCTTCCCTTGCCAACCTTCTCTCCTCCTCTAGATGGGCCAAGATGTCCTTGACTAGTATACTATGATGCTCCAATTTGGTTTGTAGGTCATATTGGGTCATCAGCTGTTGGGTGTCAACTGGGAATTCTCCCAAGTCAAGCTCGTCATGGTGTTGGTTCTTGACATATTGTTGACTTCTTGAGCAATGAGGGCGTTGACTAGATTAATCAAGTTGTGTAGAGCTGTGTTCCCAATCGTGCCTATTGTTGCTGCTCCCTAGTTGGCTTGATGATTCAATTCTCTCATTCTTCGGTGATTGGGATCATTGGCCACTATTCAATGTCAAGGGTCTCCTCCTACTAATGGTTTTATTAACCTTATCTTATATTGGGTGAGTTCCTTGTTATTTACAAAAATCCTCAATGTTTCGGGCACTCAAGTACTAGTGGTGTGTATGGTGCTCTTTTCCGTGCATTATGTGAAATCATGCTTTCAGGTTTTTCACGTGCACTTCAAGTGTTGAAAACAATGTGGATGCAAACACAAGATAACAAATGTATCTTTTGCATCTGGTCTAAGTTCTTGACCGAATAGGGCTTTATACTCAGGCATCGACCACTCTCTCTGGTCTCTAAATTCTATGCTACTCTACTCAGCTCGATCTAGGTAAAATGGGAGTCAAGGGGTCAATTTACAACTCTAAAAGGGACTTAAAGCTCACATGAATTTCAGCGGTCATGTCTAGGTGTCTAGTTGCAATTTCTAAGTTCAATTGTGCTTGTAAGGCTTTCAGAGCCTTCCTCCGTTTCATGAGGTATTTTGCCTCAGCCGAGATGTGCTAGATTGTCAATCTCTCTTGTCAGAATTTTGGTTTGATTTAACAGTTTCCGATTCTGCAGTGTCCAATCTTCAAATCCTCAAATCGAATATGTGATTTTCGAGTGTCCAATTTTTATGCATTCAATTCAAACTAGTCCAATTCTAGCATCCAATTGTTCTCTATCCAATTTGGTCCAAGTGACGAATGGATTTTTGTTTGTCCGATTCAAGTCTATCTAATTCCCAGGTCATCTGATTCTGAGCATTGGATTTTTGAGTGTCCGATTGTTCAAGTGCCTGATTGTTCGAATCAAATGGGCCATGTGTCCAATCGAACATGTTGAATATTATTCGAGTGATCCAATTTCCAAAATTGGACCATCCGATTATCCACAATCAGGTAGTTAGAATCTGATTCTGGGAATCAGACTCTATTAGTTATGTTCAATTCCGTTGGCTGTGGTTCCAATCGAGGTTAAAATCAAATCAATAGTAGTGATTTTGGGCATGCCAGGCCACAAAACCTTCCAAAATGCAAGAGTAGGGAAGAGGCAAAGTTTTTATATACTTGGGATGGCCAAAAAACTCCACCATAAGTTGATCGATCTGATTGTTTGGCCCTGGACTCTCTCTTCTCTCACAAGCTCTCTCTCTCTCTCTCTTTCTCTCTACTACAGAAGCTAAAAGTGAGCCTTTCACCCCCCTTCCTTGGGACTTGAACATTTTTTCTGATGCTTCAGTGTTGCCATGTTAGTGCTCATGCCTTGTCAATGGATTGCAAGCCCATTTTCCCCTATTTTTGCCTTGTTTTGGGCATGTTTATAGCAAAAACCCTAAAACGATTCACTTCCATATCTTGATCCTATCCTACTCTAAATGCAACAAAAATCAAAACCCAAATACAAAAATGATTTATCCTACTCTTCTACTCATCAAAAACTCAAAATACTTACTTGTTTTGATGATTAAAACCCCAAATCTCCTACCTATACCAAGCGCCAGTTTGAGAATGCAACCCTACTTCAACGCTCAATTTGAGGCATGCAAGTGCTCAAGATTGAATCCATTGGTTCCAACAATGGAACTAAAATGTAGTGGGAGCTTACACTCAATTGCCAAGAACCACGGACCACTTATTACTTCAAGCAAGAACAAACGGCTATCCCTCACCTAACCGACACACCCTCGATCCTACGGGAAAGTAGTGATCTTATCCTGATGCTTGAATGAGTAGCCTCCTCCCTCAAACAAGTTGGTAGCCCTCGATTTTAGATGCAAACTCAAGCAACCTCAAGCCTCCTCCTTTGATCTCCATAGTCCATAGCTACATGCAAGAAGAAGAAGAAGAAGAAGAAGAAGAAGAAGAAGAAGAGGAAGAGGACGAGGACGAGGACGAGGAGAGGAGAGGAGAGGAGAGGAGAAAAGAGACACCCCTCACACACTCACTCCTCCACTCCCTCACACTCCCTCTCTCAAGCACACACAAGCAAGCAAGAAGGAGACAAGAGGAAGAGACCACTTTTGCTAGACACCAAAGATTGAGCTCCTTGTTCACTTTTCAATTTTATATAGAAGCCCTAGATCCCTTGGGCACCCGTTCCCTTTTTTACATGATCACGCATCTTGCCAAGGTCCTCTTTCCCTATTCCCTTTTAGTTTCTTTATCCCTTCACCTATGTTTATTTTAGACTTTACAACTTGCACAGGAGAGAGCTTGGTACTTTTATAAAATGAATTACATTACGCCGTGCACTTTCCAGCTTGTGAAAGCCCTCAGAGGTTCTCCTTGGTCCTTGAGAGAGCATCCTCCACCCTTGAGAGAGCCTCCTTGATCCTTCAGAGGACCTCCTTCATCCTTGAGAGGACCTCCTTCACCTTTGAGAGGACCTGCTTCATCTTTGAGAGAGTGTTGCAAGAATATTTGGTGCTCTCCCATGTGTTTTAAAGCTTGCATTTTCATCCAGTTTTCCTGCTTGGGCAGAATGAGCTTCTTCCTTCACTTTTTGACTTGGGCTTCCTTGATCTTCTCGTGCTTATTTTGGATGCATGGTTTGTGTTTTTGACATGTCTTGTAATAGAAAAGATACCTCAAAGCATATCTCACCTTGGCCAAGTTCAACAATGAGTGAAGTAGTGCGTATAACAACCTCAAACCTAGCTAGACCAAGAATAGCACCCAATGTCAAAAATCTGAGAAATGCGGGATCTAGAGCATGGCAAAACCGGAATCTATGGAGGATGAAATGAGAAGTGTGGACTCATGATGGAGAAGACAAAGACACTGTTTGTTACACAAGTGAATTAGGTTCCAAGATTGAGACTTGGACTCATAAACACAATCTTGTGTATGTGGACAATGACATTGACACTTCACTGAAAAGAAAAGAGTACTATCATTGCATTAAGAAAGGAAGCAAGTACAATGCTTTATAGGAAAGTAGGAAACTGCAGTAGGCACTATTGTGCATATGGGATAAGTTAGCCTGCATATCCTTGACCCTGAAGCTCCATACAAAGAGGCTATTTAGTGAGTGTGATTGCTGATTCTCAACACCCCTCCTCAATCACAACTAGAAAGGCACAAAGTGTGTAGAGGCTGTAATGAGAACCACCTGCAAAGTGTGGGCACACCACAAACATGGTAGACACCAGAGGCTGTCGCAGAAAAGGCTAAGTGTGGGCACCAAAACATGATGGACATCCAGAGGCTGTAACAGGGGCCTCACAAAGTGTACAGGGACTGTAATGCCAAGTTACATGAGGAGTTTACAAAGCTTATGGAAGGAAGCATTAGGGCAAGGAAATACAAGGCTTTTAAAATAGTCTATCAGAATTATGAGAGTACAAGGACTGATGAGTCTTGTCCTTCCGATCCTGGTGGTCTTCATCTTCATCTTCTTCTTCCTTTGCTCCATTTTCTTCTTCTTCTTTGACTGCGACTAGATAGGCCTTTTGGGATCTCTTTCTTGCGTGGCAGAACTTCTCGGTGTGTTCGGTCCTTTTGCAGAAGTCACAGAAGAGCTGATCCTTCTTGCCTTTGTACCTATTGCCAACATATAATGCATGCTCATCTCTAGAGGTACTTGGTTCTTCCTTAGTTTTTAGCTTCTTTTCCTCTTCTAACAGTGATTCCTGGATATCAACAAGTTCAGGATTTGGCATGTTGATTAAAGTTGTTGATACATTATTATATTCAGGAGGCAAACTCTTAAGTAGAACACCGATGCAAACATCTTCATCCATTTTAATGTTGATTCCTGCAAGTTGGGTTCGGAGTCCTTCCATGTAATTGAGATGTGTGGCAAGTGATGTACTGGACTTTATTT
This sequence comes from Lygodium microphyllum, assembly GCF_053477565.2. Lineage (NCBI taxonomy): Eukaryota > Viridiplantae > Streptophyta > Polypodiopsida > Schizaeales > Lygodiaceae > Lygodium > Lygodium microphyllum. Next base: position 177,983,422 of record NC_141136.1, on the reverse strand, counting down.
CAAGTCTGAAGAACTCAATCAGGAGACCATACTTTGATGATTTAGATTGTGCACCGAATAGGGTGTCAAGTCTTTTCCATGTATCCTGTGAGATCTCACAGTTATCCACATGGTGGATATAACTGTCGTCTAGCTCCAGTTTGATAATGGCCTGGGCTCTGTCATCATTCTTTTGCCAAGTAGTTGCAAGGTCCACGTCCCGAGGTTTCTTCTCTTTGCCATTTGTGATGGCCCAGAGACCCTTTTTCCTCAAGATGAGCTTGATGCGCGTTTGCCAGGTGTGGAACCCGACTTCTTTGAATCGAGCATTTGGAGAGTCTTTGCCCATGTTAGACTTACGGGAACAGTAGCAAATCAACTTCAGACTTATTAGATTTGAGCAGCAGAAGAGTTGGTTGAGAGACACAAGTGATAAAAAACACTAACTGAGTGTCAATGAATACCAAATCTGCAAAGTCCTTTACTCTTTTTAAATCCAAGTGTAATCTTCCCCTTCTTGATTTGATGCTGATACCTTCAAATATGAGTGACAGTACTTTAATGAACTTCAAAGAGTATTGCTCAGTGATTAAAATCATTGTTGATAACTTCAGTGAGAGAAACAGTGAAAAATGTCAGAATTTTGAAGCTTTGGCTATGGCTTTTGCATTAGGGTTTCTGGGGGTAGCCTGGTTTTTTGCCGATTGCAGGAGCTATAGTGGATCATTTTCAAAACTTTTTTTATCAAAATGAAGCTTGAATGATGGGCTATCAATGCCCTATCATGGTCGTCAACATCGCGACCTGTAGCGATGGCGGCAGCAGCTTGAATGTTAGCAGGCGCAATTCTGATAGATTTCTGCGATTTCTGCAATGCCGTCGCATAGAGTGTGCAATGTCGAGTTGTGTTGTGCCAAGATAATGCGCCTGAAGTTGGGGAACAAGTTCGTAGAAGAAAGCGTGAAGAGTTATGCCCTCTATTGCAAGATCCAGCTCCTCAAAGTTGGCAGGGTCTATCTGGCTATGGCAGAAACACAGGGCAGCAACTGTGTAGACTCACAATGCTGAGCTTGAGATGGCCTAATGTTGAGCTCTGAGGTGATAGAGAGGAGCTCCAAGAGCAGGGCTACAGTTCTCCAGAAGAAAGCTTGTCAAGATCTTGTTACTTAAAGAGATCTAAGAGCTTGAAGCAGGATAGGTGCAAGGTGGCTGTGGCTGCCAACAAGATCAATTGAAGATGGAGGTGGAAAATGAGAACCATGAGCTGACCTGAGGTTAAGAGGGACTGAGAGAGCAGAGAAGAGAGTTATGCCATGCCCGACTAGGCTCTGATACCATGTGAGAAATGCGGGATCTAGAGCATGGCAAAACCGGAAGCTATGGAGGATGAAATGAGAAGTGTGGACTCATGATGGAGAAGACAAAGACACTGTTTGTTACACAAGTGAATTAGGTTCCAAGATTGAGACTTGGACTCATAAACACAATCTTGTGTATGTGGACAATGACATTGACACTTCACTGAAAAGAAAAGAGTACTATCATTGCATTAAGAAAGGAAGCAAGTACAATGCTTTATAGGAAAGTAGGAAACTGCAGTAGGCACTATTGTGCATATGGGATAAGTTAGCCTGCATATCCTTGACCCTGAAGCTCCATACAAAGAGGCTGTTTAGTGAGTGTGATTGCTGATTCTCAACACCCCTCCTCAATCACAACTAGAAAGGCACAAAGTGTGTAGAGGCTGTAATGAGAACCACCTGCAAAGTGTGGGCACACCACAAACATGGTAGACACCAGAGGCTGTCGCAGAAAAGGCTAAGTGTGGGCACCAAAACATGATGGACATCCAGAGGCTGTAACAAGGGCCTCACAAAGTGTATAGGGACTGTAATGCCAAGTTACATGAGGAGTTTACAAAGCTTATGGCAGGAAGCATTAGGGCAAGGAAATACAAGGCTTTTAAAACAGTCTATCAGAATTATGAGAGTACAAGGACTGATGAGTCTTGTCCTTCCGATCCTGGTGGTCTTCATCTTCATCTTCTTCTTCCTTTGCTCCATTTTCTTCTTCTTCTTTGACTGCGACTAGATAGGCCTTTTGGGATCTCTTTCTTGCGTGGCAGAACTTCTCGGTGTGTTCGGTCCTTTTGCAGAAGTCACAGAAGAGCTGATCCTTCTTGCCTTTGTACCTATTGCCAACATATAATGCATGCTCATCTCTAGAGGTACTTGGTTCTTCCTTAGTTTTTAGCTTCTTTTCCTCTTCTAACAGTGATTCCTGGATATCAACAAGTTCAGGATTTGGCATGTTGATTAAAGTTGTTGATACATTATTATATTCAGGAGGCAAACTCTTAAGTAGAACACCGATGCAAACATCTTCATCCATTTTAATGTTGATTCCTGCAAGTTGGGTTAGGAGTCCTTCCATGTAATTGAGATGTGTGGCAAGTGATGTACTGGACTTTATTTCAAGTCTGAAGAACTCAATCGGGAGACCATACTTTGATGATTTAGATTGTGCACCGAACAGGGTGTCAAGTCTTTTCCATGTATCCTGTGAGATCTCACAGTTATCCACATGGTGGATATAACTGTCGTCTAGCTCCAGTTTGATAATGGCCTGGGCTCTGTCATCATTCTTTTGCCAAGTAGTTGCAAGGTCCACGTCCCGAGGTTTCTTCTCTTTGCCATTTGTGATGGCCCAGAGACCCTTTTTCCTCAAGATGAGCTTGATGCGCGTTTGCCAGGTGTGGAACCCGACTTCTTTGAATCGAGCATTTGGAGAGTCTTTGCCCATGTTAGACTTACGGGAACAGTAGCAAATCAACTTCAGACTTATTAGATTTGAGCAGCAGAAGAGTTGGTTGAGAGACACAAGTGATAAAAAACACTAACTGAGTGTCAATGAATACCAAATCTGCAAAGTCCTTTACTCTTTTTAAATCCAAGTGTAATCTTCCCCTTCTTGATTTGATGCTGATACCTTCAAATATGAGTGATAGTACTTTAATGAACTTCAAAGAGTATTGCTCAGTGATTAAAATCATTGTTGATAACTTCAGTGAGAGAAACAGTGAAAAATGTCAGAATTTTGAAGCTTTGGCTATGGCTTTTGCATTAGGGTTTCTGGGGGCAGCCTGGTTTTTTGCTGATTGCAGGAGCTATAGTGGATCATTTTCAAAACTTTTTTTATCAAAATGAAGCTTGAATGATGGGCTATCAATGCCCTATCATGGTCGTCAACATCGCGACCTGTAGCGATGGCGGCAGCAACTTGAATGTTAGCAGGCGCAATTCTGACAGATTTCTGCGATTTTTGCAATGCCATCGCATAGAGTGTGCAATGTCGAGTTGTGTTGTGCCAAGATGATGCGTCTGAAGTTGGGGAACAAGTTCGTAGAAGAAAGCGTGAAGAGTTATGCCCTCTATTGCAAGATCCAGCTCCTCAAAGTTGGCAGGGTCTATCTGGCTATGGCAGAAACACAGGGCAGCAACTGTGTAGACTCACAATGCTGAGCTTGAGATGGCCTAATGTTGAGCTCTGAGGTGATAGAGAGGAGCTCCAAGAGCAGGGCTACAGTTCTCCAGAAGAAAGCTTGTCAAGATCTTGTCTGATTAAAGAGATCTAAGAGCTTGAAGCAGGATAGGTGCAAGGTGGCTATGGCTGCCAAGAAGATCAATTGAAGATGGAGGTGGAAAATGAGAACCATGAGCTGACCTGAGGTTAAGAGGGACTGAGAGAGCAGAGAAGGGAGTTATGCCATGCCCGACTGGGCTCTGATACCATGTGAGAAATGCGGGATCTAGAGCATGGCAAAACCGGAAGCTATGGAGGATGAAATGAGAAGTGTGGACTCATGATGGAGAAGACAAAGACACTGTTTGTTACACAAGTGAATTAGGTTCCAAGATTGAGACTTGGACTCATAAACACAATCTTGTGTATGTGGACAATGACATTGACACTTCACTGAAAAGAAAAGAGTACTATCATTGCATTAAGAAAGGAAGCAAGTACAATGCTTTATAGGAAAGTAGGAAACTGCAGTAGGCACTATTGTGCATATGGGATAAGTTAGCTTGCATATCCTTGACCCTGAAGCTCCATACAAAGAGGCTGTTTAGTGAGTGTGATTGCTGATTCTCAACAAAAAAACTAGGTAAAAATTCCCATAGTTACACAACAATTTGAGAAGTACAAAGTAGAAGACAATCCCTATAGATTTGTAGAGAGATTTGAATTATAAGTTTGCGAGGCTAATAATCGCCAAGACTCGAATAAAGGAGCACAAGATTTTGGGCTATGTCTATGATAAAAGAGTAAAACTTGGTTCACTAGGCTAGATGACACTAAATGCAATGATCGTGATGTACTCAAGGACCTCTTTATCAAGAGATTCTTCAAGGTTGGACATGCAGATAATCTGATAGTCAAGGTCATGAATGTGAGCCAGAAGGACAAGGAAGAAATATGAAACTATATTACCCATATTCAAAATCTCCACAAGAGGATCTTGCACAACTAAGCAACCCATAGAAAACAATATGTTCATGGAATACGTTAACGGAATTGGAAATGAGGAATTGCACAAAGTGCTAGCTAACAATTCAAGTATACAAAGGGGCATGTTGGCCAAGGTTTTCAATAAAGTAATATGCATTGAAAACCTATTGAAGGAAAGGAATACTAAGGCTATTCATCCAATGCCTGATGTTCTGTCAAATTTTGAAGCAATGAATCCATATTTGAAATTTTTCTTTAAAATACAATGGTATAGCAAAGACTTAAAATACCATATTAGATCATTTGAGAATCTCCCAAGTTCCACTTTCAAATTAGGAGTAAAGATTTGACCAAGTGGTTATATCTTAACCCCATATTTGAGAGTGGGACTTGGGGGAATTCCTCATATAGTCTCTAGGGAAAATTTCACCTTCAACTAAGGGGATAAGATTTTATCATGTGTCCATATATTAATCACATTAAGAAATCCCAAACTTTATGAAAATTTCCAAATTTCTTAATATGTGGTTTTAAGCTCTACAATCTGTTTATGATGTTTATGGATATTCTTTGAATATTTAAGAAATTCAACAACTAATTTATATTAAATAGAAGAAATAATTGATAACAATTCATCAAAAATTATTAGGGAAGCCATTATAAGCATGCACAATGAAAGATCCACCATCCACAATGAGAAGCCTCTCTTTGACATGTAAGACAAACGGAAAGGTATGGATCTCACACAAGAAATAGCTAAGAGCGCACAAAGCTTCAAGATGCATTGAAGTGACCTAGAAAGTAATGCATTCATTGTGGAAGCAAACACCTTTCAATAAAAGGTATTCATCCTTGACTACACACTTTGCCAAAAAAAGTAAACAATTTAGATACAAAGCCATGCACTCTTGGTTGCCTTGGAGACTACCCTATCTATAGCACTCTTGCAACCAACCTATCTAATGAATAGACCACTCCACTATGGAAGTAGAGCTCCATTGGCATTGTGAGTACCCAATGAGCAAAGAACCATTCTAGGGTGGATATAGTCTAATACAAATACCTAGACCATGTGGACCCATTTCTACTCATCCACCTAGCGATGCACACATATACTTCATGAAATAACTAGTGAAAGAATAATCTTACATGAACCCTTCTGTAACTTACAATGAGGAAGGGCGTCCTATCCTCATGGATTTTAGACCAATTTCAATTATTGATTTTGGGCAGAGGAAGAGGTTAAGGAATGGAGAGAACCCTAGAACCTCTCATCTATTGGAGTTGTCGCCACTCTCTTCATATTTCATAGAGATTGTTCAAGAAAGTACAAGCTAACAAAGACAAGGTGGATTTAAGATGTCTAGAGTGTGGTATAACACATCTATCTATCAATTTTCATAGACAGAAACCCTCTACCAGCTCGGTAGTCATGCCTTCAATGCCACTCAAAATTTACAATGTGGAAGCATCGAATGATGATGCTACACTAATACCTCTAAATGTAATGACCAAAGATTAAGCAAAGCAAGCTAGTATCTCAATGATAGGACCTAGTAACCTAGACACATCATTGATATAAGTAAAAAGAATAGAAAGGAGAGAAAAAGAAAAGAGCTAAAGCAAGATTCATCCTAAAAATAGACAATGCCACAATGTTAACTAAGGGAAAATAGGTCCCTAAGGCAAAGGTAGAAACATCTACTTTGAAGATAAAGAAAAAGGGGAGTGTAGAGATTGAACCCAAAACAAGAATTGAAAATAGAAAAAGAGGCTAGAGGTTGGTTGAGAGAAGTGTAAGTGCATCTCTAGGATACAAAACCCACAGTGAAAAATGAACTACATGACCTATCAAGTATGTATTGGAGTTGCAAGGAGATTGGAGATTACACACACGCACACACACACAAAGAGAGAGAGAGAGGGAGAGAGGGGGGGAGAAGACGCTATGTTTATGGTGCCTCAAATAGCTGTATCTTATTGTCTTATCACTCTAAGAATAACATAGAATGAGTATGTACATATATAGTTAGAGTTAGTAAGATGGGTGGTTGGGAACATTGGCCTTTACCCCAACAACTACAATGTGCAAACTTTTTGGAGGGTGGACTCTTGGTGAGAAAGTCTGCATGGTTATCATATGTAAAAACCTTCTGAGTCAGATTCTTCATAATGGAATCCATTTTAGATTGCATAGCTAGCTCCCACTTAAGCTTATCGTCATGAGTTATAACAAGATGGCTCCCCTAAATATGTCAACATCACATAGTCAACCCTAGACTAAAATCTTTTAGGGGGACACAAAATACAAGAATATCTATGTAGTACAATGAGTTGACTTGGAGTGGGAATTTTAGCCACCATTTATTCTTCATGAGGCACCATAGGGCTCTCATCCTATTGCTAAATTATTCTCCTTCTTGCTCACTAGTTGAAGCATCACTTATGCTCTTTGTCTACACACTTGGTGTACTAGCACTTGCCCTATGTGGCAAAATAATAGGTGGTACTACATCTTGGAAAGTAACCTTCATTGTTTCTAGTTCCTTATTAAGCGGCTTCGTATACATCTTCTTCTCATTGAAGATCACATCTACTACAAATAATCTTTCCATCTTCTAGATCCCAAACATGATGATCCATCTTGCCACTCTCTCCATAGCCCAGAAAGATACATTTAGTGGGTTTTAGCTCTACCTTGTTGTGTTTATCCTTTGGTACATGAACACAAGCTTCATAGCTAAAAATTGTTAAGTGATCATAAGAGGGCTTCTTGCTCGAACATGCCTCTTCTAGAATACCACCATCCAAAGTAGTGTTACACGAGTTGTTTATCAAATGTATAGTAGTTGCCATAGCCTCAACCAAAATCCTTGAGTAAGACTAGCAATAGATAGTGCACTTCATACTGCTTTGTTTACCATCTTATTGATACACTTTGTAACACGATTTTGGGCAGGATTACCAGAGGTACAATGAATCTCCTTTTTATCCCACATGATTCAGAAAAAATTTATGTATGTAAGTACATTTGTTTCTTTCTTTGATAATTCATTAGAGACTTATATGTCTAGATGATTGATTAAGCCACTGGCAAAAGTACTTCTATGACTCACACACACAATGATCATATTGCACCAATTTGTTGAGCTATGACAAATTTGTGTATCACATCACTCTTCATAGCTATGACAAAAGCATGCTTGCATATAAATGTGACACAGGATTGACTTTCAGATTGTCATGTTTTGTAGTAAAACTCAATGTCTTTCTTTCAATAAATGACTAGAGTATGTACTAGGTGGATGTAGATAGCCATTGTTTTATGAAAACTAAGATTCCCATGCTGCCCAAAACCTTATAGGTGGGGGCCAGTTGTGGTTTTAAATTGAGGGCTTGAGAATAGGCAGCACTGAGTGGGGATAGGCTAAGGCCTTATTCTTTATTCTGGGTCAAGAATAGGTAGTGAATGTGGGAGGCTAAAGGGGAGTGTAAGAGTTGCACCACACATAAGTTGATTGATGTGTGCGTAAATGGCAAGTTCGGTTAGGTTATAAGGTCACACAAAAGCATCAATAATGACGTGGCATCGGTGGCAAAACAAGGGCTAAGTGGCTCATGGCTATTATTGACCTGCGTGTGTCCTGGCTCTCTGGCTCTAACATTGGTATTCCTCTAGGGACTCCATTTTGGCTTCATAGGGCTGCTTTGGCATTACAACCAAATGCACCTACATGGAGGGACTAGTGGGCTCAAGCGAGGCACTCTATGAGTCATTTTCAAATTACTTGAGTTCCCACTACCCACACCGGGGCTCCAATCAGTGTTGTTTGCTTGAAATGCTGAAAGAGATGTGCGTGTGTGAGAAATGCACCTCTCAACTTCATGCCCAGTATCTTGCAGGCTAATTGGATGAGTCTGGCTGGCTGGAAGAGAAATGTTAGGGGGTTGTGAATAATGACTAGGCAATGTACAACCTTCATCTTGAATCTGGGCTACACCATAAGCAAAAACAAAAGAGACAAACAAGTATCTTGTGAGTGATGACAGTTCCAAATTATACAGCAGACCGCCATATTAAAATGTGTGTAATCTACAAGAATTCAAAATCTCACAGATATATAATTCAACTATATAGCTGTCGGTGAATGATGCCCAAATCAGCCTCACTATAGCTGTGCCTGTCACTATAACCACTGCACACTCGATGCCCATATCAGCCTTACTTCAGCTCCAGTACCACTACCAAACAGCTGTATACCTTGTATTGAAGCCATTATTATTACTGTAACTAGGATTAAAGCTCCCAATATTGCCACTGTAAACCTTGCTGCCCATACCGGCCTCTCTTCAATTCCAGTAATATACAAGAGTTCTATGTCTTATGAAGTCATACTGCTGCTCTAATCTAACAGCCTGAGAAACTATCACTTCAGTACTGCACTGAGGGAATTGTTCAAACGTTTCATTATGTACTCTACTGTAAGATTGTAGCCTTCCTCCATCTGCAAAACAGATAGCATTGTCCAACTGTAATGAGCTAGTCTAAGCATCTGCAACACTAATTACTAAACACGATTACTAGAACTATAACCCGAGATCAGTTACTCCAAACACATGTAAATCTATGCTGTGCATTACTAATAATGAGGCACCAAAGCATGATTAAACTCTTATGGTCCGAAGGTAAATTAGTTTCACAGACCTGAGCCATGAAGGTCAGATCAAGGGCCACGTCAGAGAAGGAAAAAACACTTGTGTGGCTAACTGACAGGTTCATATTCTCAAGCTCAGATACCAGCTTCACCAGCATGCCTTTGCTTTTCTTGCAGTGCATATGGATAAGTACATTCTTGCCATTGATGCGAACTTCTACATTTTTCTGCTGAGAGGGATCGTCACTTGCAGTGAAAATTTCCACTTCACTTGAGGGGTCATGTGCCTGAGAAGGCCGCACAGGTAAGGACCTCTTCCCGGATGCCTGCTCTTCAAGATATTTCAACCTCTCTTGCAAATGTTTCACTAATTTAATGCCATCTCCAAGAATCGTCGCCTTGTCTGTCTGAAGTATTTTAAAAGCTTTAGTATCATTTGGTGTACAAGATCTCAGTAAGCACCACTAAGTCATTAGCAATAGACTTGTACTTTGCTCAAGTTAGTTAATATCAGTTGCAGTGCAAGACTTCAGTATGTACTACTGAGCCATTAATCAGCAATAGTACATCTTCTTCAAGTTTAGTGTCATTTGCGATAGCATTTTCCAGTAAGCACTACTGAGCCATTAGCAGAATATTATTTAATATACCTTCTTCAAGTTGGGCAGTAAGGCAGAGAGAGCTATAAATCGCTGACTTAACTTTTCTCGTCTCTTACGCTCTGCCATAATGTGGACTTTTATGGTCTCCGCTTTGAATGGAGGCACAGGATCACTATGTTTCTGCTGCATATTGTTCTGAAAACATTCGCTTTTAGTACCCAAAGATTCTGGAGATAAGAGAGCCTTCTCTCTGTGCACCTGAAACGGACGAGCATGATCAGTCATACAGCTCATATCTTGGGCATGCGTTAGCCTGGATGTCCCATGACTACTGAGCTGGAACTGGAGTGGTGTCTCTGCAGCAAGTGAGCAATCTAGTTGCTTGAATTTGGATGAAACTAAAGAAGGCTCCACACACTGCTCCAAAATGGGAGGTTGAGGCCCCGGGCAGTGTTGCTCTCGAGGTAGATGCTGCTCTTGTTGAAGTTTTAGAAGCTGCTGGCCTTGCCTGAGATCAGGAAAGGCATGAACCTTTTTGGGATACTCTTCTTGACAGGGATGGGGCTGTTGACTCTGCTCTGAGCGTACCTTTGATGAAGCCTGAGAGCCCAGTGAAACAACACAATCCTTGTCCTGTGGGAAGCTCAGCTTGAGGTTCTCCTGAGGGTGCTCATTGTATATCCTCTGTGTTGGGATACGAAACCTCTCGACATCGCGAAACGCAGATGCTGGAACAGACCCAACGTCTGGCCCCTCATTGAATGCCATCATGAATTTATCACTAGGCTTGATTAACCTTGGGTCTTGCAATCCCTGCACACATTGACATGTAAGGGACTGTATAATATGAATGTTTGACGGAACCGGGGACTTGGGATCCCTGCAACAACCCCTCTCTCTCTCTCTCTCTCTCTCTCTCTCTCTCTCTGTGTGTGTGTGTGTGTGTGGTGCACTCGTGCACATGCCCATATGTCTGGATGTGTGCACACATGCGTGCATGTACATGCATATGTGTAGTGCAGGCGTGTGTGTTTGTCTGAACTACATGTGCATCTAAATAGAGCTTGATTCAGATTGTCTAATATAGAGATGATTCCATAACACGCCTCATAAAAAGGCTTTCAAGGTGAAGCTTCATACAGGAGAGCTGTACCAAGCAGAAGGAATTATGAGCATCGTGAAGAAAAGGGGAAGCTTGAATTGCTCAAATTACAAACAAATTGTTGAGTTACTGAGTACAGACCTGCATCCCTGCTGACAGCGAGTGGGCAGCTCCAGTCGTGGGTGAACATGGAGATTGATGATCCATTGCCAGAAGTCAAATTATACAATACACTAGTAACCAACTGCATGCACAAGAAAGCCCTAATATATAAGAGAAGGTGCCAAGAAGCTTATATTGTATATGCAGCGATCAGTCATTCTAAATAAGCAACTTCAAATTAAGCTGCACAAGTAACAACCATTCAATGGAGATCTGCAGCATACTGCTGATGCTTTTGGGGTCTACTATTCTATCAGACATCGCAAAAATGAATTAATGTCTTAAGAGCAAGAAGCAAGAAGCAAGAATACAGTTTATTGTTCCCCCAACACATCCACCGATTGAGTATTAATCATTATGGGATCTCCACTGTCTCTTCAAAGTACAGACCATCAATTAGCTAATAGGTAATATAGGCTAATTCCTGTTGTGACAGACGTAAACCACAATACACGAATGCGACTCCATCTACCCCGCCATTTGCAGATATAATATATCTGGGTTTCATCGCCACCTGATTGTAAACGTTGTAACGATCGCGAGTTGTTATCTTGATGGGCTCTCCAGTAGCAGTCAATTTTAGCTACTAGCTAAGGATCAAATCTAGTAATCACATGGATTGAATCCAATTACAGCGCCAATATCGGGGCTCCACTTATCCAACCCTAATCACTCATTCAATTCGAGGCTGAAAATATATAATGGGCTTTCCTTAGTGATCAAATTGTAACGGAACCCTTCATTCATCTCAGTAGAAACAATGCCTGTATCTGGCATACAGTTAATTGAACGGGGTGATCCACTTGAATTATTTGAACGGACTCCTTAGCAGTATAAAGAACATCTAATTCATTCTGTAATGCAACGGAGATCAATTCTGACCAGGAAAAACCCTTGTAATGGAATGGAAAAAGGCAGATTCAAGATTGCAAGAGCTGGATGCAGATCGATATAACTGATCAGCCAATAGAAGCTTACATAATATTGGCGTACAAGTGTTAACGAGAAGGGGTACTCTGATGAATGTTATCAGCTCTGAAGAAGAAGAAGAAGAAGGGAAGAAATTGCGCGCGTGTGCCTATACAAGCGCCGGGACTTACTGCGCCTAGTCTTTGTCTCGGGAGCTTACCAATCGTGCTCTCTCTTTCTCATTCTTTCCATTTTATATTCCCTCGTTTTGAATTTCAAACTGTGAGAATAACATGTCCAGATATGTATCTTACCACACACATACCCTATACATACACGTATATATATATTTATTCCATCTCCCCATATGCATAATTAGACATGTATGTATGTACACATATCTATAGATACGTATATATCTATGCTTGTGTTAAAAAAAATTCTGGGTATACATAGATAGGCATAGCTATAGGGTGGAGAGGCCTTATTAGTACATGTCCTTGTGAGGGACAAAATTGGAAACTCCTTTAGCCCCTTGCATGCAACCCATCTAATCATGCCAAGTTTAAAAAACCAGCCCTATTAGTCTGAGACTAACTTGTGAACTACCAAGAAAGCTGATGTGTTGGGTTGGAAACCATGAAGTTATCCATTCTAACACTTGCTAAACGATAATTTTAAATCAAAGGTTTACGATTTCAACTATTGGTTTTGATAGTTATTGAGATTAGTAATGTTTGCTCAATGTGCAACACAAAACTGGCAAGTATACATGCAATGGGTTCTTCTCCAAGCCCATAATATTGACCACTTTTTAGTTATCCCAAATTGTGGTGGTCCAACTTTTAACACTGAAGGATCAAAAGGCTAAATTGGATATGCAAAATTGTAATTGTAGCACACTTTTGAAAAATGGTGTTCATTGTAAGACATGGCCCCCTTCAAACCTTGGCAAATGTTAGCCAATAATGGTACGACATTTAAACACCACATCTACCTATCCAATATAACTATGTCACTCCACATACCTAGACCACTTTTCCATCTTAATGATGTTTCTTTTGCCAAAATAAAACATAATAGGCTCATACTAGTCCATAAAAAGCTTCACTCTCTTGGGGGCTATTAAGTTTTTAGCCTTTACGTGCCACCCCCCCCACACACACAAAGTGTCAAGATTGTGGGAGAGAAGGAAGGAGACTCACTTGTAGCTTTCTTGCTTGCACAATGGGGGAATACACACAGAGGTGGAGGCTGAAAACAGTTTTCCTCTTCTTAGTTGTGTAAGCCAAAAGAACTCGCATACAAAGAAATAGAAGAACCCTATATATGGGTCTCAAACCAAACTCAACTAACTAAGGTGGCATACTAATTGAGCCATGAACTAGAGTAGATAAGGATAGCTGTCATGTAGCTATTATTCATGGGTGGTGTACCAACCGCATCTGCAACTGACACGTTGGTGACATAAATACACAACGGTCACCCTGGCATATCACGAGTGGAGCTCGATATCTCAACACTCCCCCTCGAGCTCAATCCCAATTCCTGCACACCAAGCAGGTCTCTGAACTTGCGCAGCTTCTCTGCGCCCAATGCCTTCGTAAATATGTCAGCTACCTGATCCTCTGTGCTGACATAAACTAGATCAATAAGACCTAGTAAAACCCTCTCCCGCACATAGTGATAATGCACCTCAATGTGCTTTGTTCTAGCATGATAGACTGGGTTATTTGCCAAGTGTATACTACTCATGTTGTCACAATAAATGACAACTGGCCCATCTGTAGGCTGATGCATATCATAAAGTAGTTTATGGAACTAAGCTACTTCACATGCAGCCATTGCTGCACCCCTGTACTCAGCCTCTATGCTCGACAAGGCAACTGTAGGCTGTTTCTTGTTGCTCCAAGTGACTGCAGCACTCCCAAAAGAGAACACATATCCATTGGTAGATCGTCTATCAGAAATACTACCAGCCCAATCAGCATCAGTGTATCCATGCAGCTGTATCTGAATCCCAGTCTCATAAAATAGTCCATACTGCAATGTGGACTTCACATACCTGAGTATGCGTCTAGCCGCATCCAAATGCGGTTTCCTTGGAGCCTGCATAAACTGACTTACCAATCCAACAGCATAGCTCAAATTTGGCCTGGTAATAGTCATATAAATCAAGCTTCCTACTATGCGTCTGTACATAGTAGGGTCTTCCAGAAGCTCACCTGCATCTGCGCTCAGCTTCACATTCTGCTCCAAAGGAACTGAAATAGGCTTATAGCCTGTCATCCCATATTTGGACAGCATGTCCAATCCATACTGCCTCTGCAAGAGCTGTATCCCACTTGGTGATCTAATCACCTCAATGCCCAAGAAATAACGCAGCTCTCCCAAATCCTTCATCTCAAACTTCTGCTTCAATAGCATTTTCACATGAAGGATATCTTCATCACTGTCACCTGTCATAATCAAATCATCAACATAAATGACAAGTAGCATAATACATTTCTCTATTTTTCTCACATAAAGTGAGAAATCTGCCTTGGAAATCTGAAAGCCAATAGTGACAAGATACTGTCCTATCTTGTCAGACCATGCTCTAGGTGCTTGCTTCAAGCCATACAAGGCTTTCTTCAACCTGCAAACAAACTCAGGATGAACAGCATGCACATAACCTGGTGGCTGCTCCATATAGACCTCTTCTTGCAAATCACCATGCAAGAAGGCATTCTTTACATCCATCTGATGTAAAGACCATCCCTTTGATGCAGCCATAGCAATGACTGCTCTCACGGTTGCCATCCTTGTAACCGGACTGAATGTTTCTTCATAGTCAATGCCATATGTTTGTGCATACCCCTTGACTACTAATCTTGCCTTGTATCTGTTCACAGAACCATCTGCATTGTGCTTCACCTTATAAACCCACTTACAACCAATTGCATTTTTACCTTTAGGCAAAGGTACCAATTCCCATGTAGCATTTGCTTCCAAGGCATCCATGGCTTTCTCCCATTTTTCCTTTCCCATGGCTTCCTCAAAAGAAGTGGGTTCTGGTTCCTGTATCACTTTTACCATATATGCATAGTGAATGGCTGTAAATCCATCATATTTCAACCTATCCACCGGATACCTAGCTCTCGTAGACCTGTGCAAAGTATGTTCACTCCCAGGTGCTCTCAAAACATCCCTGGTCTTCCTTACTCCAGGTGTAACAATAGAGGGGATACCCAACTCATCATCAATGCTCTGTTCTGAACCACTGGATTCACCATCCACATAAGAGTGACCTGCATTCACATCAAACATGGGCTGATCAACCTTCTCTTTTCCTTTTCGTGATACCTGCATACCACTATCTGCATTGCTTTGAGAAGATTCTCCTGATCTCAATCTGCCTGTCCATGGCGAAGAATATAAACCACTGCTAGAGGACGCTCCAGGTCCACTGATATCTTGTGACTGCTGCTGTAAATTCTGTGCAGCATTACCATTTTGTGCATCTACATTATCAATCACATTTACTGATTTATACCAGCTACTCATCTCATCAAAAACAACATCTCTACTCACTGTAAACTTACGAGTAGAAGGGTTATAGCATCTATACCCTTTCTGCTGCAAAGAGTAACCAATAAAGATGCACTTCTCAGCTTTTGGATCCAACTTGGATCTCAACTCATCTGGCACATGTACATAGGCAATGCAACCAAAAATTTTCAAATGAGAAATATCTGGTTTCCTACCAGTATACCTCTCCTCTGGAGTCATTCCATGTATTGCTGCAGTGGGAGTCCTGTTCATTATGTAGACTGCTGTAGCAACTGCTTCAGCCCAATAAAAATCTGGCAAGTCTTTTTCATTGAGCATGGCACGAGATACCTCTCCAATATGCCTGTTTTTCATTTCTGCAATTCCATTTTGTTGTGGGGTATGACTGCATGAATATTGCTGCTTTATGCTATGCTCCTGCAGGAACCTTGCAAACTCATTTGAGAGGTACTCTCCCCCTCCATCTGACCTTAGGCATTTTATCTGCAGGCCTGTTTCTTTTTCAACCATAGCTTTAAGAGTTTTGAAATGCCCAAAAACTTCACTTTTCTTTTTCATAAAATAGACCCAAACTTTTCTGCTATAGTCATCAATAAAAGTGACAAAATAATGACAGCCTCCAAGAGATGTAGCTTTAGTAGTCCACACATCAGAGTGGATTAATTCCAATGGCTTCTCACTCTCTTGAACATGTCTAGGAAATGGTTTCCTTGCCTGTTTTCCAAACTGATAGGCTTCACATACCTTATGCATTTCTGCAACCTTGAATTTGGGCAATCGTGCAACAATATTTTGGGCTTGCATTGATTTAAGTCGTTGTACATTAACATGACCAATGCGTTTATGCCAGATATCAATATCTGCAACTACACCGGTCCCATGTGCAAACATTGCTGCACTCAATTCAGACATGTCTGCATCCAAGGTAAACATTCTGCCCTTCTTCTTTCCTTTTGCTATCAAGCGACCTTTATTTTTCATATCCTCAACAAAGCATCCATGAGGATTAAATCTGACCTGCAAGCCCTGCTCAACCATTTGACCAACAGAAACCAGATTCTTGGTGATATTCGGGACATGAAATACATCGGACAGGTATTTCTTTTTCCCATCTTGCATAGACAAAGGAATTTTTCCAATCTGCACAATAGGATGTGCAGTATCATCACCAGTCTCCACAAATCCTGGTTTTTCCATTTTCCTTGCATCCTCCATCCATTCTGCATGACCTGTCATGTGGTTTGATGCACCTGAGTCAACATACCATACATCATTGCTTTCTTCTGCACTTGTCACATAATTGTTCATGTGCTGCACCATAAACAAATACTCATTTCTGTCATCACCCTGTCTACTAGAAGATGCATAACTCCCTTGTTGCAGTTTTCCATTCATGATGTCATTCTGCTTTTCAGAGCAGTCTTTAGCCATATGACCCATTTTACCACAGTAGTAGTATTCAACATTACTGTTTGCATTTTGGCCTCTTTGCCATCCACCACGACCTCTTTGGCTCCCCCTGCCTCTAGAGTTACCACGTCCTCCTCCATAGGACTGGTTTTCTTGAGTTTGCTGCATATTCAGATTTCTACCACGGCCTCCATATCGGCCTCCTCTACTCTCTACCTCTTCCAGCATTTGAGTAGAAGACAGCTTCTTTTGAAGTTCCTCCTGAAGAAGATGCACCACCATTTCTCTGCTCCTCAGAAATTAGAAGAGCAATCAACTCCTCAAAATCAGGAAATCTTTCACGAACTGAAATGGATGTCCGAAACTGTGCATAATCCTTTCCTAGACCATTCAAGGTCACAGAAACTAAATCATCATCTTCCACTAGCGACCCAATGGAAGCAAGTCCATCTGCAATCTTCTTCACCTTCATGTGGTAGTCATTGATGCTCATACTTTCTCTTTGCACATTATGTAACTCTTGCTTGAGCTGTATTTTTCTGGCTTGCGTATTTGTGCTATACATTTTTGACAAAGTATCCCATGCCTCCTTTGGCGTACTTGCATCCTGAATATTCACAATCATAGAGTCTGAAATGCTGATAGACAGCCAGTACATAACTTTCCTGGCTCTCTCATGCCATGCTTTAAATGCCTGCATTTGCTGTTGATTGGGAACATCAGGAAGAACTGGTTCTTCTTCATTTCCTGCAACAAATTCCCAATATCCTTTTCCCATAAGGAAATTCGTCATTCTAAACTTCCATGCTTGGAAGTTGTTCTTGTCAAGCTTTTCAGTGACAAGCTGTGAGAGAGAATCAGACGCCATTACAGAACACTGCGAAAAATTCTATCACTGCAAAGAACACAGCTTCAGCCTCACAAAGGCAAATCTGCAAAACTAACAAAAGTGGTATTTGACCACACAGTCACTTCCTAGTGACGATTTTGCATCAACAGGCAACAGGGATGATTCTGTAACTCCCAATGTCTCTGCGCACAAGCATACAATGCAATTTCTACAGTAACTTTTCACCGACTTGTAGAACAGTGGCTGCACAGCATAAAACTGGGCCTTTTCCTGAGTGCGTGCAGAAAACTTCCGTCTCCAAAACAGGCCCCGAAATGGCCTCAAATAAAAAAAACAAGTTTGCCCTCTTGCTTCACCGCGAAGGGCGCCTCAATCTGAGACAATGCACTCCTGCACTTTCCGGCTGTGCTACCTACAGAGATCTGCTCCCAAAACAGAAAATGAAAGCAACACTGCTCCTCTTACCAGAACACCGCGAGCTTGGCTTGCTTTCTTGAGCTCCTTACCACGAACAAGGCTCTGATACCATGTCAAGATTGTGGGAGAGAAGGAAGGAGACTCACTTGTAGCTTTCTTGCTTGCACAATGGGGGAATACACACAGAGGTGGAGGCTGAAAACAGTTTTCCTCTTCTTAGTTGTGTAAGCCAAAAGAACTCGCATACAAAGAAATAGAAGAACCCTATATATGGGTCTCAAACCAAACTCAACTAACTAAGGTGGCATACTAACTGAGCCATGAACTAGAGTAGATAAGGATAGCTGTCATGTAGCTATTATTCATGGGCGGTATACCAACCGCATCTGCAACTGACACGTCGGTGACATAAATACACAATGGTCACCCTGGCATATCACGAGTGGAGCTCGATATCTCAACACAGAGTACACACACAAACACCCCCCAACAAACACACACACATATGAGAAGAGGGATAGTATACATACATACATACATACATACATACATACATACATACATACATGCATGCATGCATGCATACATACATACATGCATACATGCATGCATACATACATACATACATACATGTGTGTGTGTGTGTGTGAACAAAATCTTAGGATGCACCAAAATTGCTTTTTAATTGGTCTAACACAAGCTATCAAAGTATTCAAGGAAAGAGGGTTTCACTTCATACTAGGGCTAGCTTAAGTTTCATGAAAGCCTTCTCAAATTTGGCTAAGAAGGAAAATACCTTCTCGAAAATGCATAGTTTTACTTATAATTGTCAATAACCATGAAAAAACTATTTTCAAATTCCTTCTTGTTGCTATGATGGTTCAACAGAAAGTATTTACACATTGGATGTGTTTTGGGAAAGCTCTTTGGCTTCAATTCTTTGAGATGTGAGCTAAACCCAAACACTCTTTAGAGTTTGATATATAACCTTCCTATGGCCCCTATATATACGACACTACATTTCTTCAAGTTTTGTAGAACTATAAACTATTCCATTAGGGCTAAAAACGCTTCAAAAAATGTACTTTTGTTAATCATGGGATTAAGAAAATAGCCAAAGAGAGTTTGCCACATATGCAAGAATATGGTATTCTTGTCTCCTTTTTTTTGGAGATAATAGAATCCACTTTGTGATTCTCTCCTATTCTCTCCTCCTTTTTAGCCAAAATCTCCAAAGTCTGACATGTTTTGGCAGTCTAAAAGCCCTTACGTACTTATAAAATCTGACAAATGATATGATAAAGTTGCTCTGAAGTTTTTTTTTTTTTGAAAATCGAGAGATTTTTGGCCCCTAATTATATATTTTCATTAGTCTTCTTGATATTCATTTTTAGTTCATTTTAACTTTCTTGATGAGCTTCTTTCTTTGTGAATTCAATCTAAGTATGGCATGTAGAAGGCACCCTTCTCATTTAGTAAACTCTTGCATCGCCGTTTATAGCCAAGGAGCTGACGAAAATTGGGAGCCAAAAACCTTTTACATAAATGATTGGGTTACCATGTTGTCCTCTTGCAAAGGGCTCTCACAAGGTGAAAGGAAGAAAATGAGAGGTTATAAAACATCATTGTAAGGGATATATTATTGCTTTCAAAATTATGCATAAAGGGTGGCTTGCCAAAGTGCAACATGTTTATATGGCCAAGGATATGCAGTTGCCTTCAAATGAACGTATTTCCAAGCAAACACATTGTAAGTCTTGAGTTAATAACATATGTATTATTTTTTTCATTAAAGCAAGAACTAATAACAAATTATTGGTTGTAGATATATTTCCATCAACAAGTACTAAATGGCAACCTGTGGAGAGCTTAAGTGGAACCTTCTATGTGATTCGTAATGCTTTTGTAGACATTATCTATGTTGATGAGACCGTGGGTTCTTTTAGTAAGAGAAGGTTTTTATATATTATGCACAGTTTGTGGTTCCCTCTAGAGAAGGTACATATGGACATATTGATGATTTGCCATTGCCAAGTCTTTTATATCTAAATGGGGAGATTCCTGATAAGGCAATGATGCATAGTTTTAAATTCAAAATATGTCAAGATATTCAAAAGTCCATGATGGCTGGAAGGATATCAAGAAGAATATGCATGTCATGGTTTATACCCTTGTATATCTTTGTTGCATGCTTGAAAATAGAAAATTTATGAAGGATAAAGGATAAAGGTATCTTGGCTAAGTAGAAATTTCACAGAAGTGGAATTGGACAACATTAAAAGAAGGCTTTGAAAATCTAGAGAGTATGACCATAAGGGCAATATCATGAGGTGTATTGTATGTCCCCCAATCCTTGTCTATGTGTTATAACATCGCACAACAAAATCGTACTTTGGGCTTCGATTATAGAAGATACAAACTTAAACTAGGCATTTGGATTCCCTTAAATTTTGATACAGGTTACATGTCTTTCAAACTTAAGATGCAAGTTATAGCACATGAAGAAGAAAAGGAGGTAAATGTAACTTCCAATTGGAGTCTTAAGGATGTAAGGGATAACTTGGAGCTGCTAGATAGAATATCCCTTAGATATAAGTTCAAAGTCAATGGTAAAAGAATTGGGAAAAGAGTTAAATGCTATTTCTCTTATATGAGCTCTTTGCCTCCCACAATTGTAAGTTTTGAGCCATAATATGAAAACATTTATTTTTACATAGGATAAAAATATTTTCATTGAATCAAGAGTTACAAAATTGAAGTGAAAATATACAAGGATGCAAAATAACAATGGAGATTCCTCCAAGTTTCTATTCGCATCTATTCATCTTCTTTTGGCATTGTAACTTCTTCGTCACTTTCTACAAAGATCTCTAGTCTCCTTACAGTGGCTTTTTCCTTTGGTTATTGGAAAAATTTGACTTTGATAAGCGCCCTATTATCCTTAGGCTATTGAAGAGAAGATGGATGAAACTCCATAGGGGAAACTGTTGGCATTCCTCTCTTTTTAGAGTTCACCTCACTAGTCTTTTTAGATGACTTTCCCTTGCTCTTACTCTTTGTTGAAGATTTTTGTGGAGGGGATTCGGGATTAACTGGTGTGATTGCCCTATCCAAAATCAACTCAATACATCTCTCGTTTATTATCCACCACATATATGAATCGGGTTAATCTTGGCATTGCAAGAAAAAATGTAGCATGTTGGAAAACTTAAAAAAAGGTTTCTCAAAAAACAAACAATATGAAAAAGACTTACATCCACCCCATCTATCTTGAGTATCTTTGAATCTATTGTCTGGCAAACATTTGAAATCACTCTCCATCCACAAGCATGTATATCACTTTGCAAGGATACTTCTTGTTGGAGAAAGTTATATGGTTTTTGAGGATCAGCAATATCCTCATATGTGGTATCCAAGAAGGTAGTCACGATCCTACCAGCACTACAAATGGAAACATGTAACTAAAATAGACAATCAAATAAAATAAACAATTAAGCAAAAAACAAGTAGTATTCCATTCAATTCATATTTTTGCTTGGCCATGGATACCACTTAAAGAGTTCATGAGGATAATTTCTCTAGTGAGTATATCAATATGTATGAGACTCCAATGTCCTTTGCAAAGTGAAATGTTAGTAATAGTAATAAATACAACAAAGAAGTATACATTCACTCTTTTGCAAAATTGCATATCTTTCAATGTAAGGAAAAACAATATGGTGGTTTGTGATGGAATCAAATGTTTTGAAAAATATGTCTATGTTTGAGCCAGATCTCAAAAACAATTCCACTAATAATAGTGGATCATTAATAAATACATTTTTAGAGATTTCTT
The DNA here is from genome assembly GCF_053477565.2 of Lygodium microphyllum. NCBI lineage: Eukaryota > Viridiplantae > Streptophyta > Polypodiopsida > Schizaeales > Lygodiaceae > Lygodium > Lygodium microphyllum. The sequence goes on along the minus strand of NC_141136.1, from coordinate 177,961,440 downwards.
GGTTGAAGGAAGCCAAGAGATTGAGAAAAACCAGGGGTAGAAGGGATCTCAGGAGGGAAATCTTGTGGATTCTTTGATGGCCTTGCCTCTTCCTCTCTATCCTTGCTCTCTATATAGACCTTCATTGTTGCATGCTTTGTCCTTGCCATCACCTACTAGAAAATGACAAGAAGACCAATCAAAAAATACAAACCATAGAGGGTAAGATATGGTGCAAGAGGAGGGAAGTGTGATCTCGTGAAATGACCTATTTTCACTGTATCATGGAGCTGCAAATATGGCACGAGAGGAGGAAAGTGTGATGTCGTGAAGAACCCATTCACACCATATGGTGGAGCTATAGATATGGCACGAGAGGAGGGAACTATGATCTCATGAAGCACCCATTCGTGCCATATCATGGAGCTACAAATACAATGTGAGAAGAGGAAAGTGTAATCTTGTGAAGGATCTATTCGCACCGTATTGTGGAGTTGCAAATAAGATGCGAGGGGGAAAAGCCAAATGCAAGAAAGATGCAAGTAAATTGGCCGATACGGTGTGATTGTAGCGATTTTTACCTTCTTCAAAACAGTTGCACTTGCTCGGTATTACAGAGAAGGCAATATGCACAATTGCAGCGATTTGTTAACTTTGAAATAGTTTCCTTTGCTCAGTATTGTGGAGAAGAAGATATGATGCGATCCCCAAAATGTGTTAGCTTGGCAAGAGGTGCTCTTGTTGTCAAGAATCGCGTGGTGGGGGAACTTGCTCAAGATGCTACGCTGAACACACACAGAATGCACAAGGAGAAGCTCACTCAAGAGACAAGAAGAGAGATGGAGGTCAAAATGTTTTCTTGCTGGTTTTTTCTTCTTCTTCCACACACTTTTCAATGTACACAAAGTATAGATAAGATACAACATAAATGAAAGTGGCCTACTAAGTCAAACAATGTATAACCGACTACACTAGTCGACTGGCGCTATAACTATGCCAACTGTAAATAGGTGTAACAACCTGAATATAATAAGTAATGAGTCAGTGGCCATATGAGAGTCATAATGACCACCGAGTGCTAAGTGTAGACGTGTGGACCCATCTAACAAGGCGGTCCATCATCAATGTTCGCATGTGTTGAGCTTGTCATGTCAACACTCCCCCTCAAGCTCAACTACATCTCTGCAACTCCAAGTAAGCTTTGAAACTTTTGAAGTTTCTCTGTACCCAATGCCTTCGTGAAGATGTCAGCTATCTGATCATGTGTGCTGACATACACCAAGTCAATCTCACCTGCTAGTACCTTCTCTCTCCAAAGTGGTAGTGTACCTCAATATGTTTTGTCCTGGCATGGAACATAGGGTTCCTAGCCAACTGTATATTGGTCATGTTGTCACAATAAATGACAACTGGACATTCCACCTGCACATCTAATTCAGCCAATAACTTTTGTAGCCATACTACCTCACATGCTGCAACAGCAGCACCTTCATACTCAGCCTCTATACTCGACAAAGCAACTGTAGATTGTTTTTTGTTGCTCCAAGTAACTGCTGCACTACGAAGAGAGAACATGTATCCGCTGGTAGATCTTCTATCAGACATACTACCAGCCCAATCTGCATCTATGTATCCAAACACCTGTACATCTGTACTTGCCTCATAGAAAAGTCCATAATGTAATGTGGACTTCACATATCTCAATATGCATCCGACTACATCCAAATGTGGCTTTCTAGGTACTTGCATAAACTGACTCACAAGACCAACAACGTAGCTCAAGTATGGTCTTGTAATGGTCATGTAGATCAAACTCCCCACTATTCTTCTGAACATAGTAGGGTCTTCTATCTCATCCCCAACATCCCCAACATAGTAGGGTCACACATCTGACAGTTGCCATCCTAGCAACTGGACTGAAGGTTTCTTCATAATCTATGCCATATGTCTGGGCATAGCCTTTTGCAACCAGCCTAGCTTTGTACCTATTAATAGAACCATTTGCGTTGTGCTTAATCTTATAAGCCCACTTATATCCAATAGCTTTCTGACCCTTTGGCAATGATACTAGATCCCAAGTCTTATTGGCCTCGAATGCAGCCATCTTCTCATCCATTGTTGTATCCCAATGAGTATGAGCAACAGCATCCTCAAAACAACTGGGCTCAACATCCTCAACTAGTTCACCATATACACATAATGGTGAGCTGCATAACCTTCAAAACCAAATCTTTTAACAAGGTATCTGACCCTGCTAGATTTGCGTACCACCGGATCACTCAATGGAGCCTCTACATTACTATAAGCTCTCTGTACACCTGGTGTCCTAATAGAAGGAATACCAAGCTCATCATCTAAGCTCTTTGAGCCACTAGAGTCTCCATCAAGAACTGCATCAATGCCATGTGACACTTTATTCTTTCCTTTGTCTTTACTTGTAGTGCTACTAGATGCACCTGAAGATGTAGAGCTACTCCTTAGTCTCCCAGACCATGGACTACCAGATGATGTCTCTGGTCCAGTAAGAGTCCGTGATTCTTGCTTTTCAGCCTGCACATGAGTGTCATGATCATCATCATCATCATCCAATGCATCACCACTAGATGCATACCAACTGCTCATTTCATCAAAGATGACATCCCTGCTCACTCTAAACTTACATGTGACAGAGTTATAATAGCGATACCCTTTTTGCTCTAAAGAGTATCCAATAAAGACACATTTTTATGCCTTTGGATCAAGCTTCTTCCGCAGCTCATCTGGCACATGAACATATGCAACACAGCCAAATACCTTCATGTGCGATACATCAGGCTTCTTGCCAATAAAGCATTCTTCAGGAGTCATCCCATAAACTGCAGCGGTGGGAGTTCTGTTCATAATATAAACAGCAGTATGAATAGCCTCAGACCCAAAGTGCTTAGGCATATTCTTTTCAGCCTTCAAGGCGTGTGTAACTTCTGCAATATGCCTGTTTTTCCTTTCTGCAACCCCATTTTGCTGTGGGGTATACCTGCATGTGAACTATCTCTTTATCCCATGAGACCTCAGAAAATCACTGAACTCATTCGAGAGGTACTCTTCCCCTCCATCTGACCTCAAACACTTTACTTTCAAGCCTGTTTCTCTTTCAACTGCAGCCTTGAAAGTTCTAAAGTGCTCAAACACTTCACTCTTTTCCTTCATAAAATATAGCCACAGCTTTCTAGAACAGTCATCAATGAATGTGACAAAGTATGAACTTCCTCCAAGAGATACATTTTGTGTAGGCCCCCAAATGTCTATATGCACAACATGAAGGATATTTCTGCTTACATCTCTGTCATGTGAAAAGGGTTGTCTTGCCTGCTTACCAAACTGACATGCTTCGCATATCTTATGAAATTCTACAACTCTAAGTGTAGGTAAACCTGTAGCCAATCCTTTGAACTGCATTAATTTCAACCTTTCTACATTTGCATGTCCAATGCGTTTGTGCCAAATTTCAATATCTATAACAACACCTTTTCCTTTAGCATACATAGCAGCATTCATAGTAGGAATTCCAGTATCCAGAGTAAACATACGTCCAACTCTACTTCCCTTTGCAACTAACCTGAACTTGTCATTGAAGTCTTCCACAAAGTAGCCCTTTGCATTAAATCTGACTTGCAGCCCTTGCTCTACCATCTGACCGACTGACACCAAGTTCTTTGTAATAGATGGCACATGTAATACATCTAAAAGACTCTTTGTCTTACCATCATGCAAGGACAAGGAAACTTTTTCAATGTGTGAAATTGGGTGGAATGAATCATCACCCGTCTGCACATAACCTACATTTTGCAAATCTTGCATCTCTCCAAACCATTATGCATGGCTGGTCATATAATTGGATGTGCCTGAATCAACATACCAAACATCATCATGTGTTCCCTTTCCTATAACAGCATTCAGCATATGTTTCATAACAAACAAACGTTCATTTTTGTCTTCAGTCTGTCGTGAAGACGATACATAATTTCCTTGTTGCAACTTACCACTGCAAATATCATCTTTCTTAGCATAACATTGGGCTACAATATGACCTGTTTTGCCACAGTAGTGACACACAATACCAGAGTTGTTAGAACCTCTATTCTGCCATCCACCTCTTCCTCTAAAGCTCCCCTTGCCTCTAAAGTTACCATGACCTCCTGAAAAATGCAAATTGCCAAATTGCTGATTCAATCTGTTTTGCTTATTATCACTACCACGTCCTGTACCACGGCCTCTTGAAGAGAACCTGCCACGCCCCCTTCCTGAATTGGAGTAGAAAGCTTGGACCTGTTCACCACTTTTTTCAGATGTCTCACTCTGCATGTTGATCTCTTCAGTGATCATAAGGAACACCAACTCATCAAAATCTGGAAATGGCTTTCTGACATATACGGAAGTTAGAAAAGACTTCCAAGCCTTTTCATTGTTAAGTCCACCCGAGGTAGACGATACCAAATCATCATCATCGGGCATTGCATCAATCGCTGCCAAGGCATCTGCAATGCTCCTTACCTTCAGTGCATACTCATTGATAGACATCTTCCCATTCTTCAATGTATTCAACTCTTGCTTGAGTTGAATCTTTCGTGCCTTTGTATTTACGGAAAACATACTTTCAAGTATGGTCCAAGCTGCATATGAATTCTCTGCATTTCTAATATGTCCCAGCATATTATTTTCAATTACTGCAGACAGCCAATACATAACCTTTTTGTCTTTTGCATTCCATTCCTTCTGTGCCTTTGTCTCTTCTGCAGTTGGAGGATCACTCACCTCCGGCTCCTTTTCTTCGCCTGAAATAAACTTGTAGAGGCCTTTTCCAATAAGGAAGTTCGTGACACGGAACTTCCATGAAGGGTAGTTGTTATTGTCAAGCTTCTCAATGATGGGGTTTCCACTGTTCTTTGCCATTATCTCAAAACTAATACCAAATAGCAAGCAAATCTTCTGCAACCCTCGACTTGTAGTGCACAACAATACACCAAACAGCCTTTTTCACTGTCTGCTCAACAGTACATGCAATCTACAACCAGTTTGCAGATAAACCTCATGTTTATTTGCTGGCAAATACCTTTGAACTTACAGATCTGAAATCTATAACCTGTGCATCCACTTTTGGTCAATATATCCGAAGTCACAATGTATCCCAAAACTATTGTTTGTAACCTTGTGGCTCTAAAACAGGGCCTGAAACGGTCTCAAATGCCCAAAATAACTGCGGGATAGCCCTAAAGGGTTAATTCTCAGAATACATAGCACTCTTCGCGCACTCCAAATCTCACTGCAATCTAAGATTTTTTGCTCTGCCCTGCTTCTGGTGCCTCCACAGGCACTGTCCAAGAGAAAGAGTGGAAGAATGGGAGAGCTTCTTACCCGTGGCTTGCTTGCTCGAACCTTGCTTCTTCTCCTTCACTTCAACCTTGGAAATCAGCCTCTCTAAGTGGCGCGGCTCTGATACCATGTCAAGAATCGCGTGGTGGGGGGACTTGCTCAAGATGCTGCGCCGAACACACACAGAATGCACAAGGAGAAGCTCACTCAAGAGACAAGAAGAGAGATGGAGGCCAAAACGTTTTCTTGCTAGTTTTTCTTCTTCTTTCACACACTTTTCAATGTACACAAAGTATAGATAAGATACAACATAAAGAAAAGTGGTTTACTGAGTCAAACAATGCATAACCAACTACACTAGTCGACTGGCGCTATAATTATGCCAGCTGTAAATAGGTGTAACAACGTGAATATAATAAGTAATGAGTCACTGGCCATGTGAGAGTCATAATGACCACCGACGTGCTAAGTGTAGACATGTGGACCCATCTAACCAGGTGGTCCATCATCAATGTCCGCATGTGTTGAGCTTGTCATCTCAACACTTGCTCCATATCGTGAAGGAGCCAATATGGTGCGACAAAAGAGAAGTGTCAACACTACAAGAGATCTCCTCGTTCCATATCGTGGACCAAAAAAACAAGCGTGTGCAAAGCAAAGTAGATATACGATGCGACAAGCAAGAGAGGCAATTTGCGAGGGGTTATTTTTCGCGTAATATGGTGGATGACTAAAATGAGTCACATAAGCTAGGGGCTCGATCTTATATACTTGTGTGGTACGTGACACATGGCATTGTATTATTGGCTAGGGTTTTCCATAGGCATCCATGTGGCCATCCACATGACTAATCACCTCGATTGTCTATAAATACATGTTACAAGGTTTTTTTTAACTTTTTCATACCAAATCTTGCACTTGAATTGTTTGTCCTCTAAAGCTATTTCTGAGTTCCTTGTGCTATTTTTGGTTGTATTTCCTTTTAGTTGTTGTGGGAATCACTAGAGGAAGCAAAAAGTGTTATTTGTCACGTGCGCGAGTTTGTTTTCGTGTTGTCGCACGAGATTTGCGCAGGGGTTTGTGAAAGTCAATTGCCGCAGTGACACTTTGTGAGATGGGAATAATGGATTTTCAAGATAAATACTTAAAGTAAAAAGAATGGTTAGGATTCACATTCGATCAAATACAAATATGGGCATGATGGAAACAAGAATTTCCATCTTCACACAACATCTAATACACAAAATTCTTGATTTGATGCATTCAAAGAGTAAATTTTATGTATCTTTTCACAAAATATATTCAAAACTTCGCCTCACAAGAGAGTATTTGCCATGCATAAAGAGGAGTAAATTTAAGTGTATTTAGCATTGATGATGTGGAACGTCCAAATAATAAGGATCGGAAAGATGAGAAAAGCCTTTTCCTTGTACACAATTTGACTGCATCTCTTAGCATGTTGTCATCACAACATTTCTTCAGGACATCATCTTCAGGGATAAGGCTATCGTTGTCATCACCTTGAAATAAGACTTAAGAAAATTGTGATAGATCCATCATTACAACTCATTTGTAGATTCAGTTTGAAAATACAATATACTCGAATAGAATTCTTCAATCTTTATAACCTGATCGTTGTGATGTTGCTCATGCTTTTGATGTTAGACCAACAGTCATCTGAGTCAGCAATTAAAATATTACTTGAAGTTGTTCACAATCGAGAAGCTTGCAATTCCTCATCGACCACCACATTACGACATAAAAACCTTAGAAGGACATGTGAAACCAAAAAATCTTTCATTGCATGTATATTATAAACAAGGATGTAAAATTTGTAAACATCATGGACTGACCGATGAAGATAATAGTTCTCAATTAGCTTTTCCAGTTGTGATTACACTTTAGCAATCTTGTTTGCTAGGAACTCGTACATGCGGGGCACCTTCACACTCTTCATTCAGATATGACAGAAAATCTAGTTCTTCTGATATAAGAAATAGGAAATGCAATCCATTGTAGAAATGAGTGTCAATAACGTTTGAAGGAAGATGTCACATGCTCTAGTATTATTTTTGGAGAAGTTCCAGATGTTTGCAGAAACACTCCATCCACATGATGAATAAAGAAATATAGTTGATCTGGCCAGCGAATTTACATGGTGATGGTCTAGCTCAAGAGTGTCAACTTGGAAAAAATTGGGCCGCAATCAACGTCAACAATATTTGGTGGCAAGCATGAGCTAGAAGTCCGATGATGCTGAATATAAATTCAAATGTTGATGGTGAGGACAACGTGGAAATTCTAATGGCCCCCGAGACTTGACACGATTAAGCCATGATTTTTCTATCGTTAAATTTTAATCATACAAGCACGGTCTCGAGCCATGAGGGCTGAGGATAGATTTTAGCATGGGCCCTGCCACCGCGAACGGGTTCACCTAGTCACTCGGTGGAAATTAATTAAAATATAAAAGGCCCCCAAAAGGGGGTTTGGTCTGATCACCCATTGCACATGGCATGATTTGAACTCGCGCCCTCACGCAATCACTCTGGAGCTCTATTACTGCATGTGCGTGCACGTTTGTTGGCAGTAGAAGGTTTTTTATTTTATTAGATCCTTTAATGTTGAAAAAAGAGACACGCGCGCCTAAAACCAGTGCTTCGGGTCATACCAATCGAAAAGTATGGGCCCATGGCGGGGCCCATACTGTTATTTATCCTCAGCCACCCAGGAGTCATTGCCGAAGAAGGTGATGTGCCAATAGTTGTGTACGTATCACTGTGATTCATTGTAAAGCATCCTCCTCCCGATGTTTGCATGAACTTCATAAAAACTGAATTGGAGAATAAATAAGTTCATGTTAATCGTTGCTTGGTGGCAACATCCTAGATACAGGTTCGTTTGGAGGAATAGCATCAGCAACGCAACACCTACATGGATTGCTTTAATGCTTCAACTTCCTTCGTAGCATCTCCACATAGCAATGTTGTACGCCAAACCAATTTGAGGGTTGTGAATATAAGCTCTTTTTTATCAAGAAAAAATCAAGTAAAAACCTTGATAAATGAAATGACTAACTACAAGGCTTCAATTCACTGAAACTTGGTGAGACTCTCCCTAGATATGCAAAGATCATGGCTCATAGATTAAGTCAGAACTTCTCTATCTTAATAGGGTAGGATGTCTTGACAACCACACAATTTTGTTGTCCATTTTTTGTGAAGTTAAGATCAATACAACATTTGACAATATGTGTAGTACTTGAGATGTCACATGGCAAGCATTCAAAGCTTGTCCTCTTGTAAACATCACATAGCGATGTGAAGAATGCTTCAATCATAGTTCCAGCAAAAGAAAAATCTATCTCAATCGATTGTTAGTCCATATTGCGTAAGTCACCAATTGGCATGTTTGATAGTTTGATAGTTTCTTATAAGCGAAGCCAACACCCAAGATCCTTGACATGTATAATGCTTATAAGACTCCACATATTTTGGAGGAATGGCAAGAAGCCTTTTTGGAATAACTCCTAGAGCCCTCTTAACAAAAGTATAGTAGGAACCCTACACTTGTACTATTGTGGGTATTCTTTTTAGGTGAGATGGAAAATGATGTCTTCTTCCATGCAATGTCCCTTAAAAAAATATGATTTGAAATGGAACTTTGTGCTCATCATTCACTCATGTAGTTTGCAAAATAGAATCCATGCTATGCAATCAATCGAGTCATGTTTACAAAAACATTTATAAATGCATCGAATAAATTTTCATAGCCTAACTATAGGTGCTTATGTGTCATACTAATGCAAACACAAAAGATACACACAACAAAAAATAAACTCCTAATGAAACTGACTAATGTGATCAATTTGTTGGCAGAAAACTCTACCCTCAGATTTGTAGTAGTGGACGCGCAGCGTCACGACATCCGCCCCCTCCAAACTTACACATCCTCCGGATTGGGCCACAACTACCCATCCTCATCACCACCAAGCTCAACGATCAATGCAATGTCTTCATCTTCTATAAAAGCATCTGCAATGTCCATGTGTTCATCTTCATCATCTTCTAGCTCAAGTCCATCATAAATTGCATCATCTAACTCCTCAATTGCATAGGTTGCATCATCTCTTCTCTTGAATAGTTTGATTCTCTTACCTGCATCGAAATCTGCAAGGTCGTGCCATCAAGCTCTATTAAGGAATGCGTAGCATTGTCATGGACATTCTGCACCCAATAAGGCCCAAACCATCATTTCAAAACCTTGCGGATAGCACTATACTAGTTGTCTAGACTGTTGTCATAGACCAACACCCAATCTCTCTCTTTAATCTCTTTAGGTCTCAATCTATGTCTACTTTCAAAGTGGTATTTGTTGCAAATTCTAGCCTCTTTGAGATTTTGAATTTCTTTCTCAATATCTTAAGGTCTTCTCTCCAACTGACGAATACAAAGAGCCAAAAGATCTTCTCTAGTCATCTCTTCTTGCTCCCATGGTAAAGCACTCCAAGTAAGTATGCAAGTCTTTGTAGGCATGACATGCTTCTTCCCATACATCAACTCAGCTGGCATATAACCTGTAGTCATGCTATGAGTAGTGCGAGTAGCCCATAAGGCATAAGGCAACGACCTCGGCCACTCCTTAATCCGTCCACTGTATGCTTTGGCCAAGGCTTTCACAATCGGCAGATGTCCTCTTTCGCTCTTCCTATTGCCTCTGGATTATATGCCAAAGTCAAAGCAAGTTTTATGACAAGGCAAGAGAAAAATTCCCTAGCCTCATCAGCATCCAACTCACCTCTATCTGTAGTAATTTTTCCATTACACCCATACCAGCAAATAACATCTTCCAACAAAATCTTATAAACCACTGAAGTAGTCTTTGTCTGTAATGTCTTCCTTACACTTCATTTGTGAGATCTTCTCGTGCCAAAACAATATAGTGCATTTGCCATAAACCAACATGCATAGTAATCAAATCAAGAACCCACTTGTAATGAATACAAAGCGGGTAGGTAGGATGAAGCTTGACTCTATGTCTCATTGAAGAGAACAACTGAAAATCAGGGCATGTCTCAACAAATTGTGAGATATCTATGTACATGCCTCTCCACCAATAGCGCTCTTTGATCTTCTCATAGGTCACCCAAACAGCCAGCCCAACGACTTTCATGAAATTCTTTCATGATCCGCACTTGTGAAGCTCTATCACAAACAAATCTCAATGGCTGCCCTTCTCACTTTTGTGGATGCTTTCAAAAATAGCCCTCTTCGCAAGAAGAATCCATAAGCTTTTCTCTTGATCTTCTTGAATTCTACATCAGACCATCCATCCTATCTAGACTTGGTACTCAAATAATGACCAATCTGTAAATACCCTCATATATACAAAGACTCATTAAAGCTTTCCAAAGCAAACACATGACAAATATGATCAACATGCATGGCTGAAAGATCAGCCCCATCATCAGCATCATCAATGCAAGAAAATCCATATAATCATACCTCGCTCATGAAATCATATTAGCTATTGGGTTATCTTTACCTGCTATGTGCTTGAACTCATGATTCATGGATTTTATGTACCTAATCCACCTAAGCATGGCAATATCTAGAGTAGAACAACTCGTGATCATACATAGAAGAGGTAAACAATCAGTCTTGACCACCACAGGGGCACCAATGAAGTACTCTCTGTCATTCTGAGAACTGTGACAACTCCCAAGAGATCTCTCTTGACCTGTGAATACCTACATTGTCGCTCATTTAGGACTTTCACCCCAAACCAAATAGCATACTTATTTCCATCAGCATCGTCTTGGCCAACAGTCCAACCAATGCCGATAGGACTAGTATCAACAATAAGAACAATAGGTCTCCCACACTCATAATCCGCCTTTCGAAGAGTCGGGGTAGCTCTCAATAATTTCTTCACTTTCTGCATAGCTTTAGTATGTTTCATCTCCCAAGAAAAAAGTTTCCCTTTCCTCAAGAGCTGGTAGAGATCATCTGCAATATGAGAAAAATGAGGAATCCAAATAAGATAAAACACATAAGCTCGAAGAAACCTTCGAACCTCCGAAGCAAAAGAGAAATTCTTCGCAATCTTCTCTATGGCATCAACCTTCTCAGGAGAAGGCTTCATGCCATAGTATCCACACATATGTCTAACAATCAAAACTTCTCGAGCACCAAAAATAGACTTCAACCTTGACAAGGTCAAATTTACTTTCTCTAACCTGCAAAGAATCCTCTCAATATCTCTAATATGTGAAGCCACAAAGAACCTGCATCCATGATTGTCTAAAGAATCATCCTTCTCTTTCTCCAAGCAACCCTTCATAGGTAAATCTTCAATGAACGGCATGGTAAGCTCAGGAATAAAATCTCGTAGAACCTTGTTCATTCCATTCATCATATGGGCAATGAAATTAGTAGCCTCTTGTGGAAGTGTACACATTCAAACAAGGCCTAAAGGTTTCTTCATTGTAGTCAAATCTCTACTCTCAAGGGCAACATGGAATTGATCATATCGGGAATAAAAATCGCCGAGTGAATAGATAGCATGTCCAACAAAAGCTTCAAAAAAGTCATCCACAATAGGTCATGCACCAACATTTCGAATAGTGACCTTGTTTACTGGCTGTAAGTCTTGTATGAATCTGAGTGTTCCATTCTTCTTAGGAACTATGAACCATCTATTGGAATATGGGGCTACAGATGGCTCTAGAGTCCCCATCTTGATCCACTCATTCAAAAGCTCCACCAATTTGGGCAAGTGATTCCTCGGCACAAGAATAGGTCATAGATTCCAAGGGACATGCAAAATTGTAAAAATAACCATAGGCATCACAACCCTAGGATCAACGCATCCAATCTCATGCGGGAAAAAAGAAAAAGCTTTTCCATGTCTGCATAACATCTCTTCACAACATCTTACCTCTTCTAGAAGCAGAAATTTGTCGGTCATCCCAATCTTCATTTCTTTCAATGTCTTAGCTGAAAACTTATGTCTGATACATGCAGGATATTGTAAAGGAGGTTGCAAGTTAGCTCTCCTAATCATCTAATACCTGCAGGATATTGTAAAGGAGGTTGCAAGTTAGCTCTCCTAATCATCTAATGAATGTCCAAAGGTAAGGGTTCTGCAACTGGTCTAACCTTCTTGTCAACTGTCTTATATTTTGTCTGAACTCTAGCTTCATTGCTACAACCTGCAAATTTCAACCCTTGTCGAAAATACCCTGGTAAACACAAATTTTGTTGTGTATAAACAGCAACATCCAACTCTTTTTGCTTAAATATGTCAGCAAGGAATACTTTTTGCTGAGAATCCTCGGCACCCAAATTCTTTTGAAGCATGAAATTAGCAATTTCGCAATACATCACCAAAGAATGGACTTGTAAGACATATGACAACTCTTGTTTGTTAGTATCCAGCAATATGGAAAGATCTTCCATAGTATCGGAGCATGAAAGGCCATCATAGAGATCATCTATCCAATCTTCTTCCTACAAAACACCTATAAGAATAAATTCTTTTTCTTTTCTTTTTACATACTGCCTAGCAGCTCTAGGCATATCAAAAATATGCTGAAAACACAAAGTAATTTTAGTGGATACACCATAAAACATGACAACATATTCAAAGTGGCTGTAATTTGTACAAAAATATATCTTCTATTCATCACCTTACCTTATTCTAATAAGATTATAAGCCCCAAAAATATCATTCATTTTGAATATCTCACTCTTCCAAGTTGCTCCAAGTATTTTGGGATCAAGGGAGTTGATAACAATTCTTAATGGTTATCTTGTTGAGTCCTTTGTAGTAGTCAAAACACACACAGAGAGCCATTCTTCTTAATAAATAATATTGATGACTTCAAGTGTTCTATGAATTCCCTGGCTATATTCTCAAGTGTTGTATGAATTCCCTGTCTATATTCTCATCAATATATTTTTGTAGTTTTGTCAATTAAACTTGAGATCACTTAAATATTGGGACAAATGGTGGTTGCGGTCCCTCTTACGACTTGATGACAAATGGTAGTTGCGGTCCCTCTTATGACTTGATGACAAATGGTAGTTGCGGTCCCTCTTACGACTTGATGACACAATCATAAGGTCAATGCTTGGGAAGCTTATTTTCTTTATTCTTTTCAAACACATCTTCATAATCATGATGTCGAAGTGGAAGAACTTGGTGGCCTTTATTAATATCACCAATTTACCTAGCAAAGAAAATATTAGAGAACTAGGGTTTTTCTTCATTTCTCAAATGAATACCTTTGTGCTAATGTCTTGCATTCTCTCTTTTAGTAAATTATACTAGCCTTGGTGCAATTTTTGGAGTTCTCTACTTTATACTAGGATTGTGTAGTTTGACCTAAGATAGACCAATGATGACTGGATTTCTTGGAAAACATATAATATTGAGTGCGATGTTTGTTACAAAGTCTCTTATTGTTACTTTTGTAAGATGAGTTTCATATACCTGACATCACTTAAAGAAAGAGGATGACTATCTATAACTTTGTAGGAACTAATCTCAATTTCTCCACCATTGCGATACCATCCTACCTAGAAAACTTATTATCCATGAAACATGCAGAGGCTCCAATATATTCGCATGCCACCGAGAACCATGCTACTTAGAAAACTTCTCATCCATGAAACGTACAAAGGCTCCAAAATCAAAATTTTTTAAATATCTATTTATTGATATAATGTTTAAACTCTTGCCATGACAACATAAAACCTGAAGTAACCTCAGTAGACAAGGAGGGGCCTTCTAAGAGTTCTTGATTTTCATTCAATAACATGATTCCTATTGTCACTAGAGATTTATGTTTTTCAAAAATAAGGGCACAAAAGAGCTTCATACTTGCCATGTTGTTAAGAGAACATTGAGAAATACGTGTGGGTCCTCCACAATATAAACATAATCTTTAATAGTGTCATCATTGCTTTTCTTAATGTAATAATGGCTTAAATATGAGGAATTCACTATATATATATACTCTCTATATCATATGTGTTCAAGGCCTATTTATAAATATCCGTATTTGGAATTTTTCCTTAGTAAAACATAACCCTTTTCTATTCAACCTCTAAGTTACCCCTTTATATGGGACCCTTCTATATATGTAAAAAATGTATAAAATCTACATTTTAAAAATCCATTATGTTGAACTAACGTTGTCGTAAAGTTCACGTAAAGGCTGCAGAACACAGGGTTCAAGGTACAGCAATGGAAGAGACTAACAAGAAGAAAATTGAATTGTTGATGCCAAAGTACACTATATTCCTTGTCAAGAGAGTTACATGAGGTCCATGTTCAGAAGAAAAAACTGAAGCATCTCATAAACTGTTTAGCATTTCGGTGTATGATCTCAGTTACATTAAACATAATAATGGCATTATCTAATAATCCAGAGGGAAAGTGATGAGTTCTGGCAGTTAACAGATTGACATTTAGATCAGATGCAGTTGATACTGCTGGTTCAGAAAATAATGCTCTTGAGGCAACATCTGAATTGAGGCAACACTTGAAGATACTCAACTAGTTGTGGATGCTGAACCTGTTGATGAAAATACCCCTCTGATATCCCACCCATGTGACTAGATACATAACTCTGCATATCTTTGTTAATGCGGCAATTCGAGTTGAGGTTCTGTCCTTAGCATTGTATAATGGGTTCACAGCAACAGAATATGCTGAATAGTTGGGCCAGAAGCCGACAAAATTTTTACTTTGCAATCAGATCATATGCCAAGATCTTTATCACCTCTTGTCGATCAGCAAGGAGAGCACGCCCATGTGCCTCTGACAGCTCCCTACCTCACCTTGATGCTCCCAAAGACGAGATGAACATAAGGAAGGGTTTACATCTTCTTGTGCAAATGTTCAGGGCATAAATGGCAAAAAAAATGTGTCTTTTGGAACGGATTTAGTACAGGAGCAAAGTCCAGAAAATCACAATCACACTTGTGATATGAAGACGTTGTCATTTTGGGCCTGACTCTCTACAAACGGCTTATTGTAGCTGTGAAAGCTCGTGGTATAGGCCCTTTAAGTATGCCCTTAATCATAACCAGAATAATGCCCGTATGCTTCTGACACTTGATGAATTGATTTCACGGCATAACTCGGAAGGAGAGGCTCGGAGAGGCTCTGCTACGCTGCATGATTAGATATAGTCTTCTCGACGATAGCCTGAATAAATTGGATTAAGTCCCTGCTTTGTCTGTGGAAAACTGTTTGGAGCGCCGCCTGCAGACTTTCGACCACATGGATCTCAATAGCAGGTCCGCAGAGCAGAAGAAAAACCAGCAACAAAGTATCGATGTGAGGAGTAGAAGCGTCTCCCGCTTTTCATCAGGAGTAATGTCTGGTTGATACAATTGTGATAAACAGGTCCGGATCCGTCCATGCTTTTGAAGTAATGACCAACGAACTGATTGTGTAGGATGAGCTGTTAAAACCAAGTCCACTGTTTGATTTGTCAAAGCCTCATAAATCTGCTTTGGCGTCTTGTTCTAAATGCTGCATGAATTTCTCTTTGCAATGCTAAATCAAGCTTCCGCTTTTCAGGATTCGGGCAGCAGGAGACATCATCTTTGCCGTTTCATGGCGGTTTGAGGTTCTGTTATAAAACGAGTTCGGGAATGTCCTACTAAGGCTAATTATCAGTATCGACACCCTGTGATGCCCTCTCTTAAATAGTATCTGCTATTAAAAGCAGTGGCAATTGGGCGAGGTGATGCCGGCTGTTAAGGTTCTTTGCAAGCAGCATGTGAGCTTTCATCTTGATGACTGAGGCCGAGGCAGCAGAGAATCGAGTCGATGAAGTACCAAAGGGAGCGTGGGCTGTGCAATTCCTCCTATTGTTTTCTTCAACTCTCATCCTCATCCATCTTCAGACTCCTCTGCCTTCGTACGCAAAGCCCCCCCTTTCGCCTTGTCTTCTGATTCTTACTTGCTTTCTGATTCGTGAATCTCCTTTGTCTCTTTTTCCTTTTTTGATCTCTCTTCGTCTTCTGTTATTAGTTTTCCATGCCGTTAACTGCGTGCAAAAATACGAGGAGAAAATAGGGCCTCCCCGCTTCATTCTAGCCCTCCCGAATCAAAAACCATTCTTCCCCTCCAAAACAGCCTGCTTTTTTCCCTCCAAAAGCGGTTTAAAACCCAAAAATAGGTTTCCCCTCTTCATCCTTGAATAACCTCTTACACCTTTAGCTTTGGCGATAATCTTCAATTCTGCCAGTTTGCTCTTTGAGAGATCCAAATGGGGATCAGTGCATGGTTTTAGATCTGAAGATTCAGCACCAGTTTCATGACTCTACAACTTCTTGCTGTCTGATTTAGGACTTGTTTCTTTGTCTTCTTCCCATGCATTGCCACTTCTCTTTACGGTCTCTTTCATTTCTTTCTGTAGGCTAACCTTCAAGACCCCTTTTACTACTTTTTTTGCAGCACCATCCACCTTTGAGCCTTTCTTTTAGGGTATCTTTGGAGTCATCAATTGCCCCATTAACAGATAGCTTTGTGATGGGTGATCTACGCACAAACTGCAACTTCGGCCTTGAAGATTGGATGGCAAAGTACTCCCTCGGTGCCTCACTAGCGCTTTGCTCGCTTCAAAATTTTTGAGAGACTTCCTTCAACTTTATGTCATGGGAACTTTTGAACTAAGATGATCGCTTCCACAAACCTTCCTTTGATTCCATAATTCCCTGCACTTTTCTTAGAGATCATCATTGAAATTATCAGCTTGATAATGTCCTTTGGCATCAGTTTTTCATATTTTTCTAACACACACACATCATGGATCCAAACAAAATCATACACATGCACTAAGGGAATATATACATTGGATGCGGATTATCGTAATGCATCACACACACAATGAATCACACACAGAAAATAACACAAATGCACAACAAAAGAAATGGAGGTGTATACGACTCGGATGCGCAGTAGCACGACATCCACCCCCTCTAAACCTGCGCATCCTCCGGATGTGCCAACTATCCAGGATCATTCAAGTCCACAAACAGGTCGAGTCCATCTTCTGTTTCTAGTAGACCTGTTTCTCCATCAGCTTCATCATCTATATTCTGTGCTTCTTCTGCTTGTCTTTCTTCTACCTGCTCTTCTTTTGTCAATGCTTCAAGTGCATATTCTTCATCTTCTCTTCTCTTAAAAATCTTGACTCGTTTTCCAGCAATGGGCACCCTCAGTACTGTTCCATCTAATTCAGCCAACTCATAGATACCATTGTCTAAAACATGTTTCACCTCATACAGTCCAAACCATCTTTGAACCATTTTTCTCATGCTACTATGCTGATTCTCTAGACTACTATCGTAGACTAGAACCCAATCTCCTTCTTTTATGGCTCTAGGCCTCAAGCCATGCCTTAAATCAAACCTGTCCTTGTTTCTGAGTCGGGCTGCCTTCAAACGATCAACTGCTACCTGCACATCTTCTGTCCTTCTCTCTAGTTGACGAATCCGAAGAGCTAGAAGCTCTTCCCTTGATAAATTCTCATGCCACGGAAGAACACTCCAAGTGAGAGCACAAATTTCTGTAGGCATGACAGGTTTTTGCCCATACATCAACTCTGCAGGCATGTATCCAGTAGTCACACTATGTGTAGAGCGATCAGCCCATAACGCAAAAGGTAGTAATCTCGGCCACTCCCCAATCCGACCTCTACAAGATTTTTCCAATGCTTTAACTATTGGCGGATGTCCTCTTTCACTCTTGCCATTTCCCTCTGGATCATAGGCAGTAGTAAGAGCCAATTTAATCCCAAGCCGTGAGAAGAATTCTCTAGCTTCATCTGCATCTAGCTCTCCACGATCAGCTGTAATCTTGCCTATACATCCATACCTGCAAAATATTTCTTCTAACAAGAATTTACATATTGTAGTGGTGGTCTTTGTCCGCAAAGATCTGGCTTCAACATAGTTTGTAAGATCCTCCCTAGCCAAGACAAGATATCTCATCTGCCAAAGTCCCACTGGCAAAGTAACCAAGTCTACCACCCACTTATAATGCATACATAGTGGATAAGTCGGATGCAACTCATCACGATATCACACTAAAGAGTAAAGCTGGCAGTCCCTGCAAGTTTTCACAAAGTGAGAAACATGTTTGTACATCCCTTTCCACCAGTATCTTTCTTTGATTTTCTCTTAGGTAGCCCACACACCTCTATGTCCAACCCATGAGCTCTCATGAAACTCTCGCATAATCTGTATCTGCATCACTACATTACAAACTACTCTCAAGGGCAAGCCTCCTCTCTTCTTTGGATGCTTCCAAAGAAAACCATCTTTCAAGAAATACCCATAAGCCTTCCTTCTGATTTTCTTGAATTCATCATCTGTCCAATCAGCTCTTCGAGTCAATGAACTTAGATACTATCCAATTTGCAGCCACTCGTCAACATAAAGTTCTTCAATAAAGGCTTCAACAATAGATACATGACAATCATGAACAAGAACAGAAGCTGCAAGCTCTGTCTCATCATCTTCTGCAAGCATTGACTCCTCATCCTCATATCTCGCTCTAGATAGCATGTCAGCAACTGGATTATCTTTCCCTACTATGTGTCAAAATTGTGGATTCAATGATTTGATATAGGCAATCCACCGAAGCATCGCTATATCTGGAGTCGAGCAACTAGTAATCATACCAAGCAAAGGCAAACAATCTGTTTCCACAACAACTGAAGCTCCAATAAAATACCCTTTGTCACACTTCAGTGCAGTGACTACTCCCCACAACTCTCTTTTGATCTGCGGATATCTCCTCTGTCGCTCATTAAGAACTTTAGCTCCAAAGCGGATTGCATACCTATTTCCATCAGCATCATCCTGTCCCATTGCCCAACCTATGCCAATAGGGCTAGTATCAACTGTCAACATGATCGGCCGTCCACACTGATAATCCGCCTTGCGAAGAGTAGGAGCGGACTGCAATAGCTTCTTGAGCTTACACATGGCTTTCGAATGCTTCTCATCCCAATGAAATTTCTGCCCCTTTCGAAGCAGCTGATAAAGAACATCTGCTATATGAGCAAAATGAGGAATCCAAATCATGTAAAATACACAAGCTCCCACAAATCTCCGCACCTCTGAAGTAGTCGAGCAATACTCTGCAATCCTGTTTATGGCATCCACCTTTGCAGGTGAAGGCTTCCTGCCATAATATCCAACCATATGCCCAACTATGATGACTTCATTAACACCAAAGACAAATTTCAGCCCTGAAAGTGTTAAATTTACCTCCTCTAATCGTGTCAATATTTGCTCACAAGCAACCGAGTGGTCAGCCACAAACTGTCTACATCCACGAAAATCAAGACTTTCATTCTTTTCTTCTTCTACACAACCCTTAATAGGCACATTATCTAGAAAAGGCATGGTATACTGCGGAATATAGTCTCGTAGAACTCTATGCATAGCATTCATCATATGAGCAACTGAGTTTGTGGCACCTTGAGGCAAGGTACACATCCTCACAAGACCAATAGGTGTCCGCATAGTAGTAATATCTCTGCTTTCCAAGGCAAGCTAAAACTGATCATAACCTGAATACAAGTCACCTAGAGAATAGATGGCTCGTCCTGCAAAAGCCTCACCAAATTCATCCACAACTGGACCTGTTCCCACATTCCTGATTGTCACTTTGTTCACGGGCTGCATATCCTGAATAAATCTCAAAGTACCATTCTTATTTGGTACAGTAAACCACCTGTTAGAATAGGGTGCAGAAGAGGGTTCCAAAATCCCCATTTTAATCTTCTCATTCAGCAACTCTATCAGCTTTGGCAAGTGTGCTTTAGGCACAGGTATAGGACACAGTGAAGATGACCATAGGTGCAACCAATTCGGGACTAATGCAGCCAATTTTATGTGGAAAGAAAGCAAATGCCTTACCATGACGTCCAAGCATATCTCTAAAACATTCTTTTTCCACTGGAAGCAAGAATTCATCATTTCCAATCTTCAATTCTGCAAGAGTTTCAGCTGTAAGCTTATGTCAAATATTTGCAGGATCTCTCAACATCGGCTGCTTCATAGCTTTTTCAATCTGTTCATCACTATCAGAAGGAAGCGGGCCTGCAACCGGCTTAACCTTCTTATCAATTGTTTTATATTTTGTGTCAACCTTGGCATCATTCAAGCATTCTTTTCTTTGCTGCAATTTCTGCAAATTTTCAGCAACTTTCAACTCTGTTGGCTGAAAAATTTCAGCCTTTCGCTCTATGGACTGCATGGCTGCAGCCTGAAACTCTGTATGCAGAAATTTTTCTGCATTCAACTCTGTTGGCTGAATGGATTCAACCCTCGGCTCTATGGACTGCATAGGTGCATCCTGAAACTCTGTATGCAGAAATGTTTCTGTATTCAACTCTGTTGACTGAATGAATTCAGCCCTCTGCAGCTCTGTTAGCTGATCAAGATCAGCCATAAATTCAGTTTGCTGAGTTTTCTCAGCCTCTAACTCCGTTTTCAGCATAAAACCAGAAATTTCCTGAAACATATCCAAGGTTTGCACAGGTATGATCTTTGAACCCTTACATACATCAGTTTTCAGCGTTGCTCCCATCTCAAACAATGTATCTGCATAAGACATCCCTTCATACAATCCATCTACATGCTCTTCTGCTTGCAAAATACCTGCATTCTTCAACTCTTTCTCCTTACGACCAATGTACTGCCTGGCAGCTCTAGGCAAATCTGAAATTTTCTGATAACTCATTGAACTATCTGAAGAAAAACCAACAAAATTATTGGAGAAAGACTGGCTGCCAGGAGGCGAAATCTTCTCTTTTCTCTACTCTGTACCACTAACATCTCGCAAGATAGCGGTACCTAATGAAAAACCAACTCCTTCGCAGGTAGTGGTGCCTCACGCAAGGAGTCCCTGTTTCTCGGATGATTTACCCCAACAGTCATAAACTGAACAGCCCGCATACCATCTTTACTGCATATCCGCGCATAAGCTGACCCATCATCCATCACTTTCGTTTCCATTCTTGCTTCTGTAATGAAAGGCTGTCCAAGAATAATCGGATAAGAGCAAGAATCCTGAACAAAGCAATGATAATCCTGTTCAACATTACCAATAGAAATTCTAATACTCGGACAAGCAGCATACATATCACCAGAAGTATTATTGGCGGCTCTCATGCGCCAGCCATGCTCTGCATCTATAGGCCACTTGCCACTCTCATAAACACCTCGAGCAATAAGATTAATCTCAGAACCATGATCGACTAAAGTGATCAAAGGAATTTGTTTCTCTCGAATCCTTACCACCGTCTCAGTGGTTGCTCTAGCCCAATGACTTCGTGAAAAATGGCTGCGAGGAATGAGAATAGGGGTATCATCATCTTCATACTGCATAGGCTGAAGTATTTTCTCCAATTGCGGATTAACAGAAGCATTCTCAACTATCACTGCATCATCATGTTCTTCCCCAAGAGCTCCATGCCACAATCCCTGTAAAGCAGGTCCTTCCATCGCATGTTGTTTCCTCCGCAAAAGATCCTGCATCTGATCCTGTATTTCTCTTCTAGCAATCCCAAGAGCTTCTCCAACAGTAAAAGTGACTTCACTATTCAAAATTCTTTCATGAAAAATCTTACTCATATCCGTCTGCATATCAAGGCCTGACAAGAGCTTGAATCCTGGCTCCTTTCTTGGTTGCCTCTTTTCTTTCATCTGCTTGTCTCCCATAGGTTGTTCAGGACCTGATTGAGCTGGAGAACTTGACATAGGTGGAGCTGTAACAGGTGGTGAAACAAAGTCACCCCCTCTAGTCTTCTTGGAGGTGCTGGGACCCTCCTCATCTCTTCTTCTCTTTTCCTCAACCATGGCATCTAAACCCTGTGTTTTAGCCATATAAGCAAAAATAGAATACCTGTCAACAGGAGAATCCCATCCTGTTTCTCCTCGGATGCTGGAGCCCACACAAGTCATAGTAGATGCATGAACTTTCCCTCTTCTCGCTATCTCCAAGGCAGAGGACTATAAAGCAGAGTCTCCATCAGATTTCTGCTCAAGCTGGACTCCATAAGCTGAAGCATCTCCTCTAACACTCACATAAGCTGATCGCGCAGCCATATCATCAACAAGCTTCTTCATGCCTCCCTTACCGAAGTTCGTGTCAAGAGGAGCGCCAGTCTCTGTCAGCCATATCTTCCCATCTTGTCCCCAGAACACTACATTCTTCTTACGTGCTTCTTGAAAAGCATCACAATCTCTGCAGTGTTGGTGCTCTGTACTATCGCACCAAATACATCGTCGCCCTTTTCTTTGACCAGCTGGAAAAGCAGTCGCTGGAGCAGGTGCTACAGCAGTTACTGACATAAGTTGCTCCTTTAACTTACCAACTTCAGCTTTGACTGCTTCAATCGTCAAATCTGCGAAGCCTTTAATAACATCATCTACAGATAAGGGCACTGGAGCAGCAGGAACTGGTGGATTGACAGCAGGAGGAGTAGGCTTAGGCAAAGAAGTTGCAGCAGGGGTAGAAGAAGAAGTCTCCAAGGATTTTTCAGGAACTGATCCTGTATTACGATGCAATCGTACTCTCCTGCGCTGCTTCTTAACAAGAGCATTCACAGCATCAATGACATGTCTCCACTCAGTCTTTAAACCTGAATCAGTAGCTTGATCTTCCAAAAGATCATCCAACTTTTCCTATAAATGAGCATCAGCAGCTTGTAAAAATAACTCCACTTTCTGCATCTCCAAAGCTTGCTGCTCAGTCCCATCCAACTGATCATAGCGGCTCTCAAACTCTCGCAGAAGAGCGGTAACAGAAAGTCCCTTATTAGGCATAGAAACCCATGCTAGGAAATTCCTGCGATTCATAAGACCTGTATCCTCCAGGAAATATTCATCTTTTAATGCCTTCTTAAATTCTGCCCAACCTGCATGTGTTTCTTGAATTTCTGAAATTCGGACTTCAAGAGCGCGCACCACGATCCGCAAGAAGTAGCAGCTCCAAACATCTTGAGAAACCCCAAAAAACTTCATCTTTTCTTCAAACAAATGCAGGTAAGTTGACACTTGCTGGCCATTAAACTGCTTCATCTCCTGTTAAACAGCTTTCAAGGCATCCATAGCATCACTGTCACGTTTTGCGTGAGCTTGCTGCTGCATATAAATGGTAAATGACTGAAACAGGTTCTTCATGACATTATCATCTGTCATCTCTTCTTGCAAGTCTCCCATCTTGCTGAAAAGTGACGCAGCACTTTCACGTCGAATTCACCAGAAATGTCGTAAAGTTCACGTAAAGGGTGCAGAACACGGGGTTCAAGGTACAGCAATGGAAGAGACTAACAAGAAGAAAATTGAATTGTTGATGCCAAAGTACAATATATTCCTTGTCAAGAGAGTTACATGAGGTCCATGTTCAGAAAAAAAAACTGAAGCATCTCATAAACTGTTTAGCATTCCGGTGTATGATCTCAGTTACATTAAACAGAATAATGGCTTTATCTAATAATCCAGAGGGAAAGTGATGAGTTCTGGCAGTTAACAGATTGACATTTAGATCAGATGCAGCTGATACTGCTGGTTCAAAAAATAATGTTGTTGAGGCAACATCTGAATTGAGGCAACACCTGAAGATACTCAACTAGTTGTGGATGCTGAACCTGTTGATGAAAATACCCCTCTGATATCCCACCCATGTGACTGGATACATAACTCTGCATATCTTTGTTGATGCGGCAGTTCGAGTTGAGGTTCTGTCCTTAGCATTGTATAATGGGTTCATAGCAACAGAATATGCTGAATAGTTGGGCCAGAAGCCAACAGAATTTTTACTTTGCAATCAGATCATATGCCAAGATCTTTTTCACCTCTTGTCGATCAACAGGGAGAGCACGCCCATGTGCCTCTAACAGCTCCCTACCTCACCTTGATGCTCCGAAAGACGAGATGAACATAAGGAAGGGTTTACATCTTCTTGTGCAAATGTTCAGGGCATAAATGGCAAAAAAAATGCGTCTTTTGGAACGGATTTAGTACAGGAGCAAAGTCCAAAAAATCACAATCAGACTGGTGATATGAAGACGTTGTCATTTTGGGCCTGACTCTCTACAAACGGCTTATTGTAGCTGTGAAAGCTCGTGGTATAGGCCCTTTAAGTATGCCCTTAATCATAACCAGAATAATGCCCGTATGCTTCTGACACTTGATGAATTGATTTCACGGCATAACTCGGAAGGAGAGGCTCGGAGAGGCTCTGCTACGCTGCATGATTAGATATAGTCTTCTCGACGATAGCCTGAATAAATTGGATTAAGTCCCTGCTTTGTCTTTGGAAAACTGTTTGGAGCGCCGCCTGCAGACTTTCGACCACATGGATCTCAATAGCAGGACCGCAGAGCAGAAGAAAAACGAGCAACAAAGTATCGATGTGAGGAGTAGAAGCGTCTCCCGCTTTTCATTAGGAGTAATGCCTGGTTGATACAATTGTGATAAACAGGTCCGGATCCGTCCATGCTTTTGAAGTAATGACCAATGAACTGATTGTGTAGGATGAGCTGTTAAAACCAAGTCCACTGTTTGATTTGTCAAAGCCTCATAAATCTGCTTTGGCGTCTTGTTCTAAATGCTGCAT
Organism: Lygodium microphyllum; assembly: GCF_053477565.2. NCBI lineage: Eukaryota > Viridiplantae > Streptophyta > Polypodiopsida > Schizaeales > Lygodiaceae > Lygodium > Lygodium microphyllum. The sequence goes on along the minus strand of NC_141136.1, from coordinate 177,936,450 downwards.
GAATTTCTCTTTGCAATGCTACATCAAGCTTCCGCTTTTAAGGATTCGGGCAGCAGGAGACATCATCTTTGCCGTTTCATGGCGGTTTGAGGTTCTGTTATAAAACGAGTTCGGGAATGTCCTACTAAGGCTAATTATCAGTATCGACACCCTGTGATGCCCTCTCTTAAATAGTATCTGCTATTAAAAGCAATGGCAATTGGGCGAGGTGATGTCGGCTGTTAAGGTTCTTTGCAAGCAGCATGTGAGCTTTCATCTTGATGACCGAGGCCCAGGCAGCAGAGAATCGAGTCGATGAAGTACCAAAGGGAGCGTGGGCTGTGCGATTCCTCCTATCGTTTTCTTCAACTCTCATCCTCATCCATCTTTAGACTCCTCCGCCTTCGTATGCAAAGCCCCCCCTTTCGCCTTGTCTTCTGATTCTTACTTGCTTTCTGATTCGTGAATCTCCGTCTCTTTTTCCTTTTTCGATCTCTCTTCGTCTTCTGTTATTAGTTTTCCATGCCGTTAACTACGTGCAAAAATACGAGGAGAAAATAGGGCCTCCCCGCTTCATTCTAGCCCTCCCGAATCAAAAACCATTCTTCCCCTCCAAAACAGCCTTCTTTTTTCCCTCCAAAAGCGGTTTAAAACCCAAAAATAGGTTTCCCCTCTTCATCCTTGAATAACCTCTTACACCTTTAGCTTTGGCGATAATCTTCAATTCTGCCAGTTTGCTCTTTGAGAGATCCAAATGGGGATCAGTGCATGGTTTTAGATCTGAAGATTCAGCACCAGTTTCATGACTCTACAACTTCTTGCTATCTGATTTAGGACTTGTTTCTTTGTCTTCTTCCCATGCATTGCCACTTCTTTTTACGGCCTCTTTCATTTCTTTCTGTAGGCTAACCTTCAAGACCCCTTTTACTACTTTTTCTGCAGTACCATCCACCTTTTAGCCTTTCTTTTAGGGTATCTTTGGAGTCATCAATTGCCCCATTAACAGACAGCTTTGTGATGGGTGATCTACGCACAAACTGCAACTTCGGCCTTGAAGATTGGATGGCAAAGTACTCCCTCGGTGCTTCACTAGCGCTTTGCTCGCTTTAGAATTTTTGAGAGACTTCCTTCAACTTTATGTCATGGGAACTTTTGAACTAAGATGATCACTTCCACAAACCTTCCTTTGATTCCATAATTCCCTGCACTTTTCTTAGAGATCATCATTGAAATTATCAGCTTGATAATGTCCTTTGGCATCAGTTTTTCATATTTTTCTAACACACACACATCATGCATCCAAACAAAATCATACACATGCACTAAGGGAATATATACATTGGATGCGGATTATCGTAATGCATCACACACACAATGAATCACACACAGAAAATAACACAAATGCACAACAAAAGAAATGGAGGTGTATACGACTCGGATGCGCAGCAGCACGACAACGTGATACATACATATATTTATGACTGAAATCCCCGTGCTTAAATCAAGCCAAATCAATGTGCATAGGTTTGATGTTGGTTTCTTGTTTCCTTGGGAGGTCATTGTTATTGTGGCATCTAGACTTAATAAATCCCCATGGCACTTCTATTGATGCATCTCAAATAGATGATTTATATCACATTCTATTGCTTGAGAAATGATTTCACTTCAGATGTGAATCTTTGGATTATCAATAAAAGATCGTTAACATCATCATTCAGTCCCCAACAAAATTGGCTAATAAAATGATCTTCATGGCAAGTCAAATCACAAGTGATTTTTCAAAATTCAAATCCATAACTAATTCATGTCTAGATATTTCATGTAGACTTCCTATTTTTGTCTTAGCAACTCTAGGTCTATCAATGTTTCTTAAGGTAGCTGACAACTCTCAAATTAAATATTTGAAATCATGAAGTACAAGAGATTTCTTCTCAAGTAAGGTTGTGAATCAAGATAGGGTTGTACTTAACAGGAGTATGCCAATAAGCCACACTTGAGAAGCATAATTAGAATAGTGAAGTAGTTTCATGCGAATGAATAATCACATTTGCTGCAAAAAATCCTCTAAACTTTGATCTCATTCAAGTGAACTTTTCAGGTAGGCTACATTTGGCTCCTTCTTGTAACTAGGACGACAGCTACAAGATGTTGAAAGGCCTGGCCTTCTTGATATATACTTGCCCCTGAAAGCCTTAGGGTTAATTTTCAAGGTCTTGGATAGCTAACACCAAAGCTTGGGATTTCTCCAATTGTACTTATGCCTTACTCTCATAGAGTTCTTAAAATTTTTCTTCAATGTTTTGTAAAGTGGTGATGACACTTTCCATTTGTATTTATGACAACTAGGAAAGTTCAAGTATAAGTTTTTCCAAATTGTTAGGAGAGCAATAAGAACTTGGCAAGGACAAGGATTGTTAACACACAACTAAATAACTTAAAGAAGAAGAAGAAGAAGAACTTATTTATTACAAAAGGATGAAGTACAACAATATATTTCTTGATACAAGATTAAAACAAGACAAGACCTCAATATGATACTAGATCAAAGACAAGACAAGAACTAGATGCACCACGAACTCTAACAATGTTCTTACTCTTTGAGCTAAGAGGAGGAGATATATTGAGGTGAATGATGAATGAGAGAAATATCATTGGTGGTGAGGGGTGAGAAATGGCAGGGAAATGACAAGTGTGAGAGGGCATTGAGAGCAAAAATAGTTGAAAATAAAAGTCACAAATGAAGAGAAAGATAGAGAAATATTTTCTTTTGAGGGGGTTGCATGCATGGCGGGTGGGTGGTTTGAATGTGGCCAATGCATATTCGTCACATCAACAAATAGGAACATAAGGAACAATGAGTGTTGCACCACTAAAAATATCATACTTCCACCTTTAATAAGGATCATGTAATGATATGATGAGGAGAGGTTAATAAGGGCCACATCACTATAAGTGGTGGTATTGAAATCACTTGCAATCTAGATTTTGACAATCATTGGGGACTCAGGGACTGGGTGGGGAGCTCTTGGAGGTTTGTGCAGAATCTGGTGCTACTGGGTTAGTGAGGCACTCTAGTGTAAGTGCGAAGGGGCATGTTAGTACATTTGGATAGTAGTGTCATAAGCTGAATCCGTTTTGACGCATTGCAGAAGAAGATTTCCCTATAAATTAGTAAGATAGAAAGAATTAGTAGGGATTGTATATAGAAGATCCAAAACAGACCGCTCCACCTCATTTTCCATTTTCTAGGAAGCTTGCCCATTCAAGTGTGGAAGACCAAGATAGCTTGTCCGTACTCAAAGAGCCACTTCTTGGAGGGACAATCCACTTGGTGCTTCTACATGGACTCAACTTTGAATAGGAGATAGGAGCTCCAAATTAGGTCCTCGTCTAGCTTTGCCAAAATTTCTAGTCTCAATGGAAGGGATTCCTAAGGAAGAAGGAGATCTTTGATAGTAATCTGTAGACTAGGGACTACAAATTCTAGATGTATAAATACCTCAATACTGATGGCAAGCTTGTATGGGGGAATGAGGCCTATAGCCACTTTGAATGGAGTGCGGTAAGCCCAAAGTGTTACTGGGAGCTTGGTATCCCAATCTTTTTTATGATGCTCAACCAGCTTTGTAAATATTTTGCATAGGGTCTTGTTGGTAGACTCAGTGACGTTGGTGACCATGATGATAGAAGTCATATGCTCAATGACATTTACAAAATGAATTCCCTAGTCATTGATCAATTCAACCAAACAATCATGGAGGATGAAGATGTCTTTGGAGAGACACTTTACTACTACCTATGTGAAATTGTTGGGTAGTGCCTATGCTTCGATCCACTTGGTGCAGTAATCCATTGCTATATACCTATTTTTGGTGTAGGATACCACATGTTTGATAGGGTTGACAAAGTCTAGTCCCCATTTCTAAAAGGGCTCCAACAACAAGTGGAGGAGTAATCGGTCCCATCACAAAGGTTGATCAAGCCATTGGCAAGCATCACAATAAGACTTACCATTAAAATCTTTCACAGAGCATCATTTTACATTAAATTTAACCTACAAGCTTTCTCCACCATCAGATTAATTAACATAAACTCTTTTTTATGAATGACGCATGTAATATATCAAACAAATTATTTGTCTAACCATCATGCAAGGACAAGAGAACCTTTACAATGTGTGAAATTAGGTGGCATGAATCAGTCTGCACATATCCCAAATTTTGTAACTCTTGCATCTCTCCAAACCATTTTAGATGCACTTGAATCAACTTACCATACATAATCATTTGTCCCCTTTCCTATAACAATATTCATCATATGTTGCATAATAAACATATGCTTATTTTTGTCTTCATTCTATTGTAAAAGTGATGCATAGTTTTCATGCTGCAATTTACCACTGAGAATATTATCCTTCTTAGCATAACAATGGGATGCCATATGACATGTTTTGCCACAATAATGACAAATAATAATGGATTTCCCAAATTCTCTGTTTTGCCATCTTTAACCTATTTTACTAGTTATGACCAACACATCCTATACCATGGCCTCTTGAAGAGGATCTGCCAAGTTTCCTTCCTAAATTTAATTGTTAGCCATTAGCTTCACACATTATCTTTTCCCTTAGCATAATCTATTATCTTAATCTTTACTATTTTGTGTATAAAAAGTGCCTCATGAAGTTATAGCTATGTAGGTAGTTTTTAGTGTGGATTGAAGAGATATTTGTAATGTCACTCATGTTTTTTATCATTGATGATGATTACGACCTGATGTATGATGGATTTTCCTGATATTACATGAGATCTAATAGTTGGCACTATGATTTCTTTATATTTTTAATATATTTCTAGCATACCCTCTTATTTCTATCTCTGATTTGCCTTTATGAAAAATGATTTTGTTTTATGGATAAAAAACGAATTTGTTGTGTGGAGTTCAAAGGGTTTTATGTATGTATACCATGTTATTACTTCTTTGCATCTCAAGTTTCAAACACCAATGAAAACAACCCTTGTGTGATGGCAGAAATTTGAATTTCCTGTATGAAGTCATGATATAATTCATACAGCAAGATGATGCAATTTTAACATGGCTGCCCTCCTATATCTTTGATTTTATAGCCTAACCAGAAAATGCATTTGATTGATGCTAGAATTTGAAGTTTTTTATCACAACCTGAAGTAGGGACAATTACCTAAAGTATTGATATATTACTTGAAGTAGGATGATACAGTTCACAAGGTTAATTTCACCTTTTTGCTTGAATAATAGATAATTACTCTATTATTTTGTCCAGCAACAAGTCTCAAGAAATGAATAAACCATTCATAAAGCAACAACAACAAGAGTTTCAAAAGATTGTAAGAGGGAAAGCATGAAGATTTTCAATCCTGGATAAAAGTAGAGATAGATTGTTCACAGAGATATTTCAAAATACAAGAATTATTGCAAGGATTACCATCTCTGTAACAAAATATGCTAAATCTAGTGAGAAAGAGAAAGCACTATCGTTTACTCACTATAGAAACTATACTGAGGATTAACAAGAGAGCATTTATGTTTCATTTAGTTTTGAAGTTTAGATTTTCAATGTGATTAATTGCAATGGGTAAATCAAAGTAGAAGAAAAAGTGATGCAAAGTTTGTTTTGAGTCTGGACATACTTCAAAGAATTGTTCTCATGCTCTGGGTCTTATGAAGAAGGAAAATCCTACAAGTATATTATATGTTTGATTTATGTAATAAGTTTGATGGTATTTGCATGAGGTTTTCATTAGCAGAGCAAAGAAGGGTTCAAGTTCGAAGATGGATAAAGCATGGGAAAAGTTGGATTCTTTTGAGGATATTCTTCATGATACTTATGAATGGCACAATGATCATGAAGGTAAGAAAGTCATGTCTTGTTCAAGTGTTAAGCATGTTGGGAGATTACTTATAGTAGTTGGAACGCTCAAGGAAATATATGAAGAAGTTTTGGATTCTGATTTAATTAGATTCCAAATCATGCTCAAGTGATGATGATGGTGATTGGTGCTCTTTACCTATGGTCTTGTCAAAGATTGAGGTAAAGGGAGCGAGAGAGGACAAGAGTCAAAGAAGCCAAGAATCCTCAAGTGCCCCAAACCCAACATAGTAGCTTCCCAATGGGAGAGTGAATCATCACACACTTTACATCAGTAATCTCAAGGTATTTTTCATATTTTTATATTTTACAAACTACCATAATCAATCTCCAACTAGCTCTAATCAAGAAGAAAATAAGCCAGTAGTTATAAATAATGAAGATGATCGGATTGATGATCAAGAAGATCAGCTATCTATTCAAGAAAATGATGTTGTTATAGATCATAAGTTTGTGGATTATGGTTTTCACAACGAGGATGTCATTGTGGATGATTTTCTTTGTTCTCTTATTGATGTTAAGAAAGATAATGTAGCTACTAAGTTGGATTTCAATAAAGGAACTTTTACAAGAACTTGAAGAAGTACCATGACTCATAATGCAAAATTCACCATCTTTGGATGTATTTGTTTAGAATACCCATGTTTCCAACATGCAAGATAATATTTCAAGTCATTGCATTGGTCGATCTGAAGAACAAGTCAGTATCCACTACAAGAATTACAAGATTTCAAGATTAGCACTATAATTCCTTTACAGTAAGAGCATATTGCAGTAGGAATAGTTGATATTATTTATGTTGAGTAATTTTTTAGCATGAAAGTGTTGATGAAGTACGAGGTGGATGCTTGTAGCAAGTGTATGTTACAGTTTCATGTATCAAGAAAGCTTCAAAATGATCTGCAATAACCTAAAATTTAGCAATTCCTACATCAAGACTCTGAATTCTTGTAACAATATCTTAACTTCTTGCAAGAACAACCAAAATTTCTACAACAACCAGACTTCCTGAATAATAGTCTACATTTTTCATATATCTACAGTAGCATGCTGAATTTCTCTAGTACTACCTATAGCAGCAACTAGCACATCTGCTATTCCTATAGCAGCAACCAATATTTCTCCTACTCTTACAATAGCAATCTATATTCTTGCAACTCTTATAGCAGCAAGAAAGTGCTACATCAAGCTAAAAAAAAGAAATTACAGTAGAAATTTGAAGATTAATAGTCTCAAGAGTTTTAAAATAAAAAAATACATGTTATGTTAGTTTGGATTGGTACTCAAAAATATTATTTAGATGATCTAATACTGATTGAAGTCATAGGGAATTATGATATAGATCATAAAGCAATCCTTGTGAACTATCGGAGTGATAATCTACTTATTATGGTTTTATATCTTCATTCTCTATGATATACTATGGATGTCATTGTATATGACAAGCTTTCAGCCCTAGCATATTTCATTGAAATATCATGTAATACATCATTGATATCAGCATTTACAACATCAATTTTTGAAGACCCCTTTTTTAGCACTTTCATGCTGCGTAACACTTTGCAACTTAGAAATCTTTCCCAAAATTCTATCATACTCAACCTGTAATCTATCAAGCTTCTCCTTGAGAACAACCTTATCATGAATCAATACTTCTAAGATTTTAGAAACAAATGATTGTTGCATAACTACATATGGCCAAGATATAACCCGAGAGATTCTCTCTACAATGATAATCCACTAATCATACATAACTTTGACCAAAGCATTTTTCATCATGGCAACAACAGTCTGCATAAACACTAGTCTATCAGTATCTATATCCAAATCCCGTAACATCTGGATGCTTTCATCAATATCTTGGCTTTGTTTACATTGTATTAATTGTTACTTTCTCCAAATAGCTACTTTTTTGCATCAAGTCACCACTTTCCTATGTCAGGTTAACTATCAACTGTAGTGGTGAACCGACTATTTGCAGTGATAACCTCTCTTCCTACAATGGTAAACTCTCTGTGTATAGCAGTAAAGTCTCTATCTACAATGGTAAACCCATTGCCTCCAGTGGTAAATTGGCCACTTGCAATGGTGACCTTATTTTCTACTATGATAATCTTGTTTCTTGCAATGGTAATCCTATTTTCTACAGTAGTATTATGGTCTTCCACAGCAAGATTGCAATTTCCTTCATCAAGATTGTAGTTTCCTCTAATAGTAATAACATCTTTTTTGTCCATTCTAGACAAATAAATACTACTGCCAACAATAAAATATCACCAACATAAGTGTAATGATATATTTTCAAAGTCCGAGAACTATTTATCCCACAAAACTAGCAAATGACCATAATGTCTATAGAATTTTGCACTACTACTGCTTCAGGAAACATTGCAGCAGTGACTTGCATAAAATTGATTCCAACTACTTCTTGAACCTTTGAATCCTTTTATGACTCATCATTATCAACTTGAATTAGTATTCAAAGCCTAAATCCATTAATCGCAAGTTTAACAATGTCTCCTTGCATTATAGCCAAAAGGAAGATCAACTTGCATAAAATTGATTCCAACTACTTGCTGAACCTTTGAGTCCTTTTATGACTTGTCATTATCAATGTGAATTAGTATTCAAAGCCTAAATCCATTAATTGCAAGTTTAACAATGTCTCCTTGCATTATAGCCAGAAGGAAGATCGGGGAGCTTACCTTTGACAGGACTCATAAAGTTGATGTTTTGTCTTTTATATCACATGAGTAGCATGCATAGGAGAAATCCATTAATGACTCTCATGATGCTCATGAGCCTCACAACTCATGAGACTCTTTTGCACTACTATGAAACTTTCTTTCTTTTTTCCATCATACTTATGCTATGTATGTCTATGTTTTATGATTATCTTTTGAGGGTATTATGCAAGCATACTAGAGAGCTATAATTTTCCTACTAGATAGGCTCTACTTATCATTACTCTTCATAACCACATATTTAGTAATTTTGAAATTTTCATAAAGTTTGGGAATTCCTCATTTGATTATTATTTGGACAGATGGTCAAAATATGGGTTAAGATTTAGCCACTTGGTCAAATCTTTACTCATTTAAAAGTGGAACTTGGGAGATTCCCAAATTTCTATTATTGTATTTTGTGGCTTACTTCATAGTGCAAGGCTATGAGTAAGGTGGCATAATGTTTCTCATTAGGTATGTCAATTCTAGATAAGGCATTTGATACTATGATATGCAAGGGTTCGAGTCATGGGAGTACCATCCATCCATTGGCTATGCCATGTGTTTGCCATTAGATTGACACATTATCTTTGCCCTTAGCATGATCTATTACCTTAGTCTTTGCTATTTCCTATTATGAAGTAGACTTAAAATGCCTAATGAGTTTATAGTTATGTAGGCAATTTTTAGCATGGCTTGAAGAGGTATTTGTGATGTTATTTATATCTTTTTATCATTATTGATAATTATGAAGTGATGTATGATGGATTTTCCTCATGTTACATGAGATCTGATAGTTGGCGCCATGATTTCTCTATGTTTCTTATTTATTTCCATCATATACTCTAAATTTTTTTCTCTAATTTTCCATTATGAGTGTTGTAGAGTGTAGTTCTATATCCCTATGTCATCATTTCTAAGTTTTCTATGACTTTCTTAATAGGATATTAGGTATTTTTTGCACTGCCTGATGCAATTTACTCTATTTGTGTATATGAGACAATTTAGTTCTATTATGTGCTTTGCATAGATTTGGGGCTAAAACATTGTGTAAAATACTTGGATATATTTACCACTTGTTTTAGATGATTCACTCTATATCTTGATCTCTTCAATGATCATGAGAGAAACCACTCATCAAAAATTGGAATCGACTTCCATAAATATACAGAAGTGACAAGTGATTTTTAGGTCTTCTTATTATTGAGACCACCCAACGTAGATGAAACCAAAATATCATCATCAAGCAGTGGATCAATAGCTGGTAGGGTATGTGCAATGCTTTTTATTTTCAAAATATACTCATTTATAGACATCTTCCCTTTCTTTAAAGTATCCAACTCTTTCTTAAGTTGAATCTTTCATGCCTTCATATTTATTGAAAACACGTTCTCAAAAATTGTTCAAGCTAGATGTGAGGTTTCTACATTTCTAATATGTCCTAGCATAGTATTATCAATGACTATAGATAGCCAATATATCACCTTTTTCTCTTTTCTTTTCACACCTTTAGTTCATTTGTAATCATAGGGTTACTCAACTTTGCTCCTTTTCTTTACCTAAAATGAACTCCTAAATACATTTTCTAATAAGGAAGTTTGTCACACAAAACTTCTATAATAGATAATTATTCTTGTTTAGCTTCTCAATGATGGGATTTTCACTATTCTCTAACATTTTCTCAAATTTTATATAAAACAACAAGCAAGTCTTCTACATCCTTTCACAACAAGTACACAGAAACACACGTAGAAGCCTTTTTGACTGTGACCGCTTAACAATACATGTTATCTACAACCTATTTGCATATAAACCTTGTGTTTGCTTCCTAATGACAAACTCCTCAAAACTTATAGATTTGAAATCTATAACATGTGCACCTAGTTCCAATTGACACAGCTGAAATTCTAGTACACCCTGAAACTGATGTCTACAAACTTGTGGATCTAACATGTGCAAGCATTTTCGATCAACATAGCTAAAATTGTAGTACATCCTAAAACTGTTGTATGCAACCTTGTAGGTCTAAAATGGGGCTTGAGACAGAATTCTCACAGAAATCTGAGATTTTTATTCCCTCAATGTCTCTACATGCACTATCCAAGAGAGAGTGGAAGAATGGGAGAGATTTTTTCATGTTACTTGCTTGCTCAAATCATTGTTTCTTCTCCTTCACCTCAACCTCTCTCGGTGGCACCACTATGATACTATGTCATGAATCACATAGTGGGGGAACTTGCTTGAGTTACTACACCAAACACACACCACATATACAATAAGAGGAAGCTCATTAGAATACAAGAAGAGAGATGGAGACCAAAACGTTTTCTTGTTGGTTCCGAATGCTTTATAAGCAAACCAGAAGTATTCTATTCTATATAAAATAGAGGATTGAAAACTACATAGAATCAAGTCTATGAGTACTCATCTTGAAGTCCTAAAAAGCATCTATGACATCACTCTTGTGCTTTGGCACATACAACCATGTGTACCTACTATATTCATCTATGAATGACACACAGTAACATGATCCCCCAAGCGATGCATTCTATGAAGGTCCCCAAACATCAGAATATACAAGTTGTAAGGGTCTAGTAGTAGTGCTTACATGCCTCATAAATGGAAGCCTTGATTGCTTCCCTAATTGACACGACTAACATATATGTCCCAATTCCACATGCTTGAACTTAGGGAGTCCAATTACAACTTGCTTATGCTACATATTCTTCAGCTTTTGAACATGTACATGACCAATCCTTTTATGCCATATCTCAATGTCCCTTATTGTAGCATTGTCATGTGAGTACATAACAACATTCAATACTAGAATTTTTGTATCTAATGTAAACATCTTGCCATTTCTTTTACCTTTAGCAATGATTTTGAATCCTTGACCATAGTCTTCAATGTAGCATCCATCTCTATTGAATCTAACTTGTAGATTTTGTTCATCCATTTGTCCCATAGAAAGCAAGTTTTTGGTTATGGTGGAGGGTACATGTAATACATCATAGAGACTCTTTTTTCTATCACCATGCATCATCAAGGGAACAATACATGTATGCATAATGTCATGCTACATATCATCCCCTGTGCAAACATATCTATGAGCACCTTCTACCAATGTGTCAAACCACTCTCCATGAGGATTCATGTGGTTAGATGCCCCTAAGTATATATACCATACATCATCTGCTTTTCCTTGTATAGGCAACCCTTTCGTCACATGTTGCATAGCAAACAACCTGTCATCCTCCTACATACCATTAGAAGAAGCATAATTACCATTTTGCTTCCCTCTTGCTCTCTAATCATTCTACTTCTTGTAGTAATCCTTAGCTACATGCCCGTATTTGCCACAATAATGACAATTCTTATTTGCATTTGATTACTATCCATGACTCATTTGAGGCTGCTGCCAAGTGTCTCTTCCTCTAGCTGAATAACCCCCTCTTCCACCACGAGCATTTGAATAACCCCCTCTCTTCCACCATGAGCATTTGAATAACCCCCTCTTCCTCTAGTTGAATAACCCCCTCTTCCACCACGAGCATTTGAATAACCCCCTCTTCCACCATGAGCATTTGAATAACCCCCTCTTCCTTTAGCTGAATAACCCCCTCTTCCACGAGCATTTGAGGCATCTCTATTTGCTTGAGGCTTCCTATTTTGACATCCAGTAGCTTGCTATCCACAGGCTGCATATGCATTTCCAACAACTCTTTCTCGAAAGTTTGATCTTCCTCTTCCACCTCTACCCCTTTGATTGAGGTAGAAGACATTGTCCCTACTGTTTTTAGACCCATTGGAACTTGTATTGAGTCCAAGTTTCACTTCTTCATGCAATAGAAGTGCCATAAGTTCATCAAAGTCGGGCTACTCCTGACGTACTGATATGGAAGTGTCAAACTACTTATATTCCTATCCAAGACCATGGAGGATAGTGGCCACCAAATCATCATCCTCAACTTTAGCTCCAATTGAGCCTAGTTGTTTTGCAATGGTTCTAATATCACTGACATAGTCTTTAATAGACCTTCCATTCCTGGATATGTGGCTAAATTTTTACTTCAGTTGTGTCTTTCTCGCATGAGTGACATGCCATAATTCTCCATCAATAAGTTTCAAGTAGCTTTTGGGGAAGTACAATTTGCAATTTGCATAGATTTTGTGCGTGACACACATAACCACACCCAATGCAAGACCTTACTGGCCTTTTCCAACCATGTCATGTGTGTCTTTAATCGATCTTGTGTTGGAGGTCTATCCTCCAGTAGCTTGGGCTCATCTTCAAGACCTAACTAGGTCCCAATAGCCACTTCCAATTAAGAAATTAGACATCCTAAATTTCCAGAGAACAAAATTGTTATAGTCCAACTATCTAAGTGATAGTGTCCTTCTCTCTTGTGTTTCCCATGTCTGCAACCAAAATAAATCAGTTTAATCTTCTAGGTGTGAATTCTTGACTTCTTGTACACAACCAATAGTCTTTTTAATGAGTCATAACTTACATATATTCAAGCAATACTCATACATTCTGAACTTATTCCATGTGAGCTCATTTCAAACATCTAGGAAAGTGTCAGTACATGAAGGACATTTCAGAATCCCAATCGCATAACATAAGTATGCTTTCTCTCAACTAAGATATTTCAAGTTCCAAGTAACTGCACTAGTATCTCTGTTGTACTAGTAGTATGTCAGCTTAATGCCCTACTCTGCATCAATATACATCTAGCATTACACCCTTGAATGATATCATACCCTTGTAGACGTTATCTTCTGCGTAGTCATTTTGCAACCAAGTTGTCCGGCACAAGAAATCTGTGGCATAACCCAATCAACTTAATGATATCATGGACATATATCACCTTCATTAAGCCTCAATACATATGTATATAAGTATCACTACTCATACATTTTCCAACCTCCACTTCAATAAGACTATAAATAGTCAGCAGTCTGTCAAATTAGCCTCATAGAAGTCAAGCTTGAGCATACAATGCTCTTGAATATGCACATGTCTATCACTAACCATTTAGTGTCATACTGCCGACACCTGTAATCAACACCGCTGAACTCCATTAAGAGATTCAAATCCAAAATTGCACAGATTTCAGCTTGTATGACTGCATAAGATCCAATAGATGCAGGAAATAGACACTCATTATTCCTTCAACTAACTGCTCAGATACATTCATATTTTTCATAGAATTTTTTTCCTATCCATGAGAGCTTTACTCAGTCATCATACTCTCCACAAGTATGCCATTCATCAGCAATGGGATGCCATTAATCACTACCAATGCATAAGGAAGAATCAAGTATATTTCAAGCTAGACTAAGTGAGCTTCAAGCGTGCTTGATACTTTCACTGTTGCTACGAAACTAAGACAAATACAAGCTTCAAATGGTGTTCCCTGATTCCAATTGTATCCTTAAAGTTAATGCTCAGGATTTTTTGTACAAAGGCAAACATGACTTACTGAATTGTTTTCATAGTCCACAGAAAAAAATTGTGCATTTCTTTCTTGCTCTCCATATTGAATACTAATGGTTATTCTCCAAAGTACTTAAACATTAATGTTCACGATGTTGCAAAGATGCTACTCTATAGTAGCTAATGAATGACATTAGTCAAAGCCTCCAGGCAATCAGCTGGAAATGCGCCTTGTACAGTCGATGCAGATCTAAGATCACGCTATCCACGCTAGGGAGAAAGTCCCTCGAAAGTATACGTTTTTGTTGTCCTCCACCAATGCTAGTGACTTTGCATACTTCCACAAATAGAACACTACAACAGAAATGAGGCATAGACGCGCATGTTAGACACGCAAAGTCGGGCGCGTCTATCATCGCGTCTGTATGTGCGTGTAAAAGAGTGTGTAAATAGACGCGAATTTTATGTCTATATATTCGCGCAAATAGATGCGAATAGAGACGCGTTTTCAGACGTGCCACTACAACAAGCAGCAGTTATAGATGCACGCATAGACGTGCACTAAAATTTTTAAAAAAATTGAAAAATATAGACGCAATCTCACATCTATATTTGCATCTAATTTGCAGGTGAAATCGCATCTATGTGCGCATGTATATGTGCATCTATAAGTGCGTTTAATTGTGCATATATAAGCGCATCTATAAGCAATTCGTGCTCTATATTCACGCGCTTATAGACGTGCACACAGACGCGGACTAAAATTTTAAAAAATTTTGAAAAATATTGCTGGTGTGTCATTCTTTTCAAAGTAGTCCCATCTTGCGTTTCTTTTGGGTTTTTTTGACAGGCGCACGACACAAAGAGAGGAGAAAGGAAGAGGCAAAGAAGAAAGGGTAAAGAGAGGAGGAAGCAAGAGACAAAGAGAAAGGAGAGGGAGGAGAAGGAGTTTGTAGCCCTGTCGCCGCCCATCACAACACTGATTCAAGGTGAGTCCTTCTTCTTGTCTCTCTCACTCACTCACTCACTCACTCTCTCTCTCTCCCTCTCCCTCCCTCCCTCCCTCCCTCCCTCTCTCTCTCTTTCTCTCTCTATCTTTGCTTTGAGTTGTATTTTGCTACCTTCTGAGCTTTTGGTATGTTTGTTGCAACGAGGAGAACAGCCAAAGAGTAAGGAGATGGAGGAGAAGAAGGAGTTTGTAGTTGTGCTACTGCCCATCACAACAAATATTCAAGGTGAGTCCTTCTCTTCTCTCTCTCTCTCTCCCTCTCTATTTACTCTGAGTTATATTTTGATTCCTTCTTAGCTTTGGGTATGTTAGTTGTTGCTTGCTTTTCCTAGTTTTATTTTGTGCTTCACTGCTAATTCGCATCTACAAGCGCGTCTGATATACAGAGTAGACGCTCCCGTAGACGCGCAAGTGTTGAAGATCCATAAAACCTCCGAGGTTTTTTTGAGTTTTGTGGACTTGGCGTGTGTAAGAGCGTGTCTGATCCACAGAGTAGATGCACCTATAGACGCGCTCGCATTAAACAACCACATCTCCTTTGAGGTTTTTTTTCCATACACTGTTTTCCGTGTCTATATTTGCGTCTACTTTGCAGGTGAAATCACATCTATGTGCGCACGTATATGCGTGTGTATATGCGCATGTATGTGCGCATGTATATGCATGTGTATATGCGCATATATAAGTGCGTCTATAGGAACATCTATATTCGGGTGTATATGCGCGTCTATATGCGCATGTAGTTTTCACTATAAGCACGCTTGTAGACGCGGAATTTTAGACGCGCTAGTAGACACAGTAATAAACGCGCCTGACATTTTTAAACACAATTCAAATATTTCGTCTACAAGCGCATCTATGGAGCCTTTTTGTTTTAGTGGAAGTGAGTCCACACTTGGCCACTTAATCCGCAATAGTTGATCCATCATGGGAAAGAGATTGATAACTCAACATGCTTGATTTCCATTGGTATTGTCAAAGGCGATCTAATTATGATGGTTTCTAGTGCTGGGCGTCCATGAGCTAGCTCTTAATGTGAATGGTTCAGATGTTAATCTTGTAGCTTTTCAAAGGCACCTTCGCAATGACCCCAACATCATTGACCAATTTCTTGAGAGGAATCCTCAGTTCGCATGAGCTGTGCTTGGAGATGATGTCAAGGTCTTTTAGCATTTTCTTAGGCAGCAGCACATACAAAAGCAAAATTTGAGTACAGAAAACAAGAAGAGATAGCTTTATTGAAAGCTCTAATACCATATTAGAAATTACAGAGAGAGATGGACAAAGGTTCAAGGTAGAAGGGTAGCAGACATGCTCCCTATTCAACCCATTATCACAATAGTGAGAAGTCAACTATGTACTACACACATACAAAGATCAACAAACCTAGATCTAACCATGGTGAAGTTAGTATGACTTAACCTTATACAACTAAGGTAGAACACTGACCAAAGACTTTGAGCTTGAATCTCAACACTATTGATGTCGACCATGTCTTTAGTACCCACACTTAGCCTTTCTGTGATAGCCTTTAGCGTTTTCCATGTTTGTGGTGTGTCCACACTTTAGTGGTGACTCACTAAAACCTCTACACACTTTGTGCCTTTTTGGTTGTGATTGAGGAGGGGAGTTGAGATTTAGACAATCACACCTAGTATAACCTCTTTGAGGAGGAGCAGTCTGGGTAAAGGATATGTAGGCTATCAAAAATCCCATAAGCACAACGCATGAAAATACTACCTATCCTCAAGCCATAAAGCATTGTACTTGCCTCTCCTTTTCAATGCAATATGATGGTACTTTTGTCCTTTCAATTAAGTATCTGAGTCATTGTCCAACCACACAAGACTGTGTTTAGGAGTCCAAGTCTCAATCTTGGAACCTAATTCACTTGTGTGACATTCTATCTTTAACTCTATGTCTTCATGAGTTTACTCTCTCTCTTCAAGCCACCATAGCCATGCTCTAGATCCATTCTTTTAATAGGTTTTGCCCCTCCCCGATGGCTTATAATGATGCCAGGAGGCATATTTCACGGTGGATTCTGTGAGGTTTTACGATGGATTCCGTAAACTTTTATTACCGGGGCTCATACACAAAGTGGATTCTTTGTGTGAGAAGTTGATGGGGACACCTATCCTTTTCGGGCGTTTTGTTAATTTAGTGTGTATATGGGTGATTCCATAGCAGATGATTCCGCAAAATACATATTTAAATTAATAAGCGTTTATGAGTTTAGAGTGCGCACTCGTGATAAATTAAGGTTAGGATTGATTTCTAACCAATTAATTTATTTATGTAGCTGAAGATTTCTACGTATTCACTTTTGTCGGTTTAATTGTATTATTTTACTAACGATTGTGAATGCTTCAGTTGATGTGTAGAGATAGCAACGGTGGCAGTGGAAAGCATTGGAGGATAGCGTGTATTCAAATTATCGTCAATATTTTGATGGGCGCATACCTTAGGCATGGCGCCTATATTTTGTCACGCCTATTTATCAAGGCATTTGATATTTATTTATTATTTTTGTATACGCATGGGCGCACGATTTAGATATTTGTATTTGGACATTGTATTTGGGTATGCTTGACTTCTTGGGCACCCATTAGCTTTATTTCTATTTGGCACAAAAGCAAACTCAAAAGCCAAAAGCATACTATTTTGTAATTTGGGCTATTATTTGAGCTTGAAGATGATTAATACATAAAATACATGCTTTGTGGAGCGCTCACACAAGGCATGGGGGGAGATTCTACCCAATTGGTCTCTTGTTCATGTCGTGCATGCTTTCTACATTGATTTGTGTACAAAAAGTAGAGTTCTTTTGTTCATGGGGACCTTCTGACGCTCACTACGCGTGCTTACAGCATCCGATCTGTGCACCATTGGTATTAAAGCGAAGCTGAGATCGAGAGCTTCCAATCGCTTACCATCTTGTGTGAAGGCGGAGCTCCTGGAACGAT
The DNA here is from genome assembly GCF_053477565.2 of Lygodium microphyllum. Taxonomy (NCBI): domain Eukaryota; kingdom Viridiplantae; phylum Streptophyta; class Polypodiopsida; order Schizaeales; family Lygodiaceae; genus Lygodium; species Lygodium microphyllum. The sequence continues at coordinate 177,918,422 of NC_141136.1, read as the reverse complement.
CGAGCTCTACAGTCAGTTTCATCGCGAACGGTCAATACCGGTGACTTCTTGGCGGTCAAGAACCCCTATCTGCAGCCTCTGATCGCGAAGGACCGGCCTGAGGAGGCGGAGGACCACTTGTACATCTCCTTCTTCAAGACGTTTTTTTAAACAGAGAATAGTAAGCTTAGCTCATAACTTTCAAAAGCTTTAACTTAAAAGCTTAATAAGCCTTAATAGTAAGCTTTACAAAGCTTACTTAAACGAAATTCGACGATCAGTACCGCGGCATGTTGATGAGTGCAATGGTGGCGAAAAATGCCCCCCCTGATAGATCATATTGAAGCTTAGTTGCTTAAGCTTCTTAATTCACTAAGTTATCCAAGTCCTCCAAGTTTACTTATTTTTGCAAGTCACCTAAGTTCATAGAAGTCATTACTGATTTACTTCAACAACTCCCATAAAGACTGTTCCTATGCAGAAGCACAGAAACCGTTTATTGCTCTCTGGAAGACCATGTTCCTATTTGCAGACTTGCTGAACCAGTTTCAGCAAACGCAAAAGTTCATGCGCAGGTCATACAAAGATTATACGCAGTTTCTACGAAGATAACGAATACCGCAACCGCAAAAGACAAAGACCATAAAAGCCAAACAAAATTTATAAGCCTTGTATACCCGACTTTGAGCTACGCTCATCCCGCTAATCAGATTTCGAGAGTGTGAGGTCTTCTGGATTTTACAAGATGACAGAACAAGATATGGATGATCCTGAAGGTGATTTACCCGAACCAACGATGGAGCAAAAATTGGATTTGATTATGATGCAGCTTGATGAAGAACGAAGAGCCCGACAAGCTTTGCAAGTTCAATTGGCTAATTTGCGACAAACTACCATAGGCAAAGATGGACCGCAACCCGAAGATCTTATACGACATACCATCGATGTGACACTTGAAGCTCAATCCATCCGCAAAGAAACAAAGATAAGTAAAAGAAACTTCAAATTTCGTACTTTCAATGGATCTCGAGATGGAAAGACTGTACTTGCATTTATCAGTGAGTTTGATGATTACTTTCATGAAGAGACATATACTGAGAAAGACAAAATTAAATGTGTTACTGACCATTTAGTCAATCGAGCATCTCTATGGTGGACTGTGGTTCACAAGAGCATTGATTGTCCCACTACTTGGGAGAGTTTCCAAAAGAAGTTTTTGCAGAATTTCCTTCCTCCTCAATTCCATGAAAAAGCCATAAAGCAATGGGATCTTCTACAGCAAAGAGATTGTGAACCTATTTCCCAATATACTGAACGTAGAAATTTCCTAGTTGTACCTTTGCAGACTAGTGATATTATCTTAAGTATACCTTGGCGTCATCAGTATAATCCTGACATAGATTATTCTACACATTCAATTAAAATTTATTTTCAAGGAAAACCAATCACATTGCATGGTATGCACGCTTCTAATAATTTTCCACTGCTTACTCATACTCAGGCTAAACGTGCATTATGTAAAAGTAGCAAATCTTATTTAATATGGGTAAATGAACTTCAAGCTAAAGAAAAACATATGCATCCTAGGCATAAATTTTTTTTTGCTCAATTTAAAGATTGTTTTGCTCATGATTTACCACCTCGACTAACACCTTCATGCCCTGAAGATCACAAAATAGATTTAATTCCTGGTACACAATCACCATGTAAAGCACCATATAGGCATAACCAAATTGAACAAAAAGAAATTCAAAATCAAGTAGATAAATTGCTTAACAGAGGATTAATTAGACCTAGTAGTTCTCCATTTGGTGCACCTGTTTTATTAGTGAAAAAGAAGAATAATACTTATCGCATGTGCATTGATTATCGTGCCCTAAATAAAATTACTGTTAAGAATAGATATCCAATTCCTAGGGTAGATGATCTTATGGATAAACTACAAGGTTCTGCCATATTCAGTAAGATAGATCTTAAATCCGGTTATCATCAAGTAAGATTGGATAAATCTGATATATTCAAAACTGCATTTAGAACACAATTTGGACACTATGAATTTCTAGTAATGCCTTTCGATCTAACTAATGCACCAGCTAAATTTAGTCACATGATGAATCACATATTCTTGAAACATCAGTATTGTGTTATAGTATTCTTTGATGATATATTAGTATTTAGTAAAAATGAGAATGAGCATTATGAACATCTGTCTTTAGTTTTCAAGTTGTTAAAAGATAATCAATTGTATACTAATCCAGAAAAGAGTGAATTCTTTCAAACATAAATTGAATATCTAGGTCATATTGTTTCATCAGAAGGTATTAAGATTGACCCTAAAAAGATAAAAGTAATTTTAAATTGGCCCATACCCAAAAATGTGCATGAGTTACGTTCTTTTCTAGGTCTTGCTAGTTTTTACAGAAAGTTTGTGAGAAATTTTTCATTACATGCCTTGCCTTTGACTAAACTTTTAAAGAAAGGTATTGTTTATAACTGGACTGACAATTAACAAAAATCTTTAGATTTATTAAAACATGCATCAACCCATGCTCCTGTATTACAACTACCTGATTTCAATAGACCATTCTTTTTAGTAGTTACTGATGCTAGTGGATCTGGAATAGGAGCTGTCCTTATGCAAGATAATCATCCCATAGCCTACTCTAGCTGTAAACTAAAACAATCTGAACTTAAATATTCTACATATGATAAAGAAATGCTAGCTATAGTACAAGCCTTACGTCAATGGAAACATTACTTAATGGGTTCTGAATTTATGATTAAAACTGACCAACAAAGCATTAGACATCTCCTTAGTCAACCCCAAATATCTTACAGACATATTAAATGGACAACTTTCATTCAAAGTTTTCATTCCCTTATACAATATCAACCAGGAAAAGAGAATGTTGTAGCCAACTCTTTAAGTAGAAGACCGACAATTCATAATATTTCTGTGATATCATTTGATTCCCTTATCCCTATGAAAGATACTTATTCATCAGGATCTTACTTTTCAATCTGATTGGAATAAATTAGTTGCAAATAATTGGATTCCTATTGATTCACTGTCTTACAATAATGGATTCATGTTTTATGAAAAGAGATTATGTGTGACAGTTCCATTTGGATCATTTGTTTTGAATGAGATTCATTGTCCTCCATATCAAGGTCATAGAGGTATTATATCTACTTTGCGTACATTGACTGAAGATTTTTATTGGCCACATATGGACATTGATGTATCTAACTTTGTATCTGAATGTTTAGTTTGTCAATGAGTTAAAAGACACCATGGTAAATAATATGGTTTACTAATGCCATTATCTATTCCATCACGACCATGGGAATAGATTTCAATGGATTTTATCACTGGTTTACCTAACACTAAAGCTAACCATGATATGATTTGGACTGTTGTAGACACGTTTAGCAAACAAGCATATTTCATTCCATGCAAGAAAACTCTAACTGCATTTCAAGCAGCTCAATTGTTTTTGAAAACTGTTTTTACTGATCATGGTTTACCAAAATTTATTATTTCTGATCGTGATTCTAGATTCTGTAATAATTTTTGGATTACTTTGTTTGTTAACTTAGGAACACAGATTGATTTTTCATTTGCATTTCATCCTGAAACAAATGGACAAATAGAAGATACTAACAATACTATTTTAGATCTTTTACGTGCTTACACTATCTCAAAACCACACACATGGGATACACATCTACATTTACTTCAGTTTGCATATAACAATACACCACACACAACTACAAAGAAAGCACCATTTGAAGTTATTTATGGTTATCGATTGCCTACACCTGTTGCATCATTATCAAATAAAATTTAGATTGCTGATGATATTGCTAACATGCATGCTACTATTTTTTATGAAGTTAAAGATATGATTGCCAAAGCCCAGCAATCATATACAAAGCAAGCAAATAAGAAAAGACAGGCCATGAATTTTAAAGTTGATGATTATGTTTGGTTACGCATAGAAAAACATAGATTACAAAGTGTAGATAAACACCCAGTTGTGAAATTAGCACCTAGATTCTATGGACCATTCAAGATCATACACAAAATCAATGACAATGCATTTAAACTGGAACTACCACAACATTGGAAAACTCATAACACGTTTCATATTAGTTTATTACGACCTTTTAGAGGCCAATTACTTGTACACCCTGTCTATGAAAAATCCACCTTTGCTAGATGAAGAGACTGAAATCCTTGAGCCTGAAGCTATTATAGATACTGACTTTATGACCACTAGAACTGGCCGTAGATATTCTAGATATTTAGTTAAGTTTAAAAACCATCCTATTGAAGAGAATCAATGGATGCACGCTAGAGACTTAAATGCTTTCCCCACTCTGTTAGCTCCACATTGAGCTAATAGCAATTGAGGACAATTGCTATTCCACCCCGGGGGTATGATGCCAGGAGGCATATTTCATGGTGGATTCCGTGAGGTTTTACGATGGATTCCGTAAACTTTTATTACCGGGGCTCATACACAAAGTGGATTATTTGTGCGAGAAGTTGATGGGGATGCCTATCCTTTTCAGGTGTTTTATTAATTTAGTGTGTACATGGGTGATTCCATAGTGGGTGATTCTGCAAAATAAATATTTAAATTAATAAATGTTTATGAGTTTTGAGTTCACACTCATGATAAATTAAGGTTAGGATTGATTTCTAACCAATTAATTTATTTATGTAACTGAAGATTTCTAGGTATTCACTTTTGTCGGTTTAATTGTATTATTTTAACAATGATTGTGAAAGCTTCAGTTGATGTGTAGAGATAGCAGCGGTGGCACTGGAAAGCATTGGAGGATATCGTGTATTCAAATTATCGTCAATATTTTGATGGGCGCATACCTTAGATATGGCGCCTATATTTTATCGCGCCTATTTATCAAGGCGTTTGATATTTATTTATTATTTTTGTATGCGCATGGGTGCATGATTTAGATATTTGTATTTGGACATTGTATTTGAATCCTGACTTCTTGGACGCCCATTAGCTTTATTTCTATTTGGCACAAAAGCAAACTCAAAATCCAAAGCGTGCTATTTTGTAATTTGGGCTATTATTTGAGCTTGAAGATGATTAATACATAAAATGCATGCTTTGTGGAGCGCTCACACAAGGCATGGAGGGAGATTGCACCCAATTGGTCTCTTGTTCATGTCGTGCATGCTTTCTACATTGATTTGTGTGCAAAAAGTAGAGTTCTTTTGTTCTTGGGGACCTTCTGACGCTCATTATGCGTGCTTACAGCATCCAATCTGCGCACCATATAATCAATAGTGCAATTCTCTGCCAATGACAGTACATCCATTGTCAAAACACAGTAGCAATTGTTGGTATTAAATCTACTTGATATTTATAATAAGTGGCACTCTCGACGAAGCCAACCATGCCAAAATAGAGTTATTCTATTTTTCATGGCGCCTTGGACCAGTGGTTACTTTAGCTAAGATTTAGAGTGGTCAAGCCCGAGTTGATATGTTGAATGGGAGTACCAATTGGTATTGGATTGATATTATCCCAATACTTCAAACGGTTTTATGATAAATTATAGGGTAAGATTAGGGTCTGGATGGATTTGTGAAGGTGGATAAGTTTCTTAGAGAAATCTTATTGACTAGGAATGGTAGGAGAATGCAACTACAAACATTAGCTGGGACATTCTAAGAGGAGAGATCGCTTGAAGGGGTGGGGCTAAATTGCATCCCCAAAAATGATTTAAGTCTAAGCTTGTCTCTATGTAATATTCATGCCACAACACTTTATATCAAGAAATGAATTCGGGCTTGAGACGTTTTAAACATTATTCATTGAGGTGTCATATAAGTGACCACGCGTAATTTTCTTAATATTGAGTCTCGCATTAAATCAAATTCCCCAATTCGACACGAGAAGATGCCTCAATGTTCTCAGTCACCAGAGACGCCTCGTAAATAATATTACAATGGCTTGATCATAATTTTTCTCGCATTATGTTTGATTTAGCATTCCCAATTCCGCTTAATGCGTCAAAGATTGTATTGATTTCGTAATGCAAGAAAATTTGCAAAAGCCTTAATTGGTAGACGAAGAATGCGCAAGAACGAGCATGATATTGGGTAAGTTAAGTATCAAAGAGTATGATATGACTTTATAAACTAGATAAGTCGTGAGGTAACTTGGCCAAAAACACCCAGATGAAGTGCTTTTGAAAAAAAAAAGATGTTTTTGAAAAAATAAGTCAAAATTCATGATGTTTTTAACGCCTGGAGGGAGAGAAAGCATTAAAAAATCATCCCCATCCACCATGCAGTAGGTAGGCAATCAAAATGCATTTTTAATAAAGCTCACTTGGCTCTTGACAAGTAGCCAAAAGAATGAGTCAACTACATGCTCTCCCTCATGCCTATAAATACACCCCCTCTCCTTCACAAAGAAAGTAAGAAAGAAGACCTCCTGATGATGGAAAATTTTCTCTACTTCTCTTTTCCATTGTAGCTTGAACCTTAAAGGCGAAAAATACCCCTCTTCTACCTCATTTTCATTTTCTCTATCCCATGATACGCCTTTGTCCCATATACGACCATACCACTAAGTGAAACACTGGCAAAAAAAATTTGGATAACCACCAACTCTCCCTGAACTATGACGTCAATTTCTTGTGACATCCATGGCTCCACGAGGTCACAGAAATTCAAAAAGCCCATTTGAAGCAAGGGAAGAAAGGAACACGGTCGATGGAGAAAATGACACAATAGGAATTGGTGAAACCCCTATTACAGCAAACTTAAGAGAGGTAACATCTCGTCAATTTAGAAAAAAAATAATGTTTTATAAGTTTATCGCTATATTTAGCTTTAAATGATTATAAAGGCATTCTAAAGAAAATTCATATGAACTACCGCTTAGGAAAATAGCTTAAGTAATATAATAATTAACTATTCAGTGAAAAGACTCTTTCACTTGGAAAAGGATGATATGGCTATCATTAAGAAAATATATTAATTATGGTTTGTTTCATGAAATTTATTGTTATTTCATTCATGATGCATGTGATTATAATAAAAGAAAAAAGATAGATGTTGCTAGGAAAATGAATATTTTATCAATTTTCCTTGTAAGTAACTATCTCTATTTCACTTTGCTAACGATAAACAAACACATATGAATTTTATAATAATTTATAGAAAATCATTTAGACAATATCATGAAATAATCAATGCATTAAATCAACAAAAAATTATACAAGAAAATATATACATCACGTGCATAAATTACGTGCGTAGTAATATAATTTGACATTTAAAAGATGAAAGAAAAATTGCACTTATGATTTTTGCATTGCCTAGAATAAAGTTTTCAGGAAAACAATCAGCATTGCACTTAGGACATAGCTAAATGAAAAGTGTTCTCTCTAGATAGTGTTGAAAGTTCGAACATTGTCAAATAAACCATAAAGATATGAGTAGAATCAAATGAAAACTATATTCTTGCTGAAAACACACGTAATGTTAATATTAATTATTATATTAATGAGAGGATCAATATCATGAGTTGGCCCATGTATGGATCAATGAGAAAACCTAGCCTAAAATATCGAGAATGTTAAGAAAAAACAACTATGAAATACTTGACAACCCCGAAACTATCAGTATCAGGATATTAAATAAATATCAAAAGTCTATAGAAATTGTTGGACATTGATAAGACTTTGTCTATACAAATTATAAAGTCTAAATAGACTTGGAAAAGCATTTAAAATCCTGCTAAATGCGGGTTAGGACAGGGCAACGCATGAATTGCATGCCATAGGTATAGATGCCCATGTTATCTTTTAGGGCAGAAATACCAAATTTTTCATAAGGATAAAATAGGCTTCAGATTCATGAAATAACTTGTAGATCCCGCAAAAGAGTTGCAAATAGAAAGTGAAACTCTAAGAATAAGGTGGAACCTTAAAAGAGAAGCCCTAGATTTGGGTAGGTTGCTTACTATGCTAAAAACACTTACAGCTATTTCTTTTTTATTTGTGCATGCATTGATGGTTTGCATAGGAAAGATTGGTTATCCTTGCAGGAAGTTAGATATGATTGTAAATATATAATCATGATAATAAGAGGAAAGATCGTACTATGCCTTCCCCATGGCTAGACATTGAACCCAGCTCCAAGGGGAAAAGTTTTGCACCACCACAAGGAGGTTTGGACCAGTCTCCACAGCGAGAAGTCACTCGATGAGAAATCCGTTAGGAAGGAGGAGGTAGGAGAGCGAGGGGGCTATGGCCATAAACCTCTCGATTGCTCTTAGGAATGAAATTTTAATTAGGAAAATTTAGGTAGAGTCGAGCATTAATTTAGGTTCAGGTCTTAAAACCTTAATAAAACACCATCTTAGGGGAAAGGTGCAGTCGATATGCTAGAACTCTATTAAGGTTCCTTGAATCATAACTTGTTTACTGGAAAAAAGTGTTGCACTCCATGAAACAAGGGTAACCACGATCGCTCCTATCAGATGAAAAGCCCTTGTGGGATACCTTCGATGGAGCTAGTTGATGTATTAAGACCTCAGTTGTCAAAATAGGACCTCGACCTTGTAGGTTGATCCTTGTAGGGACGGCCGGTACCTTTCATTATGAGGTGGGCTCTGGGAAACCTAGATGATAGCCCCGTGCATTCTTGCGAGTGCCAGGCAAAGCTGTGTAGGATAGTTTCCTGATGGACCACTAAAGCGTGCTACCAGGGAATTGTTAGGTAGGCAACTGACACTCTAGTAGAGAGAATGCAAGGGTTAGAGCCATGGACCATTATCCTTAGGTGCTATAGCTACTTTAAAGATATTATGTGGCAACTACTATCATGCAAACACACAATTTCTTATCCCTTAGCTAAAGATTAATATCCCACAATTCGACACGGCTCAACTATTGTTGGCAAAGAGGCAAAAGATATTGGCAAATACTAAATGTTCCTCCAAAGATTCAACACAGGGGGATTTCTCCTTGAGTAGGAGTGTTTATTTCTCTTCCTTTACAAAATGTAGCTAACTAATAAAGAGAAGGGATCCTTAGAGGCTACCCTGCAACTTAGGAAAGAGTAATGGCCCTCTTTAGTGGCACCCTATAGGATGATTGCTTGCTGAAATATCTTGCCATCCCATCATGCAATTAGGTTTTCTTATATGAATTACCAAGGAGCTTGGCCCACCCTCTATAGGTATCATAATGAATCTCTAGTTGAAATGGTAGACAGAGTCCCTACTTGCTAGAATGGAAACTTGAAAGAGGAAATTTCACTACAAATATATGAACCTATAGCGATGGGTATTAGTGATGATAAATAGCGGTGTCGCTATTTGTGTCACTATTAGCGTCACATTTGATAAATAGTGGCATCACTATTTGTGTCGCTATTAGCATCGCAAATGCGACGCAAATAGTGATGCAAATAGTGACGGTACCCAGAGCAAAAAAATGCAGGCCGAAACCCGAGCGCTTCATTTTTCACGCATTCACGAAATAGAGAGTGAGAGAGAGAGAGACCATCTTTCTGAGAGGGAGAGAAAGAGAGAAAGAAAGCTTCTCATCGCCGCCATCACCACTACCGCCGCTGCCGCCATTTGCGAAGAAGAGGAGTAGGTGTACGGAGGGCGAAGAGGAGCCGCCGTCGCGAAGAGGAGCCGCCAAACCCTTCTTTGAGTCTTTACGGTGAGTGCATTGTCCATTCTTGCTTTGCTTTTGTGTTTTCTCTCTCTCTCTCTTACTTGTTTTTTGTATAATTTGTGTATATGGAGAGAGAGAGAGAGAGGAAATGAGAGAGAAAGAGAGGGAGAGGGAGAGGGAGGGAGAGGAAATGAGAGAGGGAGAGGGAGAGGGAGAGGGAGAGGGAGGGAGAGAGAGAGAAAGAGAGGGGGAGGGGGAGGGGGAGGGGGAGGGGGAGGAAATGAGAGAGGGAGAGGGAGAGGGAGGGAGAGAGAGAGAAAGAGAGGGGGAGGGGGAGGGGGGGAGAAAATGAGAGAGGGAGAGGGAGTTTTCTCTCTCTCTTTTACTTGTTTTTGGTATATAAATTCATGTGTATTGAGAGAGGGAGAGGAAATGAGAGAGAAAGAGAGGGAGAGGGAGAGGGAGGGAGAGGAAATGAGAGAGGGAGAGGGAGAGGGAGAGGGAAAGGGATGGAGAGAGAAAGAGAGGGAGAGGGGGAGGGGGAGGGAGAGAGAATGAGAGAGGGAAAGGGAGTTTTCTCTCTCTCTTTTACTTGTTTTTGGTATATAAATTCATGTGTATTGAGAGAGGGAGAGGAAATGAGAGAAAGAGAGGGAGAGGGAGAGGGAGGGAGAGGAAATGAGAGAGGGAGGAAATGGGAAAGGAAGAGGGAGGGAGAGGGAGAGGGAGGGAGAGAGAAAGAGAGAGGGAGGGAGAGGAAATGAGAGAGGGAGAGGGAGAGGGAGAGAGAAAAATGAAATGAGAGAGGGAGGGGAGAGAGAAAAAGAGAGAAAAAATATTTAACAAAATAGGGGAAGAGAGAAAGAGAGAGAGAGGATGAGGGAGGGAGAAGAAATGAGAGAGGGAGAGGAAGAGAGCAGAAGGAAATGAGAGAGGGAGAGGAGAGAGAAAAAATGAGAGAATGAGAGGAGAGAGAAAAAGATAGAAAATTCATTAAACCTAATAGAGAAAGAGAGAAAGAGAGGGTGAGGGTGAGGGAGGGAGAGGAAATGAGAGAGGGAGAGGAAGAGAGAAAAGGATATGAGAGAGGGAGAGGAGAGAGAAAAATAAAGAAAAATCATTAAACCTAAGAGGGAAAGAGAGAAAGAGAGGGTGAGGGAGAGGGAGGGAGAGGAAATGAGAGAGGGAGAGGAAGAGAGAAAAGGAAATGAGAGAGGGAGAGGAGAGAGAAAAAATGAGAGAGGGAGAGGAAAGAGAAAAATCATTAAACCTAATAGGGAAAGAGAGAAAGAGAGGGTGAGGGTGAGGGAGGGTGAGGAAATGAGAGAGGGAGAGAAAGAGAGAAAAGGAAATGAGAGAGGGAGATGAGAGAGAAAAAGAGAGAAAAATCATTGAACCTAATAGGGAAATAGAGAAAGAGAGGGTGAGGGTGAGAGTGAGGGAGGGAGGGTGAGGAAATGAGAGAGGGAGAGAAAGAGAGAAAAGGAAATAAGACCTTAGAATAAGCTCATCCTAGGCTCATAGGAGTTAGGCCGATCCTCAACAAACCTAAGGGATATATGGCTAGAGAACCCTAGCACACTTGCGCCTCCTAGCATAATGTTCTTCCTACAAAGAGACCTCTCATACATGGGGCTTGTCCTAGCCTCCACCACACTCAAACTATCCCCTTGGTGAAGGGATCTAGCCGCTAACCTTGGGGGAGGTTTAGTGTGTAACCAAATATCCACCTATGATGGCACAAGAACTTTTGTAGAAGTACACAATGAAAGCAATCAGCCTATCAGTTAGAAAAACATTCATTTTTCATAACGTAATTCTAAAAATAACTTTGGATATTCCATAAAAATCAATGTCTTCTTAAAAGGACAAATACAAAAAACTAAAATAGCATCATTCTAATGCTTTGCAAAAACTAAAACAGCATCACCACAAGATCTCTTAGAAAACTCATCTTCAACTATCAATTTTAATTTAAAAATATAATATAAAATCACTTGCAAGGAAGGATAATCTTTTATCATTAGCCACCTTTCATTCTTAGAGTAGTCTTAGGAACAAATTTCTGCTCTAACAAGCATATATTTGAGCATAATAACTATTTTAAGGTTTCTTCCATGAGTACTAGTAGTATATATGCAACCATCAAGCTACAGATCATGCTTTGATATCTATGGAGATCCCAATCTCATACTCTCATAGAGATTGTATTGTGCAATAGTGTGGAGAGAAGGTGGGTGAGTTGTAAATGGTAAAGGGGAATTTGTAGTCGTGGTCATGGTCGTGGTGGTGGTCGTGGTCGTGGTCGTAGTCGTAGTCGTAGTCAATTTGTGCTTGTGTTCTCCACGCTGTGTTGGCTATGGGTGTCAAATGCTCTAGTCAGATCTCTCTCTCTTTCTCCTCTCTCTTCTCTCAACTATTCTCTCTCCCTCAATCTTTTCTCTTTCTCTCTTCCTATACTCTCCCTAAATCCTTCTCTCTCCCCCTATCTCTTTTCTCTCTCTATCTCTCTTTCTATTTCTACCTCTCTCACTTCTCTCCTCTTCTTCTCTAACTTTACTCCTCTCCCTAACTCTTGTCTCTCTCTTTATCTCTATATAAGTAGTCGTAGTCATAGTCGTGGTCGTGGTCGTGGTCATAGTTGTAGTTGTAGTCGTGGTCGTGGTGGTGGTCGTGGTCGTAGTCATGGTCATGGTCGTCGTAGTCGTAGTCGTAGTCGTGGTCGTGGTCCTAGTCCTGGTCCTGGTTGTGGTCATGGTCGTGGTCGTGGTCGTGGTCGTGGTCGTGGTCGTAGTCGTAGTCGTGGTCGTGGTCTTCGTGGTCATAGTCATAGTCATAGTCATAGTCGTGGTCGTGGTCATGGTAGTCGTAGTCGTAGTCATAGTCGTGGTCGTGGTCATAGTCGTAGTCATAGTCGTAGTCGTGGTCGTAGTCGTAGTTGTAGTCAATTTGTACTTGTATTCTCCACGGTGTGTTGGCTATGGGTATCAAATGCTCTAGTCAGATCTCTCTGATCTCTTTCTCCTCTCTCTTCTCTCAATCATTCTCTCTTCCTCAATCTTCCCTCTTTCTCTCTTCTTATACTCTCCCTAAATCCTTCTCTCTCCCCCTATCTCTTTTCTCTCTCTATCTCTCTTTCTATTTCTACCTCTCTCACTTCTGTCCTCTTCTTCTCTAACTTTACTCTCTCCCTAACTCTTTTCTCTCTCTTCATCTCTATATAAGTAGTCATAGTCGTGGTCATGGTCGTTGTCGAAGGGTTTCGAAAGCAAAGTCGCGACTACAGAGGACTTTGAATAATTTCAGGATAGAAGGTCAATCTAGCGAGATCAGATTATGCAGCAATAAACTCCAAACTCTTCATATTGAATGCAAAGATTATTGATTTAACATACATCTGTTCAAAAAACTTGCTTTTTTTCAGTTGTTTAAACGCTTTCCTAGAATCTACACATTGGTAGGCTGACTTAGAACAGAATGGCCGATTAAATTCTAGCTTTGAGCTCATGTAAACAGAGTCATTTGCAGTAAACGGAATAGTTTATAGCCACTTTCAAGAGAGCACCTTTTCTTTGAACCTTCCTTTTGATCATTCAATACAAATGTTGCTCCAAATAAAGTCATTCACTGCAGCAATAAGTGGCTTTTGTATATTAGCTACATCATTCCACCTTGAAGGAAAGGAGGACATATAGATGTCATCAGGATTCTTATCCTTCATCTCCTTGATATCTGCACCAGCTTTAAGTCCATGCCAAATGCAAAGAGGTCAGGCTTGCATCCTGTCTCTCCACTATCTCTGCATAGGTTTGTACCTTGATGAGTTATTACAGATCTAACTCATCCAACTTTAAAGACTATATAACAGATCCACCATCTGCTGTGTCATGGGTATCATGGGCTCTAAATGCTCCCTGTAATAGCATCAAGAATTTTCCAGCAGGTCGAAAGCAACCTCCTATATTGTCAGCTTATCTTTACCACTTCTATATGCCTTAATAATACCAAGAGAGCCAAGAATTTGGCCACCAGTTGGAAAATCAGGACAAGCATCCCTTCTCCTCGCTATGCTCCCTCTTTTTGATGATGACCAGATGGATTAGGAGAACATATAGAGACAGCCAAAAGATCTGTGGAATTATGAAAGGGATGGAAGAAAAGTCTTCAAGGTATTAGCAACCATCTTGCAAACACACAACAGGCCCCGATCACAAGCTCGCTGACTTCGTTGACTTCTTGTCCTCTCAATTACATGGACAGAGATTCACCTTCATGCTTCCTTTCCTTTTGCTTCATTGTTGTCTGCCTTCGTTCCGTCAGCTTCACACATCTTCCAAGTTGCAGTCATGATCTCGTTCGCTTCCTTCGCTCTGTGAATTCGTCCCCCCCAGGCTGATAAAATCTCTCCCCTTTTCGTTTTTGTGCAGCCTCGGACTTCTGCTTTCTTGTCATAGTTCGCTCTCCTTTTGTCTTCTCTCCCTTTGGCTTTGTTGCGGCCTTGTTCTTCTTCAAGTTCTCATATTCTGCTACAACTTTGCCCCTCCGTTCGATTCCCACTGATGGTCACTGTCATAAAAGTATCAGCCCTCCCACCATCCTGATTCTGTGCATATTGCTCTCAAATCAGCTCCTCCTTCCTGTGCGCCTGAATTCTGCACATCGGGTTCCTCCCTTTAATTCGTCTGCTTTCCTGACAAAAATCCTTCAACACGCCATGTCCACCCAGCCAAGTGACTCCTCACAATACTCTTCTGTATGCTCCCAGATGGGCCTGTCAAAATGGAGAAGACTGAAGGGCTGATGTCTGATAAACAGGATGTCTGAGCGTCGTTGTTTTAGTCCGCGGTCTCTTCATCAAACAACCCTCACACATTACATGAACCGCCACCTTGATGGGAGATCCTGCGCACCTGTAAAACTCTCAATCCACTCAAGCCATTCATCACAGTTCCCAAAATAACAGTGTTGAGCTGGTTGTATCTTCACGATCTAGAAGATAAGCAGGGATCACACCTTCCTGTCCACTATCCTCAGCTTTTCTTCTGGGTGCGAGCCCTTCTCCTCAGTTCTGCCTTGTAAACTTCCATTTCTCTAACAAATGCCATGTCCAGATCATAAACAATAACATAAGATGGTTTTCGTATATCTAGAATACGTTGTTCCCTTTCTAAAGCATAGAATTCGACAGGAAGATCCAGCCTTCCAGTTTCTGTATCAACTGGCAATTTCCTATTTTCGGTCCCGCTTCTCTTCTATTTTCTTTCTTTTGTGATGGCCAGAGTTTCCTTCCTTAAGGCTTTTTCTGCATAGCGCCCTCCTTTGACCAAATTCTCCTTCTGCTTTTTGTTCTCCTTCTCCATTAAGCTCCTTTCCCCCCCAAAAAACCCTTTTCAAAAATAGCCCTCCGTGCATCCTTACTTTTTCCAACATTCCCCAATGCTTTTGCTTTCTTCCTCTAGAAATACAATTCCCTTCAGAAAAGCATAAGGATTCCTTATACAAGTTGTTCAAACTTCACATACATTGCATGTAAATACTGCACACATACATTGTCTTGGTGATTCGCTCTAGAAATACCGCTCTCCAATGGATTCAAATTATCCATGAGCTTGTGAAATATGCACAAAACTGTCCCTTCCTTGAAAGGAGCCATTCTATACACAACTCCAATCCATGTGAACTGTACCAATGCATTAAATGTCCTGTCTGTGAAGAAAGTAGCAGGCCAGAGCCAAATAGGGGTATGAAAACAGTTTAGTACTTCAATCTGCATCTCTTTAAAACAGTGTAGTACTTCCTCAAAAAGCCCATAATCAGCATATCCTGAAATAAGTGTAGCCCATGAGACTACATCTCGAGTTACCAATCTATCAAAAACTCCCTGTTCTTCTTCAAGCATGTCACATTTAACGTACATGTCAACCAGAGCATTACGGATAAGTTCCTCTTGCACCAAACCCCTCTTCACTTTATTACCCACGTAGAATAAAAGAGCAAACATAACGACTAAGTATGTACAAAATATCAAATCACACACACAACTTTTGGGTGGATTTCACACCTCGGATGCGCAGTAGCACGACATCCACCCCCTCTAATCCTGCGCATCCTCCGGATGGGCCAACTACCCATGATCATTATCATCAAGATCCACAAACAGATCAATCTCTTCATTGTGCATTTCCGGTATATCAACAAGATTATCTGTCATATCATCTGTCTCTTCTATTGGAGTTTCTTCTCGTTGCTCTTCTCTTGCAAATTCTTCCAATGCATAATCTTCATTATCTCTTTTCTTGAAAATCTTGATTCTTTTTCCTACAATAGGCACTCTAAGCACTGTTCCATCCAATTCTGTCAACTCATATGCATTATCAAAGACATGTCGTACGGCCCAAACCATCTTTTCACCATCTTCCGAAGTGCAGTATGCTGATTTTCAAGGCTGCTATCAAAGACTAATACCCAGTCTCCCTCTTCTATTGCTCTAGGCCGCAAGCGATGCCTGCTATCAAACCTGTCCTTATTTCTTAGTCTAGCAACCTTCAACCTGTCAATAGCTAGCTAAATATCCTCTAGTCTTCTCTCCAACTGTCGAATTCGAAGAGCTAAGAGCTCCTCTCTCGTCAAATCCTCCTGCCAAGGTAAAACTGACCAAGTCAAAGCACAAGTCTCAATCGGCATAACCGGTTTCTGACCATACATCAACTCTGCGGGCATATATCTTGTGGTAACACTATGAGTCGTACGATCATCCCACAAAGCAAATGGTAGAAGTCTCGGCCGTTCTCCAATCCGTCCTCTGCATGCTTTGGCTAATGCTTTCACTATCGGCGGATGCCCTCTTTCACTCTTCCCATTTCCCTCTGGATTGTATGCTATGGTTAGAGCCAACTTGATTCCTAGTTGAGAGAAAAACTCCCTAGCTTCATCTGCATCGAATTCACCGCGATCCGCAGTGATCTTACCCACAGAGCCATACCTGCAGAAAATTTCTTCTAGTAAGAACTTACACACTGCACTAGTGGTTTTCGTTCTCAAAGATCTGCCCTCAACATGATTGGTAAGATCCTCTCTAGCCAAAACAATATACCTCATCTGCTATAGACCCATAGGCACAGTAACCAAGTCAACTACCCACTTATAATGAATGCATAGCGGATGGGTCGGATGAAGCTCATCTCGATGATGCACTACCGAATACATCTGGCAGTCTCTGCAAGTCTCTACAAAGTGAGAAACATCTCATTACATGCCTTTCCACCAATATTTCTCCTTGATTTTCTCATAAGTAGCCCACACTCCTCTATGAACAGCCCAAGGACTCTCATTAAACTCCCTCATCACTTGTAACTGTGTCTCTCTATCGCAGACAACCCGCAAAGGTAATCCGCCTCTTTTCTTCGGATGCTTCCAAAGAAATCCGTCCTTGAGAAAATAACCATAGGCTTATCTTCTGATCTTCTTGAACTCTTCATCTGTCCATTCATCTCTTTTGCTTAGTGTACTAAGGTACTTGCCAATCTGCAACCAATCTCCAACATAGAGTTCTTCTATGAAAGCCACAATATCATAGACATGGCAAACATGATCAACCATAGTGGCTGAAATTTCTGCATCATCCTCTTCTGCAAGTAGAGTCTCCTCACTCATCATCATATCTGGCTATAGACGACATATTTGCCACTGGATTATCCTTCCCTGCTATGTGTTTAAATTCCGGATTTAATGACTTGATGTATGCAATCCATCTCAACATAGCTATATCCGGAGTAGAGCAACTCGTAATCATACCAATCAATGGCAAGCAATCTGTCTCTACCACAACTGAAGCTCTAATAAAGTACTCCTTGTCACATTTGAGAGCTGTAACAATCCCTAGTAACTCCCTCTTGATTTGCAGATATCTCCTCTGTCTCTCGTTTAGGACTTTCGCCCCAAACCAAATAGCATACCTGTTTCCATCTGCATCATCTTGACCCACAGCCCAACCTATGCCAATTGGACTAGTGTCAACTATCAATACAATAGGCCTTCCGCAATTATAATCTGCTTTCCTGAGAGTAGGAGCAATCTTCAATAACTTCTTCAATTTCCGCATGGCTCTAGTGTGGCTCTCATCCCAATAAAATTTTTGCCCCTTTCGAAGCAACTGATATAAACAATCTGCTATGTGTGCAAAATGAGGTATCCAAATCAGATAAAACACACAAGCTCCAATGAATCTCCGTACCTCTGAAGTGGTAGAACAATACTCCGAAATCTTGCCTATAGCATCCACCTTATCAGGTGAGGGTTTCCTGCCATAATATCCACACATATGTCCAACAATGACAACCTCATTCACTCCAAAAACAGATTTTTGCTTTGATAGTGTCAAGTTCACTTCTTCTAACCTGGCCAAAATCTTCTCACAAGCTGAAATATGATCAGCCACAAAGTATCTGCATCCCTGCTCATTTAGACTCTCATTCTTCTCTTCTTCTGCACACCCCTTAATGGGCACATCATCCAAGAAAGGCATGGTAAGATGAGGTATATAATCACGAAGGACCTTATGCATGGCATTCATCATATGCGCAACAGAATTAGTGGCACGTTGAGGCAAGGTACACATCCTGACAAGCCCAATAGGAGTTCTCATAGTGGTTATGTCCCTGCTTTTCAAAGCCAGCTGAAACTGATCATATCTTGAATACAAATCACCTAAAGAATAGATGGCACGTCCAGCAAATGCTTCTGCAAAATCATCCACAACTAGACCTATACCAACATTCCTGATACTAACTCTGTTTACTGGCTGCATGTCCTGTATAAATCGAAGAGTACCATTCTTCTTTGGAACTGTAAACCACCTGTTTGAGTATGGTGCAGATGAAGGCTCAAGAATTCCCATCTTGATTTTCTCATTCAACAAATCAATCAGCTTTGGCAGGTGTGCCTTAGGCACTGGAATAGATCGGAGGTTCCGTGGAATATGAGGAATAGTAAAGATCACCATAGGAGCAATAATATCTGGATTCACACATCCAATCTCATGCGGGAAAAAACCAAACCCCCTTCCATGTCGCTCAAGCATCTCTTGAAAGCATTGCTTCTCTGTAGGTAGCAAGAAATCACCATTTCTAATTTTCAATTCAGCAAGAGTCTCTGCTAAAAATTTATGGCCTATATGCTCCGGATTCCTCAAAATTGGCTGTTTGGCAGCCCTCTCTATTTGCTGATCACTGTCAGGTGGAAGCGGTACAGCTACCGGCTTCACCTTCTTATCCACAGTTTTGTATTTCGTGTCAACCCTAGCTTCATTATGCTCTTCTGCATTACTCCAATCTTGCTGTAAATCATCAATTCTGCACTCCAATGGCTGAATATCCTTAGCCCTCTGCTCTATGGACTGCATAGGAATAGCCCTAAACTCTGGATGCTAAAATATTTCAGCAATAAACTCTGTTGGGTGAAAAGTTTCAGCCCTCTGTGTCTCTGTAAGCTGATCATAATCAGCTGGAAACTCTGTTTGCTGAATTTCTTCAGCACTCAACACTTTTTGCTGAGTCACCTCAGCCTCCGACTCTATCTGTGACACAAAATCTGCAATTACATGAAACATGTCCAGGGATTGCACTAATACATTACTGTGACAACTCTGCATATCAGCTTTCAGCATATTTCCCATCTCTGTCATCGTATCTGCACAAATCATACTGTCATACATCCCATCTATATGCTCATCATCCTCTAAAATTCCTGCATTTTTCAAAATTTTCTCCTTCCTGCATATGTACTGCCTGGCATCTCTAGGCAACTTAGAAGTCTTCTGATAACTCATTGAACTATTTGCTGAAATCCCAACAAAACCAGAGGAGAAAACACTGCTGCCAGGAGGCGAGAACTCCAATCTCCTCTGCTCTGTACCACCGTCATCTCGCGAAACGGCGGTACCTAATGAAAACCCGAATCCCTCATAGTGGGCAAAGGTGCATCTCTGAGAGTATCCCTATTTCTAACATGGTTCACACACACAGTCATAAACTGAACTGCTCTCATACCATCTTTACTGCGAATCCGTGCATAAGCAGATCCATCATCCATTACCTTTGTTTCCATGCGCATCTCTGTGATGAATGGCTGTCCAAGAATTATGGGATAAGAGCATGAATCCTGCACAAAGAAATGGAAATCCTCCTCTAAATCTCCAATAGAAACCCTGTCACTGGGACAAGCAGCATACAAATCACCTGCAATGTTGTTGGCAGCTCTCATACGCCACCCATGCTCTACATCCATAGGCCATCTGTTACTTTCATAAACTCCACAAACTATGAGATTAATCTCTGAACCATGATCCACCAAAGCAACATAATGCACTGTTTCTCTCCAATTTTTACCATCATTTCTGTAGTTTCCCTAGCCCAATGACTCCGTGAAAAGTGACTACGCGGTATCAAGACAGGCTTATCAGTTTCAGCATAATGCATAGGCTGAACCCTCTTCTCTATCTGTGGAAAAACAGAAGCATTCTCAACCATAACCTCATCCTCATTCTCATCCAACTCCCCAATCAAAACTCCCTGTGTATCAGTAGTAGGCAATGCATGTCTTTTCCTCTTCAGGACCTCTTGGAACTGATCTTGAAAATCTCTTTTCGAGATGCCCAAAACCTCAGAAATAGTAAAAGTCACCTCACTGCCAAGTATCTTATCATTAAAGATTTTCTTCATGTCTGTAGATGTCTCAATATCGGACATCAATCTAAACCATGGCTGCTTTCTCTCTCTAGGCTCTTGCCTCTTTTCTCTCTTTTGAGCATCTTCCATCTGTCGTTCTGGCCCTGGTCTCAAAGACGGTCCTACAGTAGGTGGAGTAACAAACTCACCCCCTCTAGTCTTTTTAGCTACACTTGGATTTTCTTCATCCCTCTTACGCTTCTCCTCAACAAGTACATCTGCTCCCTGAGACTTAGCCAAGTAGGCATAAATAGAGTACCTGTCAACAGGCGAATCCCAACCTGTCTCAGATCTGATGCTAGAGCCTGCACTAGTCAAAACAGTTTGCTGAATTTTTCCCTTGTTTGCCGTCTCCATAGCATAAGTCCATAATGCTGACTGATTCTCTGATTCTTTCTCAATCTAGACTCCATATGCAGAAGCGTCTCCTCTAGCTGTCACATAAGAAGTACGCGCAGCCATGTCATCCACTAACTTCTTCATTCCGCCTTTCCCAAAGTTGGTAGCAAGCGGAGCTCCTGTTTCAGTCAACCAAATCTTACCATCTTGTCCCCAAAATACCAAATTCTTCCTCCTTGCATCCTGAAAAGATTCACAATCCCTGCAATGCTGATGGTCCATACTATCACACCAAATACATCTTTGATCTCTCCTAGGTGCACTAGGAGCACCCCTAGGTGCATTAGGAGCACTAGAAGAAATAGTAGGCGCAGTCGAAGCAAACTGCTCTTTCAATTTTCCCACCAACTCCGCTTTAACTGACTCCAGTGTCAAATCCGTTATGCCTTTGATTATATCATCAAGAGAGGAAGGCACCGATGGAGCGGATGGTTTTGGAGCAGAAGGTGTTGGCATCGGTCGTGGAACAAGAGGAATAGGAGGAGTAGAAACAGTAGGCACTGGCATAGGCCAAGAAACTGGCTGAGGAGGAGAAGAAATAACAGGGATAGAAGCAGGCATAGGAGCAGATGACGGTGTCAGTGTCATAGAACCATTTTGTAGGCGGGTCTTCCATATCCTTCTCTTGGTCAAAGTCGAGATTGCATCCTAGGTATCTTGCCAATCCGTTTTAAGTCCCATAGGCTTCGTGCGATCCTCAAGAAGCTCTCCCAATTCTTCCTGAAGAGCAGGATCAGCAGCTTGCAAGAAAAGCTCAACTTTCTCAACATCCAATGCTCTTTGTTCAATGGCATCAAGCTGACTATACCTCTCTTCAAATTCTCGAATCAACTCTGAAGCAGCTAAACCTTTGTTTGGTATGTAGACCCACTCTCGGAATGATCGCTGTGTAGCCATCCCAAAGTCCTCAAGGAAATACTCTTCTTTCAGGGCTTTCTTAAAATCTTGCCAATGTGAATTTTGAATAAAAAGATCAGTCACTTTTTCCCTCAAGGCGGGTGTGACAAGACGAAGGAAATACTTACTCATAAGTCCAGCTGGAACTCCAAAAAACCCCATCTTGATCTCATATGTCTTCAAATATGCTGAAACATTACGGCCATCAAATAGCTTCTTCTCATTCTCAACTGCTTCAATCGCCTTAGTCGCGCTGATTGCATTCTCCTGCTCCGAATATAGTTGCCTTTGCTGAGACAACTGTTGTTGATGCAATTGCTGCTGCTGCTGCATATACAATTGTGCCTGCTGATTTTGAAGCTGCATATACATGGACATATTCTGCAAAGCTTGCTTTCGATCATCTGTTGAAGTACTTGACGCAGCAGTCAATGATGGAGCTGAAGTAGAGGACGCAGCTGGAATTGTAGAAGAGGCTGAAATGGATGCTGAAGTATCTCCCATCCTGAAATTTGTGCGACGCTTTCACGTCGGGTTCACCAAAGATGTCGAAGGGTTTCGAAAGCAAAGTCGCGACCACAGAGGAGTTTGAATAATTTCAGGATAGAAGGTCAATCTAGCGAGATCAGATTATGCAGCAGTAAACTCCAGACTCTTCATATTGAATGCAAAGATTATTGATTTAACATACATCTATTCAATAAACTTGCTTTTTTTATGTTGTTTAAATGCTTTCCTGGAATCTACACTTTGGTAGGCTGACTTAGAACAGAATGGCCGATTAAATTCTAGCTTTGAGCTCATGTAAACAGAGTCATTTGCAGTAAACGGAATAGTTTATAGCCACTTTCAAGAGAGCACCTTTTCTTTGAACCTTCCTTTTGATCATTCAATACAAACGTTTCTCCAAATAAAGTCATTCACTACAGCAAAAGTGGCTTTTGTATATTAGCTACATCATTCCACCTTGAAGGAAAGGAGGACATATAGATGTCATCAGGATTCTTATCCTTCATCTCCTTGATATCTACACCAGCTTTAAGTCCATGCCAAATGCAAAGAGGTCAAGCTTGCATCCTGTCTCTCCACTATCTCTGCATAGGTTTGTACCTTGATGAGTTATTACAGATCTAACTCATCCAACTGTAAAGACTATATAGAAGATCCACCATTTGTTGTGTCATGGGTATCATGGGCTCTAAATGCTCCCTGTAATAGCACCAAGAATTTTCCAGCAGGTCGAAAGCAACCTCCTATATTGTCAGTTTATCTTTACCACTTCTGTATGCCTTAATAATACCAAGAGAGCCAAGAATTTGGCCACCAGTTGGAAAATCAGGACAAGCATCCCTTCTCCTCGCTATGCTCCCTCTTTTTGATGATGACCAGATGGATTAGGAGAACATACAGAGACAGCCAAAAGATCTGTGGAATTACGAAAGGGATGGAAGAAAAGTCTTCAAGGTATTAGCAACCATCTTGCAAACACACAACAGGCCCCGATCACAAGCTCGCTAACTTCGTTGACTTCTCGTCCTCTCAATTACATGGACTGAGATTCACCTTCATGCTTCCTTCCCTTTTGCTTCGTTGTTGTCTGCCTTCGTTTCGTCAACTTCAAACATCTTCCAAGTTGCAGTCATGATCTCGTCCGCTTCCTTCGCTCAGTGAATTCGTCCCCCCCAGGCTGATAAAATCTCTCCCCTTTTCGTTTTTGTGCAGCCTCGGACTTCTGCTTTCTTGTCGTAGTTTGCTCTCCTTTCGTCTTCTCTCCCTTTGGCTTTGTTGCGGCCTTGTTCTTCTTCAAGTTCTCATATTCTGCTACAACTTTGCCCCTCCGTTCGATTCCCACTGATGGTCACTGTCATAAAAGTATCAACCCTCCCACCATCCTGATTCTGTGCATATTGCTCTCAAATCAGCTCCTCCTTCCTGTGCGCCTGAATTCTGCACATCGGGTTCCTCCCTTCAATTCGTCTGCTTTCCTGACAAAAATCCTTCAACACGCCATGTCCACCCAGCCAAGCGACTCCTCACAATACTCTTTTGTATGCTCCCAAATGGGCCTGTCAAAATGGAGAAGACTGAAGGGCTGATGTCTGATAAACAGGATGTCTGAGCGTCGTTGTTTTAGTCCGCGGTCTCTTCATCAAACAACCCTCACACATTACATGAACCGCCACCTTGATGGGAGATCCTGCGCACCTGTAAAACTCTCAATCCACTCAAGCCATTCATCACAGTTCCCAGAATAACAGTGTTGAGCTGGTTGTATCTTCATGATCCAAAAGATAAGTAGGGAGGATCACACCTTCCTGTCCACTATCCTCAGCTTTTCTTCTGAGTGCGAGCCGTTCTCCTCAGTTCTGCCTTGCAAACTTCCAATTCTCTAACAAATGCCATGTCCAGATCATAAACA
This sequence comes from Lygodium microphyllum, assembly GCF_053477565.2. Lineage (NCBI taxonomy): Eukaryota > Viridiplantae > Streptophyta > Polypodiopsida > Schizaeales > Lygodiaceae > Lygodium > Lygodium microphyllum. The sequence goes on along the minus strand of NC_141136.1, from coordinate 177,894,320 downwards.
ATAACATAAGATGGTTTTCGTATATCCAGAATACGTTGTTCCCTTTCTAAAGCATAGAATTCGACAGGAAGATCCAGTCTTCCAGTTTCTGTATCAACTGGCAATTTCCTACTGTCGGTCCCACTTCTCTTCTATTTTCTTTCTTTCCTGATGGCCAGAGTTTCCTTCCTTAAGGCTTTTTCTACATAGCGCCCTCCTTTGCCCAAATTCTCATTCTGCTTTTTGTTCTCCTTCTCCATTAAGCTCCTTTCCCCCCAAAAAGCCCTTTTCAAAAATAGCCCTCCGTGCATTCTTACTTTTTCCAACATTCCCCAATGCTTTTGCTTTCTTCCTCTAGAAATACAATTCCCTTCAGAAAAGCATAAGGATTCCTTACACAAGTTGTTCGAACTTCACATACGTTGCATGTAAATATTGCACACATACATTGTCTTGGTGATTCGCTCCAGAAAGACCGCTCTCCAATGGATTCAAATTATCCACCAGCTTGTGAAATATGCACAAAACTGTCCCTTCCTTGAAAGGAGCCATTCTATACACAACTCCAATCCATGTGAAGTGTACCAATGCATTAAATGTCCTGTCTGTGAAGAAAGTAGCAGGCCAGAGCCAAATAGGGGTATGAAAACAGTTTCGTACTTCAATTTGCATCTCTTTAAAACAGTTTAGTACTTCCTCAAAAAGCCCATAATCAGCATATCCTGAAATAAGTGTAGCCCATGGGACTGCATCTTGAGTTACCAATCTATCAAAAACTCACTGTTCTTCTTCAAGCATGTCACATTTAACGTACATGTCAACCAGAGCATTACGGATAAGTTTCTCTTGCACCAAACCCCTCTTCACTTTATTGCCCACGTAGAATAAAAGAGCAAACATAACGACTAAGTATATACAATATATCAAATCACACACACAACTTTTGGGTGGATTTCACACCTCGGATGCGCAGCAGCACGACATCGTGATCGTAGTCATAGTCGTGGTCATGGTTGTAGTGATGATCGTGGTCATTGTAGTCATAGTCATGGTCGTGGTCGTGGTTGTAGTCATGGTCGTAGTCATAGTCGTAGTCATAGTGGTAGTCATGGTCCTCCTAGTTGTAGTCGTACTCGTGGTTGTGGTAGTCGTAGTCATAGTCATAGTCGTGGTTGTAGTTGTAGTCGTAGTCTTGGTCATGGTCATTGTAGTCGTAGTCGTGGTCGTACTCTCTCCCTAACTCTTGTCTCTCTCTTCATCTCTATATAAGTAGTCATAGTCATAGTCGTTATTGTAGTCGTAGTCGTGGTCGTAGTCGTACTCTCTCCCTAACTCTTGTCTCTCTCTTCATCTCTATATAAGTAGTCATAGTCATAGTCAGTATCGTGGTTGTGGTCATGGTCGTAGTCGTAGTCATAGTTGTGGTCGTGGCCGTAGTCGTGGTCATAGTCGTCATAGTGGTCGTGGTCGTATTCATAGTCATAGTCGTAGTCGTAGTCGTAGTCATAGTCATGGTCATAGTCATAGTCGTGGTCATATTCGTGGTCGTGGTCATAGTCACGATCGTGGTTGTGGTTGTAGTCATGGTCGTGGTTGTGGTCGTAGTCGTAGTCGTATTCGTGGTCGTAGTTGTAGTCGTAGTCGTAGTCATGGTCGTGATCTTCATCGTAGTCGTAGTCGTGATCGTTAAAGAAAATGAGAGAGGGGGAGGAAGAGAAAAAAGAAGAAGGAATGAGAGAGAGGGAGAGAAAATATATACAGCATAATGAAGAAAGAGAAAAATAGAAAGAGATGGAAGGAGAGGAGAATAATTTAAGAAAGAAAAAAAGAATGATAACAAAAACAAATTGTTTGTCGTAACGTAGACAAAATGGAAAACGATGAAGGTCTTATTGTTCAAGATCGCGAGGCATATCTTAATCAGTGTGTCCCATGTCCTTGATCTCAATGCAAACTGGCAATTAGACAAAAACGTTGATTGTCTATAGAACACGTACGACACTTTGGCGAATTCAATCTAAGATAATTAATTAAGCAGTTGCAGATTTTCAGCAAATGGTAAGAAAAGTTAATATCAATCATGCGTTGTACTCGCAAGCTAATTGAATACCATATACAAGAAGATTGGGTGTAGCTGGAAAATTTTCTATCCAGGGAGGTGACGTCTCGTCCCAAGGAGGAGTGCATCCTTTGCGGCCAATTAGAAGAGTTCTTGGATGTGCATGAGCCAATCCACCACTTGGAAGGCACCACCCAATCTATATCGCCGATACCAGAGGAGACAAGCAGTCTTCCAGACCTACCTACAATCTTGGAGCCTGAGATGGAGACAATGATCGATGCATTGATTCCCATGGATATCAAGACTGATCCGCTTAGAGAGGAAGCATCTATACCATTATATGATGGGTGCCGAGTATCTCGCCTGAAGACACTACTTGCACTCCTAAGTGTGCAAGCAAAATATGGGTGGAGCGATGCGAGTGTGACCGAGTTGTTTAGGTACCTTGTACGTACGCTTTGTTGATTTCTTTTTGGCACTATTATTAAAAACATTTGTGCTTTTTCAAGGTATTTTATGATTTTTTTCAGGTTATTGAAATATCATATATTACCACTTGCAAATACCATGCATGAGTCTTGTGATGATGCACGACATGTTTTACGAAAGCTTGGTATAGACTACAATAGCATCCATGCATGTATCAATGATTGCATACTGTTTCGAGGAGAATATGAGACTATGGAGGCATGTCCAAAGTGTGGTGCTCACAAGTATCAACAGGACTTGCAAGGGCAAACCATCCCTCAAAAAGTTCTCAACAACTTTTTGCTTATCCCCCGCATAAACCACATGTTTCGTACATCCGGCATGGCGAGCTTGACAACATGGCATGTGCAGAATAGGTCCACAGATGGAGTTCAATGAATATCGGCAGATTCATGCACATGGAGCCACATTAACTCTACCTTCCCAGGCTTTGTCCGAGAGCCAAGGAATCTTCGGCTCGGTCTTGCAATTTATTGTGTGAACCCATTCAATCTGCGCTCAACTTCTTACACTGTGTGGCCTATAGTCCTTGTCAACTACAATATCCCTCCATGGCTCTCTACGAAGAAAGGACATCTCATCGTTAGCTTACTCGTCCCCAGCTGCTAAAAAGTAAAAAATATGGACATGTATCTTCGTCCATCAGTCGATGACCTTAAAATTTTGTGGGAGGAGGGGGTCACCGTACAATATATGAGCAAGCGCAATGGTCGACGATCCACCAATATTCGAGCCATTCTCATGCGGACGATGCATGAGTTTTCGGGATTCGGAGAGTGTTCAGGTAAATAGGCTTCCATTCTCGTTGGTAATATCTATATTTTATCTCGTTCAAGTTTTTACTCACTGGATAGAGGTGTTGGAACAGGTCTGGTTACCTCAGGTTATCATGCATATCCATTGTGCGGGCCACAGTTAGACTCCCGAAGGTCACGAACCATGAAGAAGATAGTATATCAAGGACACGCCGCTTTCTTGTCAGAGGGTCATGAACTCAGGGAAAGTTTTCTTGGACAACCTCCAACACGTACGAATGTCGCAAGCTGGTACGAGCTGAAAATGGTCCACGCGGAGTCACATCCAAACGAAATGCAGTGGTTCTCAGTTTTCTATGAGTTGCCATATTGGACCCACTTACAGATCAACCACTTGTTGGATCCCATGCATATTTTCAAGAACGTCGGCAGCTTGCTATGGGACCACATCACAAGAAAGAGAGACACTATAGGGGCACGAATGGATTTGAAGGAGGTAGGTAAGATGGAGGCACTTTGGCCCACAGTCGAGTGCTGATGGTTGCATGCAACGACCTCGCGCTCCTTGGGTTTTGTCCACTAAAGAAGAGAGCATTGTGAAGCAAGTAGTCAAGTCTATCCACACTCAGACGGGTATGATGCATTCTCTCAGGTCTCCATTTTCTAAAGATGACCAATTATCATGGCTAAAATCCCATGGCTGGCATAAGATATGTCAGGTTTGTACTACGAATGGATTGTAATTGGTGTGTGCATTTTGCTATTTGGAGTGTAGCCATTTTTCATAATGCTTTCTCATTTGTGGCGATTTGTACTACCGATTGTGATCGCAGGATGCCTTACCCAAGAAATACGCGGAGCCATTTACAGGTTGTCGACTTTGGTGCAATGGATCTCACAAAAGGAGATTAAGACATCCTCTATTGAATCCGCGAGGCGGGGAGCAGTAGAGACGGTGTGCCTCTTTGAGAAATACCTGCCTACCAGCATGCTCACGATACAAATCCACCTTCTTGTGCATCTTGTAGATGAATGGAGATTGTAGGACCTGTCTATACACGATGAATGTTCTTCTTGGAGTGCTTCATAAAAACCTTGAAAGGCTTTGTGCGACAATGAGCTCGTCCAGAAGGTAGCATGGCTGAAGGTTGGTTGGTGGCTGAGGCACTAGTGCATATTTCACAATGGCTACCAACGGTGGATCCAAACAACAATATGCTATGGTCGCTAAAGGACGACAATAGACTGACTGGAGATATGGTGATTGGAAATGGGTAAGAAAAAAGAATGGATGTTGCAATGGAGGAGAAGGTGAATCACTTTTGTATGTTGCACCATTCCTCTATGGAGACATGGCTCGCCAGGTACCAACAAGCTAGGCAAGATCGAGAGGAAGCGCGATCTGAATTTTGACGTAGTACACGCCATCAACCGATTCGATATCCTGAGGGCATGGAGAAGAGGTCACGGTTCATGTCAACGCGATGGTTGCATGGAGCTTTGACCGCAGCATCTCGCGAAGGGGCAAAGGTCTCAATGGAAGAGTGGGAATTCTCGAGGGAATATAGTCCAAGGTTGATGACGTTTTTAGGATTTATCGTATCTATATTTTATATGCGACAACTAATTTGAGTGTGTCAATGTACAGTAAAAAATATATAGTGCAGCGTGGTCGCGCAGACGGCATTTTCGTGTGGAGCGTATTGACAAAATGTGCTCTACAATGGACTATGGTATCATGGCAAGGTTCGAGCAGGAGAGCCGACGACAAGCAACGGATCCAAACATGGTTATAGATGAGATGGAGTATTTTGGGAACTTGTAAAGTATTGTTACGGTGGATTACCATAGCTTCTCCATGATAATATTCGATGTGCAGTGGTTCAAAGTGGTACTTGAAGGACCTAGAGCAATAGTTTGATGAGGTCCATCTCGATTCCTCGAAATATATTTAAAAAATAAATAAATGGATTTACGCGACACCTTTGTGTTTCCGGCCCATTGTGAACATGTGCATGAACTTATTTGTTTGTTAATTGTATTACAACATGGTACATGTCACAATAGTTTAATCTCTCTTGCATGTGTTTGTGAATAGGTAATCTTCTATCTAGACCTTGGACAACCTCGACGATGGTATGTTATACCTTTAGCTCCCCGAAGTGCAAGAGTATATGATCAAAGCAATGTTCCGAGCATAGATGAGAACAATATGCAAATAGAGGGGTCGATATTGCAAGGGGTGGAGGCCACCGAAAGCTTGGAGAATGTAGAGGAGCCAGCATCGGCTAACAATGATGGAAATGCAGGAGTCCAAGATTTGTTTGAGAACGAGGTGGGCTCATCCTTTTGTGGTGACATGTCTATTGACCTTCCAGTGTATGCGGAGTTGTGTCAGGAGATTGACATGGGACCATAGGATACTTCATACTTGGAGCATCCACTTACTCAATTCGCTGACTTATCGCTTCTAAGGGTACATAAGTTATGCATTTTAAGTGAGATCATTTTTTTAGGATTTATATTATTATGCTTTGTATGATTTAAATTGATTATGCTAACATCATTTTTTATCTGTGTAGGTGACCTTTTCAAGATGAGTCGAGGGATAAGCGATAAGGAGTTGCAGAATATCTTCACACGCATGTCTCTAGATCAGATTGCGAGATTCAGAGACATGGCAGACCAGGAGCTGTCTCGAACATCGTCAGGCTACTCTACTAGATCTACTTCGGCGCGATAAGATGCTTCGGCTTTGAGCAAACGAGGTCGACGCTCCAGACTTGGGCCAGAGGGAGGGAGTGCTTTAGGATTAGGGGGATGCTATAGAGATACAGAGGCAGTGAGCCCGCGATCGGCATGGGATACAGGTGTGACTCCTCGCTCTCATGGCGGTTCTAGGGAGCGTGGCTCAGGTGGATGCTGTGGAGGCACGGACACGGTGTCTCCATCTCATCGTTCTATTGGAGTTCCATCACCCCCAGGATTTATCACACCTGTGGGGATGTCTACTCCAGCCATCTGCAAGTGACACCCCTATGGGTACTACTCCGATAGATACTACCCTGATCGATACACCAGATGTACAGGGGTCTCCTGGATATGCCCAAGAGCGTGGACGCAAGTGGAAGAGGACCCATCTTAGGCATACCCCAGAGGGATATGCCTATCTTGTCGATCATAGATCAGGAGACATCATCATGAATGATGAGGGGAGGAGGGTGATGGCTCGCATGGGAGAGTTGTGTCAACAAGTTTTTCCACATAACATCTTAGATCATTAGAAAAACATACTGGAGGGGAGCAAGGACTACCTAGTAGCATCCTTGCATGAGGATTTTCTGGTTCCAGCCACACTAGATAGATTTTCTATGGGTTGGATGATGGACTGCATGTGTGCCTATATGTCATACAGACGATCGGACGCACGCAAGGCACTCAAGAGTGGGGCTGCAAAGCCCGAGTAGCTAGACACAGACAACTGGCGCCGACTAAGGGAGGAGGCTATAGATTCTCCAGGACGTTGGAGTCAGCAGCGCGAGGTGGCGAGGGCTTTTTTTTTGCCTATTACCGTCACTATTAGCGTTGTAAATTTACCTATATGCGTCGTTATTTGCATCGCAAAGCGTCATTATTTATGTCGGTATCAACATCGCAAAATGCGATGATGATACCGATGCAAATAGCGATGCCGATAATAACGCTAATACCGACTGTTCTATAGGGGCAAATTTTGTTATTTACATTTTCGTCGCTTTTAACGTCGGTATAAGGCCTATATCATGTAGTGTTTGGGAAAGTCTAGAAGTACATGCCCTCTTTTAGACTTAACATGATGAGATGGAGGCCAATGTATAAGAAGCTTCTAGTCAGACTGTAGGGTGAAGGGAGATTCAGGGAGAGGAGTAGACAAAAGAGAAGGGGTTCAAAGAAATAGAATATGTAGAATAATACTTATAGAGGTGAAGCCTAACAACTTATTTCTGCATCCTGAGAAGATAAATCTCTTGTACACCAAAAATGTGCATAAAACAATAGCTTCCTCTATGCTGCTCAAACCGCTGTAACATGGGATTCACGCGGGGGGTTCGTGAATGTCGCTTGTCACAGGGACGCTTAGAGATGGGAGTAAAGATGATAAAGTGTACTCAAATCAAATTCATAGAGAAGAAGAAGCTTAGATGCAAAAAAATTCTCAAAGTAATAAGATGAAGAACATATTTATGTTTCCTTTGAAGCACAAATTGTTGAAAGACACGCTTCTCAAAATTTAATCCTGGAACTTCTTCATACATATAAATCTTCTTTGAAGCTCTACGTGTCAAGAGTCCAAACAAAGTGATTTTATATAAGTTGACACAAATGAACAAATTTGCAGCATTAATAATACCCCATCTTCGAGCTACATAAATCCTTCACAAAATCAGGATGTTGCTTTTTGAAGTTGGCGTGGCAGCGGTTAGATTATCAGTGACTCTCTAAACCACTGTTTGATTGTAGTTAGAGCATGTGGTTCAGGTCTCAAAGTAACTATTTTCCAGCATAACATACCTGGACATCTATAGATAGTCTTACGGGAGGCAACAGCTCCAGACTCATAGGCCTTGGAAGGAAATTAAAGTTGTGGTTGAAGGCATCTTGATGAAGCGTGCATCATTGGAGTTATTGGCAAGAAAGCCAGAGGGATATGCAAACATCTTGGTGTGGCCGAGGGATATGCAAACATCTTGGTGTGGCCCCAGTTGATATTAATATTATGATGAGTACCTTCACGAAACTGGATCAAGGAATCTTATAAACTCAATTCCTCAAGGCAAAAGTATCCTCTCTTCATCTTTTCCTTGTTTTCAGCTTCATCTTCATCTTTGGCTTCGTCACAACCCCTTTGTCTGTAGGTCGGTCCCTTCGACTTCTTCTTTGTCGATGCTTTTTTCTTCTGTGTGGAGGTGGTAGAAGCACTTGGCAATGTACTAGTTCTCAAGAGCTCCATGTTTTGCCCTGAGGAGTTGCCGCTCAGAGATGCCAGTGGTGGCAGACCACCAACATGATTCTCATACACACTGCCTCGCCGCTGCCGGCTTGCTACCCCACTCGTGTTCCATGGTAGCAAGTAGGAAGACCTTGCCAAAGACCCCTTCTTTATGCAGAATCATCTTGGCAGTTATGATTACAAGCTGTGGTTGACTCTTCGGGTTCATCTCCGTTGTAGCATCGTCATCAGTGCCTGTCACCTCATCCACCTTGTCCTTAGCTGCTGCTGCAACTTTGTCATCTTCCACGTTGTCACTCCAATCCATCCGAATTCACCTCCTTTAGTTCGCCGTTCATCGTTATTACTGCAGGTCAGCTTGTGTAATGTGATCTTCTTCCTCCTAGTTGCATCGTCTTCTTGTCACAGAGCTCCTCTGTCCTTTCATCTTCAACTCCATCGTTCCCTTCTTCATTGCACTAGGCTTTTGTTGCAGGTCTTCATCATTCCATGAATCCTTCCTTCCTCTATCCTTGCTTTTATAACTATCCACCACCTCAAAAATTTCAGAAAATCCATCAATGAAAGCACCGTTGATAAAACTGGCACCAAACTCTTGAAAAAAAATCTATCTTATTAATGTCTTTGGATGTCATCAGCACTTACGTTGCTGAGATTTTCCTCCTTTTTACAAGTTCCTAGTTGCATGTTTGTATGGTCTTTGATCAGGATTAAAGTGTTGCGCCCGTGCCTCCACTAAATGAAAAAGAATTTTGGGCATCCCATGTTCACATCAATAACGACCACATCATGTCACACAATTTGAGAGGCAAATAAAGTTCTTATTGCATCTGTTGTTCCAATCTGATAGACAACTCAATGTTTTCGACTTCAAAAGTTCTGAAAAGAGCCTCTTTTGATGTTTTATAAAATCAACAATTCCAAGCACACCATTTTCTTGATGGTTATTTTGAACAATTTATGGCCCACGATCTCTTCACCATATGTTATATAAGCACCAAAATCAGTTTCCCACAATGGAAATGGAAGGATTGAGTAACAGTGAATCCACTTGGCTACATACTGGCACTAGAAGAGCTGACAAGAACTTTGTTTGCTTATTCTCCGGTAAATCCTCCATTTCAAGGAGTAAATGAATTGCCTCAAATGCAAGACTTCCATCTTCAAAGCTTGTTGTTTGTTTTCTTCTAGAAAGTATTTCCCTATTGGTGAAGCTAGACAAAGTATCTTAAAAGCTCTTTGAGTACCAAGAGTTTAGCCTCTCCAAAGCATTGACACACAAACAAAGTCCAAAACCAAGATGGTCTTTTCCTTGGGTCATTGAGCCTTCAAAAGAGTTACCCGTTTTTCCATGCAATGTGCCCTATCGAGAATATGTTTTGAAGAAGAACTTTGTGCCCAATCACTCGTGCAGTTTGCAAATTAGAATCCATGCTTATGCAATCAATCGAGGGATGCTCCCACAAACAAAAATATGAATGCATTGAAGAATTTGTGCCTAGCCTAACTACATGTGCTCCTACGTCATGCAAATGCAAATCAAACTCATAATGACATTGACTCAAGAGTTCAAAATCTTGGCAAGAAATTATGCCCTCAGGTTTGAAGTGGTAGACGCACAACGTCACAACATCCGCCCCCTCCAAACCTGCACATCCTTCGGATGGACCACAACTACCCATCCTCATCACCCCCAACCTCGATGATCAATGCAATCTCATCATCTTCTGCAAAAGCATCTTCAATGTCCACATCTTCATCTTCAACCTCTCCTTGCTCAAGTCCATCATGAATCACATCATCCAACTCCTCAACTGCATAGGCTAATCAAGTTTATATGTGAGGGTATGATGGGGCAGTGAGAAAATAAGTGAAGATCTCACTCCATTTAGGAATAATTGATCAAGTGGTAAGATTTTCCACTTGAGAAAGCTTCATAGAGGCCAATTAGCATTTTAGAATAGTGTTTCTATCTTGTTAATCTGGGTAAAGAATGAGTGAAATAAGGGCTTTGTTTCATTACAAACTACATATAAATAGATCTCTATTTTAGATTAGTTTAAATTTTAAAGGGTTACAAAAAGAAATGAGTTTTCTTTGAAGATGTAGCATGCCTCATTTGGATCATCCTTTCAAAACACTAAGTTTTGTAGTATAAGGTTTGTAATGGACATTATAGTGTCTACTACTTGGAAGAGCCCATTTTTGAAGAATTTGGAACCAAGTTTTTAGCATTATGGCTCCACAAATGGATTCTATATATATGTTGGCACATGCTCAACAGATAGAGAAAACTATCTTTGACGTCCATGGTTGAAATACTTAGGAGCGTCGGTAGGGTTAAACAACCTACTGCTTGTCTCAACTAACTTGAGATTGGATTAAAAAATCATGAAAAGAGAAACCTACTATAATATTAGAGGACCCCAATGAGAATAACTATCCGTAGCATTAAACAATAGCCTTTTCTCAAACTATCGAACCTCTACATGCTTACTTAGGGATAGAGTTCAAATATGGTGATAACAATTGATATTAAGCACAAGGGACATCAAACCTAAGCTCAACTCATGGTCCTCAACTCTTTTCAATATCAAGGCTCTTATCTCAAAGGTAGAAATATGAATAATACCTCTCGTCCTCATAGCCTAGCACCTCTCCTCCTAGGCTCTATCAAAACAACAAGTCTTCTATACATCAAGACCAGCAAACACTCTTCACCTTAGCAAAATGCAATGACACTCTTTTTTATCTTATTTTATGGAGTATGAAAATAAAATCTTGAACTCTCTCTTAGACTAGTCTAAAACAACATCACTTTAGAAGCAATATTCATTTCTCTCTCTAAGTAGACATGTTCTTGTAATGATGACAACACAAAGTCTGAAGCTTGATAGGACCCTTTAGTAAGCTTGAATGCTAAACCCAATCACTAAAGAGCCTCTTACAACCAAAAACAAGAACTCTTTTCTCAAAAGGACTAGTGTATTATCCTTTTAAACATTTCCTTGAATGCTTGATAACAATGTCATTTTCATCTACAAATGTAAAAATATCACCAAGCCACACATTATTACAACTAAGCCATCCAAACTCTTAAATTACATGACAAGAAGCAAGCAAGCATGAAGAAATAGTCAGCTCCTCTATCCACTAAATCAAGGCAATAAAGATATTAATTATCAATTACATTCTCTCAATGTTCAAGACTTTTCATCAAGAGCTATCATGACACATGATAATCAACATTGATCAATTTCCTTGAAAACATTTACAAGAACATGAGCTCAAATCATTGTTCTAAAGTGTTCTCTTTACATAATGTCAGTAAAGTACACCCTATCAGTAGCCAATAAGAGTTGTTCAGTTGGTCTATCTTGGAGCTCCAATCCAACAAGTATGGTAAATTTTTAGATGTCCAACACAATAAATGAGTTTGTAAAACCTTTAGCACGAGGGACTCTAAAAGTGGGTATTGCCATAACAATTTTTGTAGACCCCAAAGTATGGATTCCAATCTTTTAATTTTTGACATCCTGCAAACCAATCTTCCAAGGACACTACTGAGTATTAATTTTTATCACTACTAATGGATATGTTATCTGACAAGTTCCTTTATTGTTCTAATTGATCAACTAGGCTTTCAATATTATTTCAATGTCATTGAGCATAGTGTCCAATCCTATTTGACAATCAGCTCTCATCAGATCTATAGCACCACCTTGATATAGGGGGGGAGTGGTGGAGCACTGCTTGCTTTGCTAGTGATTGGAGGTGAAGAGAGGGTTGGGGAGAGGAGGCCATTGATGGAGGGATATTTGGTAGAGGTAATGGATCATGGGTAATTAGGGGATAGTGACGTGTTAGGATTAAGAGTGAGCTTGACTTAGGATTGGGGTTCCTATCAGGTAGGTAAAAGGATAGGGAGAGGTGAATTGTGCATCCTTGGTGGAGGTGGCTATGTAGTTGAGACCATTGAGTAAGAAATTTCCTAGAAGAAGGCTGAGTGGGAGAACATGAATTTTTGTGCATGAATTTCATGAAGTTGGTATGCTTTAATGCCAAAGTGATTGCCATAGCTGCAAAAGACAGTTCTTTTGCTTTTGGGGGTGAATTTGTGCGATGTATCTACATGCATAGGACAGGCAATGCAACCAAAACATTTTAGGTGTCATAACTGAGGTACATGATTGTAACATAGGGTATACGTTGTCGGAGGGGTTTTTGTCAAAATTTCAAATCCACTGGGGATCAGAAGTAGAAAGAAGTAGAGATAGGAGATGGAAGAGAAGACAGAGAATACCCAAGTGGCAAATACGACAAAATCAAATCACAATGAATTGAATCAATATGTATTGAAAGAACCTGGAATCTTCGCACTACTCAGAAGCAATCTCTAGGCATTAGTTCTCCTGGAGCTCCTTCGTAGACCAAAAACGTGAATCAGAAAAATCAGCTCTTTCTCTACTGCCCGGAACCCAAATCTGATGGCTCTGTTGGCTTCGAAAGGGGGGTAAAACACTAGGACACCTAATCACAGATCTCCCAGATCACTTCTTCTTCTTCTTTCAGTTCAATCTTTGCATGCCATCCTAATCTAGAAGCTTTTTTAACTTTTTCTGATTTTTACAATAAATCATATCAAATATAGGCTGAAATTATCCAAAAATCTAGTATTTTTTTATAATCCATGGAACTCACACTAGTACTAATGGCTCAGATCACATTGACTCTCTAGATCAATAAAGAAGTCAGATGATGATGCATTCCATACTTTTTCACACTTTTTCCTCATAACATCACGACATCCACCCCCTTTGAACCTGCACATCCTCCGGTATGTGCCAAAATCCTAGTTGCCACCGAATTCTGAGTCCTCCTCATATTCTCTACTTCTTCATCTTCCATATCTTCATGGCTAGCCCCTGTATAAGGACCACTATTTTCTTCCAATTCTGGCAACTCATAGGTATTAGATTCTCGCCTTTTGAATAATTTGATTCTTTTCCCTGGTACTGGAAGTTTGATGGCTGTCCCATTGATCTCATTTAATGCATTAGTAGCATTATCAAACACATGTCTTACCACATAGGGTCCAAACCATCTTTTGGAAACTTTATGCATGGCACTATGCTGGTTATCTAAACTGCTACAATACCCAATCCCCATCTTGTATGGTTCTTGGTCTCAGTCTATTTCTTTTGTCAAACCATTTCTTGTTCTATATCCTTGCTGCCCTTAACTTTGCAGTTGCTGCCTCTATGTCTCCCAACTGCCTAATGCGTAAGGCCAACATCTCCTCTCGATTCAACTCCTCCTCCCAAGGTAACACACTCCATGTGACTGTCATCTCTTCTATTGGCATGATAGGTTTTTGACCATATATCAATTCTGCATGCATATATCCTGTAACAGCACTATGAGTTGTTCTGTGAGCCCACAAAGCATAAGAGAGCAATCGTGGCTACTCTTTTATCTTCTCTCCACATGCTTTTGCCAATGCCTTCACAATAGGTGGATGACCTCTTTCACTTTTGCCATTTCCTTTAGGGTTATAGGCTGAAGTTAAAGCAACCTTTATCCCCAACTGTGCAAAGAAATCATGAGCTTCATCTGCATCCAGCTCACCCCTATCTGTTGTAATTTTTTCCACACAGCCATATCGACAAAAGATCTTCTCTAAGAGAAAGTACATGCACCATTTGTTGTCTTAGTACGTAGAGCTCTCCCTTCCACTTGATTAGTCAAGTCTTTACGAGCAAGCGCAAGATACCTCATTTACCAAAGACCTATAGGCATTGTGACCAAATCCACCACCCACTTAAAATGAAGAGACAATGGATATGTGGGTTGCAATCCATCCCGATGTCTCACAATTGAATACATTTGATATGTCCTACATGTTTCCACAAAGTGAGCAACATCCTTATACATACCCTGCCACCAATATCTTTCTTTGATCTTTGTTAAAGTACCCCAAACACCTCTATGACCAACCCACAAGATCTCATGAAATTCTTGCATTACTTTTACTTGTGAAGCTCTGTCACCCAAAACTCACAATGGCATACCTTGTTTCTTTTTAGCATGTTTCCATAAGTATCCATCTTTTAAGAAAAATCCATAGTCTTTCCTCTTCATCTTCTTAAACTCCTCATCTAACCATTCATCTTTCTTTGTTAATGTACTGAGATATTGACCAATTCTCAGCCACTCTCCTACATATTTGTCTTCCAAAAACACTTCTACACAAGATGCAAAACATCTAAAGTGTCTTCTCTTTGTTGTCCAAGCTTCTGTTAATGCTGTAGCAACACCTTGCATTACTAAATTCACTCTTGCAACATCATTTTCAGCCATAAGAAAGTCATCTTCTTCCTCCTCATCCATCCTTCCATCTTCATTCTCATAACGTGCTCGACATAACATGTCTGCCACTGGGTTATCTCTTCCTGCAATATGCTGAAATTCAGGGTTCAAAGATTTGATGTATGCAATCCACCGGAGCATAGCAATATCGGGGTAGCACAACTAGTAATCATACCCAATATTGGCAAAAAATCAGTCTCAATGACCACATGAGCACCCATAAAATAGTCCTTTTCACATTTAAGGGCTGTCACAATTCCCCATAATTCTCTTTTTACTTGTGGATATCTCCTCTGTCATTCAATCAATACTTTTGCACCAAAGTGTATTGCATACCCTTCCCCTTCCTCATCGTCTTGCCCAATTGCCCATCCAATCCCCATTGGGCTTGTATCAATAGTAGTAATGATAGGCTTCCCAAGTGAATAGTCAGCCTTTCTCAATGCAAGAGCAGATTTTAAGAGTTGCTTCAATTTCTTCATTGCTTTTTGTTGCCTCCTTTCCCAATGAAATTTCTAACCTTTCCTTAGAAGCTAATAAAGAGCATTGGCTACATGTGCAAAGTGAGGAATCCATATCAAATAGAACACACATGCACCCTAGAATCTACGCACCTCTAATACATTTGTGTATACATCTCGCATTCTATCAATCCCATCTATTTTACTGGTGATGGCCTTTGCCCATAAGGCCCACACATATGCCCAACAATCAAAACCTCTTCAACTCCAAAGACAAATTTTTGTCTAGAAAGAGTTAAATGCACCTGTTCTAGACGTGTCAAAATCCTTGCACAATCCACAATATGGTCTGCAACAAACTGTCTGCATCCATGAGCATCCATCTCTTCATTCTTTTCATCCACTGCACACCCTTTGATTGGAACATCATCCAAGAAGGGCATAGTCAATTGTGGTACAAAATCCTTGAGTACCCTATTCATAGCCTTTGTCATGTGTGCCACTGAGTTTGTAGCACCCTGTAGGAGAGTACACATCCGTACTAACCCGAAAGGAGTCTTCATGGTTGTGATATCCCTGCTTTCAATTGCAAGCTAAAACTAATCATAACCGAGTAAAGATCACCCAAAGAATAGATCGCTCTCCCTGCAAAAGCCTCTACAAATTCATCAACCACAGGACGTGCACTCACATTTCTTATGGTCACTTTATTGACCGGTTGCATGTCTTGAATAAATCTCAAAGCCCCATTTTTTTTTGGCACAATAAACCAACGATTTGAGTATGGGGCTGAAGAAGGCTCCAAGATCTTCATGCGAATCTTTTCATTTAGCAAATCCATCAGCTTTGGCAAGTAAGCTTTAGGCACTGCAATAGGCTTCAAGTTCCATGGTACATGTGGCACACTAAATATGACCATAGGAGAGACAAAATTTGGATCCACACAACCTATTTCACTTGGCTGAAATGCAAATGCCTTCCCATGTCTAGCCAACATCTACATAAAACTATCTCTCTCAGCACGCAAAAGAAACCCTTCTGCACCAACGGTCAATTCCTGTAATGTTTCAGATGTAAACTAATGACCTATATCTTTAGGATCCGTAAGCTTGGCTACCTTGACACTTTTTCATACATACCCTCACTCTCTGGTGGAAGTGGGTTTCATCTTTTTGTCAACTGTCTTGTACTTTGTCTCCACAAGGCTCCATAGACGCGCTTGTAGATGCAATATTTAAATTTTGTTTAAAAATGTCAGGCGCGTTTATTATCACGTCTACTTCCGCATCTAAAATTTCGTGTCTGCAAGCGCACTTATAGTGAAACCTACACTTGCATATAGACACGCCTATTGACGCGCTCCATAAATATATAATCATATTTATAAAAAAGTAGATATATTCATATTCTGCGTCTATACACGCGTGTAACTGCACATCTAGAAAGGCGTGTACTCAGCAATTTTTTGACGATAATAGATGCACATTTTTCATGCAATTTAGATGCGCGGATAGACGCGCAAAACAGAGGTATGAGAAAAAAACTAGAAAGCACATGCTCTCTGGTTTTTTTTCCCCCATCAACATCAAATTATATGCTTAGGGAAAACAGAGAAAGATTATTATACTGAAAGCAAAAGAATGTGGAGAGCCAAAGTCCACATATTGATAATAACACATAATGAGCGTACTGTGCTGAAACATTTGTACATATTTCAAAGATTTTTGTACTGAAAACAAAACAATGTATGTAGAATACAAAATTTCATATATATAGATGAAACATTTTTACATGACGAGTTCTAGTGCTTGTGACCTCAAGCATGGTCATGGTCGCAAGCACTAGTTGAAAGTAATAAATATCAAAAATGAAAACTACAAGCCAAGGGGAGGCATGCATGCATGGGACTCCTCTACATCTCCTCAGAAGAGGCATCATCATCGCTACCACCACCGCTGCCAATGCCGGTGCCGGTGCCGCTACCGCCACCGCTACTGCTAGTCCCCCCTTCGCTATCCTCAACTGCATCAGGGTTCTCTTACAGAAAGGATTAAGGTATATAAATACCATTACAAACAATAAATTAGAGCTACCTATACTTTTCATGTAAAAAATAAAACATATCTCTTGTGGTTATGGAATCCTCATGGCACCATTATATTGCTCCTCTGTGATGAGTCCCTCCTCGTAGAAATGTTACCAAGTGGATGGCCGGTTATGACCTCGATGGTAGCCTACCTCTCTAGGAGTAGGTATCCTACCAATAATATGATACTACAAAACAATTTTAACATACAACGTATTAGAACACACTACATAATGAATTGAAACAAATTATAAAATTTAAATTTTTTTAAAAAATCAAATAATATTTACAAACTCAGCCTCCCATGACTCTTTTCCACCCGATCCATAATGCGACAATCCCATGGTTGCCATTTGGATACGTCGCACCTCTACATGCTGGCAACTTGTCCTTTTCTCTACTGCTCTCTTCTTGGCCTCTTTCCACTCCTTGCGGTGGCAATCGGGTGGTTGGCCATATCGAGGGCGCCCCTGGTCTTGTCTCCGCAGTGACTCTGGCATGCGTCATAAGGTGAGATCTCTTGTTATGAAGTGCGTCTCTCACCTTTGACTTTCCCCAATCATCTGAGAATAGTGAATTCTCAGGATTAGGGTACCTTCTATGTACTGCCCGCAGCACCTCTTGCCACAAACCATTTTTTTTGTGCTTGAAGGGAATCATACAATCTTTGTATGTGGCATGCACAACACTCCTCAAGTAGGCTATCACTTCCCTCCCCTCAGGGTTATGCAAGATACCACTAATATCTGTGAGAGAGTAGTACATTGTGGAGGCTCACCTCTCTCATTTCCCAGTGAGGGTGATCGAGAGCCACTTCCTAGGCAACCCCCACAAATCTCTCGACCTCCTCGTCCTCCCACACGACTCTCCCTCCTCCCTCGACGGGCACTACCCTCTACCTCACTCTATGCACGTGCTTCTGCAGATGCACGTGCTTCGGCGGATCCATGTACTTCAGCTGATCCCTGTGCATCAGTTGGTTTGTGTGTATGCATAGTGCGTGGAGTACCTATTAGTAGAGGTGTACCAAGGTTTGGTGTACCAAGGTTTGGTGTTTGTGCGGCAATGCTAAGCAAAGATGTGATAGGTGTCCCAGATATGATACTAAAAACCTCCTCTGCAGTGGGAGGGCAACCAAGATAATTGGTCATCTCCCCCATGAATTGCTCCTTGTTTGGAAAACCTCCAAAAAAACTACTAACACCTCTAGAAAACTCCGCTAAGGTGTTGTTCATGTGTTCCAACTCAGGATCAGTGCTGGAAGATCTAGGATTCCACATCTACACAAGCAAAAATCCATTACTACCCTATGCAGATAAAACATATTACACGCTACGTCTATACCTGCATCTATACCCGCGTCTGTCAGCGCATCTATTCCTATGTCTAAACGTGCATCTACACTATCATCTAGACGTGCTGACAGACATGCAAAGTCGGACCATACTTTCCAAATTGTTATAAAAAATGCGCAAAAAACCTCCATAGATGACAATCTAAAGCATGTAAAGAGAGAGAGAGAGAGAGAGAGAGAGACAAATAGACAAAGAGAAAGCAAATAAGATTGAAAGAGAGAAGAAGAACTCGCCTTCTTTGCTTGTTTCGACGGGTGGCGGCTAGGTTGCAAGCTCCTTGTCCTCCTTCTCCCTTCCCTTGGTAGGTTGCTTGATTCTTCTTCTCTTCCTTGTTGTTTAGCTCTTGTTCTTTACTCTTTGGCTCTTCCTTCCTCCTTCCTCTTTTTACTCTTATTTCCTTCCCTCATTGTCTTCATGAAGTGATAGATAGACATGGTTAGTGATGTCAAGCTCGAACTGCAGAAAATGCGCAAAAAACGCAAGAAATCACTGGTTTGAAAAGAAAGCCACAAATTTTTTTATATTTTCATCGCGCATCTATAAGTGCGTGTAATTGTGTGTGTATATGCGCAGATAAGACATATTACACGTGTTGATAGACGCGCAATTACAATTAAACTGATTAAATGCTAGCTTTTGGTTGTTTTTGGATCAACATGACTTTTCTAGTCTTTCAATATCAAAATGTTTGTCTCCATGTTGTAAGTATCAAAATATTTAGGGAATATAACATATATACCAAATGAAATCATATATATCCTTATGATTCAAGTGTAATTATGTCATCATCTTCTACTAGTATGGGACATGCTGAGTCAACAAATAGTACATCCTCCAGTGAGGATGAGACATTGCGTCTTCACAATTGAGATGCTTGGCTACGACGTAAAATCAAATGTATGTGTGATCGTTGTCGAGGATGTTTTTTTCGAGTACGTCGAATCACAATGTCATACCTCAGTATATACGGAGAGTGGGACCAAGAAAAAGACCCAGTAATTTTTATTGCTTTATTTGCACAAATATTATTGGTCTATGTTGCGTCTTCACCGTTAAACAAAACCTCATTTTTTTAATTGAGCAAGAAGCGGTACCACATCTTCAAATGGTTCCTCCAGGGCATCGAGAGGCTATGAAGCGTCGACACGAGGAGGCAGAGTCCTCAAGAAGAGTAGAGACTGATGACGACGATAGCAGCCCTCTTCAAATGCCCCATCAAGTTTTGGAGGAAGAGATTTTGGACAACTGGTGCACGATTTATTTTCCCATGAGGTTTGGGGGGATGGCACCACTAGAGAGACAGATGACCCGCTACACATAGCGTCCATTGTATAAAGGTTGCACCTACTCCGTTCTACGTGCATCTCTCGAGAAACTGAACTTACAAACCATTTATGGATGGAGTAATGCTAGCTTGAATGCACTATTGAAGTATATATCATTTGATATTAATTCATAAATGCTTCTAGACAATATTCGCGATTTGTTAACTCTATTTGCACAATATATGCAGGTTATTGTCACAAATGCTTCCAAATAGAAATAAATTACCAACTAGAAGGGAGCAAGCAAGGCATTTGTTGACATCTCTTGGAGGTCTCGATTACGTTAAAATCCATGCATGTGTCAATGATTGCATCTTGTTTCGTGGGGATCATGCATCTGCACGACAGTGTCCTATTTGTGGTGAACCAAGATACAACCAGGAGATGAAATCAATGGATGCGCCTCGTAAGGTTTTGCGACGTTTTCCTATTATTCCACGTATTCAACTTATTTTTAAGTGTGAATCTATTGCGAGACTCATGTCATGGCATGCTAGTCACCATTCAAGTGATGGAAAGTGGAGAATTCCTTCAGACACACCAACTTGGCAAGACGTAGACAATTTGTGGCCTACTTTCAAAGAAGAGCCCAAAAATTTGAGATTTGGTCTAGGATTAGATGTAATAAATCCATTTGGCATCAAAAGCACCTCATATAGTGTATGGCCAGTGGTATTGGTGAACTATAATATCCCTCCGTCCATGGCAAAAAAAAAAGACATGTAATGTTGTCCCTTTTGATTCCTGGAAAACACAAAGTAAAAAACATGGACGTTTACTTAGATCCTTTGATTGAGGAGCTAGAAATGCTATGGAGAGGTATTGAGGTGCAAAATGTGAGTGCATCATTGTCCTCTAGAGATTTCACTTTAAAGGGCATGTTGTTGTGGACCATGCATGACTTTCTAGGCTATGGAGAGTGTTTAGGTAGTTGCAAACTCTATTTTATTCATTCTTACCCTTAATCAAATATATTTCATTATTAAGCCACTTGTTTTTACAGGTTTAACTACATCAAGAAATCATGCATGTCCAATTTGCGGTCCCTCTCTGGTTTCTTCTAGACTGACACGCTTGAAAAAGGTTATCTATGACAATCATCATCGTTTTCTTCCTATTGACTATCCCAAATATGCACCCCCCACTAATGGAAGAACTCCACAATCTCTGACCATTCAAGATTGGCAGAACACTTGGGGACACGCCAATGATCATCCTCCACTTAGCATGAGTCAGTAACTAGTTTACTTCTTTTGTTTGTCTTTAAAGTACACTCCATTATGAGAACAAGAAATAATATATTGTTTGTACCTTAGATTCTCTATATTTTTTCGTCTCCCATATTGGACTGAACTCAAGATCAATCACCTGTGGGACCCCATGCATGTATTCAAGAATGTTGCCTCTACATTATGGGATCACTTAATCGGGGCTCGTGATTCTGTCAATGTAATGGAGGATTTATGTAGCATTGGATATATGAGACGAGCTTGGCCACGCATCAGACCCAGAGGAAAGATCGAGTTACTGCGTGCACCTTGGATGTTGTCGAAGACCGAAGAAAAGATGGTGAAGCAACAAATATGTAGCTTTCGAACTCCCACAGGATATATGAGATGCCTCAAGGGAACCTTCATAAAGAAAAAGAAAAGAGGTGTGGAGAAACTATCCGATTTGAAGTCTCACGATTGGCACAAAATGATTCAGGTAAGGATTTTCATAGCCATAAATATATTAATTAGTGGAGTAACTATGTAGACTAATTAACAATGTATGAATATTTACATACAGTTCATCCTTCCTACTAGCATATCCCATTGTGTTTCGAAAGATGTGCATGATATCATTTACAAGATCGGTGAGCTCGCGAGGTATGTATACTTTATACTTATTTTTTAGTTTATATATTACGTATATCACGTAGTAAACCCGCTTAAATTTATGGACAAAACTAATCATCATTCTCAATTGCATGTTGGTAGATTTGTGAGTTTGAAGGAAATCGATCCAAATACGTTGCAAGAGGCTCGACTATTGTCCATTGAGGTTGTTTGTTTAGTGGAGGAAACTTTTACTCACTCCATTTTGACTACTCAAGTACACTTACTCATACATCTGATTGATGAGATCGCAATTTGTGGGGTAGTTCATACAAGGTGGATGTTTTTTCTAGAGCGCTTTATGAAAACCCTAAAAGATTTTGTAAGGCAAAATGCACGGCCCGAGGGAACCATGGCTGAGGGTTGGTTAGTGTAATCATCCCTTGTACAAATCTCTGAATATCTTACTAAAGTAGACCCCTCTTTACTACAAGTATGGAAAGATGATGAAGATTTGAGGATGACCTCTATAATACTTCAAGGAAAAGGAAGGAGCAAAGTGCTAATGAAAGAGGAACTTCGTAAGTTAAATGTATTTTGTGTGCTTAAGAGCGAAGTAATGAGCAAATGGGTGACACTATCTAAAGAAGCAAGGGCAAGAAGAGTAAGCGAAAGGCAAGCATTTCGTGCTAGACATGGATGTAATGTCCCATATCCAAAACATTTAAGTGCACTTCCATGTCATATTGATATAGATTGGCTACATGAAGAGATGGAGAAGAAGGAAAAAGAGGAGGCGATGGATATATCGCAAGAGGAGTGGAAATACGCACAAGGTTGCTTATCAAAGGTGAGACATACTTATAATTAAATTATCTTTAGTTATATATGATATAATAATTTCACATGTTTCATCTTTAACTAAATCATTAATATGATCTCAACAACGTACTACTAGTGCACATTGTTCAATGCTATTTGGTGTGAAGGCAAACATTTTCGAACTCAACGTATAGATGATAAGAGATACCAATGGCACCATGGAAGGTTATTCTGGCTTAATCCAAGATATTTTGAAGCTTGACTTTAAGCGATTTATATATATATGTACTAGATGTGAAGTGGTTTAAAGAAGTAGTAACAATGGGTGAGCATTGCACAATTAGACATCATCCAAGTGGTTTTGTAGTAGTGATTGACTCTACAAGATTTCACCAAGGCAAGAATGACACATTCGTACTACCTCAACAATGAGAGCAGGTATATTAGAAGCTATTTATTTTCATTTATATTACTTCTTGATACATTCTCAAAATACAATAAATATCTAAGTTGCTTACTTTTTATTTTTTAAATGCAAGTTGTGTATCACCCAATGGTAAACAATAACCGATGGTGGCACGTCATCCCCATATCTAATCGTTCAAAACCAATATATGGCAATGCTACCAATATAGAGATAGTTGAAAACAATCCAACAATCAATGATGATGCACATGATGATGCCATGATCGATGATATACATGATGCAGTGCAAGTTGATCCCCGCGAGGATGTTCAAGGAAGCGCAAAAGAGGATAACAATATGGTTGCAGATGATGATGAAGAAATTGAGCATAGCAATACATCTGACAGTGGGATAGAATTATTTGTTTCATTGCCTATTGGTAACATAGACCTAGAGATAGATAGTCTAGCAAGGGCCGATCTCATTGAAGATGAGATTGATAATTCATTGTAGCATATATAATTAGCTTTGAATGATTGGATGTATATTTGTAATACTCAGAAAGAAGTAAAGTTGGTAATGTATTCAAAAAAATACTAGTTGTTAAGATCTTTGGTCATATTTAGAGACTTTATGAGAAATGAAAAATATGTGCATTTATTTTCGCATCTATAAGCGCGTTTAAAAATGCGTGTATATAGACGCTGTCGTGATGTTATGTGGACATAGTGTGAAAATGTATGGAATGCATCATCATCCGATTTCTCTATTGATCTAGAGAGTCAATGTGATCTGAGCCATTAGTGTTAGTATGAGTTGCATGAATTATCCGAAAATACTAGATTTTTGGATAATTTTAGTCTATTTTTTATATTATTTATTGTAAAAATCCGAAAAAGTTAGAAAAAGCTTCTAGATTAGGATGGCATGCAAAAAGTTAGTTGCTTTTTCAACCAGTTAGGGGATTTTCACAAGAAGGACAGATTGACGAAATTGCACGCATCGCGATCGCTGTAAACAGGCTGAAAACTGCAGATTGAACTGAAAGAAGAAGAAGGAGTGATCTGGGAGATCCATGACCACGTGTCCTACGGTTTTACCCCGCTTTCGGAGCCAACAAAGCCATCACATTTGGGTTCCGGGCAGCAGAGAAAGAGCTGATTTTTCTGATCCACGTTTTTGGTCTACGAAGGAGCTCCAGGAGAACTAATGCCTGGAGATTGTTGCTGAGTAGAGCAAAGATTCCAGGTTCTTTCAATACATATTGTTTCAATTCATTGTGATTTGTTTTTGTCTTGTTTACCACTTGGGTATTCTCTATCTTCTCTTCCATCTCCTATCTCTACTTCCTTCTACTTTTGATCCCCGGTGGATTCGACCTTTCGACAAAAACCCCTCCGACATTGCTGAACCCGACGTGAAAGGTCGTCACAAAAGAAGGAAAGATAGGATGGGAGAACCTTCAAATACAATATCTAGTGATGTTTTGCAACAGTTGGTGCAAAATATGAATATGCTTATGCAGGTACAACAACAACAACAGGTGATGCAAGCTTCAGCTCAAACAGAAAGTGTTGTGATGAATGCTTTGCAAGCAATTGAGAGTGAGGTGAAGTTATTCAATGGCAGGAATGTATCTACATATGTATATACCTACGCTCAGAAGATGGAATTCTTTGGAGTGGCTCAATCTGCATGGAGCCAGTATTTTGTATGTGTTACTGTTCATGAACTGAAAGCACGGATTACTGAATTATACTTGCAGGATGCTGACTGGGTAGCCTTCAAGAAGACACTCAAGAAAGAATTTTACATTGAGGACACCAGTTTGATTATGCGCAAGACTTTTTAGGAGTCGATTATACAACCCATTAAGGGTCTTGTGGCTACTACTGAATTGTTAAGAGAATTTGAAAGTAGATTTGAGTAGTTGGATCTTGTAGAACAGCAAGCTCTTGCAAGTCAAAAAATTGAATTGTTTCTACAGGCAGCTGATCCTGAGCTTCAAGAGAAGCTTGATGATTTGCTGGAGGATCAGACTACAGAGATAGGTTTCAAAACAGAGTGGCAACATGTCAAGGAAGCTGTTACTGCACTTGTGAAGAAACATAGAAGAAGAGAAAGATTGCATGTCTCTAGCTTGCCCACTGTTACGGGTAAGACAGTTGAAGTATCCAGTAAGCCACCCGCTTCTGTGGCTAACCCTATGGCTGTACCTGCTATTGTTCCCTCTATTAGGGAAGATGTCTTAGATGAATTGGTCAAAGGGATGCGGGATCTTTAATTGAAGGTTGCAAAATTGGATGAAAAAGGACAAGAGGAAAGGGGACGGGCGGCAACCCCTAAGCCTAGAAAAAGATGTATGTGGTGTGACAGTTTGCAGTACGAGAGAAAGGATTGTGTTGCCTATCAGGAGGGAAAAAGTTAAAAAAGCTTCTAGATTAGGATGGCATGCAAAAAGCAAGTTGCTTTTTCAGCTAGTTAGGAGATTTTTCATAAAAAAGATAGATGGACAAAATTGCACGCGTCGTGATCGTTGTAAACAAGCTAAAAACTGCAGATTGAACTGAAAGAAGGAGTGATCTGGGAGATCCGTGATCAGGTGTCCTATCTTGGGGTTTTACCCCCCTTTCGAAGCCAATGGAGCCATCAAATTTGGGTTCCGGGTAGTAGAGAAAGAGGTGATTTTTTTGATCCACGTTTTTGGTCTACGAAGGAGCTCCAGGAGAACTAATGCCTAGAGATTGCTTTTGAGTAGTACGAAGATTCGAGGTTCTTTCAATACATATTGATTCAATTCATTGTGATTTGTTTTTGTCGTGTTTACCACTTGGGTATTCTCTATCTTCTCTTCCATCTCCTATCTCTACTTCCTTCTAGTTCTAATCCCCAGTGGATTTGACCTTTCGACAAAAACCCTCCGACAACGTATACCCTATGTTACAATCATGCACCTCAGCTATGACACCTAAAATGTTTTGGTTGCATTGCCTTTCCTATGCTTGTAGATATACCGCACAAATTCACCCCCAAAAGCAGAAGAACCATCTTCTGCAGCTATGGCAATCACTTTAATGGCATTAAAGCATACCAACTTCATGATATTCATGCACAAAAATTCATGTTCTCCCACTCAGCCTTCTTCTAGGAAATTTCTTCCTCAATGGTCTCAACTGCATGGCACCTCCACCAAGGACGCACAATTCACCTCTCCCTACCCTTTTACCTGCCCGAAGGAACCCCAATCCTAAGTCAAGCTCACCCTTAATCCTAACCTGTCACTATCCCCTAATTACCCATGATCCATTACCTCTACCAAATATCCCTCCATCAATGGACTCCTTCTCTCCCCAACCCTTTCTTCACCTCCAATAACTAGCAAAGCAAGCAGTGCTCCACCATTCCCCCCTATATCAAGGTGATACTATAGATCTGAGGAGAGCTGATTGTCAAATAGGATTGGACACTATGCTCAATGACATTGAAATAATATTGAAAGCCTAGTTGATCAATTAGAACAATAAAGGAACTTGTCAGATAACATATCCATTAGTAGTGATAAAAAATTGATATTCAGTAGTGTCCTTGGAAGATTGGTTTGCAGGATGTCAAAAATTAAAAGATTGGAATCCATACTTTGGGGTCTACAAAAATCGTTATGGAAATACCCACTTTTAGAGTCCCTCATGCTAAAGGGTTTACAAACTCATTTATTGTGTTGGACATCTAAAAATTTATCGTACTTGTTGGATTGGAGATCCAAGATAGACCAACTGAACAACCCTTATTGGCTACTGATAGGGTGTACTTACTAACATTATGTGAAGAGAACACTTTAGAACAATGATTTGAGCTCATGTTCTTGTAAATGTTTACAAGGAAATTCTCAATGTTGACTATCATGTGTCATGATAGCTCTTGTTGAAATGTCTTGGACATTGAGAGAATGTAATTGATAATTAATATCTTTATTACCTTGATTTAGTGGATAGAGGAGCCGACTATTTATTCACGCTTGCTTGCTTCTTGTCATGTAATTTAAGAGTTTGGATGGCTTAGTTGTAATAATGTGTGGCAAGTTGGTGATATTTGTACATTTGTAGATGAAAATGACATTGTTATCGAGCATTCAAGGAAATGTTTAAAAGGATAATACACTAGTCCTTTTGAGAAAAGAGTTCTTGTTTTTGGTTGTAAGATGCTACTTAGTGATTGGGTTTAGCATTCAAGCTTACCAAAGCGTCCTATCAAGCTTCAGACTTTGTGTTGTCATCATTACAAGAACATGTTTACTTAGAGAGAGAAATGAATATTGCTTCTAAAGTGATGTTGTTTGAGTCTAGTCTAAGAGAGAGTTCAAGATTTTATTTTCATACTCCATAAAATAAGATAAAAAAGAGTGTCATTGCATTTTGCTAAGGTGAAGAGTGTTTGCTTGTGGTCTTGATGTATAGAAGACTTGTTGTTTTGATAGAGCCTAGGAGGAGAGGTGCTAGGATATGAGGACGAGAGGTACTTATTCATATTTCTACCTTTGATATAAGAGCCTTGATATAGAAAAGAGTTGAGAAGGACCATGAGTTGAGCTTAGGTTTGATGTCCCTTGTGCTTAATACCGATTGTTGTCACCATATTTGAACTCTATCCCTAAGCAAGCATATAGAGGTTCGATAGTTTGATAAAAGGCTATTGTTTAATGCTACGAGTAGTTATTCTCATTGGGGTCCTCTAATATTATAGTAGGTTTATCTTTTCATGATTTTTTAATCCAACCTCAAGTTAGTTGAGACAAGGAGTAGGTTGTTTAACCCTATCGATGCTCCTAAGTATTTCAACCATGGACATCAAAGATAGTTTTCTCTATCAGTTGAGCATGTGTCAACATATATACAGAACCCATTTGTGGAGCCATAATGCTAAAAAATTGGTTCCAAATTCTTCAAAAACGGGCTCTTCCAAGTAGTAGACACTATAATGTCCATTACAAACCTTATACTAAAAAACTTAGTGTTTTGAAAGGATGATCCAAATAAGGCATGCTACATCTTCAAAGAAAACTCATTTTTTTTTGTAACCCTTTAAAATTTAAACTAATCTAAAATAGAGATCTATTTATATGTAGTTTGTAATGAAACAAAGCCCTTATTTCACTCATTCTTTACCCAGATTAACAAGATAGAAACACTCTTCTAAAATTCTAGTTGGCCTCTATGAAGCTTTCTCAAGTGGAAAATCTTACCACTTGATCAATTATTCCTAAATGGAGTGAGATCTTCACTTATTTTCTCACTGCCCCATCATACCCTCACATATAAACTTGATTAGCCTATGCAGTTGAGGAGTTGGATGATGTGATTCATGATGGACTTGAGCAAGGAGAGGATGAAGATGAAGATGTGGACATTGAAGATGCTTTTGCAGAAGATGATGAGATTGCATTGACCATCGAGGTTGGGGGTGATGAGGATGGGTAGTTGTGGTCCATCCAAAGGATGTGCATGTTTGGAGGGGGCGGATGTTGTGACGTTGTGCATCTACCACTGCAAATCTAAGGGCATAATTTCAATGCATTCATATTTTTGTTTGTGGGAGCATCGCTTGATTGTTTGCATAAGCATGGATTCTAATTTGCAAACTGCATGAGTGATTGGGCACGAATTTCTTCTTCAAAACATATTCTCGATAGGACACATTGCATGGAAAAATGGGTAACTCTTTTGAAGGCTCAAGGACCCAAGGAAAAGACCATCTTGGTTTTGGACTTTGTTTTTGTGTCAATGCTTTGGAGAGGCTGAACTCTTGGTACTCAAAGAGCTTTTAAGATACTTTGTCTGGCTTCACCAATAGGGAAATACTTTCTAGAAGAAAACAAACAACAAGCTTTGAAGATGGAAGTCTTGCATTTGAGGCAATTGATTTACTCCTTGAAATGGAGGATTTACCAAAGAATAAGCAAGCAGAGTTCTTGTCAACTCTTCTAGTGCCACTATGTAGCCAAGTGGATTCACTATTACTCAATCCTTCCATTTTCATTGTGGGAAACTGATTTTGGTGCTTATATAACATATGGTGAAGAGATCGTGGGCCATAAATTGTTTAAAATAACCATCAAGAAAATGGTGTGCTTGGAATTGTTGCTTTTGTAAAACATCAAAAGAGGCTGTTTTCAGAACTTTTGAAGTCGAAAATATTGAGTTGTCTATCAGATTGGAACAATAGATGCATTAAGAGCTTTATTTGCCTCTCAAATTGTGTGACATGATGCGGTCGTTATTAATGTGAACATGGGATGCCCAAAATCCTTTTTCATTAAGTAAAGGCACGGGCGCAGCACTTTAATCCTGATCAAAGACCATACAAAGATGCAACTAGGAACTTGTAAAAAGGAGGAAAATCTCAGCACTGTAAGGGCTGATGACATCCAGAGACATTAATAAGACGCGCATATAACTCAAGGGAAGCCGTTGCAACCAAAGTACACTGCCTAACGATGGCTCCAAAGAAGTCGCAAGGCACACCTGCAGGAGGTTCCTCCCCGAGCCCACAAGTCCAGGTTTTTTTTCGAGTTTATTCTCACATAAAGAAATGTTTTAGGCACGCTTAATTCCATAAGGGAGAATGCATTTTTCGCTTATTTTTAATGCATGTGGCAGCGATAAAAATACAATTGATAAATTATCTCTTTAAACATTAGACAAGGTTGATGCATGTCATGAAATTGGAACGGTTGCATTTCCAGAGTTGTCCGCCTTAGAAGACTAGCTGCATGTCGCTATTTTGGTGCATTTTCAAAGTAATGAGTCTAAACATATATTACTTAGGGCAAGGAAATGAAATTGATAAGTGCATTTTTTTTTACTAGACATGGTAGGAATAAGCGTGTGTCGCATTTTAGGCAACATCTTCCTTGTAATGATTCATGAGGAAAAGTTAACACCCATAAGATGTTATCCGAAAAGAAATAGAAGAGCACGAAAATGATCTTATGGACTTGCAAGTGGCATGTAAAATGGAATAAGTTAACACTAGCTTTAGTTTTGTATGAACTTCATTAACTTCATTGTAGCTAGGAGAAAGTTGCGTGTTGCATAGTCGTCATGCAAAAATTTCATTCATCAGGAGCCGTATTCAGGAAAGGTTGCATGGTTTATCAAAGCATGAGATTCTAAAGTGTAGATAACAAGGTTGTAGGCATGATTATTTGATGTAAGTCCTAGTAGGTCCTAGGAAAGTTAGTATTCAGATTATCATGCATTTTTACTTTACCAAGGAAAGATAGAGTTATTGTGAACCATGTGATGCGTAGAAGCAATGAATCGCATGTTTACATGTATTGTGGTAGTTGCAACTATTTTTCTCCTTTAGATCTAGTTTATTATCTCTAGGAAAGGTTCATCCTTGTCACAAGACAAGTACATTGAATTGTCTAAATCACCTAACCCACAAGGGATTCATATAGGCATGATTCAGTCGATATGATAAATATCCCAAGTGCTAACTAGGGTTTAGCGCATTAAGGATTCGACCTAGTTTTGCACTTGTTCCCAAGTCAAAACCCTCAAACCCAAAGATCATACCCACATTCACGAAATGTTGAGTCAATTGGACGGGCTTGCAAGAAACGATCTAGGGTTTCTACCCTAAGGATCACTCGTTCAAATGATGAAACTCGAATTGAGTTGGAACCCCTAGGACCAAACGTTGTCGGTCTAGTGTAATTAGGAATGGGTTGGGTAAAAAGACACCCTAAACCCTGCTTCTCGTCTGAAGATAATTCTGATACCAGAAAACGCCGTTCAATGGGTGAAATGATCCCATGGAATAGATGCGACACTTGTGCAATAAGTTGCAACGTTGCATAGACTTGTTGTTTGTTCACAAGAGAGTTTTGCCATTTCTTGAAATAAGGTTGGTAAGTTCTTGCACAAGTTTAACTTGCAAGAGAATGAGTAGTCATCCTGTTACATCACCTGTCTTGGGAAAAATTGCCAAGTAAAGGGAAGTTAGGTATTTGCTTGGAAGCAAATGATCAATCAATAAATTAAAGCGACATGGTCGCCAGGATTTACTGTTAATAAAACCTAAGGTATTGGTTAAGTTGGGTTAACAGGGTATGGCCCTAACCCAAGGGCAAAAGGGTGAACAAATAAACCCTTGGGGATCTTGCCAAGTCGCAATTAATCCCGGATCGAACGCTGGATGCGTTCAGAGAGAAGGATTCACTCCTTGACAGTTGGCCAAATAAACGACCACTGGAATTGATTGTGCTTGTAACAGTTTAGAAAGCACTGTTTGCATTGTTTGCTCAAAGAACTAAAGGATGAAATGATATCTAATGCTTCAGGTTGAAGGCCTGAAGGGAGAGGCAGCTTCAGTTACCCCCGACTGCCTGCCTGACCCTAACCAAGGGGGTTGTTGACCGCGCCGGGAACGTGGACCGAACCCGCCGCGAGAGGTCTTTCCGTTGAGCTCTACTTGGAGCAGGAGGACGCTTGGGTGGCAGGGGGGGCTCTGGCTGTAAATCCCTCGCCTTCCGAGTCCTGCACAAGAGGCTAACGTGACTCGGGATTGGATCTCGAGGCCCGCATACTAGTCTACGGGCAGAAGCTTGGAATAGAGATCCTTAGCGGATTACTGGATAGCCTTCGAGCAGATTACGGAGAAGCCTACGGGCGGAACTCCTTGTATTTCAAAGATAAAATGATGAAATGATAATAATGAATTTGGCTGATATTGTTTTTCTATGTCATGTGATAAGATTACGTGAAGGAACCAGTGCTTAACAGGAGTAATTAAAGAAGCTGATTGCTATATGTCAAATTAATGTGTTAGATAATTACATAACTAAAACAAACTGAGGAAAGTGCGGAGGATGGGCCATGGGTCCGTCCTACGGTTGGGTGGTCCCGGTTAGCTAGGAACTTTTCTCAAAAATCTCGAAGAACAGCGGGATGATCATCATTATCAAAACGAATAATGAGAGCGATGACCTAGAGTTACGTCTTACCCGATTTACGGAATAGGGACTATGCCTTATGGCAGAGAGGTTGAGTTTTGCATCCCTCTCGTTTCCCATTCTCCTTGAACCAAGTGCCGCGTGAATCCGCTTCGGACCTGGCGATTCTGCGTAAAGTAGTTCGCTCGGGTCTGACGTTAGTTGCTGCTAGCTAATGACCAAACAGGAAAACCCAAATTCAGGTCGATCCTAAGTGGGAACGGCCATGATACTTCCGCTACGAGGCAGACGCGGGAAGACCTAGATCGCAAGTCCCGTAACATTCCATGGGAATGTCGGGCGGAGCTTTCTAGACATCCTTTCCGATGGACTGCTAAGACGTGTCCTGGATGATTCTAGTGGACACGTTACAGTTGGTATCAGAGCCGACCAACAACGGAATTGTTTTTATGAGATCTCAATAAAATGAAGTAAAAAAATTGTTGTTGTCCAAACATTTCCTCATCTTCAATACTGTCTTGCAGAACTATGAAGCGTGGAACAAGTTTTTGGTGTTCCGGGTCATGTTTATGACTGCAATGCATTCTCCGCATTATAGACAAAGAGTTGGGATGATAAACATCCTGGAGCTTATTTATAATCCATCGCCTTTATATATAGAACAAAGATGGACTGGGTCTTCAGGAATCTACTACATAGCTGCCCACCGGTTCGCTTATCTACAGACCAACCTGAAGAGGATCAAGTGGTTGGAAAACTTGAAAGTCGTGAAGCTGTTCATTTTTGTGGAAGCTCACGTAAATTCGACTTTGCATATTCAAGGTCAGAGGGTTGAATTGAACTCATATGTATATGAGGAAGTAACCTGTGTAATCCCAGCCGACAGGATTAAGGTGTTGGGCCGCCATGAGAAGTATGGATTCCAGTGAAAAGGATATCCTGAACTTCCAATGAATTATCGATTCCTAAAGATCCATGACCCAAAACCCTACTATTACACAGTTCTTGTAGACAAATGCAATACAACGTTGTTCTCCCCAAACTGAATGAAATGATTAGATTATCATCACACGAGATGTTATATAAGGCTACGCCCATGTAAATATAAATAAGGACTTCATTTATCAATATCCGACTGTGCATCAGAGTTGTTAAAAAAGTTAAGTAGCTTCATGATTTACGAGATAGCTGATCTAAAGATAAGCTAACGTCAATTATCATGTAATAACGTTAAGAAAACTTTTATCCAGGCACAACCCCAGGTACAGGTTCCAAATTCGCCCCCTACATCAAGTACTGCTGTGATCCAGGAGAAGAAGTTCCTCCTCAAGCAGATAAAGCCACCCGAGTTTGACGGGAGAGGCAGATTCGTCCAGTCTGATGCTGAAATTTGGATTGAATCTATGGAGGATTACTTTGAAGCAGCTGGTACTGCGCCTACCAATCAGGCCATGCTCGCCAAATTAAAACTCACCGGCGAAGCTAGACTATGGTGGAAACAATGGTGCAGGGATCAAGGGACTTCAGAGGGGTCCGTCACCTAGGAGAAGTTAAAGAAAGCCGTGCAGGGGAGATATTTGCCACCTGCATATCGTACACAAAAAATGAATGAATTCTACGAGCTAAAACAGCTAGGACTCACCCTTGACGCATACTACTCTAAATTTGTCTCACTCTTAAAGTATGCGCCACAGATGGACATGACGCAGCAGGTGTCCAAATTTTGCGCAGGCTTAAATCCACCCGTAAATACCCGTCTCGAATCTATGCGTCCGTCAGATCTTCAGGATGCACTCATTCGAGCGGCACCTATAATTCAGGAAGTGCAAGCTAGACCAAGGGGTAACAAAATTTGGTCCTATAGCGACCCGAACAGAGGAACATTCAGACCGCAAGTGAAGAGAGTCCAAGGTCACAATCAGGGACAAAGGAAGAAAGCAAGGACAAATAACGTCAACAACTTTGTTCCTACTCAAAGTAATGGCCGAAACCTCCGATGTTTCCACTGCAACGAACTCGGTCACTTCAAAAGGCAATGTCCCAAGCTCAGCGAGGGACATCGTCAAGGTGTAGGCCGCGGTCAAGGAGCCGCCACCCGTGGAAGAGGAAGAACTGCCTGCATTACCAATAGGCAAAGATGCGAAGCAGAAGAAGAGGAAGATCCGACTATGGAGGCAGAATTTGAAAGAGCGACAGTCCATGCCGCTTTACACAAGAAGGGGCCGAATCGTCAGTTCTCGGTGATTCAAACACCGTCGGGCTATCAAGGTAAAGGTTTCAAAACCTTGATTGATTGTGGCAGTACACATTCCTTTATCTCACCAGCATGTGCAAAAAGATTAGGAATAGCCACAGTAGAAGCACCTACCTTACTTGTGGAATTGGCAAACGGTCGTGAGGTAACTTGTACCAGGCAAACTGCTAAGGAAGAATTCTTTCTGGGAGGAAAGAAAACCTCAGTCAAATTCAGAGTCATGAATTTAGGTATCCATGAGTGTCTACTCGGGATGGATTGGCTTAAGCCTAATGACGCCCACATCCACTGTGGAAAGGGTCAAGTTTCCTTTCGAAACTCTGAAAGGGAGTTTGTTACAACTCAAGGTGAGGCAGGAGTGCCAAGAATCCAGTTAGCCAAAGTATCGCGGATCATAAAAGGAGTTAGAAAAGGATTACCTGTTTACCTGATCAAACTCAACAAGTTAGATAAAAAGCAAGAGTCTCATGAAGGACCCTCTTGGCTAAAGGAATATGCTGACGTATTCCCTGAGGAATTGACTGAACTTCTGCCTCCAAGAGAAGTTGATCATGAAATAAGGCTAGTGCCTGGAGCTGCGC
Source organism: Lygodium microphyllum (assembly GCF_053477565.2). Lineage (NCBI taxonomy): Eukaryota > Viridiplantae > Streptophyta > Polypodiopsida > Schizaeales > Lygodiaceae > Lygodium > Lygodium microphyllum. The sequence continues at coordinate 177,859,610 of NC_141136.1, read as the reverse complement.
CAATTGCAAAGAGACCTTATAGAATGTCCATACCGGAAGCTATTGAGTTGAAGGAACAACTCAAGCAACTGTTAGATCAGGGTTACATCCGGCCTAGCAACTCACCATGGGGAGCTCCAGTACTATTCCAAAAAAAGAAAGATGGGACACTTCGACTATGTATTGATTACCGTGGTTTGAATCAATCAACAGTCAAGAACAAGTATCCTATTCCTAGAATAGATGAACTTCTGGATCGCCTTCAAGGTGCAAAGATCTTCTCCAAAATTGATCTCAGATCAGGTTACTATCAAATAAGAATCAAGGAAGAAGATATTCCAAAAATGGCCTTCAATACAAGATATGGGCACTTTGAGTTCTTGGTTATGTCATTCGGGCTTACAAATGCACCTGCCACCTTCAATAGATTAATGCACGATATTTTTAGACCATATCTTGATGATTTCGTGCTTGTCTTCTTCGATGACACTTTAGTCTATTCTAAACAGGAAGAAGATCATGAACCTCAACTACGGATTGTTCTTGAGACAATGAGGTCTCATAAGCTGTATGCAAAAATGAAGAAGTGTGCATTCTTCAAGCGTTGTCGAAGAGTTCGTGCAAGAGCTGCAGAACACGGGGTTCAAGGTACAGCAAGAAATAAGGCTAACAAGAAGAACTCAAATATTGGATGTCAAAGATCACTATATTGCTTATCAAATGAGTTACAAGAAATTCATGTTTAGGATAATCCGAAGTATCACATAAACTGTTTACATTCAGGTTTTTGAAGACAGTTATGTCTTTAGCATATAGGCTTGCATTCAGAATTCAGCAAGTCTGTGTGGAGGAAGGATTCAGTTGTCTTTGTAATGTCAAAACTTAGAATCATCAGAACAAACAGCTATGTGTTTGTCATCTTTCTCATCCTGTTTTATCATTGGCATAAGACCAATTTTTCTTGTTCGAAGGAAACATCCACTGATGAATACACCATTCAATCAACCTTGATGTTTGTTATCTACAGCTACAGTAGCCCTCCAGGCATACAAAGAATAGAAAATGTAGCCTTCGCATCATAGCCAGTGCCATCTTCAGTCTCTATTAAACCTGGCTGTCTGAGCTGCATATACAGAACCACCACACAGCAACTCACAAAAGCAAAATACTTCAGCCTCTTCTACCTCCAATGGAATAATCATACACGCCAAACACTGGATTCTACTCTTGGGCAGTCCATATCAAGATCAAGTAGTAGTACCATCTCTGAAAGCTCTTTTGTTACAATACACACTCACAACTACCTCCTTTCTGTAGACACTGAAATCTGCTCTTGTAACAAGGCTACAAATCTACTTTAATTGTAGGCACACATTCACTCATCTGTCTGCTCCTGCATGTCAGAAGTCCAAAGCATGAGGTTGTCCCGTAGAAGCCGCATGATTAGCGTGTTGTCTTTATACGACTCCTCACCAAGGGTGTCAAGCTCTGATATTGCTTCATCAAAGGCCTTACACTCAGCACCCGAGCTCTGGTCGTGGACTTCCCAGAGTCGACATGCCCTATAACGACAATGTTGATGTGTGTCTTCTCCTTTCCCAAGGCTGAGAAGTCCCAGTAATCATGTTATTGATGAAGTCACGGTGACCAGGGCATCGATAACAGTACAATAGTACTTGGTAGTTTCGAACTTCTAGAGAGCAATATCGATGGTAATTCCACGCTCACGTTCGGCCTTCAGCTTGGCCCTGAACTCCTTGATGAGAGCGACATGCTCTTCGTTGCCCTTGCTCTCTTCCTTTTGCTCGATCAAGGAAACAATGTGCCCAGAGGCCCCTTATCATTGGTGATTGTGATCTTATTCTTCTGCCCCGTCGTCTTATCCTCAGCGGAGACATTCAGAATGCCGTTGGCATCGATATCGTAGCAGACAGTGATTTGAGGCACACCAGGAGGAGCAAGGGGGGGATACCCGAAAGCTCAATTTTCCCCAGCAAGTTGTTGTCCCTGTTCCTTGTCCTCTCACCCTCATACACTTGGATGAGCACACTCGGCTGGTTGTCTGAGTAGGTGGAGAATACCTGCTCCTTCTTCGTCGGGATAGTTGTGTTGCGTGGGATCAGGACAGTCATGACCCCACCAGCTGTTTCCAGACCAAGAGAGAGTGGCGTCTCCTCCAACAGTAGCAGATCCTGCACCTTCTCATTACCCTCACCGCTCAAAATGGCAGCCTGCACCACAGCACCATAGGCCACGGCCTCATCCTTGTCTTCCTGCCTCCACCAAATTTCCCCCCAATTTCAAAAATAGCTCTCCATTTCAAAAATAGCCCTCCGTGCATCTTTGCTTTTTCCAACATTCCCCAAATTAGTCTCTTTTCCCCTTCCTTTTCTCCTCTATTTTTTAGTTTTTCTTTTCTTGTTCACATGTCAAAATTAGACAAGCGACCTTCCTCATTCCAGCACTTTTATAAAAGTCTGACATGAGCATAATTTTTGTCAAAGCCTCGCTGTGCTAGTTATATGTCACCATGCCTTTTGCATTAATTCAACATTAACATCCAAGCAACCAAGATTATTTGCAAGAGGCATATCTTGCAGCAACTCTGCTTCCTCCTTTAAATATCCTTCTTGTAGCATATCTCCAAAACACTTGCACCAAGGCTGTCATTGCACATAGAGCTAGATCAAATAGCAGCAGGACAAAGATCCTTTGGCATCAGTTTTTCATATTTTTCTAATACACGCACTTCATGCATCCAAACAAAATCGTGCGCATGCACTAAGGGAATATATACATTGGATGCGGATTATTAAAATGCATCACACAAACAATGAATCATACGCAGAAATTAACACAAATGCACAACAAAAGAAATGGAGGTGTATACGACTCGGATGCGCAGCAACATGACATCCACCCCCTCTAAACTTGCGCATCCTCCGGATGTGCCAACTATCCAGGATCATTCAAGTCCACAAACAGGTCAAGTCCATCTTCTGATTCTAGTGGACCTGTTTCTCCATCAGCTTCATCATCTATGTTTTCTATCTCTTTTGCTTGTCTTTCATCTACCTGCTCTTCTTCTGTCAATGCTTCAAGTGCATATTCTTCATCCTCTCTTCTCTTGAAAATCTTGACTCGTTTTCCAGCAATAGGCACCCTCAATAATGTTCCATCTAATTCAGCCAGCTCATAGGTACCATTGTCAAAAACCTGCTTCACTTCATATGGTCCAAACCATCTTTGAACCATTTTTCTCATACTACTATGCTGATTTTCTAGACTACTGTCGTAGACTAAAACCCAATCTCCTTCTTTTATGGCTCTAGGCCTCAAGCGATGCCTTAAATCAAACCTGTCCTTATTTCTGAGACGGGCTACCTTCAAACGGTCAACGGCTAGCTGCACATCTTCTGTCCTTCTCTCTAGTTGACGAATCCGAAGGGCTAACAGCTCTTCCCTTGATAAATTCTCATGCCACGGAAGAACACTCCAAGTGAGAGCACAAATTTCAGTAGGCATGACAGGTTTTTGCCCATACATAAACTCCGCTGGCATGTATCCAGTAGTCACACTATGTGTAAAGCGATCAGCCCACAATGCAAAAGGTAGTAATCTCGGCCAATCTCCAATCCGTCCTCTACAAGCTTTTGCCAATGCTTTAACTATTGGCGGATGTCCTCTTTCACTTTTGCCATTTCCCTCTGGATTATAGGCAGTAGTAAGAGCCAATTTAATCCCAAGCCGTGAGAAGAATTCTCTAGCTTCATCAGCATCTAGCTCTCCACGATCAGCTGTAATCTTACCTATACATCCGTACCTGCAAAATATTTCTTCCAACAAGAATTTACATACTATAGTGGTGGTCTTTGTCTGCAACGGTCTACCTTCAACATAGTTTGTAAGATCCTCCCTAGCCAAGACAAGATATCTCATCTGCCAAAGTCCCACTGGCAAAGTAACCAAGTCTACCACCCACTTGTAATGCATACATAGTGGATAAGTCGGATGCAGCTCATCACGATGTCGCACTAAAGAGTAAAGCTGGCAGTCCCTGCAAGTCTCCACAAAATGAGAAACATCTTTATACATCCCTTTCCACCAGTATCTTTCTTTGATTTTCTCATAGGTAGCCCACACACTTCTATGTCCAGCCCATGAGCTCTCATGAAACTCTCGCATAATCTGTATCTGCATCGCTACATCACAAACTACTCTCAAGGGCAAGCCTCCTCTCTTCTTTGGATGCTTCCAAAGAAAACCATCTTTCAAGAAATACCCATAAGCCTTCCTTCTGATTTTCTTGAATTCATCATCTGTCCAATCAGCTCTTCGAGTCAATGAACTTAGATACTGTCCAATTTGCAGCCACTCATCAACATAAAGTTCTTCAATAAAAGCTTCAACAGTAGATACATGACAATCATGAGTAAGGACAGAAGCAGCAAACTCTGTCTCATCATCTTCTGCAAGCATTGACTCCTCATCCTCATATCTCGCTCTAGAAAGCATGTCAGCAACTGGGTTATCTTTCCCTGCTATGTATCGAAATTCTGGATTCAATGATTTAATATAGGCAATCCATCGAAGCATCGCTATATCTGGAGTCGAGCAACTAGTAATCATGCCAAGCAAAGGCAAACAATCTGTTTCCACAACAACTGAAGCTCCAATAAAATATCCTTTGTCACACTTCAGTGCAGTGACTACTCCCCACAACTCTCTTTTGATCTGCGGATATCTCCTTTGTCGCTCATTAAGAACTTTAGCTCCAAAGCGGATTGCATACCTATTTCCATCAGCATCATCCTGTCCCACAGCCCAACCTATGCCAATAGGGCTAGTATCAACTGTCAACATGATAGGCCGTCCACACTGATAATCCGCCTTGCGTAGAGTAGGAGCTGATTGCAACAGCTTTTTGAGCTTACGCATGGCTTTTGAATGCTTCTCATCCCAATGAAATTTCTGCCCCTTTCGAAGCAGCTGATAGAGAACATCTACAATATGAGCAAAATGAGGAATCCAAATCATGTAAAATACACAAGTTCCCACAAATCTCCGCACCTCTGAAGTAGTTGAGCAATACTCTGCAATCCTGTTTATGGCATCCACCTTTGCAGGAGAAGGCTTTCTGCCATAATATCCAACCATATGCCCAACTATGATGACTTCATTAACAGCAAAGACAGATTTCAGCCCTGAAAGTGTCAAATTTACCTCCTCTAATCGTGTCAATATTTATTCACAAGCATTCAAGTGATCAGCCACAAACTGTCTACATCCACGCAAATCAAGACTTTCATTCTTTTCTTCTTCTGCACAACCCTTAATAGGCACATCATCTAGAAAAAGCATGATATACTGCGGAATATAGTCTCGAAGAACTCTATGCATAGCATTCATCATATGAGCAACTGAGTTTGTAGCACCTTGAGGCAAGGTACACATCCTCACAAGACCAATAGGTGTCCGCATAGTAGTAATATCCCTGCTTTCCAAGGCAAGCTGAAACTGATCATAACCTGAATACAAGTCACCTAGTGAATAGATGGCTCGTCCTGCAAAAGCCTCAGCAAATTCATCCACAACTAGACCTGTTCCCACATTCCTGATTGTCACTTTGTTCACGGGCTGCATATCCTGAATAAATCTCAAAGTACCATTCTTCTTTGGTACAGTAAACCACCTGTTAGAATAGGGTGCAGAAGATGGTTCCAAAATCCCCATTTTAATCTTCTCATTCAGCAACTCTATCAGCTTTGGCAAGTGTGCTTTAGGCACAGGTATAGGGCGTATATTCCATGGTACATGAGGAACAGTGAAGATGATCATAGGTGCAACCAATTCGGGACTAATGCAGCCAATTTCATGTGGAAAGAAAGCAAATGCCTTACCATGACGTCCAAGCATCTCTCTAAAACATTCTTTTTCCACTGGAAGCAAAAAATCATCATTTCCAATCTTCAATTCTGCAAGAGTTTCAGCTGTAAACTTATGTCCAATATTTGTAGGATCCCTCAACATAGGCTGCTTCATAGCTTTTTCAATCTGTTCATCACTATCAAAAGGAAGCGGGCCTGCAACCGGCTTAACCTTCTTATCAACTGTTTTATATTTTGTGTCAACCTTGGCATCATTCAAGCACTCTTTTCTTTGCTGCAATTTCTGCAAATTTTCAGCATCTTTCAACTCTGTTGGCTGAAAAATTTCAGCCTTTAGCTCTATGGACTGCATGGGTGCAGCCTGAAACTCTGTATGCAGAAATTTTTCTGCATTCAACTCTGTTGGCTGAATGAATTCAGCCCTCGGCTCAATGGACTGCATAGACGCATCCTGAAACTCTGTATGCAGAAATTTTTTTGCATTCAACTCTGTTGGCTGAAAAATTTCAGCCTTTAGCTCTATGGACTGCATGAGTGCAGCCTGAAACTCTGTATGCAGAAATTTTTCTGCATTCAACTCTGTTGGCTGAATGGATTCAGCCCTCTGCAATTCTGTTAGCTGATCAAGATCAGCCATAAATTCAGTTTGCTGAGTTTTCTCAGCCTCTAACTCTGTTTGCAGCATAAAACCAGAAATTTCCTGAAACATATCCAAGGTTTGCACAGGTATGATCTTTGAACCCTTGTATACATCAGTTTTCAGCATTGCTCTCATCTCAAACAATGTATCTGCATAAGACATCCCTTCATACAATCCATCCACATGCTCTTCTGCTTGCAAGATACCTGCATTCTTCAACTCTTTCTCCTTACGACCAATGTACTGCCTGGCAGCTCTAGGCAAATCTAAAATTTTCTAATAACTTACTGAACTATCTGAAGTAAACCCAACAAAGTTATTGGAGAAAGACTGGCTGCCAGGAGGCGAGATCTCCTCTTTTCTCCGCTCCGTACCACTGGCGTCTCGCAAGACAGCGGTACCTAATGAAAATCCAACTCCTTCGCAGGTAGTGGTACCTCATGCAAGGAGTCCCTGTTTCTCGGATGATTTACCCCAACAGTCATAAATTGAACAGCTCGCATACCATCTTTACTGCGTATCCGCGCATAAGCTGATCCGTCATCCATCACTTTTGTTTCCATTCTTGCTTCTGTAATGAAAGGCTGTCCAAGAATAATCGGATAAGAACATGAATCCTGAACAAAGCAATGATAATCCTCTTCAACATTACCAATAGAAATTCTGATACTCGGACAAGCAGCATACATATCATCAGAAGTATTATTGGCGGCTCTCATGTGCCAGCCATACTCTGCATCCATAGGCCACTTGCCACTCTCATAAACACCTCGAGCAATAAGATTAATCTCAGAACCATGATCAACTAAAGCAATCAAGGGAATTTGTTTCTCTCCAATCCTTACCACTGTCTCAGTGGTTGCTCTAGCCCAATGACTTCGTGAAAAATGGCTGCGAGGAATAAGAATAGGGGTCTCATCATCTTCATACTGCATAGGCTGCACTATTTTCTCCAATTGCGGATTAACAGAAGCATTCTCAACCATCACTGCATCATCATGCTCTTCCCCAAGAGCTCCATGCCACAATCCCTGTAAAGCAGGTCCTTCCATCGCATGTCGTTTCCTCCGCAAAAGATCCTGCATCTGATCCTGTATTTCTCTTCTAGCAATCCCAAGAGCCTCTCCAACAGTAAAAGTGACTTCACTATTCAAAATTCTTTCATGAAAAATCTTACTCATATCCGTTTGCATATCAAGGTCTGACAAGAGCTTAAATCCTGGCTCTTTTCTTGGTTGCCTCTTTTCTTTCTGCTTGTCTCCCATTGGTTGATCAGAATCTGTTTGAACTGGAGAATTTGACATAGGTGGAGCTGTAACAGGTGGTGAAACAAAGTCACCCCCTCTAGTCTTTTTGGAGGAGCTAGGACCCTCCTCATCTCTTCTTCTCTTTTCCTCGACCATGGCATCTAAACCCTGCGTTTTAGCCATATAAGCAAAAATAGAATACCTGTCAACAGGAGAATCCCATCCTGTTTCTCCTCGGATGCTAGAGCCCACACAAGTCATAGTAGAAGTTTGAACTTTCCCTCTTCTCGCTATCTCCAAGGCAGAAGACCATAAAACAGAGTCTCCATCAGATTTCTGCTCTAGCTGGACTCCAAAAGCTGAAGCATCTCCTCTAACACTCACATAAGCTGATCGCGCAGCCATATCATCAACAAGCTTCTTCATACCTCCCTTACCAAAGTTCGTGTCAAGAGGAGCGCCAGTCTCTGTCAGCCATATCTTCCCATCTTGTCCCCAGAACACTACATTCTTCTTACATGCTTCCTGAAAAGCATCACAATCTCTGCAGTGTTGGTGCTCTGTACTATCACACCAAATACATCGTCGCCCTTTTCTTTGACCAGCTGGAAAAGCAGTCACTGGAGCAGGTGCTACAGCAGGTACTGACATAAGTTGCTCCTTTAACTTACCAACTTCAGCTTTGACTGCTTCAATCGTCAAATCCGCCAAGCCTTTAATAACATCATCTACAGATAAGGGCACTGGAGCAGCAGGAACTGGTGGATTCACAGCAGGAAGAGTAGGCTTAGACAAAGAAGTAGCAGGGGTAGAAGAAGAAGTCTCCAAGGATTTTTCAGGAACTGATCCTGTGTTTCGATGCAATCTGACTCTCCTGCGCTGCTTCTTGACAAGAGCATTCACAGCATCAATGACATGTCTCCACTCAGTCTTTAAACCTGAATCAGTAGCTTGATCTTCCAAAAGATCATCCAACTTTTCCTGTAAATCAGCATCTGCAGCTTGCAAAAATAACTCCACTTTCTGCATCTCCAAAGCTTGCTGTTCAGTCCCATCCAACTGATCATAACGGCTTTCAAACTCTCGCAGAAGAGCGGTAACAGAAAGTCCCTTATTAGGCATAGAAACCCATGCTAAAAAATTCCTGCGATTCATAAGACCTGTATCCTCCAGGAAATATTCATCTTTTAATGCCTTTTTAAATTCAGCCCAACCTGCATGTGCCTCTTGAATTTCTGCAATTCGACCTTCAAGAGCGCGCACCACGATCCGCAAGAAGTAGCGGCTCCAAACATCTTGAGAAACTCCAAAAAACTTCATCTTTTCTTCATACAAATGCAGGTAAGTTGACACTTGCTGGCCATTAAACTGCTTCATCTCTTGTTGGACAGCTTTCCAAGCATCCATAGCATCACTGTCATGTTTTGCATGAGCTTGCTGCTGCATATACATGGTAAATGACTGAAACAGGTTCTTCATAACATTATCATCTGTCATCTCTTCTTGCGAGTCTCCCATCTTGCTGATGACGCAGCACTTTCACGTCGGGTTCACCAGAAATGTCAAAGAGTTCGTGCAAGAGCTGCAAAACACGGGGTTCAAGGTACAGCAAGAAATGAGGCTAACAAGAAGAACTCAAATATTGGATGTCAAAGATCACTATATTGCTTATCAAATGAGTTACAAGAAATTCATGTTCAGGATAATCCGAAGTATCACATAAACTGTTTACATTCAGGTTTTTGAAGACAGTTATGTCTTTAGCATATAGGCTTGCATTCAGAATTCAGCAAGTCTGTGTGGAGGAAGGATTCAGTTGTCTTTGTAATGTCAAAACTTAGAATCATCAGAACAAACAGCTATGTGTTTGTCATCTTTCTCATCCTGTTTTATCATTGGCATAAGACCAATTTTTCTTGTTCGAAGGAAACATCCACTGATGAATACACCATTCAATCAACCTTGATGTTTGTTATCTACAGCTACAGTAGCCCTCCAGGCATACAAAGAATAGAAAATGTAGCCTTCGCATCATAGCCAGTGCCATCTTCAGTCTCTATTAAACCTGGCTGTCTGAGCTGCATATACAGAACCACCACACAGCAACTCACAAAAGCAAAATACTTCAGCCTCTTCTACCTCCAATGGAATAATCATACAGGCCAACCACTGGATTCTACTCTTGGGCAGTCCATATCAAGATCAAGTAGTAGTACCATCTCTGAAAGCTCTTTTGTTACAATACACACTCACAACTACCTCCTTTCTGTAGACACTGAAATCTGCTCTTGTAACAAGGCTACAAATCAACTTTAATTGTAGGCACACATTCACTCATCTGTCTGCTCCTGCATGTCAGAAGTCCAAAGCATGACGTTGTCCTGTAGAAGCCGCATGATTAGCGTGTTGTCTTTATACGACTCCTCACCAAGGGCGTCAAGCTCTGATATTGCTTCATCAAAGGCCTTACGCTCAGCACCCGAGCTCTGGTCGTGGACTTCCCAGAGTCGACATGCCCTATAACGACAATGTTGATGTGTGTCTTCTCCTTTCCCATGGCTGAGAAGTCCCAGTAATCATGTTATTGATGAAGTCATGGTGACCAGGGCATCGATAACAGTACAATAGTACTTGGTAGTTTCGAACTTCCAGAGAGCAATATCGATGGTAATTCCATGCTCACGTTCGGCCTTCAGCTTGGCCCTGAACTCCTTGATGAGAGCGACATGCTCTTCGTTGCCCTTTCTCTCCTCCTTCTGCTCGATCAAGGAAACGATGCGCCCAGAGGCCCCTTATCATTGGTGATTGTGATCTTATTCTTCTGCCCCGTCGTCTTATCCTCAGCGGAGACATTCAGAATGCCGTTGGCATCGATATCGTAGCAGACAGTGATTTGAGGCACACCACGAGGAGCAGGGGGGGATACCCGAAAGCTCAATTTTCCCCAGCAGGTTGTTGTCCCTGGTCCTTGTCCTCTCACCCTCGTACACTTGGATCAGCACACCCGGCTGGTTGTCTGAGTAGGTGGAGAATACCTGCTCCTTCTTCGTCGGGATAGTTGTGTTGCGTGGGATCAGGACAGTCATGACCCCACCAGCTGTTTCCAGACCAAGAGAGAGTGGCGTCTCCTCCAACAGTAGCAGATCCTGCACCTTCTCATTACCCTCACCGCTCAAAATGGCAGCCTGCACCACAGCACCATAGGCCACGGCCTCATCCTTGTCTTCCTGCCTCCACCAAATTTCCCCCCAATTTCAAAAATAGCTCTCCATTTCAAAAATAGCCCTCCGTGCATCTTTGCTTTTTCCAACATTCCCCAAATTAGTCTCTTTTCCCCTTCCTTTTCTCCTCTATTTTTTAGTTTTTCTTTTCTTGTTCACATGTCAAAATTAGACAAGCGACCTTCCTCATTCCAGCACTTTTATAAAAGTCTGACATGAGCATAATTTTTGTCAAAGCCTCGCTGTGCTAGTTATATGTCACCATGCCTTTTGCATTAATTCAACATTAACATCCAAGCAACCAAGATTATTTGCAAGAGGCATATCTTGCAGCAACTCTGCTTCCTCCTTTAAATATCCTTCTTGTAGCATATCTCCAAAACACTTGCACCAAGGCTGTCATTGCACATAGAGCTAGATCAAATAGCAGCAGGACAAAGATCCTTTGGCATCAGTTTTTCATATTTTTCTAATACACGCACTTCATGCATCCAAACAAAATCGTGCGCATGCACTAAGGGAATATATACATTGGATGCGGATTATTAAAATGCATCACACAAACAATGAATCACACGCAAAAATTAACACAAATGCACAACAAAAGAAATGGAGGTGTATACGACTCGGATGCGCAGCAACACGACAGCGTCAGATTGAATATCTAGGATTCATAGTATCATTAGAAGGATTATCAGTAGACCCAGCCAAAGTCAGGGATGTACTTGAATGGCCAATACCAATATCCATTAAAGAAATACATAGCTTTCTTGGCTTGACAGGATGGTATAGGGTCTTTATAAAAAACTATGCTTTGATTGCAGCACCTCTTACAGACTTACTAAAGAAGCAGACTTCTATTACATGGTCAACTCCCGAACAAAATAGCTTCGACCAATTGAAGCAATGTTTGGTATCAGCACCTATTCTAAAACTTCCTGACCTCAATAAGGAGTTCGAGGTAGTAACTGATGCCAGCATTCTTGCCTTGGGGTGTGTACTTATGTAGGAAGGTCATCCAGTAGCATACTCTTCAAGGAAATTGAAGAGTCATGAAAAGAATTATGCCACGCATGATCTGGAATTATTAGCTGTCATCCATGCTCTAAAGCTTTGGAGACACTACCTGTTGGGTAACAAGTTTACTCTAGTAACCGATCATAAGAGTCTCAAATGGATTTTTACCCAGAACGAGCTCAACATGAGGCAACGGCGGTGGATTGAAGTATTGGAGGAGTATGATTTTGAAATCAAGTACCGACCAGGGAAAGAGAATGTAGTTGCCGATGCACTCAGTCGCAAGGCATTCCTAAATTCCCTAATCTTGCAGAATCCATCAACAGCCAGATCTCTGGCTACAAAGGTATCTATGCCAAGCAACCCTATACTCGAACTAGCTAGAGAGGAAGCATGCCATGATTTGGCCTACCAAAAAATGATAAAAGAAATATCTACCAAGGATCAGAATCTGAAGTTACAGGCCAAGTATCAAGAATTTTCCATTGATAATGGACTTGTCTACTACAGAACAAGGCTGTGTATACCAACAAGCCAGTCACTTAAGCAGAAGATATTATGGGAAGCTCATGATTCCCCTTTCACAGGACATCCTGGCTATGCAAAAACTCTTAATGCAGTTAGGAAGAGCTACCATTGGGAGAGGCTCAAAGGTGACGTTCTCAAATATGTCACTGAATGTTTGTCTTGCCAACGTATCAAGGCTGAACATGTCATGATGCCAGGAAAATTGCAACCACTTGACATTCCCCAAATGAAATGGGAATTCATCAGTATGGATTTTGTTGTGGGCTTACCCCAAGTCCAAGGAGGATACAATTCCATTATGGTTGTAGTTGACATGCTTACTAAGGTTGCACACCTGATTCCAGTAAAGACAAACTATAAAGCCTCCGACATTGCAAGATTGTTTATCAAGGAGATATTCAAGCTACATGGGTTACCTAGAAGAATCATTAGCGATCGAGATTCTCTCTTCACTTCACACTTCTGGAGAGCTATCTTTGAAGCTATTGGGACTCAACTCTGTTTTAGCACCGCCTACCATCCCCAAACGGATGGACAAACAGAGCGAGTGAATCAAATCATTGAGGATATGCTTAGGGCATACTGCTGTCGAGAGCCGAAGAGGTGGATTCAATACTTACCGTTAGTTGAATTTGCCTACAATGCTTCTTACCAGCAGAGTATTCAAATGACCCCTTTCCAGGCATTGTATGGTCATGATTGTCGAAGTTCCCTAAACTTTTCTGATCCAACCCTAAGAGTTGAAGCTTCAAGACAAATGTTGGAGGACATGGATGACCAAATAAGGTCAATAAGACAAGACATACAAGCAGCCAAGGATAGACAAAAGGCATATGCAGATTTGAAACGTCAAGAGAGGGTCTTCGGAGAAGGAGATATGGTCTTCATTCGTGTACGCCCTAAAAGGAGTTCTCTATCTCTAGGAGAATGCAAGAAGCTAAGTCCAAGGTATTGTGGGCCGTATAAAATCCTCAAATGCCTGGGACCCAATGCTTATAAATTGCAACTTCCTGATAACCTAAAAGTTCACAATGTATTCCATATTAGTCTCTTAAAAAAATATGTACCCAACCCTAATCATGTACTTGATGACCAACAAATTGTAATGCCTAGTCAAGGAGTCCTTGAACTAAGACCGAATAAGATTTTAGATGTTAGGGAGAGACAGTTAAGATCTAGAACCTTGAAAGAATGCCTCGTCCAGTGGAAAGATTATCCCGAAGAGGATGCTACCTAGATAGATGAAAGCTCTCTCAACCCTCAATATCCCCAGTTTATCTCGAGATGAGGACATCTCGATTCTTCTAAGGGGGAGAGAATGTAATATTCCCACTCGTGAATATTGACTTCCCGCACACTGCATAAACCTCGTGCAAAGGTTATCTTTCATATTGGAATTGCCGGCAGTGTAATCTGTGACCTGCACGCAAGAAATCGAGACCTCCGCATTGGCAAAGCAAGCCCGAGGGTTCAAATCCACAAATCACACGTAAACACCCTCTTGGGAGGGGCAAAATGGATATTATTAAAGCAATTTTTTTTTATATTTATCCCTTTCCCCCAGCCGATGCACGGTTGGAGGAGAGGAAGTGTGGGGGGATGGGCTTGGTGGAGTTGTGGGCTGCATGAGGAGGGGGGAAGCCATGCAGTGGCCACGTGGTGGAGCTCTCCTCTCCCCCCCCCCCTTGTCCTATAAATACACCCTCTAAGGTGTTGAAGGGGGGGAAAACGGCTGCTGCCATCGCCGTGCTGAGGAGGAGGAGAAGGTTGCGTGAAGGAAGAGGGGCCTGAGAAGTTGCCGTGCCTCACAATTGTGAAGGGAGGAAAGAGGGGAACGCTGCCATAGCCATCGTGCTAGGAGGGAGCCGCCGTGAGGACGCCCAAACCTGCCGCCAGCACCACGCCATCCGCCACCAGGCCACTATGAAGGCCGTGCGGCCATGCCTAGCTCATCAAGCCGCCGCCATAATGTCATAATCCCCCTTCGTTAGTCGCCATACTCTTTTCTGAACTTGCCTTTTCTTCCACTGGGAAGTAGAAGCTTCCTAGAAGCTTCTTGGAAGCTTCCAAAGGCAAGCCTTAAGGCCTTGTGCGCATGGATTGACTCCGAGGGTTTAAAAAAATATATATATATATCCAGCCTCCTTAGGCCCTGTGTGTACATTTCATTCCCGGGGTTCAAGACCCGAGCGTCCAAGGGACTGATCCCGTGCAAGGGAGAAGATTCACAGACCCTAAGTCTTCGGGACGCGCGTATAACTCAAGGGAAGCCGTTGCAACCAAAGTACACTGCCTAACGATGGCTCCAAAGAAGTCGCAAGGCACACCTGCGGGAGGTTCCTCCCCGAGCCCACAAGTCCAGGTTTTTTTTTGAGTTTATTCTCACATAAAGAAATGTTTTAGGCACGCTTAATTCCATAAGGGAGAATGCATTTTTCGCTTATTTTTAATGCATGTGGCAGCAATAAAAATACAATTGATAAATTATCTCTTTAAACATTAGACAAGGTTGATGCATGTCATGAAATTGGAACGGTTGCATTTCCAAAGTTGTCCGCCTTAGAAGACTAGCTGCATGTCGCTATTTTGGTGCATTTTCAAAGTAATGAGTCTAAACATATATTACTTAGGGCAAGGAAATGAAATTGATAAGTGCATTTTTTTTTACAAGACATGGTAGGAATAAGCGTGTGTCGCATTTTAGGCAACATCTTCCTTGTAATGATTCATGAGGAAAAGTTAACACCCATAAGATGTTATCCGAAAAGAAATAGAAGAGCACGAAAATGATCTTATGGACTTGCAAGTGGCATGTAAAATGGAATAAGTTAACACTAGCTTTAGTTTTGTATGAACTTCATTAACTTCATTGTAGCTAGGAGAAAGTTGCGTGTTGCATAGTCGTCATGCAAAAATTTCATTCATCAGGAGCCGTATTTAGGAAAGGTTGCATGGTTTATCAAAGCATGAGATTCTAAAGTGTAGATAACAAGGTTGTAGGCATGATTATTTGATGTAAGTCCTAGTAGGTCCTAGGAAAGTTAGTATTCAAATTATCATGCATTTTTACTTTACCAAGGAAAGATAGAGTTATTGTGAACCATGTGATGCATAGAAGCAATGAATCACATGTTTACATGTATTGTGGTAGTTGCAACTATTTTTCTCCTTTAGATCTAGTTTATTATCTCTAGGAAAGGTTCATCCTTGTCACAAGACAAGTACATTGAATTGTCTAAATCACCTAACCCACAAGGGATTCATATAGGCATGATTCAGTCGATATGATAAATATCCCAAGTGCTAACTAGGGCTTAGCGCATTAAGGATTCGACCTAGTTTTGCACTTGTTGCCAAGTCAAAACCCTCAAACCCAAAGATCATACCCACATTCACGAAATGTTGAGTCAATTGGACAGGCTTGCAAGAAACGATCTAGGGTTTCTACCCTAAGGATCACTCGTTCAAATGATGAAACTCGAATTGAGTTGGAACCCCTAGGACCAAACGTTGTCGGTCTAGTGTAATTAGGAATGGGTTGGGTAAAAAGACACCCTAAACCCTGCTTCTCGTCTGAAGATAATTCTGATACCAGAAAACGCCGTTCAATGGGTGAAATGATCCCATGGAATAGATGCGACACTTGTGCAATAAGTTGCAACGTTGCATAGACTTGTTGTTTGTTCACAAGAGAGTTTTGCCATTTCTTGAAATAAGGTTGGTAAGTTCTTGCGCAAGTTTAACTTGCAAGAGAATGAGTAGTCATCCTGTTACATCACCTGTCTTGGGAAAAATTGCCAAGTAAAGGGAAGTTAGGTATTTGCTTGGAAGCAAATGATCAATCAATAAATTAAAGCGACATGGTCGCCAGGATTTATTGTTAATAAAACCTAAGGTATTGGTTAAGTTGGGTTAACAGGGTATGGCCCTAACCCAAGGGCAAAAGGGTGAACAAATAAACCCTTGGGGATCTTGCCAAGTCGCAATTAATCCCGGATCGAACGCTGGATGCGTTCGGAGAGAAGGATTCACTCCTTGACAGTTGGCCAAATAAACGACCACTGGAATTGATTGTGCTTGTAACAGTTTAGAAAGCACTGTTTGCATTGTTTGCTCAAAGAACTAAAGGATGAAATGATATCTAATGCTTCAGGTTGAAGGCCTGAAGGGAGAGGCAGCTTCAGTTACCCCCGACTGCCTGCCTGACCCTAACCAAGGGGGTTGGTGACCGCGCCGGGAACGTGGACCGAACCCGCCGCGAGAGGTCTTTCTGTTGAGCTCTACTTGGAGCAGGAGGACGCTTGGGTGCCGGGGGGGCTCTGGCTGTAAATCCCTCGCCTTCCGGGTCCTGCACAAGAGGCTAACGTGACTCGGGATTGGATCTCGAGGCCCGCATACTAGTCTACGGGCAGAAGCTTGGAATAGAGATCCTTAGTGGATTATTGGATAGCCTTCGGGCAGATTATGGACAAGCCTACGGGCGGAACTCCTTGTATTTCAAAGATAAAATGATGAAATGATAATAATGAATTTGGCTGATATTGTTTTTCTATGTCATGTGATAAGATTACGTGAAGGAACCAGTGCTTAACAGGAGTAATTAAAGAAGCTGATTGCTATATGTCAAATTAATGTGTTAGATAATTACATAACTAAAACAAACTGAGGAAAGTGCGGAGGATGGGCCATGGGTCCGTCCTACGGTTGGGTGGTCCCGGTTAGCCGGGAACTTTTCTCAAAAATCTCGAAGAACAGCGGGATGATCATCATTATCAAAACGAATAATGAGAGCGATGACCTAGAGTTACGTCTTACCCGATTTACGGAATAGGGACTATGCCTTATGGCAGAGAGGTTGAGTTTTGCATCCCTCTCGTTTCCCATTCTCCTTGAACCAAGTGCCGCGTGAATCCGCTTCGGACCTGGCGATTCTGCGTAAAGTAGTTCGCTCGGGTCTGACGTTAGTTGCTGCTAGCTAATGACCAAACAGGAAAACCCAAATTCAGGTCGATCCTAAGTGGGAACGGCCATGATACTTCCGCTACGAGGCAGATGCGGGAAGACCTAGATCGCAAGTCCCGTAACATTCCATGGGAATGTCGGGCGGAGCTTTCTAGACACCCTTTCTGATGGACTGCTAAGACGTGTCCTGGATGATTCTAGTGGACACGTTACAGTATCACCAAGAAACTGACACTTCCTTTTAATTATGTCAATGATCTCATCATGAAATTCTCGCTTGGCAATGCCAAGCACCCCTCCAAAGGTAAAATCCACCCAAGTGTTTAAGATCCGTTCTTCAAGAACCTTCTTAAGATCTGTGGCTGTCTCAATGTCAAATTGCAGCTTATATCTTGGCTGTTTGCCCTTCCTTTTGCCCTCTTGTTTGTTATCCTGTTTTTGCTTCTGACTGACCTCTTCCATATCATGCTCGGGAGGTGGATGATTTGCATCTTTAGGCTGATCCATACTTCTTTTTGTCATTCTTTTAGATGTCCCTGCAATACCTTCATCTCTTTTTCGTTTTTCTTCCACAAGTACATCCGTGTTTTGTACCTTTGTTAAATATGCATACACTAAATATGCATCTACCGGTGATTCCCAACCAGTTATGCCACGAATGTCTTGCCCTATTGCATGAGACATTTTACTATCAGTGACCTTTCTCTTTTCGGCTGCATTTAAAGCATGTGTCCATATTTCAGCCTTTTGACCAACCATCACTGTGCCATGCATTCTATCCAATTGTAGACCAAAAGTAGAAGCATGTACCACCGCATAAGCATTTGGGATAGCCAAGTCTTCCAATAACTTCTGCATACCTCCCTTTCCCCAAAGCAAATTGCATATCTTTGTCCTTCCTCATCATCTTGCCCAATTTCCCATCCAATCCCGATTAGGCTGTATATCAACAGTAATAATGATAGGCTTTCCATGTGAATAGCCAGCCTTTCTCAATGTAGGAGCAGATTTTAAGAGGTGCTTCAATTTCTTCATTGCTTTCTGATGCTTCCTTTCCTAATGAAATTTCTAACCTTTCCTTAGAAGCTGATAAAGAGCATTGGCTACATGTGCAAAGTGAGGAATCCAAATCAAATATAACACACATGCACCCAAGAATCTACGCACCTCTAATACACTTGTGCATACATCTCACATTCTATCAATCCCATCTATTTTTGTTGGTGATGGCCTTTGCCCATAAGGCCCACGCATATGCCCAACAATCAAAACCTCTTCAACTCCAAAGACAAATTTTTGTCCAGAAAGAGTTAAATGCACCTCTTCTAGACGTGTCAAAATCCTCTCACAATCCACAATATAGTCTGCAACAAACTATCTACATCCATGAGTATCAATCTCTTCATTCTTTTCATCCACTACACACCCTTTGATTGGAACATCATCCAAGAAGAGCATAGTCAATTGTGGTATAAAATCCTTAAGTACCCTATTCATAGCATTTGTCATGCGTGCCACTGAGTTTGTTGCACCATGTGGGAGAGTACACATCCATACTAACCCTAAAGGAGTCTTCATGGTTGTGATATCCCTACTTTCAATTGCAAGCTAAAACTAATCATAACACGAGTAAAGATCACCCAAAGAATAGATCGCTCTCCCTGCAAAATCCTCTGCAAATTCATCAAACACAAGACCTACACCCACATTTCTTATGGTCACTTTATTGACCGGTTGCATGTCTTGAATAAATCTCAAAGCCTCATTCTTTTTGGGCACAGTAAACCAACAATTTGAGTACGGGGTGAAGAAGGCTCCAAGATCTTCATGCAAATCTTTTCATTTAGCAAATCCATCAGCTTTGGCAAGTAAGCTTTAGGCACTGGAATAGGCCTCAAGTTCTGTGGTACATGTGGCACAGTAAATATGACCATAGTAGAGACAACATTTGGATCCACACAACCTATTTCACTTGGCTAAAATGCAAATGTCTTCCCATGTCTAGCCAACATCTGCAGAAAATGGTCTCTCTCAACAAGCAAAAGAAACCCTTTTGCACCAACTTTCAATTCCTGTAATGTTTCAGATGTAAACTGATGACCTATATCTTTAGTATCCCATAAGCTTGGCTGCCTTGACACTTTTTCATACATACCCTCACTCTCTGGTGGAAGTGGCAAAGCAATTGGTTTCACCTTTTTGTCAAGTGTCTTATACTTTGTCTCCACAAGTGCTTTAGCCCATTGTAATCCTTCCTGCTGAGCAAACAATGCTATAACATCATATATATCCAAAGAACATACTGACAACACTCTGATTTCAGTCTCATTTTTTGCACGTATAGTTGCTGAAATTTCAGCCATAGTGTTAGTAATATTCAGCCCATAAAAGATGCCTGAAATGCCATCATTTTTAGCTAACAATCCCAATGCTCTAAGTTCCTTAGTAGCCCATTTCATAGATATGTGTTCATCCCTACACATAGCTTCCATAGGCTTAAACCAACATGAACTGTTTGCTGTAAACTGAGAATTATCAATAGTAAATACATGCTTCATTTCATCAAGAGGCGAGTACACCCTCTGAACAGCACTATTGTAGCCCCGCATTACAGCAGTGCTTAATGAAAATCCAAGTCTTTGAATTCCCTTGCATTTGGAACCAAAGGAGACTCTCGAAGCGTATCACGATTTCTAGAATGATTAACACAAACAGTAAGAAATTGGACTGCTTTTCTCCCATCCTTGCTTCTGACTCTTACATAAGTAGAACCATCACATCAAGCACCTTTGTTTCCATACGCACACCTATAGTAAAGGGCTGTCCCAAAATCACTGCATATGAGGAATTATCTTGCACAAAGAAGTGTTGATCTTCCTATACATCACCAATCATCACTTTTACATTAGGACATGCAACATAGAGCTCCCCTGAAGAATTATTTGCAGCCCTCGATCATTCACCAACCATGATCAGTGTCTATAGGCCATGCACCACTTTCATACAATCCACACTCAATGACATTTATCTCAGACCCATGGTCAAGTAAAGCAACACAAGGAGTTTCACGTTCCCCTATTTTCACTACCGTTTCAGTGGTAGCTCTAGCCCAATGATTTCTTTTGTAGTGACTTTGAGGAATAAATCCTAGAGTCTCTTCTCCATATTGTTGCATTTGCCTTACTCCACCATGCATATTGCTACAAGACAATGCATTTCCAACCACTTTCTTGTCTTTTCCACATGTTGTCCATTGATTAGTAGCATCCTTGCATAGACAATCATGTACTTACTTCATGCTCATATTCAGCCCGAATACCCAACAAACCAATTTCCTCTTCAAATTGCAGCAATGCACTAGTGGTATCACCAAGAAACTGACGCTTCCTTTTAATTATGTCAATGATCTCATCATGAAATTCTTACTTGGCAATGCCAAGCACCTCTCCCAAGGTAAATTCCACTTGACTGTTTAAGATCTGTTCTTCAAGAACCTTCTTAAGATCTGTGGCTCTCTCAATGTCAGATTGCAACTTATATCCTGGTTGCTTGCCCTTCTTTTTGCTCTCTTGTTTGTTATCCTATTTTTTCTCCTGATTGACCTCTTCCATAACATGCTCGGGAGGTGGCTGATTTGCAGCTTTAGGTAGATCCATACTTCTTCTTGTCATTCTTTTAGATGTCCCTGCAATATTTTCATCTCTTTTTCGTTTTTCTTCCACAATTACATTCGTGTTTTGTACCTTTGCTAAATATGCGTACACTGAATATGCATCTACTGGTGATTCCCAACCAGTTATGCCACGAATGTCTTGCCCTGCATGTTACAACTATATATATCATCTCTCACTTGACTTGGGTCTCACCTATATATACTAACTCTACATCAATATGAATCATTCTTTGGGAGCATGTCTTGTGTATCTCTCTCGTACTCTCTCTCTCTCTCAACATGGTATCAAAGCTATGGATGCGTAGCAACAACAAGGAAGATAAGATGTTTCATTGTTTATACTTGATTGAATTCTTTGCACAAGTGATGATTTGATACAAGAACTTGTTCAAATTAGAAATTTTAGTTAATTTTGTGCTCTCGAATCCTGTCAAAACCGCTTGTCAATCGGAGTTCTGGATCAAAAGTTATGACAGTTCAGGATTCAAGACAGCAATTCTGCTCAAATCTGCGATTCTTTATTTAAAACTATATTTCTAATTACAGTTCGTTAATCTCTACAGTTTATTAATTTCTCGTCTTCGTTAATGATGTTGATTACGACAAGCAAAAATCTTGCTATTTTTAGCGATGTTTTATTATCGTTCACGTTCTTTGCTCGACCGAAATAGCACTTTTCTTATATGCGTCATCTCGCCTTGCACATTACGCCTCTCTATTTCGGGCTTTCTTTTTAGTCACTCAATACTTTTCGTCGTTCTTACGTGCATATCCCTATTTTGATTGTCATGCGTCTCAACTACGCTCGTCTTGATCATGGTTTGCAGATTCTGCGATCTCATCTTATTTGTTTTTTCTCGACATACAGGCATGGCCAATTGCATAATTGTTAACGGATATCCATCTGGCCAACGTTCAGTTCCCTTCTTCCAAGGACAAGGCTTTCCTGGGTGGAAAGTAAAGATGATGCTAATTCTTGAAGGTGACGAACTATTTGATATTGTTTTGGGCAACCTGTCTTGCCCAGTTCAACCTACTGATGTGATGAATAACAATTATGTGATTACTGATGGTCCACTATTTGAACAATGGAAAATTGATCATATTGATTGGATTCGTCGTGACAAAGCGGCTCGTTGTTATATATTGTCTGCACTTCCTGACTCACTTATGTTGGATGTCTTTCATCTGAAAACCTCTCATGCTATTTGGGAGTATCTTATCTCAACGTTTGAGAAGAAATCGGTCACCGAAATTTTATATCTCCAAACTTGTTTGAAGAATCTTCAATATAAGGTTGGTACCTCTATGCACTCTCATATCGAGGCTTTTAAAGACATTATCAATCAGCTTGGTGCTGCCGGCGCTCCTGTTGCTAAAAATCAGATTGTTACTCAACTTCTTCATACCATCAAAGATCCTTTATATGACAATATCATCACTATTTTGTCTAACAAGGATGATATCCACTTTGACAAAGCATGTATATCTCTTATTGAATATTCTCAACGTCATGAGCATCATTTGGAAAAATCTGATGCTCTTTTGGTCACTCGGGAACAAAGGGATTTTGATGCTGCTTTTGTTGCTCGCAAGCGTCCTGCTTCACGTTTTCAGCAGGGTGGACGCCCTAATCCAGGTCATTTGGCTTCTGATTGCTAGGCACGTCAATATGATGAGGAGCATGGAGTTACTACAAAGCAACCTCGCTCGTCCAAAATTTTTCCTCCTTGTGATTATTGTGCACATACAGATCATCCATCTCGTCGTTGTTATAAACGCAGATATGATGAAGAACGTTCTCGAGCTTATATTGTTCAACAAACTACAACTGATGATGATCATACTCATCAGGAGCTCAATTTCGTCCATTATGATATCTCTCCAGAAAATGTACTTCATGTTCATGATGGTTCTCTATTCATCGTTGATTCAGGTGCCACTGGAAACATGACATACCAATCGCAGTGGCTTCACAATTATCATTCTCTTCCTGTCAAGAAGTTTGTTTACCTTGCGGATGATACGACTTGTCAAGTCAAAGGAGTGGGTGATTTATATGTGGGGACTGTTTCATCCACTAGAATATTAAGAGGAGTTCTTCATGTTCCAGATTTGCAAAGAAATCTTCTTTCTGTTGCTCGTCTAGTTTATCTTGGTTTGTTTGTTGGCTTTGATCATAATCAATGTCGTATAGAGAAAGACGGGCATACTATAGCAGTGGCTCCTCGACATGGTAATATATTTGAGCTATCATTGAATGATACAGTTGCAAATGTTGCTACTACCCCTGGAGATGCAGATTGCAAATTATGGCATCAACGATTTGCACACTCCGATTTTGCCAAAATTCTTGATCTTCATCGTCATGGTCTTGTGCAAGGTATGGATCTTAAATCTCATCCACGTATGGGAATATGTGAGTACTGTGCATTTGGAAAACACCATCGTTCGCCTTTCCACACTTCTACTTCATCACATTCCTGTGCTCTCTTGGATTTGGTTCATACCGATATTTGCGGTCCTTTTCCTGCCTCAAAGTCTCAATATCGATATTTTATAACTTTCATTGATGATTTCTCACGGTACACACATGTCTATCTTCTTCAACATAAGTCTGAGGCTTTATCTATATTTAAACAATACAAGATAAGTGTGGAGCTTCAAACTGGATTCTCTATAAAGACACTTCGCAGTGACAACGGCGATGAATATGTATCCAATCTATTTGATGACTTCTGTAAGGATCAAGACATTCATCATGAGTTTACAGTTCCTTATTCTCCTCAGCAAAATGGTGTTGCTGAGCGCAAAAATCGCACGATTCTTAATGCTATACGTTGCATGTTTATACACTCTGGTTTGTCTCGAAAGTTTTGGACTGAAGCACTTCTAACAGCTGTTTTTATTCAAAATCATCTTCCAACTACTGCACCCTTTGGTAAAATTCCTATAACAATTTGGACAGGGAAGACACCTTCAGTCTCTCACTTTCGCACGTTTGGTTGCATTGCTTATATTCATGTGCCCAAGGACACTCGACATAAGTTGGATCCTCCAGGTTTGAAGGTTATTTTTCTTGGTTATTCAGATCATTCCAAAGGTTACAAATTTTATGATCCTTCTTCTCTAAAGGTTATCATTAGTCATGATGCTATATTTGATGAGAAGACTATGGGTGGCACATGGTCGTCAGATGTTTCAGATGATACACAATCTTTGCCTAGTGCATTTCCTTACTTGCTTTATGATTCTACTAATTGTGATGATCATAAACCTCCTTCACCTCCAAAGAAGATTGATGAAAATTTGGAGATCTATGTTGATCTTCCTATTGAGATAGAGCATGGATTCTATTCTATTGAATATGAATTCTTTGATGATGCTATGTCTGTCCAAGAGGATCCAATATCGTATATGGAAGCTATCAATTCGTCTCAAAGGGATCAATGGCAAGAAGCTATGCAAATTGAGTACGATTCTTTAATCTCCAAAGATACATGGATTCTTACTGAACTCCCCCCAAATCATGTTCCTATCAAATGTAAATGGGTTTATAAAACCAAGACCAAAGCTGATGGCTCGTTTGATAAGTTCAAAGCACAACTTGTTGCAAAAGGTTACTCACAGATTGTAGGATTAGATTATCAAGAAACATTTTCTCCCGTTGTGCGCTCCACAACTGTTCGTATGATTTTGGCTTTTGCAACACTATTTGATCTAGAAATTCACCAAATGGATGTTAAAACAGCTTTTGTCAATGGAGATCTTGAAGAAGAAATCTATATGGAGCAACCTGAAGGTTTTATGATTGCAGGAAAGGAGCATCTTGTATGTCAGCTTCATCGTGCATTATATGGATTGAAGCAAGCCTCTCGTGCTTGGTATATTAAGATTGATCAGTTCCTCACATCTACAGGTTTTGTTGCATGTTTTGCTGACCCAAATCTTTACATCAAAAGGGAGGACAAATATTTTATTATTCTTACTCTATATGTTGATGATACTATTCTTGTGTCAAATAATAATGCTTTCTTGGATGCTATGAAGAAGCTTTTATCGACTGCATTGGAAATGGTGGATCTCGGTGAGATACATTCTTGTTTGGGTATTCAAGTTCAACGACACCGACAACAAGGCATTCTTCTTCTTCGCCAGACAAAGTTTATTAATGATATTGTTAAGAAGTTTGGGTTGACAAATGCGCACTCTGCCAACACTCCCATTCTTTCAAGCTCTACCAAGGGTACATCTACAACATGCAATGAAGAATCAGCCATTCATCAACCTTTTGCTAATCTTGTTGGTTGTCTTCAATTTATTGGTTTAAACACAAGACCAGATGTTTTATTTGCAGCTAACTTTTTGGGACAGTTTCTTCCCCTTCCACTATTCATTGGAGTGCTGCAAAACGTATTCTTAAGTACCTCAAGGGTACTAAGGAATTTGGTCTTATTTATCGTCGTCGAGAGGATTCTTCTTTATCTTCTTCAACATCTCTTGACCTTATTGGATATACAGATGCTGATTGGGCAAGTTCACACTTATCCATGCAATCTACAAGTGGGAATTGTTTCTTTGTAAATGGATGTTTGGTTTCTTGGTCCAGCAAGAAACAACGATGTGTTGCCGTTTCTACAACTGAAGCCGAATATGTTGCTGCATCATTAGCAACTCGCGAGCTAGTTTGGCTTCAACAACTACTTGCAGATTTGGGACATCCTTCATCATCTAGTACACCTCTTCGATGCGATAACCAAAGTACTATTAGTCTTACCAAAGACTATATACAACATAGTAAATCAAAGCATATTGCTATTCATTATCATTATGTTCGACATGAAGTCAAGAAAGGTTCCATTATGGTGGAGCATTGTCCCAGTGATCAAATGGTTGCAGACATCTTCACAAAAGCTCTTAGTGAAGCTCGCTTTAGCTCATTAAGACATGAACTTGGTATTGTTCCAAGTTCTTGTCTCACTGATTGAGGCATGTATCATTGTATTCAAGAAAACTTTATAGTAAATCATTTTTTGTATCGTAGGTATGTGTAGGGGCTCGGGTTTTTCCCTTGTTCTCCCCAAGGGTTTTTTCACTCGCAGAGCCAGAGACCTTTATTTGAGTGGGGATGTTACAACTATATATATCATCTCTCACTTGACTTGGGTCTCACCTGTATATACTAACTCTACATCAATATGAATCATTCTTTGGGAGCATGTCTTGTGTATCTCTCTCGTACTCTCTCTCTCTCTCAACACTGCATGAGACATTTCACTATCAGTGACCTTTGTCTTTTCAGCTGCATGTAAATCATGTTTCCATATTTCAGTCTTTGGACCAACCAACACTTGGCCATGCATTCTATCCAACTGTAAACCAAAAGTAGAAGCATGTACTGCCGCATAAGCATTTCGGACAGCCAAGTCTTCCAACAACTTCTCCATACCTCCCTTTCCAAAATTCAAAGCAAGAGGCAATCCCGTTTCTTGTGCATGGATCTTGCCATCTTTCCAAAAGATAAGCTGTCGTGCCAAGTCCTCCTGATAGGCACCACAATCCTTTCTCTCATACTGCAAACTATCACACCACATACATCTTTTTCCAGGCTTAGGGGCTACTGCCCGTCCCCTTTTCTCTTGACCTTTTTCGTCCAATTTTGCAACCTTAAATTGAAGATCCCACATCCCTTTGACCAATTCATCTAAGACATCTTCCCTAACAGAGGGAACAATAGCAGATACAACCATAGGGTTAGCTACAGAAGTAGATGGCTTACTGGATACATCAACTATCTTGCCCGTAAACAGTGGGCAAGCTAGAGACATGCAATCTTTCTCTTCTTCTATGCTTCTTCACAAGCGCAGTAACAACTTCCTTGACATGTCTCCACTCTGTTTTAAAACATTTCTCTATAGTCTGATCCTCCAACAAATCATCAAGCTTATCTTGAAGCTCAGCATCAGTTGCTTGTAGAAACAATTCAATTTTCTGACTTGCAAGAGCTTGTTGCTCTGCAAGATCCAACTGCTCAAATCGACTTTCAAATTCTCTTAACAATTTTGTAGCCATAAGACACTTATTGGGTTGTATAAGCCACTCCTGAAAAGTCTTGTGCCGTGTAATCAAACTGGTATCCTCAATATAAAATTCTTCCCTGAGTGTCTTCTTGAAGGCTACCCAGTCAACATCCTACAAGTATAATTCAGTAACCTGTGCTTTTAGTTCATGAACAGTAACACGTACAAAATACCAGCTCCATGCAAATTGAGCCACTCCAAAGAACTCCATCTTCTAAGTATAGGTATGTACATATGCAGATACATTCCTACCATTGAATAACTTCACCTCACGCTCAATTTCTTGCAAAGCATTCATCACAACACTTTTTGTTTGAGCTGAATCTTGCATCACCTGTTGTTGTTGTACCTATATAAGCATATTCATATTTTGCACCAACTGTTGCAAAACATCACTGGAGAATGTATTCAAAGATTCTCCCATCTTGTCTTTCCTTCTTTTGACGACCTTTCACATCAGGTTCACCAATGTTGGAGGGGTTTTTATCGAAAGGTCGAATCCACCGGGTATCAGAAGTAGAAGGAAGTAGAGATAGGAGATGGAATAGAAGATAGAGAATACCCAAGTAGTAAACACAACTAAAACAAATCACAATGAATTCAATCAATATGTATTGAAAGAACCTAGAATCTTCGCAGTACTCAAAAGCAATCTCCATGCATTAGTTCTCTTGGAGCTCCTTCGTAGACCAAAAACGTGGATCAGAAAAATCAGTTCTTTCTCTACTGCCTAGAACCCAAATCTAATGGCTCTGTTGGCTTCGAAAGGAGGGTAAAACCCCAGAACACTTGATCACGAATGTCCCAGATCGCTCCTTCTTCTTCTTTTAGTTCAATCTACAATTTTCATCTTGTTTACAGCGATCGCAACGTGCGCAATTTCATCCATCTGTCTTTTTTATGAAAAATCTCCTAATTGGCTGAAAAAGCAACTTGCTTTTTGCAGGCCATCCTAATCTAGAAGCTTTTTTAACTTTTTTGGATTTTTACAATAAATCATATCAAATATAAGCTAAAGTTATCCAAAAATCTAGTATTTTTGGATAATCCATGCAACTCACACTAGTACTAATGGCTCAGATCACATTGACTCTCTAGATCAATAAAGAAGTCGAATGATGATGCATTCCATACTTTTTCACACTGTGTCCTCATAACATCACGACAACATCATGTGATTTGGATTCATGGAAGATGAGACTTGGTTTTGCACGCATGTTGTAGTTGCAATAGCTTCTTCCCAATAAGAGTAGGGGAGATGTGCCAATGAAAGCCCCATGTAATTCACTATATGTATACCCTGTATATCCTTTACGTTCAAGGCCTACTTATACATATCCTTATCTATGAATTTTTCCTTAATAAAACATATCCCTTTCTATTCAATGTGTGAGTAACTCCTTTATATGGGACCTTTTTGTATATAAAAAATGTGTAAAAATTATATTTGTGATACATACATATATTTATGACTAACCTCCCGAGGATGAAAGCATGGAGTAGGCGCTTTACACCAAAGAAGGATTATTACACGCTACACAATTTTTTTGAGGGTTTTCAAGAATAGAGAATTCTCGATGGATGCCTTTAGCTACACAAAAGGCATTGAATTCATTACTGATATATTGATCATTGTCATTGCTAATGCCTTGATCTTGCGATCAATTGGCCGCAGCTTCATAATTGATAAAATAGACATATGAGTAGCTAGAAAAATCATTAATGAATGTTAGAAAATATTTGTTTCCTATGAGAGATGTAGATTGCATTGGGACACATAAGTCAAAGGGTATTATCTTAAGCAACTATATGAAGTGGTGGATTTAGAGTGACGATAAGGAAAATGCTTAGTTTTTTCCAAAATACATCCTTCATAAAAGGAGATAGGGGTGATAGTTTTGGGTAGACCTAGTACAAGTTGATGCTTTTGCGTTTGTTGTAGGGCATGTTGGGAGATTTTCCCTAAGTGATAGTGCCACAAGAGAGTTTCAAATTGATATGGTGTGTTGAATACAGAAGAGAAAGTTTTTGCTATGTTGTGGGTGTTGCCAAGTGGGTATATTTTGCCTTCTTTGGAGCAAGTAAGAGAGAGTAAATGACCCTTTGTATTTTTGGCTTGTAGTTTGCAATGATTTCTAGAGAAGGAGATGCAGATACCATGCGTTGTGATGTGGATCAAGTTTTGATGCAAACCTAGCACATAATACGCTCGACCTAACTTGGCTTGTGCACCATTGGGAAGTATGTTGGCAACTTTTCCATATTCTAGTGCATGTTGAGTATGGCGGTCTCCCATTAGGACATCAAGCAAATGAGGTAGCGTTTGATGAGAAGATAACCATTCAAAATGAGGGGTCACATGATGAGTTACACTCATGTCAATATACCAAGTGTGATTGTATTCATTGTGTATAGCAATGGCTACAAGCAATCTAAGTGTAGTGGATGTGTCCTCCTTGTCATATGTGGATATATTGAAGTAGTAGGCACATGCATGAGGGTGGGATTTATGAGAAGAGGATTCATGGGATTTAGCTTTGGTGTGACATTATTTTATTGTATGTCCATACCTATGGAAATAGCCACATTGATTATTGTGGTAGGAGGGACTATTGCATGGATGAGTAGAGACTCCTTTTTATTGATGTCGAGGTCAAGAATGAGGGGGTTATGTGTGATAATAACCACTTTTCTAAAACTTCATGTGACTAGTAAGAGCCACTAATTTTAGGCCACTAGAATGATCTTGTAGACCCTCCTCTTGGTGTACTTTTGAGACCAAGCCTTACAAGTAAGAAGCTAGGAAGAGACACCAATATAGGTATAAAAGGGAGAGACATGTAATTTTTCACATCTTTTTGAAATACTAATATATTATTGTCCCTTTCCTCATCACCTTGCTCATAGCTTCTATGGCTTCCCACCTCTTTCTATCTTTCTCTCTCCAATTATATTATTTCTCTCTCTTTGTCACTTTCTTTCTCTCTCTTGTGCACTCCTCTCTATTTTCCAATCTTCTCTCTCCTCTTTCTCTCTCTAGTCCACTTCTTGAAAAGTGGTATTGGAGCATTGGTCTTTGATCCATTTTTCTTCTCTTTTCTTCATATTCAATCCAATTTTTCATCATAAAAACCAATTTCAGACAAGTACTACAGGTACAAGATATGGACAGTGACTAGCAGT
This sequence comes from Lygodium microphyllum, assembly GCF_053477565.2. Taxonomy (NCBI): domain Eukaryota; kingdom Viridiplantae; phylum Streptophyta; class Polypodiopsida; order Schizaeales; family Lygodiaceae; genus Lygodium; species Lygodium microphyllum. Next base: position 177,829,192 of record NC_141136.1, on the reverse strand, counting down.
GGCTTGCAGGACATCTACAGTTGGAAGAACTAAATCTGGAGATCTTTGGGATAGATATGGTGGTGGAAGGACAAAATAGCAAGTCATCATCAAATTGTCATGCAATTTTAAAGGTAATATGATCAAATAGGAGTTAACAAGAGGAACAAACTATAGTTACTTTTCAAGAGAGGCTTTTCTTTTCTCTTTCTTCAAGCTATTGTTAAGCTTTCATGGAGTCTTTAGTAGAGATATTCTTCTCCTTCACTAATCTTTGCTTGTCTTCAACAATGGCATGCATGATGGCCTTCGAGACTTCAGATCCTATAGGTACCATACCATTTTGATGACTATGGATAGTCACATATGTAGGAAGGAAACCCAAAAATTGCACTCATTTTTCAGCTCTATTCTTTGATGCTTCTAAATGATTATTGGCACATTATACTTCATTCAATTCTTCGATGTTTGGACTCCCAAATGAAGCTCTATTTCTCATCCTTTTGCTCTCTTGAAACCCTGTCAGAATAGTCCATGGACAACCATGAAAGCTTCAGCTCAAGCTTCAATTGCTTAAATATTCTTCATCATTTCATCTTGGGGATTAATTTTAGTAAAGATATTTGAAGAAATTGCAAGGATTGAGAATGAATGGCCAAGGATTGAAGCTCAAGAGCTTCTATGAAGTCAAAATTTGGAAGAAATGGGTTTAATGCTTCAATCTTAAGCATTTGAAGCTTAAAATTACTTCCAAGTATTAAATGCACAAGGATTGAAGATTATTTCAACAACATTTGGGAATCGGAAGCTTCATCAAGCATTTGGGGATCATTCAAGCCTTCATGGAATATACAAAAGGTATTCCTCTCAAATTCCTATTCAATTATTAATATCTCTCATTCATCCAATTACTAGCTTCATTCAATTGATTGAGAGATTAAAAATTTGTAAAATTTTCATCAAATCTCAACCAATCATTTCTTAAGTCAGCCCATTCATGGAATCCATTGTTTACTTGATGTATATAGGATCGAATTAGTGAATTAGAAGCTTCTAACTAAAAATTCTAACATTGCATTCAATTCGATTGATTAAGTCCATTGATTGATAAGATTGTCTACTCTAATCCATTAATTTGCTAATGATTATTCATTCATGACAAAATATATCATAATCCATTTTAAAAGGGTAAGTGAGCAATGTGTCATTGCATCATAAAACCCTCTTCCCATTCATGCCCACAATTTTATTTACAACTAGCTCAAAATTATGAAGAAAAAGTAAATCTGATAAGCTTGGAAATGGAGCTTCTACTCCTATTCTAGTATGCCCAGATTTTTCAAAGGAGCTCACCATATAGTGTAATTTTAGTGGTCGAGGCATAGGGGCTCTTTTGTTACACGAGCATGGAGTGATTGCCTTTAAAAGTTGTAAGCTTAAAGATAAGGAAATGCCTATGAATATCTATGACCATTGGCTATCTTACATGCGATAAACAAATGGCACCACTATCTGTATGGCAGTTGGTTTAGAGTTCAAAGCGATCACAGGGTTTTAAAGTATTTTCTCACTCAGTCCAATCTTACTCCTAACCAATGTAGGTGGGTAGCTACACTACAAAATTATGATTTTGACATCACTCATATGAGGGGCAAAGACAATGTAGTGGCTGATTCTATTTCTTGTATGTGGGCACATAAAGTTTCAACTATGACTGAGCTACATAATGACTGGATTGAATAATTATAGGAACCCTATCTTTTGGATAGAGAGCTCAGCCATTTTTTTCAAAAATTACAGCAAGGTCTCATGGAGGATAACTCACATTATCAACTTAAAAATGGCAATTGTTATTCTCTATACTTCTTTTACATGGAAAATTATGGGAAAGTTGCATTCTTTGCCTTTAATTGAACACCTTGGATTTTTTAAAACCTATGATAAGATTAGTAAAAGCTTTTATTGGAAAGGACTATGGAAATATATCAAAGATTTTGTCATGAAGTGCGTGCCTTGTCAACAAAATAAGGACAACACCCATAAGCCAGGTGAATACTAGATCTTGTAGGGTCCATAAAATCAGTGATTGACCAAGCGAGTTAGGATCTTGTAGGCTCCCTCTACATCCTATCATCCACAAACTAATGGACTTATCGAAAGGGTAAATAAGTAGTTGGAGACTTATCTTTGCCATTTATGTCATGATGTCCAAAATTCATGGGATTCTTGGTTGCACTTGGCTAAGTTTTCCTACAATAACTCCACTCATGCTAGCATTGGATTTTCACCCTTTGAAGCTATGTATGGTTATAAGGTGCCATTACCCATAGTCATTTTCAATGAGAAAATCAATCCTTACGAGAAAGAAGAATTGGAAAGAATGCAGACCCTTCTTTAACAATGTAAGATGAATCTTAGGAAAGCCCAAGACTAAATGAAGATGTATGCATATAAGAAGAGTCAATCCTTAGAGTTCTAAGAAGGAGAATTAGTTTTGCTAAAGGTACCCAAGTCTCATTATTCTACCTTGAAGGATGGATCCAGTAACAAGCTTGCTTACTAATTTTATGGACCCTACAAGATCCTGAAGTGCCTTGGAGATTTGGCATATAAATTGGAACTACCCTCTTCCACTAAGATTCATTATGTATTCCATGTTAGTTAGCTCAAGCCTTTCCATGATGCTCACGTTAATAGAATTAATGAATTGTTACCTATTGATGAAGAAGATCTTATTCAATACATCCCTAAGGTTGTTATAGGTTAGCATGAGAAGAAGCTTTGCTCTCGCTCTATCATTGAATATTTGATTAAATGGAGAGGTTTGCTACTTGAGGAAGCTTCTTGGAGGCTTGATTCGAGACTAGATGAGTTTCCTTACCTATAGGACACATTGGTGCTGGCTAAAGCATACTATCTATGGAGTCGATTATGATGAGAATAGGGTCCTGACAGTAAAATGTTTTAGAATAATGTTTAATTTGCCCAATTTTCCAAATATGCCACCTATATAGGATCAAAGTACTCTTCAGGAGCTATGTTTTGACATGTGGCATGCTTCATTTGAACACTTCTACAGAAGTTATGGTAGATTTGGTTCAGTAAGGTCTGTTTTTATAATAAGTTGTCTTCTTTATTTTGAGTCTATCTCTTGAAAACTTTAAGGCTCCAAATACTTTGGAAGCATTCCTGATCATGTATATAGTTGAGGCTTAATTTTATTCCTTCATTTCAATCCATATGTCTTTAATTTTTATTCATTTCTCTACTTATATAATTGAAAACAGAGTAATACTCTGTTTCATCCATCCTTTCCAACTTTTGTAAGTTTGTTTTTTAGGGAAAAAACCTTTGGGATGGGATGGAGTGTAAGAAGCTAGGAAGAAGAGATGTTTAGTGTAGAAATAATAGTAACACTATGTCACACTGACATAGATATAAAAGGGAGAGAGATGTAAATTTTCACATCTTTTTGAAACATTAATACATTACTGTCTCTTTCCTTATCACCTTGCTCACAACTTCTATGGCTTCTCACCTCCTTCTTTATTTCTCTCTCCAATTCTACTATTTCTCTCTTCTCGTTACTTCCTTTCTTTCTCTTTTGCACTCCTCTCTCTTTTGTGTTCTTCTCTTTCTCTCTCTCAAGTCCACTTTTTAACATTGTAGTTGAACTGTTGATGAAGCCTGAGTTGTGACAAAGGGCCTCCATGAAGATAGGAGAGCCACAAGTAGAAGCATGGCTTGGAATTCTTAGATTTTGAATTTAATGACTCTCTTGATCAAAGAGACTTGGTGGATTAAATCTATGTACTAATAGCTACAATTAAAGAACTCCCAAATTTCTTTGGAGGTGATCAGGGTCCTTACCATTTGTACTTGCCTATCTTCACAATGGAGGATGTTTTCCATGCAAACAGTGAGATCTTTGGTGTCCCATGCTTGGACATCAATGAGATCCAATTTTTCCTCGAGTCCATTAGGTCATTTCTCCTCTCTAGACACAACTTTCCAAAGGTTAACTTGCATTAAGTAGAGCTCCATGCGTTGTCAGAGGGGTTTTTGTCCAAAGGTCAAATCCACCGAGGATCAGAAGTAGAAGGAAGTAGAGATAGGAGATGGAAGAGAAGATAGAGAATACCCAAGTGGTAAACACGAAAAAAACAAATCACAATGAATTGAAACAATATCTATTGAAAGAACCTGGAATCTTTGCTCTACTCAGAAGCAATCTCCAGGAATTAGTTCTCCTGGAGCTCCTTCGTAGACCAAAAACGTGGATCAGAAAAATCAGCTCTTTCTCTGCTGTCCACAAAATCCAAATCTGATGGCTCTGTTGGCTCTGAAAGGGGGGTAAAACTATAGGACACCTGATCACGGATCTCCCAGATCCCTCCTTCTTCTTTCAGCTCAATCTGCAATTTTCAACCTGTTTACAGCGATCGCGACGTGCACGATTTCGTCAATCTGTCCTTCTTGTGAAAATTCCCTAACTGGCTGAAAAAGCAACTAGCTTTTTACATGCCATCCAAATCTAGAAGCTTTTTCTATCTTTTTTGGATTTTTACAATAAATAATATAAAAAATAGACTAAAATTATTCGAAAATCTAGTATTTTCGGATAATTCATGCAACTCGCACTAGTACTAATGGCTCAAATCACATTGACTCTCTAGATCAATAGAGAAGTCGGATGATGATGCATTCCATACATTTTCACAATATGTCCTCATAACATCACGACATCCACCCCCTTTGAACCTGCAGATCCTCCGGTATGTGCCAAAATCCTAGTTGTCACCCGATTCTAAGTCCTCCTCATCCTCTGCAACCATATCCTTTACTTCTTCATCTTCCTAGCTAGCCCTTGTATCATTGCCACTAATTTCTTCCAATTCTGGCAACTCATAAGCATTAGATTCCCGCCTTTTGAATAATTTGATTCTTTTCCCTGCTACTAGAAGTTTTATGGCTGTCCCATCCAGCTCATTTTATGCATAAGTAGCATTGTCAAACACCTGTCTTACCACATAGGGTCCAAACCATCTCTTGGAAACTTTACGCATGGCACTATGCTGGTTATCTAAACTACTATCATAAACCAATACCCAATCCCCATCTTGTATGGTTCTTGGTCTCACTCTATGTCTTTTTTCAAACCGTTTCTTGTTCTATATCCTTGTTGCCCTTAACTTTGTAGTTGGTGCCTCTATGTCTTCTGACTTTTTTTCCAACTGTCTAATGCATAAGGCCAACAACTCCTCTCGATTCAACTCCTCCTCCCAAGGTAACACACTCCATGTGATAGTCATCTCTTCTATCGGCATGATAGGTTTTTGACCATACATCAATTCTGTAGGCATATATCCTGTAACAGCACTATGAGTTGTTCTGTCAGCCCACAAAGCATAAGGGAGCAATCGTGGCCACTCTTTTATCTTCTCTCCACATGCTTTTGCCAATGCCTTCATAATAGGTGGATGATCTCTTTCACTTTTGCCATTTCCTTCAGGGTTATAGGCTGAAGTTAAAGCAAGCTTTATCCCAACCGTGCAAAGAAATCATGAGCTTCACCTGCATCCAACTCACCCCTATCTGCTGTAATTTTTCCCACACAGCCATATCGACAAAAGATCTCTTCTAAGAGAAAAGTACATACAGCATTTGTCGTCTTAGTACATAGAGCTCTCCCTTCCACTTGATTAGTCAAGTCTCCACGAGCAAGCACAAGATACCTCATTTTCCAAAGACTTGTAGGCATTGTGACCAAATCCACCACCCACTTAAAATGAAGAGACAATGGATATGTGGGTTGCAATCCATCCCGATGTCTCACAATTGAATACATTTGACATGTCTACATGTTTCCACAAAGTGAGCAACATCCTTATACATTCCCTGCCACCAATATCTTTCTTTGATCTTTGTAAAAGTACCCCAAACACCTCTATGACCAGCCCACAAACTTTCATGAAATCCGTGCATTACTTTCACTTGTGAAGCTCTGTCACCAAAAACTCGCAATGGCATACCCAGTTTCTTTTTTGCATGTTTCCATAAGTATCCATCTTTTAAGAAAAATCCATAGGCTTTCCTCTTGATCTTCTTAAACTCCTCATCTGACCATTCATCTCTCTTTGTTAATGTACTGAGATATTGACCAATTCTCAACCACTCTCCTGCATATTTGTCTTCTAGAAACACTTCTACACAAGATGCAAAACATCTAAAGTGTCTTCTCTTTGTTGTCCAAGCTTCTTTAATGCTATAGCAATACCTTGCATTGTTAAATTCACTCTTGCAACATCATTTTCAGCCATAAGAAAGTCATCTTCTTCCTCCTCATCCATCATCCCATCTTCATTCTCATAACGTGCTCGAGATAACATGTCTGCCTCACTGGGTTATCTCTTCCTGCAATATGCTGAAATTCAGGGTTCAAAGATTTGATGTATGCAATCCACCGGAGCATAGCAATATCGGGGTAGCACAACTAGTAATCATACCCAATACTGGCAAACAATCAGTCTCAATGACTACATCAGCACCCATAAAATACTCCTTATCACATTTAAGGGCTATCACAATTCCCCATAATTCTCTTTTTACTTGTGGATATCTCCTCTGTCGTTCAATCAATACTTTTGCACCAAAGCGTATTGCATACCTTTCCCCTTCCTCATCATCTTGCCCAATCGCCCATCCAATCCTGATTGGGCTTGTATCAACAGTAGTAATGATAGGCTTCCCAAGTGAATAGTTAGTCTTTCTCAACGTAGGAGCAAATTTTAAGAGTTGCTTCAATTTCTTCATTGCTTTTTGATGCTTGCTTTCCCAATGAAATTTTTGACATTTCCGTAGAAGCTGATAAAGAACATCGGCTACATGTGCAAAGTGAGGAATCCATATCAAATAGAACACACATGCACCCAAGAATCTACGCACCTCTGATACATTTGTGCATACATCTCGCATTCTATCAATCCCATCTATTTTTACTGGTGATGGCCTTCGCCCATAAGGCCCACACATATGCCCAACAATCAAAACCTCCTCAACTCCAAAGACAGACTTTTGTCCAGAAAGAGTTAAATGCACCTCTTCTAGACGTGTCAAAATCCTCTCACAATCCACAATATGATCTACAACAAACTGTATACATCCATGAGCATCCATCTCTTCATTCTTTTCATCCACTGCACACCCTTTGATTGGAACATCATCCAAGAAGGGCATAGTCAATTGTGGTATAAAATCCTTGAGTACCCTATTCATAGCATTTGTCATGTGTGCCACTGAGTTTGTTGCACCATATGGGAGAGTACACATCCGTACTAACCCCAAAGGAGTCTTCATGGTTGTGATATCCCTACTTTCAATTGCAAGATGAAACTGATCATACCTCGAGTAAAGATCACCCAAAGAATAGATCGCTCTGCCTGCAAAAGCCTCTGCAAATTCATCAACCACAAGACCTGCACCTACATTTCTTATGGTCACTTTATTGATCGGTTGCATGTCTTGAATAAATCTCAAAGCCCCATTCTTTTTGGGCACAGTAAACCAAAGATTTGAGTACGGGGTTGAAGAAGGCTCCAAGATCTTCATGCGAATCTTTTCATTTAGCAAATCCATCAGCTTTGGCAAGTAAGCTTTAGGCATTGGAATAGGCCTCAAGTTCCATGGTACATGTGGCATAGTAAATATGACCATAGGAGAGACAACATTTGGATCCACACAACCTATTTCACTTGGTTGAAATGCAAATGCCTTCCCATGTCTAGCCAACATCTACATAAAACAATTTCTCTCAACAGGCAAAAGAAACCCTTCCGCACCACCTTTCAATTCCTGTAATGTTTCAGATGTAAACTGATGACCTATATCTTTAGTATCCCATAAGCTTGGCTGCCTTGACACTTTTTCATACATACCCCTCACTCTCTGGTGGAAGTGGCAAAGCAATTGGTTTCACCTTTTTGTCAAGTGTCTTATACTTTGTCTCCACAAGTGCTTCAGCCCATTGTAATCCTTCCTGCTGAGCAAACAATGCTATAACATCATACATATCCAAAGAACATACAAACAACACTTTGTTTTCAGCCTCATTTTCTGCATATATAGTTGCTGAAATTTCAGCCATAGTATCAATAATATTCATTCCATAAAAGATGCCTGAAATGCCATCATTTTCAGCTAACATCCCCAATTATCTCAGTTTCTTAATAGCCCATTTCATAGATATGCGTTCAGCCCTACACATAGCTTCCATAGGCTTAAACCAACATGAACTGTTTGCCATAAACTGAGAATTACCAATAGTAAATGCATGCTTCATTTCATCAAAAGGCGAGTACACCCTCTGATCAGCACTATTGTAGCCCCGCATTACAGCAGTGCTTAATGAAAATCCAGGTCTTTGAATTCCCTTGCATTTGGAACCAAAGGAGACTCTTGAATCGTATCACGATTTCTACGATGATTAACACAAACAGTAAGAAATTGGACTGCTTTCCTCCCATCTTTGCTTCTGACTCTTGCATAACCAGAACCATCATCAAGCATCTTTGTTTCCATACGCACACCTATAGTATAGGGTTGTCCCAAAATCACTGCATATGAGGAATTATATTGTACAAAGAAGTGTTGCTCTTCCTGTAAATCATGAATTGTCACTTTTACATTAGGACATGCAGCATAGAGCTCCCCTGAAGAATTATTTGCAGTCCTCATACGCCAACCATGATCAGTGTCCACAGGCCATGCACCATTTTCATACAATCCCCACTCAATGACATTTATCTCAGACCCATTGGTCAAGTAAAGCAACACAAGGAGTTTCATGCTCCCCTATTTTCACTACCGTTTCAGTGGTAGCTCTAGCCCAATGATTTCTTGTGTAGTGACTTCGAGGAATAAATCCTAGAGTCTCTTCTCCATATTGTTGTATTTGCCTTACTCCACCATGCATATTGCTATAAGACCATGCATTTTCAGTCACTTTCTTCTCTTTTCCACTTGCTATCCATTGATTAGTAGCATCTTGCATAGACAATCATGTACTTACTTCATGCTCATATTCAGCTCGAATACCCAACAAACCAGTTTCCTCTTCAAATTGTAGCAATGCACTAGTGGTATCACCAAGAAACTGACGCTTCCTTTGTTGAGATATCGAGCTCCACTTGTGATATGCCAAGGTGACCATTGTGCATTTATGTTACCGACTTGTCAGTTGCAGATGCGGTTGGTACACCACCCATGAATAATAGCTAGATGGCAACTATCCTTATCTATTCTAGTTCGTGGCTCACTTAGTATGCCATCTTAGTTAGTTGAGTTTGGTTTGAGACCCATATATAGGGTTCTTCTATTTCTATGTACTTGAGTTCTTTTAGCTTACATAACTAAGAAGAGGAAAATTGTTTTCAACCTCCACCTTTGTGTGTATTCCCCCATTGTATAAGCAGGAAAGCTAGAAGTGAGACTCCTTCCTTCTCTCCCACAATCTTGACATGATATCAGAGCCTTGTTCGTGGTAAGGAGCTCAAGAAAGCAAGCCAAGTTTGCGGTGTTCTGGTAAGAGGACCAGTGTTGCTTTTATTTTTCTATTTTGGGAGCAAGTCTCTGCAGGTAGCACAGCCGGAAAGTGCAAAAGTGCATTGTCTCAGATTGAGACGCCCTTCGCGGTGTAGCAAGAGGGCAGTATATGCTTTGGGAAAGGGCTTTAGCCTGTGGTTGCTCTTTTTTTTTTATTTGAGGCCATTTCGGGGCCTGTTTTGGAGGCGGAAGTTTTCTACACGCACTCAGGAAAAGGCCCTGTTTTATGCTGTGCGACCACTGTTCTACAGGTCGGTGAAAAGTTACTGTAGAAATTGCATCGTATGCCTATGCACAGAGACATTGCTAGTTACAGAATCATCCTTGTTGCCTGTTGATGCGAAATCGTCACTAGGAAGTGACTGTGTGGTCAAATACCACTTTCGTCAATTTTGCAAATTTGCCCTTGTGAGGCTAAAGCTGTGTTCTTTGCAGTGACGGAATTTTTTGTAGTGTTCTGTAATGGCGTCTGATTCTCTTTCACAGATTGTCACTGAAAAGCTTGACAAGAACAACTTCCAAGCATGGAAGTTTAGAATGACGAATTTCCTTATGGAAGAAGGATATTGGGAATTCGTTGCAGAAAATGAAGAAGAACCAGTTCTTCCTGATGTTTCCAATCAACAGCAAATGCAGACATTTAAAGCATGGCATGAGAGAGCCAGGAAAGTTATGTACTGGCTGTCTATCAGCATTTCAGACTCTATGATTGTGCATATTCAAGATACAAGTACGCCAAAGGAGGCATGGGATACTTTGTCAAAAATGTATAGCACAAATACGCAAGCCAGGAAAATCCAGCTCAAGCAAGAGTTGCACAATGTGCAAAGAGAAAGTATGAGCATCAACGACTACCACATGAAGGTGAAGAAGATTGCAGATACACTTGCTTCCATTGGGTCGCCAGTGGAAGATGATGATTTAGTTTCTGTGACCTTGAATGGTCTAGGAAAGGATTATGCACTGTTCCAACATCCATTTCCGTTCGTGAAAGATTTCTTGATTTTGAGGAGTTGATTACTCTTCTAATTTCTAAGGAGTAGAGAAATGGTGGTGCATCTTCTTCAGGAGGAACTTCAAAAGAAGATGTCTTCTACTCAAATGCTGGAAGAGGTAGAGGCAGAGGTAGAGGAGGCCGATCTGGAGGCCGTGGTAGAAATCAGAATATGCAGCAAACTCAAGAAAACTAGTCCTTTGGAGGAGGACGTGGTAACTCTAGAGGCAGGGGGATCCAAAGAGGTCATGGTGGATGGCAAAGAGGCCAAAATGCAAACAGCAATGTTGAATGCTACTACTGTGGTAAAATGGGTCATATGGCTAAAGACTGCTATAAAAAGCAGAATGACATCATGAATGGAAAATTGCAACAAGGAAATTATGCATCTTCTAGTAGACAGGGTGATGACAGAAATGAGCATTTGTTTATGGTGCAGCACATGACCAATTCTGTGACAAGTACAGAAGAAAGCAACGATGTGTGGTATGTTGACTCAGGTGCATCAAACCACATGACAGGTCATGCAGAATGGATGCAGGATGCAAGGAAAATGGAAAAACTAGAATTTGTGGAGACTGGTGATGATACTGCACATCCTATTGTGTAGATTGGAAAATTTCCTTTGTCTATGCAGGATGGGAAAAAGAAATACCTATCGGATGTATTTCATGTCCCGAATATCACCAAGAACCTAGTTTTTGTTGGTCAAATGGTTGAGCAGGGCTTGTAAGTTAGATTTAATTCTTATGGATGCTTTGCTGAGTACAGGGGTGCAGCAATGGCTGCATGTGAGGTAACTTGGTTGCATAAGCTTCTTTTTTGATATGCATCAGTCTACAGATGGGCCAGTTGTCATTTATTGTGACAACATGAGTAGTATACACTTGGCAAATAACCCAGTCTATCATGCTAGAACAAAGCACATTGAGGTGCATTATCACTATGTTCGGGAGATGGTTTTACTAGGTCTTATTGATCTAGTTTATGTCAGCACAGAGGATCATGTAGCTGACATATTCACGAAGGCATTGGGCACAGAGAAGCTGCGCAAGTTCAGAGACCTGCTTGGTGTGCAGGAATTGGGATTGAGCTCGAGGGAGAGTGTTGAGATATCGAGCTCCACTCGTGATATGCCAAGGTGACCGTTGTGCATTTATGTCACCGACTTGTCAGTTGCAGAAGCGGTTGGTACACCACCCATGAATAATAGCTAGATGATAGCTATCCTTATCTACTCTAGTTCGTGGCTCAGTTAGTATGCCACCTTAGTTAGTTGAGTTTGGTTTGAGACCCATATATAGGGTTCTTCTATTTCTCTGTATTTGAGTTCTTTTGGCTTACACAACTAAGAAGAGGAAAACTGTTTTCAGCCTCCACCTTTGTGTGTATTCCCCCATTGTGCAAGCAAGAAAGCTACAAGTGAGACTCCTTCCTTATCTCCCACAATCTTGACATCCTTTTAATTATGTCAATGATCTCATCATGAAATTCTTGCTTGGCAATGCCAAGCACCTCTCCCAAGGTAAATTTTGCCCGACTGTTTAAGATCCGTTCTTCAAGAACCTTCTTAAGATCTGTGGCTGTCTCAATGTCAAATTGCAACTTATATCCTGGCTGTTTGCCCTTCTTTTTGCCCTCTTGTTTGTTATCATGTTTTTGCTTCTGACTGACCTCTTCCATATCATGCTCGGGAGGTGGCTGATTTGTAGCTTTAGGCTGATCCATACTTCTTTTTGTCATTCTTTTAGATGTCCCTGCAATATCTTTATCTCTTTTTTGTTTTTCTTCCACAAGTACATCCGTGTTTTGTACCTTTGCTAAATATGCATCTACTGGTGATTCCCAACCAGTTATGCCACTAATGTCTTGCCCTGCATGAGACATTTCACTATCAGTGACCTTTCTCTTTTCAGCTGCATGTAAAGAATGTGTCCATATTTCAGCCTTTGGACCACCCATCACTTGGCCATGCATTCTATCCAACTGTAGACCAAAACTAGAAGCATGTACCACCGCATAAGCATTTCGGACAGCCAAGTCTTCCAACAACTTCTGCATACCTCCCTTTCCAAAATTCAAAGCAAAAGGCAATCCCATTTCTTGTGCATGGATCTTGCCATCTTTCCAAAAGATAAGCTGTCATGCCAAGGCTTCCTGATAGGCAGCACAATCCTTTCTCTCCTGCTGCAAACTGTTACACCACATACATCTTTTTCCAGGCTTAGGGGCTGTTGCCCGTCCCCTTTCCTCTTGTTCTTTTTCATCCAATTTTGCAACCTTCAATTGAAGATCCCGCATCCCTTTGACCAATTCATCTAAGACATCTTTCCTAACAGAAGGAACAATAGCAGGTATAGCCATAGGGTTAGCCATAGAAGTAGGTGGCTTACTGGATACATTAACTGTCTTACCTGTAACAGTGGGCAAGCTAGAGACATGCAATCTTTCTCTTCTTCTATGCTTCCCAAGCGCAGTAACAGCTTCCTTGACATGTCTCCACTTTGTTTCCAAACCTATCTCTGTAGTCTAATCCTCCAGCAAATCATCAAGCTTCTCTTGAAGCTCAAGATCAGATGCCTGTAGAAACAATTCAATTTTATGACTTGCAAGAGCTTGTTGTTCTACAAGATCCAACTGCTCAAATCCACTTTCAAATTCTCTTAACAATTCTGTAGCCACAAGACTCTTATTGGGTGGTTGTATAACCCACTCCTGAAAAGTCTTGCACGTAATCAAACTGGTGCCCTCAATGTAAAATTCTTCCCTAAGTGTCTTCCTGAAGGCTAGCCAGTCAGCATCCTGCAAGTATAATTTAGTTATCCGTGCTTTCAGTTCATGAACAGTAACACGTACAAAATACCGGCTCCATGCAGATTGAGCAACTCCAAAGAATTCCATCTTCTGAACATAGGCATGTACATATGCAGATACATTCCTACCATTGAATAACTTCACCTCATGCTCAACTGCTTGCAAAGCATTCATCACAACACTTTCTGTTTGAGCTGAAGCTTGCATCACCTGTTATTGTTGTTGTACTTGCATAAGCATATTCATATTTTGCACCAATTGTTGCAAAACATCACTGGAGATTGTATTTGAAGGTTATCCCATCTTATCTTTCATTCTTCTGTGACGACCTTTCACGTCGGGTTTGCCAATGTCGGAGGGGTTTTTGTCGAAAGGTCGAATCCACCGGGGATCTGAAGTAGAAGGAACTAGAGATAGGAGATGGAAGAGAAGATAGAGAATACCCAAGTGGTAAACACGACAAAAAAAAATCACAATGAATTGAAACAATATGTATTGAAAGAACTTGGAATCTTTGCTCTACTCAAAAGCAATCTCCAGGCATTAGTACTCCTAGAGCTCCTTCGTAGACCAAAAACGTAGATCAGAAAAATCAGCTCTTTCTCTGCTGTCCACAGAACCCAAATCTGATGGCTCTGTTGGCTCCGAAAGGGGGGTAAAACTATAGGACACCTGATCACGGATCTCCCAGATCACTCCTTCTTCTTTCAGCTCAATCTGCAATTTTCAACCTGTTTACAGCGATTGCAACGTGCACCATTTCGTCAATCTGTCCTTCTTGTGAAAATTCCCTAACTGGCTGAAAAAGCAACTAGCTTTTTACATGCCATCCAAATCTAGAAGCTTTTTCTATCTTTTTTGGATTTTTACAATAAATAATATAAAAAATAGACTAAAATTATCCGAAAATCTAGTATTTTCGGATAATTCATGCAACTCGCACTAGTACTAATGGCTCAGATCACATTGACTCTCTAGATCAATAGAGAAGTCAGATGATGATGCATTCCATACATTTTCACACTATGTCCTCATAACATCACAACAGCGTAAAGAATGAATATCATTTTTTTTAAATGTCTGAGTACTTTCAATTTAGATAATCTTATTTTACTATGATCCAAGTGTGCGATAATATATATTTTTATTATTCAATCATGTTGGTTAACATCATAATTAAATTGCACGTTGGAGTTCTATAATCTATGCAATATTGTCTTTGCATAATGATATATTGTAGCTCATCTCTTCTACTTATTTCTTAAATTTAAATATTAAATTGGATCCAAGGTATTTTGAAGGTATTTTAGATTTATTTTCTTAAAAAAATTCTATATTTTTTGTAGTTAGACTTGAATATACTCAGCAATTGAGGTATATTCGAGGATATAATAATGTAGAATGAAGCATTTGTCTATATGAGTAATTTTAACAGTTACTTTAAAGTATTGAAATAAAGAAACTAAGGTAAGAGTTTTAATTTGAAACTTTAGGGTTTTAAAAAAACATTTATTTAAAACCCTAGATACATAAAAGCTATAACTCCAAACTCATTTTCACTTTCATTCTCTACTTCCCTACACTTGTGCTCTCCTTCCTTCTCTCCTTGTATGCAATGGCTCTACCACTCCCGCCTTCGCCGCATGGATTAGCTCCACGTGCTATGTACACATAAGAGATCAGATATACCCTAGGTTTTATGCGACCCTCAGTCTAGAGAGCTTGCTTTTCATTGTAGACCCTAGCTCTAGTATACAAGCATCGTTTTGTGATGTGGCAAACCCTCTCACCTACTCTATTCTTAGATGGGTTCCCATAGATTTCTTATATAGTTTATGTTGTCGTAGCGCGTAGGGTTGAAGGTCACCATAGGGGTTTGGCAGGAAAACTATACAAGATAGATGGAGATGTGTCTTCAAGAGATAAGTAGATTACAATGAATGTTTGAAAGTTCAAGAGGTACTTCATGGTCAATCACAGGGGTTAGAGAGAAGAATGTATGGGGGTTCAAGAGCTTAGACTCCAAAGATGGTAGAGATAAGAGAAGGGTTGAAGGTTTCAAGCCAAGTTCTTGAAGATGTTCATATAGCTTCCAACTGCATGTTCTTAGCAAAGATCACAAGAGTATTATCTCATAAGTTTTAATTCAAATCAAGCTTGTTTTCTTGACTGTAAAAGCAATCACAAATTATAAAATCAAGTACAATATGCTATCATGTATCATAAACAACTCTACATCCCATCATTCATACATGATGCCATAGCATGAATCAAGTTTACATGATTACATTCAATCTAGACTTCTAGGAAACAAAAGCTTGAGTCAATTTACAAGGCTTGTAGGGCAAAGAGACTTGCTTCAAGAGAGCTTCAAATTGAGTTCCTGATAAGGATAAGTTACCACATCCAAGAAATAAGAGAAAAAGCTCCTCTTAATTCAACTCAAAGCATCTATGAATGATCTACAAACATTTCCCTGCCATATGCCCACATAATACTTGCATATTTTAACAAGATGCCTTCTGCAAAGTAAGAAATGAATTAAAAGAACACTGTTGTAGCTGATTCTCTAAATATGGCTGAAGATATCAACCCCAAATCATCCCAAATATCTTTTGAAATTCACCTTTGATGATAACATAAACTTCCTCTAGCATGGTGTGTTGGAGTATTTGGTATCAAAAGTCCACAACAAGGGTTAGAGACAGCAGGGTGAAGGGAGATTCAGGGAGAGGAGTAGATGGAAGAGAAGGGGTTTTAAAGTAATAGAAGAGGTAGAAGAATACTCACAAAAAGAAATAGAAAATGTAGAAGAATACTAATAGAGATAAAGCATGTTAGTTTATTCCTGCATTATGAGAAGATAAAACTCTAATAGACAAAGATGTGTATAAAATAATGCCTTTCTCTATGCTGCTCAAATCCCCAATTTGATGCCTCCATTGGCTCCGAAAGGGGGGTAAAATACTAGGGCACCTAGCTAGAATTCAGCCAGATCACTCCTTCTTCATCTTCCACTTTGGACTGTTGTTTAGTGCCTGAAAACAGCGATTGCGCGTTGTAAGATTTCTCCAATCTCTCTATTTACATAAAATCCTCTCAAATTAGCTAAAAGCTACATGCTTTCTTTTACATTTATCATAATCTAGAAGTTGTCTACACTTTTATGGATTTTTACAAGATATAATATCTAAAATATAAAAAATTGGCTAAAACTTGTCCAAAAATCTAATATTTTTGAACCATGGACACTAACACTAATGTCTAAAATGGCATTGGATCTCTAAATCAATAAGAAAATCACACTCTAGAATTTTTTATACGATGTGCACGTAGCGGCACGACATCCAGCCCCTCCTAGCTTGCACATCCTCTGGCATGTGCCAAAGTCTCACAAATTTGCAGTGTTAGAGGAATTATCTTCTGCCATGTCAATGTCTTCATCTTCTACCTCTTCTTCTTCCTCTATGTCTTCATGCTCTTGAATTATATCCAAGTCTTCTAGCTCATATGCCTAACTTTCTCTTCATTTGAAGAGCTTGATTCTTTTCCCAGCTATGGGTATCTTCATGCTTGTTCCATCCAATTCAGCCAATGAATATGTGGCATTGTCATGAATGACCTTTACCACATATGAGCCAAACCAATGCTTTACCATCTTCCTAGAAGCACTCTATTGATTGTCTAAGCTACTATCATAGACAAGCACCCAGTCATTTTCTTCAATTGCTCTTGGTCAAAGTCGATGTCACTTATGAAACCTTCTTTTGTTCTTCAGTATTGCTGTCTTTAGCTTCTCAATAGCTGCTTGAATATCTTGAGGCCTTCTTTCTAGCTACCATATGCGCAAAGTCAATAACTCTTCTCTAATGATGCCTTTCTCTCAAGGTAGAAGACTCAATGTGAGAATAGATTCTTCAATTGGCATAATTGGTTGTTGTCCATGCATAAGTTCAGCTGGCATATAGCCAGTCACTGTATTATGAGTAGTCCGGTCAGCTCATAATGCAAAAGGTAGCATTTTAGGCCATTCTTTGATCTTTCCTCTACAAGACTTTGCTAGAGCTTTAAGAATCGACTGGTGCTCTCTCTCACTTTTCCCATTGCCTTCAGGGTTTTAGCCTGATGTTAAAGCCAACTTAATATCCAATTAAGAAAAGAAGTTGTGTGCCTCATCAGCATCCAACTCTCCTCTATTTGCAGTTACTTAACCTACACAACCATATCTACAAAACACATCTTCAAGCAAAAAATGACAAATAGCTTGAGTGGTCTTGGTAGTTAAGGCTTTGCCTTCAACTTGATTGGTTAGATCCTCTCTTGCAAGCACTAAATATCGCATATTCCATATTACTATAGGCATGGTTACAATATCAATAACCCATCTATAATGTATAGACAAGGGATAAGTCGATTGTGACCCATCGCAATGCTTGACCATAGAATATATCTGACATGCATAACAGGTTTCAACAAAATGCTCTATGTCGCGATACATGTTTTACCACCAATATTTTTCTATGACTTTATTAAAGGTTCCCCATATGCCTCTATGGCTAGCCCACAGGCTTTCATGAAATTCCTTCATTACCTGTTGTTGCAATCTTTTGTTACCTAAAACTCAGACACGTGCTTCTTTCTTCTTCTTTGCATGCTTCCATACATGCCCTTCTTTTAAGAAAAAAGCCATAAGCTTTCCTCTTAATATTCTTGAACTCTTCATTAGTCCAAGACTCCTCCTTCTTCATTGTGCTCAAATATTGGCCAATCTTCAGCCAATCTTCTTCATAATCTTCTTCAAGGAAATCAACTAGAACTTGAGCAATGCAATGAGCATGTTGGCTTCTAGTTTACCACCTTTTTTCCATAGATAAATATTTGATCTTTGTTGTTGTATGTTGATTTACAGCAGTACCTTTTCCTATTCTTATTGTACTTAACGCTATACCATTAAAAATATAAGCTTCACCTACAAGATTCCACTTTGGGTTTGTATATGCAGTAATTGAAAATGTACTTTCAGCAACCATGGAATGAAATTCAGCAAGTATAGATTCTTCATCTTCATCTTCTTCCATCAGCTCTTATTCATTGTCATATCTTGCACGTGATAGCATGTCAGCAACTCGATTCACTTTTCGTGCAATATGCTTTAATTCAGGATTGAGAGATTTAATATATGCAATCCATCTTAGCATAGCAATGTCAAATGTAGAGCAGTTGGCAATCATGCCCAAGAGTGGAAGACAATCAGTTTCTACCACTACGGAAGCACCTATAAAGTATTCACGTTTACACTTTAATGCTATTATAACTCCCCACAATTCCCTTTTTACTTGTGTATACCTTCTTTGATGTTCATTGAGAACCTTTGCTCCAAAACGAATTGCATACTTGTTACCTTCCAAGTCTTCTTGGCCATTAGCCCATCTTATCCCAATGGGACTTATATTCACAATAAGGATGATGGGTTGACCATTTGAATAATCAACCCTTTTGAGGGTGGGGGTTGAAATTAACAACTTCTTTAGTTTGCGTATAGTGAGAGTA
This sequence comes from Lygodium microphyllum, assembly GCF_053477565.2. Lineage (NCBI taxonomy): Eukaryota > Viridiplantae > Streptophyta > Polypodiopsida > Schizaeales > Lygodiaceae > Lygodium > Lygodium microphyllum. Next base: position 177,810,255 of record NC_141136.1, on the reverse strand, counting down.
TGCTCTTTCCCCCAACAGAATCTTTGGCCTTTTCTTAATAATTGATAGATATTTTTGGCTACATGAGCAAAATGTGGTATCCATAGGAGATAGAATACACATGCACCAAGAAATATTCTCACCTCTGAAATATTTGTGCATTCTTCTTGCATTCTGCTGATGGAATCTATCTTGATTAGTGAAGGTTTACATCTGTAGGGGCCACACAGATGTCTAGCCACTAGGACTTCTTCTACTCCAAAAATCGACTTAGCTCCAGAAAGGGTAAGATGTACCACACATCCTATTTCAGTTAGCTAAAATGCAAAATATTTTCCATGTTTCATTAGCATTTGCATAAAAGAGTGTTTTTCAATCTGCAAAAGAAAAGAGTTATCACCTATTTTGAGCTCTTTTATACTTTTAGATGTGAACTTGTGACCAATGTTGGAAGGATCACGAAGACTTGGCTGATTTGCTGCCCTATCAGCCAACCCTTCACTTTCAGGAGGTAGTGGGACTCAAGCTTGACTTTCTTATCCACCATCTTGTATTTTGTCTCCACTTGCGCTTGAGCTTTGTTGAGTGAACCAATGTCTTCCTGCTCAACAAATTCTTGAATTGTTTGATAAAAATCCAATGCACATACTTCTATGGATTGATTTTCAACCTAATTTTCTATATGAGCAGTTATATATATTTCAGCCAATGTGTCAGGTAATCAGTCCAAAAAAAATGCCCAAAATATCTTCATTTTCAGCCATCATGTCATTAGGTTTTAGCACCCTTTTTACATGACATAAATATTTTCTTTCAGCTTTAGTCATGGCTAGAAGAGACTTATAACAGCCCATACTATTGGCTACACATACATACAGATTTGCTAGAGATACAGTTTTTGTAGCATAAGGAGGTTCAATCTTTTTACATAACACATTGCCATAGCCTCCTTTTATAGTAGTGCAGCCTGAAAACCCTTAAATTATCAGGCATTAGGAAGCACAAGATAATCACGTAGTCAATCTCTGTTTCCATGATGGTTAACACGCACAGTAAGAAATTGGACAGCTCACTCATTATCCTTGCTTCAAATTTAAGTTTTGGAAGAACCATCATCAAGAGCTTTTTTTTTCAAGTGGACTTCAGAAATGTAAGGTTGCCCAAGCATGATAGGGTAACTACAAGAGTCTTGAACAAAAAAGTGAAAATGGTATTTTATGTCTGCAATTGTAAAAGTCCGCGTGTGAATTAAAAGATCGGGCTTTTGAAATTTTTTTATTATTATTATTTATTTCCCCCCTTATCCCTCCAACCGACTGACGAGCTGGAGGGGGAGGGGAATAGAAGGAGTTCTGAAGCTCCTTGGTGGAGCTTGTGGAGGGAGGGAGGGCATGCGTGTCGACACGCAGGAGGAGAAGATCCCCCTCCCTCCACTATTTAAATGAGGAGAGGGGAGGGGCCAAAGGACGAAAAAAGGCTGGGGGGGCCGTGAGAAGAACCAAACGCCGCTGCCAGAGATCATGTCGCTGTGAGAAAGAGGGGAAGAGACGCTGTTGCTGGCCGCTAGGGAAGTAGATAGGAGCCACCTCCGATTCTCCGTCAGGACGGACGGCCATAACCACCCCCCAAAGCTTCTGGAAGCTTGGAAGCTTCCAAAGGGGGGGCCTCTTTAAACCCCCTTCCTATACCCTACTACCCCCTTTCTTTTTTTTTTCCCCGGGTTTAAAATCCCTTAAGCCCCCTTTCATTTTCCCCTCCCCCGTGCTAAAACCCTTTCCCCTGGATTTCAAAAATTTTCACCCCCTCCTTGTACGTTATGAAGCCCTTTTAACCCCCATATCTAAAACCCCTTTCCATGGGTATTAGAACCCCCTCTGCCGGGTTTTAAAAATCCCTTAAGTCCCCTTTCACCCTCGTACTAAAGCCCCTTTCCTTTCACTTGGAGTCACTTCCCCCCATGAGCACAAAGGCCTTAAGGGTCTTATTACTTCTTTACCTGTGTATAATCCCTAAAAGACCTATCCCCTTGGCTTTGGAATCACCCCCTTCCTGTGGCCTCTTAAAACCACTTCTCCCGTGATTACCCCTTAAGCCTTTACCTTGGCATCAAAAACCTTTCACCCTCCCCCATGTGTAAGCCCCCATAAGCCCTTTTTCTCCAAGTTTGACCTAAGGGTCCTTAGACCCTTACTTATAATCTTTACGGCTATTATTTTTCCTTAAAGCTCTCCTACACCTTGTGTCTTCTCCACACCTTGTTATTTCCGTTCGTGCGAGCTTACAAAGACCATTAAGCCTTCCCCATGGCTTCAATGGGTCTTAGTTGTAAAAGTTTCTAAAAATACCATTTTCAATTCCCGAATTCAAGGAGGGAACCTTCCAAAAACTACTTTGACGAACGGTGCAAGGAGCGACGATGGAGTTCTAAGGAGAAGTTGTAAAGCTGCTTCCACGTTCGACGGACCACACTTGCGATGCCTCCTAAGAAAGTCCAAGGCGTAGCCGCGGGAGGGTCATCTCCCGGTATCCATGTGGATATCTCACCTCAAAGCCAGGTTGTCTTCTTGATGTTAATTCGGGTTTTAGTCAATCATGCAAAGAAAAATTGTTAAGGAAATATATATATATTTGTTCAAATTAATTCTAACGAAGGAGTTAGCTTATGAATGACAATGTATTCAAATTAGCTTTCTTCAAATTGCATCAAGCATTATAAAATAATAGGCAATACTATCCATTTACTATAGTATTATAGTCCTAAAATGAAGAAATTATATCTTGCTCCATTAGTCTTTTTCTTTTCGCAACGAATCATGGCAAAATGGCTAAATTCATGAAAGGTTTCTTTCGATGCTCAAATTACTAGAGAGTTATCTTTGCTAGTTGGACATCTTAGCAAGGCAACTGTTGTTATTTGGCATGAGTTCATCTTTAAAGAAAACGGAAGTTAAATGTTAGAAATTAACAAGTATAAAAATTAGACATACGAAATCATTTGGAAAGAAAAATGTAATGGGGAATTGCTGGATGACACTCTATTAACACTTTTTCCATGCAAATTGAGGACTTGGAACAAATAAAGTGTGTATTCACCAATTCCTTAGCTAGGCCTTTGTCCCAAGGAGTATCATCACTCTTTGTATCATCATGGCATTATGCTATATGCCAAATTAAACTGTATTGATTGAGAAAGTAGTCAAAGATAGTAAAACCGTGACAAGACGAGTAAGATTACCTTCCAAAAGCTGACCAAACCAATCTTTCCAAAAGATAACCAGACCAATCTAAACATAGAAACCTTCATACCCTAAAACACTGGACTACTTATCTTACCGCAAGGACAATAAATTCATAAAGATAAGAAATTAGGGTTCGTCCCTAAGGTTCTTAAATGAAGAAACCCTAGGCCTGACATACGTCAGATTAAGGAGTCTAAACAGATTATTCCATCGCCGGACTGCGCAACATGTATGAAATCATTTTGTGATCAATTCACAAAGAGAAAAGGGAAAAACCCTCTTCAAAGACGGCAGATCCTTACGCAAGTTATCTTGCAAAAAGACGTAGTTTTTGGATATCCTTCAAAATAAAGAAAGTTGTAAAATGGAAACTAGCATATCTAAGGTACCTTAGGGTTAACCAAGTTGGGTATACCCTACACCCGAATATAAGGAATCTTGCCAAGTTTACAAGACATCTTGAGAACGACTGCTGATACACTCTAAAAGGAAAGAACACTTCCTTAGCAGCTTGCCATACAACTGGGTTGATTAATGGAAATGTTTGTGCTTGCTAGAGATTGTAGGGCGCTGTTTGAATTATGAATTACAAATTAAACAAGTACCTATACTTCAGGTTAAAGGCCTGAAGGGAGAGGCAGCTTCAGTTACCCCCGACTGCCTGCCTGACCCTAACCAAGGGGGTTGTTGACCGCGCCGGGAACGTGGACCGAACCCGCTGCGAGAGCTCTCTCCGTTGAGTTCTACTTGGAGCAGGAGGACGCTTGGGTGCCACGGGGGGCTCTGGCCGTAAATTCCTCGCCTTCCGGGTCCTGCACAAGAGGCTAACGTGACTCGGGATTGGATCTCGAGGCCCGCATACTAGTTGACGGGCGGAAGCTTGGAATAGTGATCCCTGGAGATTACTTGTTAGCCTCCGGGCAGATTATGGACAAGCCTACGGGCGGAACTTCTTGTAATTCAAAGATAAAATGATGAGATGTTAAAAGAACTTGCTTGATATTGTTTTTATATGTCACGTGATAAGATTACGTGAAGGAACTAGTGCTTAAACAAGATTAATTAAAGAAGCTGATTGTTATATGTCAAATTAATGTGTTAGATAATTACATAACTAAAACAAACCGAGGAAAGTGCGGAGGATGGGCCATGGGTCTGTCCTACGGTTGGGTGGTCCTGGTTAGCCAGGAACTTTTCTCATAAATCTCGAAAGACAGCGGAATGATCATCATCATCAAAAAGAATAACGAGAACGATGACCTAGAGTTACGTTTTACCCGATTTACGTTGTTTTAGGGGAACGGAATGGGACTATGCCTTATGGCAGAGAGGTTGAGCTTTGCATCCCTCTCGTTTCCCATTCTCCTTGAACCAAGTGCAGCGTGAATCTGCTTTGGACCGGGCGTTTCTGCGTAAAGTAGTTCACTCGGGTCTGACGCTAGTTGCTGTTAGCTAGTGACCCATTAGGAAAACCCTAATTCCGGTCGATCCTAAGTGGGAACGGCCAGGATACTTCCACTACGTAGCAGACGCGGGAAGAACTAGATCGCAAAACCCATAACATTCCATGGGAATGTCGGGTGGAGCTTTCTAGACATCCTTTCCGATGGACTGCTAAGACATGTCCTGGATGATACTAGGGGACACGTTACAGCAATAGTTACCTACCCATTAGGACATGTAGCATATAACTCTCTAGAAGAGTTGTTTGCAGCTCTCATTTTCCAACCTGGATCAACGTCTATGGGCCATCCGCCACTTTCATAGAGACTCATTGCTATGATGTTTATCTCTGAGCCATAGTCTAAGAGTGCAATACATGGTGTTTCTTTTTCTCCAATTTTGACGACTATCTCCATTGTTGCTCTTGCCCAATGCGTACGGGAGTAGTGACTACTTGGAATGAGCTGAGCCTCTTCTTCCTCATGCATGTATTGTAGATGGCCTTCTTTTTTAGAGGTGGGCTTCCCAACTAGTTTGGACCAACCGACCATTACATTTTAAGCTTTCACTTCTTTAATTTTTGCATTCATGCTTTCTTTATCTTTAGCTTCAATTACTGTAATCAATTCTTTAACTTCTTCAAGATGAATTCCTTGTGTAGTCAGCTTCTCTTCATCCTACAAAAAAACTCGAGAACTTACAAAAAAGCATGTATTGTTTCTTCAACTACATCACACACATATTGTCTTTTCCATTTGATTACATTAATAATTACATCATGTAATTCACGTTTGGCAATTCTAAGAATTTCGCGTAAGGTAAATTCAATTTTACTTCCTAGAATTGGTTCTTCTAGGACTCGTTTGAGATCGATTGCAGATTCTATGTGAGACTGCAATTTGTAGCTTAGCAGCTTGCCTTTCTTCTTTCCTTTGGTCTTCTTTGTTTGTGGCGCATATTCCATCTCTTGATCTGGGGTTATATTTTTAGCAAGCTTTGGTTGTTTAGGTGTTCTTCTAGTTACCCATTTCAAAGGAACAGAAGAGGAAGGCCCTATACTCTTCAAACGCACTAACTAGCGTTAGTCGAATCTTCTTTGGCTACTTTGCCACGTTCCATTTGATCTAGTGCCTGCATTGATGGGACCTAAAATGGGCCGACTCTAGCTATGGCACTAGCTGGACCTCATACACACAACAGGCAACCCCACCACACGGCCTTGCGGGTCAAGAGTGTCTGTAATACATCGATGTACACTAGATAGACTTAATTATGCATTTGTAGTTGATATGTAGTCCAATGTCTACCTTCCCTTCTCCTCGGAGGGAGATCCCATAACATGTAGGCATATGTCCTCGTAACACAAACATAAGGAAGCACCTCTTTACTAATTGCCATGACTCCACTATGACTCTCCTACACCTCGAGGATTGGCCCCAAGATGCGTCGCTCCAACATATAAAACATAACGCACAAACTCCACTCTTTAATTGTTTTATATAATCCAGGGATATATAGATCCTTACCAAACATTCCCAAGGAAAGCATACAACTGACCTACCGCAAAGGCTCCTTACCACTCAACGTATAAGTCATGTCCTAGGAAGACTATCCAGGACTAATACCATGTCATGCGTCATGCATAGTGCATATGATCCTAGTACACAAAAAATATTTAACAAATCAGCATTTTGTGATGTGGGAAAAAATAACCCTTTCATGATTTTCACTAAATGTATGCTTCGATGTATGGAGACTAGCAAGACTATTGCTATGCAATCCAGGACTAATACCATGTCATGCGTCATGCATAGTGCATATGATCCTAGTACACAAAAAATATTTAACAAATCAATATTTTGTGATGTGGTAAAAAATAACCCTTTCATGATGTTCACTAAATGTATGCTTCGATGTATGGAGACTAGCACCAATTTCTCGTGCTACTAGCCCCTTAAATTGAATTATCGCAATTCTAAATGAGATGCACAATCAAATTTTTTAAATATTCAAACCCTCTCAACCCTCTTTATCTCTTAACCTCACCCTTTCCCTCTAATGTTTAGGTTATGTTGTGTTTCATAGGTGTAAGGGTATGAATTTGTATGTATTTATCGCATAAAATAGAAAAGCATAAACTATGATACATAAACAAAGCCAAACTGAAGCCAAACTTCATGCCTCGGCATTGTTATACAGCCACAACTACGAATCATGATTTTCTACATTTTTATAATACAAAAATCCTTTTTATGATACTAGGAATCTTTTCCTTTTTACCAACTTAACACTCGATTCTTGATCCCTTCACTGCTTCATCACCTCTCCCCCTCTATCTCACACTAAGCTTACCAAAATGCTTGCTCTTTAGATTTTTCATGTTGATGGAAGGAGATACCCTTCTCTAAGGGAGTAGATTGTTGAGAAATAAACAAATGATGTATGCTCCAGGAAGAGCTCTACTGAATCCCATATGCACAGTGAGGAGAGTGGAACAACCCAACTTCTATAAAGCATTATACTTGACTATCACTTTCATATGAATGAATACAATGTCATGATACTTTGTACTTTCAATTAAGTGTCTTGTCGTTGTCATTCCTACACATGATTGTGTTTATGAGTCCAAGCTTCCATCTTGGAACCTAATTCCCTTGTGTAATAGTTTGTCTCTACTTGTCCATGTCATCATGAGTTTGGTCTTCATCTTTCATCCGCCATAGCTTTTATCATGCTCTAGATCTGCATCTTTGAACATGGTATTAGAGAGCAGTTGCGCATGGCATAGATCCATTTTTCTCTCATCTAGCTCATCTTGAGATCAGACAAGACGAGTCCATGACCTCATCTCCCACTCCTTCTTCTCCACTTGACCTTGTGACTGCTGATGTGCGACATCATATCTCTAGCATTAGAGATGCTAGAAATGCTTAGGAGGAACTTAATAGGATATTTGGTACTACCCAAGAAAAGAATTCAAAGATAAAATTACTAATCCAATTTTATAAACTAGATATCAAAGACAATGCTTCTATGACCACACACATTAACAAGTTAAAGAGGCTAAAAACCCAGCTTGCAACTCTTAAGAAGAATATTGTTGAAGATGAAGCAATAGCCGTACTTCTTGCAAGTATAAATAAGGATCCATATGAGAAGCTTGTGTGATCCAGTCTAAGTAATGTTCCAAGTCTCTCACTCAAAGACATTGAGCACTCACTAGTTGATGGAGAAAGCAAATTTAAAAGCAAAGATGTAAAAGAGACCAGCTCAAGGGAAAATCTCCTATATACCAAAGGAGCTACTGGACCTAAAGGAAGAGGTCAAGAATTCAACATCGACAAAAAAAGTCGGATGACATGTCATTATTGTGGTAAGATTGGCCATATTGCCAGTGAATGTTTCCACAAGAGAAGAGCACAACCGATGCAAAATGACCACCACCAAAACCAATTCATGAATGAAGAAGAAGAAGAAGATGCTTCTACTACTATCAACAACTCTGACATATTGTTCTAAAGAATTTGTTCCCATAGAGGATCTACTTATGTAACAAACCCTACCAAGATGTAAAGTTTCAAGCCTTAACTTGACTAGGCTACCAAAGAGCTAGTCTTTTGGTCTATGTTTACATGCAGGGGGGCCAAAAGCCAGCAAGCGTAGGAACTCATCATTTGAGGGGGGGTGTTGAGAAATAGACAAATGATGTATGCTCGAGGAAGAGTTGTACTGAATCCCATATGCACATTAAGGAGAGTGGAAAAACCCAACTTCTATAAAGCATTGTACTTGGCTATCACTTTCATATGAATGAATACAATGTCATGATGCTTTTTACTTTCTGTTAAGTTTCTTGTCATTGTCAATCCTACACAAGATTATGTTTATGAGTCCAAGCTTCCAACTTAGAACCTAATTCGCTTGTGTAACAGTTTGTCTCTACTTGTCCATGTCATCATGAGTTTGGTCTTCATCTTTCATCCACCATCGCTTTTGTCATGCTCTAGATTTGCATCTTTGAACATAGATGAACCATAAAATAGCTACCCTCACACGCAATTTTTTCTTATTTTCTTTGTATTAGTAGATATACCTTCATCTCCATTCAGTGCCCCCCTTCCTTTAACTTCTTCCACCACCTTCTTCTTCCTTCTTTTCCATGTAAATATATGCAAGCACAATTAAGCACATGAATTCACACACATAAATCACATATTTGTATATTTTTATGTGATGTTGTATGTTTTTTGACAAAGCTATATACACCTAAATAAGCGAGCAACTCCCCCTAGGACATCATATTGGGGAATATGGGAATTTCCCATAAGTTTGAGGCACATGGTCAAATCTTTGGACTTGTCATAACTTGAACACTATAACTCCAAATCAAGTGCTCTATAGCTCAATAGATTCCATTTTTCAAGCATTTTCCAATGATATGTCACACCATATGGTATTGAGAAAAACTTATGGGCATGTTATCTGAGTGCGACCTTTTTAGTATTCAAAAAATGGGAATTGGGAATTCCCAAACTCACTAATATTGTGTTCTAGGTGAAATGGCATTGAATGGATAGCAATATTAAAAATTCTCATCAAATGATCTCCTCAAGTGCATGCTTCAAGTTGTGAACTCCTTTATCTATTTTTGAAAAAAAAGAGTTGAAAATATAAGGTGAATTACTCCATCAAAAAAATAAAGGCCAAAGCAAATAACAGAAAGAGTGCATGCCTTTTTAGAAAAATAGCATTGTGATTATGGATCATATAAATATGAATGAGATAAATAAAAGCATGGCTATATAGGGGGATGCATAATCATAAACACTACCATCAAGATAATTATCAAGGGTCATCTTGATCATCATCAAGAACCGTCGCTTGGAGAGGTAGTTGGAGCTTTTTCAAAGCAGTTAGGTTAAATTAGTGTGAAGGAAGAGTTGTTTATAGTTCAAGGGCATGATCATCAAGGTATCCATCATCAATTTAAGTTCAAGGATGATATATCTAGATGGTGAACAACCTATAAAAGGAAAGTCTTTGTGAAGCCTAGTGGAAACATCAACTACAAGGGTACTCCAAGAGAAACATTGTTATCCCTAGGCTTGTTCCAATGTATCTGGTTTGTAGATAAGGAAGAGAGACTGCTATTTTCTAAGACAGAGCTGTCTAATGCATGAATCAAGAAACAAATGATTATATATTGAGTAGAAGGCAACAACATATCAGACACTAGTGGTGGCTAAGTTAAGGATAGCCATATCCGATAAAGAGCAAGTTGTTGTATTAGGGAGGAAGGCGACTCGTCCAATCTGCAATGTGGTAGCATATTCGTCCTTGGTGTTTATTAGAAATCAACAAAGCTAGCATCATTTTTAAGTTTCCATTAGTTTGTGAACATGACCATGGGAAAACAGGGCTATTGTTTGAATAGGGTAGCAATGATCAGTGGCCTCCCTATGAGGTATAGCATGATATTGAGTTTACATTATCATGGCATAGTTGGTTGTTGCAAAATTGTGATAAGAAAGGGAGGTGTATGAGCCATCAAGAGCTTGAGTAACGTTTTTTCAAAGATTGATTGTAGATGGTCTATGAGCATAATGAGTCATCATCATCATCATAACAAAATAACTCCCGCGAGAAAAAGTTAATCAAGGGTACTACCTCTTTCAAAAGGAGTAGATTCATAGTGATGAAACACTAAGGCTTTTAATCATACCGTCCTCATCTCCACCTTAATTGAATGAAAGGTCACCTTAATTCTTGGTATTTTAGCTATTCTTTACTCTTCACTTTTGTGATTATTGGCCACCAATCAATTTAATATGAATAGCATTTATCCTTAAAGTCATATCAGCACTCTAAAAGAATGGTTTCTAAGGTACATGATGGATTCTCTATCCTGTCTAATTGACTTTGTTTATTATTATTATGGTGTGTTAGATTATTGCAAGCATGGCTTATATGGAGCATTCTATCGGGACAACAAATTGGAATACTCATATACATATGACTTGCATGCTGACACTATGTTTTCTTCAATATTACTAATGTATCTTACCTGGATGACAAAGGCATCATCTTTGTGTTTGATCCAAGTACTCATCGGGAAGTTTTCCATACGTACCAACATGATAAGAGTGGGACTATTTTAATCTTTGATCCAAGCTAAGCACATGAATGCGTGCAGATTGAAGAGAGGGATATATATGCTACTGTTTTTTGCCTAAGCTATATCCACCTAAATGATCCAAGAACGCCCTCTAGATGAGGTGAAGGCAACAATAAATTGAAAAGCCTTCAATTGAAAAACCTTTTATATAAGAAAAATTAAAAGATTGTTTATTTTTCTACTGCTTTTGGCTTTAGGTCTTTCCTAATACTTAGCTCTCTTTTAATGCACTAGTAAATTTCACTACCTTTTAAATTTTTTGTTATTTTATGTTTTGTTGCTAATTATTATATTCTAATTTAGCATTTTTTAATGTAAACACCCGTTCTTTGTGTGTATGAGGTTACCTCACTCAAGGATTGGGATATTAAGTTTAAAAATATTTTTTAATTTCATATCCGATTTTGTGCACATTTGAGGCATACAAGATGGGTATGTTTGAGGCTTACCTCCCACCACAGGACTAGAACATTAAGATAAAATTACTTTTTGATTTTTTCCTATGATATATTGGTATTAGAGACTTGCCTCACACTCCAAATGTGGAATATTAGCAAAAATGTATTTTCAGTTTCATCCTCCAATTTGTGTGTATTAGAGGTTTGTCTTATCCTCCAAACATGGGATTTCATGACAATAGAATTTTCTAATTTAGTCTCTCATTCTACATGTGTTAGTGGCTTGGCTCATACTCCAAACCTAGGATTTCATGACACAATTATTTTCTAGTTTAGTCTCCTATTTTGCGTGTGTTATACACTTTTCTCACACTTTCTAACTTAGACCCCCATTCTATGTGTGTTAAAGGCCTGCCTCACACTCCAAACCTCACATTTCATAATAATAATATTTTCTAATTTGGTCTCCCCTTTCACATGTGTTAGAGGCTTATCTCACACTCTAGAACTAGGATAATAGAATAAATCACTTGTGTTGTGCTATGCTAGAGCTGTGTACTCACCCCCACAACAAAAACAAAAGAGTTTCTTGGATTTGTTATTGTCTATATTGGAGGCTTCCACTTGCAGATTTTCTGAACTCGATTTTGCTAGTATATCTCGGGGAAGTTACTATATGTATATCCTCTACATCATGTGTGTTCAAGGTCTATTTATAAATATCCTTATCTGTGACTTTTTCTTGAAAAATAACCCTTTTCTATTCAATCTATAAATAACCCCTTTATATTACACCCTTTTGTATGTAAAAATGTATAAAAATGGTATTTTTAAAATACCTTATTTTGAACCCACGTGATGCACACATATATTCATGAGTAACTTACCCGAGTAGTATATGAGCATTAAAACCTTCATTTTTGCATGCATTAGAGAATACATGCAATTTAACACATGTAAACGTTTTGAATTGACAATGTTTTAAACATGATTAAAAGATATTTCTCTGCTCCATCCTCAACTCACAAATTCTCTTAATGGAGTAATGAATCATTCAAAAAGACCTAGCTAAAAAAGTGTGTATGATCTATCTTGCATGATACATGGCTAGGACATCCAAGAAATGTTGATATAGATATACCACAGCTAAGTGGGCAATCTCACATTCACTAGGATAGACCATTTAAATGGCTATATGCTCAAGTTTAAGTAGGTATTAAGATTATTCATGAGAGTTTCTAGACCTCCACAAAGGTACATTCCATCTCTTAATTATGTCATGGTGATAAATTGTAGAATTCCTTCAAGTTATGATGATGCTATGACTAGGGATGATAGTCATAAGTGGAAAGAGGACATGCATGCAAAGACGGATTATTTGGTAAAGAATGAAATTTGAGAGTTGGTTCAATTTTCCAAGGGTAAGCATGCATTACCATGTAAATGGGTTTATAAGTTAAGAATGTCTCTATCAAATGCAATGCCTAGGTATAAGGCAAGATTAGTACCCAAAAGGTTCAAGCAAGAGAAAGGTTTAAATTTTTTTCATATCTCCTCACTACTAGTCAAAACAACCACTAGATAGTGTTTGCATTAGTTGCTAAGGAGGACATCAAACTTATCTATATGGATGTAAAGATAGCTTTCTTGCATGGGGACTTGTATGAGAACATCTACTTGCACTACCAAAAGGGTGTATTCTGCAAGGCATAGAGTAGATGGTATATAAGCTTCATAAAATTTTATATGGAGTGAGGCAATATACAAGGGAATGGTGCCATAAGCTTGATGGTTTTATGCCTTCTCAAGGGTATACACAGAGTGAGATAGGTTATTATCTTTGCACATGGAAGGCTATGGATGCTAGTCTTATGAGATTGATCCTTTATGTGGATTACATGCTTACTTCCAAAAAGTCTCTATTGGATGTGGATGCATTGAAGAGAAAGTTGCACGAGACCTTTGACATGAAGGATTTGGGAAATGCATACTATATTCTTAGCATGAGGATAATGTGGGACAAACATAGGAAAGTTCTCTATCAAATTTTGTCTCTTAGGATGAAAAGTGCTTCAAAAAAGAACCCTATAAGAAAATTATTAAGTTGCTAACAAGCTGAGGTCTTGCGATCCTCGAAAGATCATTCATGCTAATGATGCTTAGACTTTACAATATAGATATAAATTCTATAATACTCTAATTCATGGTTGTGGATGCACCTATATGAAAACATCAGTATACTGTGTCTTGAATGGGTATTTAAAAATACCCTTTAGTTATACATTCTAAGGCCTTAATATGACCCCCTTTCCTTGAGAAATGTATAGTTTTTCTTAATTATAATTGAAAATCCCATTTTATAGATATAATAATGTAAATTTTATTGAATAAAATAATCCTTCAATTGATTACATGTCATACAGTTGAATTTTTTGAGGTGCACCCTAGAAGAGTTCGTGCTAGTGGCACTATCCAATGTAACTCTTTCTACTAAAAAGTATCTCAAATAATTTGACCTTGCAACATGCCTCATGGATTGGAAGAAAATGAATTAATTTTTATACTTAGAGAAAATTTGAAGTTTTCATGTCATGCATTCAAAGTATCAAAACATATACAATAAAATAAACAACAATTAGCATGTACAAGATGGATCAAAATGGTAAAGTAAAGCAATTAGAAATGTACATTTTTTGAATGATTGGTTTTTAAAAGACGACTATGAGATAAAAAATAATTCTCTTTAAAGCACAACTATACATGTCTTAATTGAATTTTAAATAAATCTCCTTGCAAAGAATCACAAATGCATATACCACACATTTTCCATGAGCAATAAGTTAAATAGTTATTAAATGAATAGACTGTGGATACTCTTACAAGAAACCTAACTAGAGAAATGTGCACAAACTTTGAAAAACATTCACATGCAACAACCGATTAGAATCAATACAATAGTTTCATCTAGAAATGGAAACCACCCATGTGTGGGGTAACATAGTTACTTGAAAGGAAAAAGCATCCCCTTCATGTCTTTACATAAGGGAGAAGCATCCAAGGTAATAATTCACTAAAGGACATGCCTTGGTATCAAAGGAGATGCATTTAATGCACTCATCTCTTTGCACACAACATGAGAAGAATCAACTTAAGCCCCACATGGGGTGTCTTCACTAGTTGTGAGCATGTCGTGTGCATGCAATTGATGCTCTACACATATTTCTTTTGTGGGATAGTATGCATCCTTGTATTAGCAAGAGGATGGGGATACAAAAGAAAGGGAGGAAGAAGACCTCCATCATGGTTATAATGAGCAAAGAATGTGGCTTGCTAAAAATAAATGTGGACCTACCTTTTGATTATTTGTCTTTTCTCATCAATGGATGCCTTAATTTTTACTTATCACAATTTAGATTATGACTATCCATAGTCTTGTACACAGGTATTAGAACCATTTGGGGAAAGAGAATAAAGAGAGGTAATTTGTGAGGTGATTGATGACCTGGGCTAGAATTATTATACCTTAGTTGTGCCTTGATTTCAACCACCTATCATACTAACGAGATACAATATCTATAAATATAGTAAAAATTCCACAATACAATAGATAACCATTGGTCTATACATCATTGGCAAGTCCTACCATGGGATAGTGGTGGGATTTCATGCAACTCCAGGCCTTTGCTAGTGTCAACCTAATCAATAACTCTATTATTTCTTGGAGAAAATCTACAACAAGCATAACATTACTAGAATGGGCAAGCATTCCTTCTTAACATTATCCAAATGGCTATGCGAGTCTATGGTCAATTTCATGTAAGGAATTTTTTCTTAATTGAGAATTAAGATTATTTTCACTTCTTTTGTATTGCCCATGTTGGCACATATATTCAGGGCATGCATTATAGAATGAGGGGACTGGGATATCTTTAAGTGCTTTTTTATGATTCACTTTTCTTGAATGATGAATATCCATTGATCCTTTTTGTGGTTCATTAATGTTTCAATGACATTGATCCTGAGGTTTCTCTATTCTAAAGAATTTCTTTTTTGCAATTTTCTTCATTGGAAATGATTTGGATAGAAAAAGGGCTACATAAAACTATGCATTTGGTTCTCTCTCTCTCTCTCTCTCTCTCTCTCAAACTTGCCTTGAATTAAAACATCCATGTTTTCATTTACATGATGCACAGGTCTTATCTATAATATGCTCTTGCATATAGAGATAATGTATTTTCTTATTCACGTTTTCAAGCTTTAAAGTAGGTAGGACAGTTTGTATTTAATTGTTCGTATGATTGTTTGTTTTTTTGTTTGAAGCTATAATTTTTTGTGTTTGATCAAACTAGGATTTGTGTTTTGTCATTTTTTTGTATTTTTGTGCTTGAAAACTTGATTTCCCTTGGTCAAGACTGGTGTTTTTTTTACATATTGGAGCTAATTGCACCAATGGAGTTCCTAAAACATGTATATTTTGTAGCTGATATCTTCACACATCATAGGGATTATGGGTTTATGAGAACATCACATTGCATTTGTTAGCTACATTGCACTCTATATTTGTCTCTTGATTTTTCCAATTACTTCCATGCCATGGGTTGGGTTAATGCACTTATTGCACTATCATTGAGCACTAGCATGGCATGATGCCCGCCATAGCTCTATGTAGTAAATTTAGATGCATGTGCACTTGAGAGAACACCTACATTATGTGTGCACTCTTCTTTGCACACACAAGAGTTAGGATTTTCGTCTCCAAATTAGGAACCATTGGATAAGTGCGAAAGGTGGTTGGGTGAGTTTGAGGGTCATAAAGGATGCCTATAGTTCTGAGATGGTTATCTAGTCGATATCTTGAGGACTATTATTTTTTTGGAGTTGTTGCACTACAAGGATATGGAGATGTAGCGATGGCGCTTTGCGACGCAAAATAGCAGTGTCGCTATTTGCGTCACTATTTTCGTCGCAAATGCGACACAAATAGCAATGGTACTCAAATGAAAAAAACACGGGCCGGAACCTGAGCGCGTTGTTTTGCGCGCATACACAAAAGAGTGAGCGAAAGGGAGAGTGAAAGCGAGAGCGAACATCTTGCATTTGAGAGGGAGAGGGAGAGAAAGAGAGAAAGAGGGAAAAGGAAAGCTTCTCACTGCCGCCGCCGCCATTCGCGAAGAAGAGGAGGAAGTGTACGGAGGGCGAAGAGTAGCCGCCACCATCGCGAAGAGGAGCCGCTGAACCCTTCTTCGAGTCTTTACGATGAGTGCATTTTTCCTTCTTGCTTTGTTTTTGTGTTTTCTCTTTCTCTTTTACTTGTTTTTGTTAAAATTCATGTGTATTGAGAGAGGGAGAGGAAATGAGAGAGAAAAAGAAGGAGAGGGAGAGGGAGGGAGAGGAAATGAGAGAGGGAGAGAAAAGAAAGGGAAACATTCAACATAATAGGGAAAGAGAGAGGGAGAGAAAGAGAGAAAACACATTAAACATAATAGGGAAAGAGAGAAAGAGAGGGAGAGGGTGAGGGAGGGAGAGAAAATGAGAGAGGGAGAGGGAGAGGGAGAGAGAGGGAGAGGAAAGAGAGTGAGAGGGAAAAAACATTAAATATAATAGGGAAAGAGAGAAAGAGAGAGAGACGGAGACGGAGGGAGAGGAAATGAGAGAGGGAGAGGAACAGAGAAAAGGAAATGAGAGAGGGAGAGAAGAGATAAAAAACATTAAATATAATAGGGAAAGAGAGAAAGAGATGGAGAGGAAGAGGGAGAGGAGAGAGAAAAAATATTAAATATAATAGGGAAAGAGAGAAAGAGAGGGAGAGGGAGAGGGAGGGAGAGGAAGAGGGAGAGGAAGAGAGAAAAGAAAATGAGAGAGGGAGAGGAAGAGGGAGAGGGAGGCAGAGGAAAGAGAGAGAGAGAGAGTGAAAAAACATTAAACATAATAGGGAAAGAGAGAAAGAGAGGGAGAGGGAGAGGGAGGGAGAGGAAATGAGAGAGGGAGAGGAAGAGAGAAAAGGAAATGAGGAAGTAGTAGTAGTTTTTTCTTCTTTTCTTGTTTATTGTTATTGTAGTAGTAGTAGTTGTTGTTGTTGTTGTTGTTTTTTTTTTTTCTTCTTTTCTTGTTTATTATAGTGGTAATGGTAGTCGTAGTCGTAGTCATAGTTGTAGTCGTGGTCGTAGACATAGTCGTGGTCCTGGTCGTAATCATAGTCGTAGTCATAGTCGTAGTCGTCGTGGTTATAGTAGTAGTGGTGGTTTTCTTGTTTGTTTGTTGTTGTTGTTGTTGTTGTAGTAATAGTTTTTTTTGTTTTCTTGTTTATTGTTGTCTAGTTTTCTTATTTGGTGTTGTTGTCATAGTAGTGGTAGTAGTAGTAGTTTTTTCTTCTTTTCTTATTTATTATAGCGGTAGTGGTAGTGGTAGTGGTCGTGGTAGTCGTGGTCGTGGTCATGGTCGTGGTCGTGGTCGTGGTCATAGTCGTAATCGTAGTGGTGGTCATTGTCATGGTTCTAGTCGTAGTCGTAGTCGTAGTCGTAGTCGTGGTCGTGATCGTGGTCATAGTCATAGTCGTGGTTGGAGTAGTAGTAGTGGTTTTCTTGTTTATTGTTATTGTTGTTGTTATTGTTGTAGTAGTAGTAATAGTTTTTTTTGTTTTCTTATTTATTGTTGTCTAGTTTTCTTATTTGTTATTGTTGTTGTAGTAGTGGTAGTAATAGTAGTTTTTTTTTCTTGCTTGTTGTTGTTGTTGTTGTTGTTGTAGTTGTTGTTGTTGTTGTGCAGTGGTTCAAAGTGGTACTTGAAAGAGCTGGAGCGACAATTCGACGAGGTCCATCTAATTTTCTGGAAATAGATTCCAAAAAAAAAGGACGAATTTGCACGACACCTTTGTGTTGCCGGCCCATTGTAAACAGGTGCATGAACTTATTTGTTTGTTAATTGTATTATGACATGGTACATGTCACAATAGTTAAATCTCTCTTGTACGTGTTTCTGAATAGGCAATCTTCTATCCAAACCCCTGACAACCTTGATGGTGGTATGTTATACCTTCAGCTCCCCGAAGTGCGAGAATATATGATCAAAGGAATGTTCCGAGCATAAATGAGGGCAATATGCAAATAGAGGGATCGATATTGCAAGGGGTGGAGGCCACCCTAAAGCTTGGAGCATGTAGAGGAGCCAGCATCAGGTAACAATGATGGAAATATAGGAGTCCAATAATTCTTTGAGAACGAGATGGACTCATTCTTTTCTGGTGACATGTCTATCGACCTTCCAGTTTATGCCGAGTTGTGTCAAGAGATTGATATGGGACCATAGGATACTTCATACTTTGAGCATCCACTCAATTCGTTGACTAATCACTTATAAGGATACATAAGATATGCATTTTAAGTAAGATTTTTTTTTAAGATTTATATTACCGTGCTTTATATGATTTAAATTGATTATGCTAATATCATTTTTTATCTGTGCAGGTGACCTTTGTGGATACTTAGATCATCAGGATGAGTCAAGGGATGAGCGATGAGGAGTTGCAGGATATCTTCACGCGCATATCTCCAGATCAGATGGTGAGATTCAGAGACATGGCAGACCAGGAGCTGTCTCGGACATCGTGGGGCCGCTCTATTAGATCTACTTCGGCGTGATCAGATGCTTCAGTTTCAAGCAGACGAGGTCCACGCTCCAGACTTGGGCCAGACGAAGGGAGTGCTTCAGGGTCAGGGGGATGCTGCAGAGATATGGATGCAGTGAGCCCACAGTGGGCTTGGGATACAGGTGCTACTCTTTGCTCTTGTGGAGGTTCCAGAGAGCGTGGCATAGGTGGTTGCTGTGGAGGCACGAACGCAGTGTCTCTGTCTCGTCGTTCTGCTAGAGTTGCGTCACCTCCGGGATTTGTCACACCTATGGGGACGTCTACTCTTGTCACTTCGGCTTTTGCTCAGTCATCCGCACGTGGCATCCCTATGGATGCTACTCTGATAGATACTACCCTGGTCGGTACACCAGATGTACAAGGGTCTCCTAGATATGCCCAGGAGCATGGTCGCAGGTGGGAGAGGACCCATCTTAGGCATACCCCAAAGGTGTATGCCTACCTTGTAGAGGATAGCTGGTTAGGAGCCATCATCATGAATGATGAGGGGAGGAGGGTGATGGCTGGCATGAGAGAGTTGTGCCAACAAGTTTTTCGGCACAATGTCTTGGATCTTTGGAAAAACATACCGAAGGGGAGCAAGGACTACATAGTAGCATCCTTGCATAAGGAGTTTCCGGTACCAGCTACAGCAGATAGGTTTTCTACGAGCTAGATGATGGAGTGTATGCGTGCATATATGTCACACAGACGATCGGACGCACACAAGGCACTCAAGAGTGGGGCTGCAGAGCCCGAGTAGCTAGACACAGATGATTGGCGCCGACTGAGGGAGGAGGCTACAGATTCTCCAGGACGTTGGAGACAGTAGCACGAGGCAGTGAGGGCACGACTAGAGGCTGAAGTGGTCAATCATCTTGGGAGTGGCGGCCACAGGATATATCTGGAGGACTTTGTAAGTTTTTCTTTTATTTTGCTTATTTTTTTGCAATATCCTTTGTACTGACAATCGTGTTTTTAACAGTTAGTATTTTGTTTTCTTTGCAGCACTCCATTACAAATCGCAATCTGATCGGCCTTGAGACTCGATATGCAGAGAGGCACGGTCTCACTGCATTGATCGACCGATTGTATGGACACGACGGCCCTGTAAGTCTCTCATCTTTCTTGTCCGTAGTTACCATGTTTAATTAGAATTAATTACTGTATGGTGGACTGATGTGTAGTTGTTTCTTTTTTTGCAGAGTCCATTTGATGCTCCTTTGCGGTAGGACGAGATTTCAGATGGCAAGGATCTATAGCTCTCCCTTGGATTCCTGGAGCTCACACACCCTTCTTTTTTAGTCACGTGATCTATGTAGACATTTTCTATGTAGTAGTGATATCTTGCCATGATTGTACTAGTCACTTTCATTATGCAATCATGTATTTATTTCATGTATCAGTGTTATGATTTAAGTACACTTTGTCTTTATTTACACGAGCATTGTACATAGTGCAGAAACTATTTTCTATGGCCCAAATAAAGCACATTGCTATATGTGGCAGGGCAGGTTGCTGTCCCACCACAAAAAAAAAATTCCCTATTACCGTCACTATTAGCGTCACAAATTTATCTGCACGCGTCGTTATTTGCATCGTTATTATTAGCATCACAAAGCGTCGTTATCAGTGTCGTTATTTGCATCTGTACTAGCGTCAATGCAACGCTGATACCGACTATTCTATGGCGTCGCCAATAACGACGATTTTTGCGACGACGGGGGCAAATTTCTTTATTTACATTTTCGTCGCTTTTAACGTCGGTATAAGGCCTATATCTTGTAGTGTTGAGAGATTTGGGAGGGTGCAGTGGAGTGAAACATTTCTTCCTCTTACTAAGAGTTGAGAGGTGTGGCTAAGGATTGTAAATTAATCAAGAAACTATGTTTGCACCTTGTATGACACACTGACACTTCTAAATGTTTGCTAGGACATATTGCATGGAATGGAAGGCAGGTACATCAAGAAAATAATCTTTTTAAAAAGACATGAGGAAATGCTTTGCTTAGTGTTGGTGAGTATAATGTGGCCAAGAGAGCTTTGCAAAAGGTCATCTTCTTGGATGCAAATGATCTAAGCCAGTTCTATATACCATGGGGGGGATTTGAATGATCATAATTGGGAGTTGTAGGTGAGGAAAGAGTATTTCATACAAGGTTGGTCGTCATGCATGGAGTTTTTCAAAAAAAGTAACATGACCTGTGGTTGGAGGGTTATAAAACCAAGCTACAACAACAAGTTTAAAAGCCTTTTATTGTGGTGGATTGGTAGGATATCATCATCTAGGGGATTCCCTTCTATCCATTGAAACATGGTATTCTAGGTGGTGCTATTTATAGAGAGGGCCGAATTGGTGGATTTAATGGCCTAAATGATAGCTTGTTTTGTAAGCCCTCCAAAGCCAT
Source organism: Lygodium microphyllum (assembly GCF_053477565.2). NCBI lineage: Eukaryota > Viridiplantae > Streptophyta > Polypodiopsida > Schizaeales > Lygodiaceae > Lygodium > Lygodium microphyllum. Next base: position 177,788,989 of record NC_141136.1, on the reverse strand, counting down.
ATATAACTGAGGCATCAAGCTTGTGATTGGAGGTGATAACATTATCTTCAAGAGGTTAAAAGTAAGGCTTTGAGTAGAGGCAAAGGTCATTATTATGAATAGAAAGGGGGAATATGTTCCATGTTTTAAAGAGTAAAGTGCTGGCTATCATGCTGGAAGTTTTTTATGGTGTTAAAAAGGGCCATTTCTTCTTTCTAGACACCAATTGGAGCATCTGGTCATGGCATGATAGAAGAAAAGATGGTCATCTCGAGATACTTTCTCTCTATGGTTGTGTTTTTACTCATGCTTTCATATTGATAGCCAATTGAATAGTGTTAGAAAGGGATCGTTGTATCAATCTAATACAATAATCTGTGGAAGGAGATAGCGATCCTTCTTCTCAAAAGGTTATCATTAGTCGTGATGCTATATTTGATAAGAAGACTATGGGTGGCACATGGTCATCAGATGTTTCAGATGATACACAGTCTTTGCTTAGTGCATTTCCTTACTTGCTTTGTGATTCTATTGATTTTGATGATCATAAACCTCCTTCACCTCCAAAGAAGATTGATGAAAATTTGGAGATCTATGTCGATCTTCCTATTGAGATAGAGCATGGATTCTATTCTATTGAATATGATGTCTTTGATGATGCTATGTCTATCCAAGAGGATCCAATATCATATATGGAAGCTATCAATTTGTCTCAAAGGGATCAATGGCAAGAAGCTATGCAAGCTGAGTATGATTCTTTAATCTCCAAAGGTACATGGATTCTTACTGAACTCCCCCCAAATCGTGTTCCTATCAAATGTTACTGGGTTTATAAAACCAAGACCAAAGCTGATGGCTCGTTTGATAAGTTCAAAGCACGACTTGTTGCAAAAGGTTACTCACAGATTGCAGGAGTAGATTATTAAATTATTTTTCTCCAGTTGTGCGCTCCACAATTGTTCGTATGATTTTGGCTTTTGCAACACTATTTGATCTAGAAATTCAGATGTTAAAACGGCTTTTCTCAATGGAGATCTTGAAGAAGAAATCTATATGGAGCAACCTGAAGGTTTTATGATTACAGGAAAGGAGCATCTTGTATGCCAGCTTCATCGTGCATTATATGGATTGAAGCAAGCCTCTCGTGCTTGGTATATTAAGATTGATCAGTTCCTCACATCTAAAGGTTTTCTTGCATGTTTTGATGACCCAAATCTTTACATCAAAAGGGAGGACAAATATTTTATTATTCTTGCTCTATATGTTGATGATACTATTCTTGTGTCAAATAATATTGCTTTCTTGGATGCTATGAAGAAGCTTTTATCGACTACATTTGAAATGGTGGATCTTGGTGAGATACATTCTTGTTTGGTTATTCAAGTTCAACGACACCAACAACAAGGCATTCTTCTTCTTCGCCAGACAAAGTTTATAAATGATATTGTTAAGAAGTTTGGGTTGACAAATGCGCACTCTGCCAACACTCCCATTCTTTCAAGCTCTACCAAGGGTACATCTACAACACGCAATGAAGAATCAGCCATTCATCAACCTTTTGCTAATCTTGTTGGTTGTCTTCAATTTATTGGTTTAAACACAAGACCATATATTTTATTTGCAGCTGACTTTTTGGGACAGTATCTTTCTTCCCCTTCCACTATTCATTGGAGTGCTACAAAACGTATTCTTAAGTACCTCAAGGGTACTAAGGAATTTGGTCTTATTTATCGTTGTCGAGAGGATTCTTCTTTATCTTCTTCAACTTCTCTTGACCTTATTGGATATACAGATGCTAATTGGGCAAGTTCACACTTATCCATGCGATCTAAAAGTGGGAATTGTTTCTTTGTAAATGGATGTTTGGTTTTTTGGTCCAGCAAGAAACAACGATGTGTTGCAGTTTCTACAACTGAAGCCAAATATGTTGCTGCATCATTAGCAGCTCACGAGCTAGTTTGGCTTCGACAACTACTTGCAGATTTGGGACATTCATCATCTAGTACACCTCTTCGATGGGATAACCAAAGTGCTATTAGTCTTACCAAAGACTATATACAACATAGTAAATCAAAGCATATTGCTATTCATTATCATTATGTTCAACATGAATTCAAGAAAGGTTCCATTATGGTGGAGCATTGTCCCAGTGATCAAATGGTTGCAGACATCTTCATAAAATCTCTTAGTGAAGCTCGCTTTAGCTCATTAAGACATGCACTTGGTATTGTTCCAAGTTCTTGTCTCACTGATTGAGGCATGTATCATTGTATTCAAGAAAACTTTATAGTAAATCATTTTTGTATTGTAGGTATGTGTAGGGGCTCGGGTTTTTCCCTTGTTCTCCCCAAGGGTTTTTTCACTCGCAGCCAGAGACCTTTGTTTGAGTGGGGATGTTACAACTATATATATCATCTCTCACCTGACTTGGGTCTCACCTATATATACTAACTCTACATCAATATGAGTCATTCTTTGGGAGCATGTCTTGTGTATTCTCTCGTACTCTCTCTCTCTCTCAACATGATGAAGATTTCTCCTTAGTGATCCCTTGACAAACACTCGTTGAAGAAGATGACAAATCCTTAGATATCTTTTCCTTCATAGAAATTATAGAGCGTAGCTTGAGAACTCCTTAGTGGGGGCACCAAACATGAGAGCTGAAAAGATGAATGGGTTGCCTCTTATCCACCCAACCTCCAATCTTCACTAAGAGAGCTAAAGAGGGGCACCACCTAGCCAAAGGGAGGATGGGCTAGGACATCCCTTTCCTCAAAGAGAATGGAAAGAACCAAAAACACAACTTCACGAGAGAGAAATTGTAGCCCATCTTAATGGAAATGAAGATTATGGAAGGTTAAGAGAGGTGATGGCTCCTAAATTCTCCCATGAACATATATATAATATAAGAAAATAAGGATTTCCCACCAATAGAGCATATGGCAAGTCTTTAAGTATGAATGCAGAGGAAGAATTAGAAGAGAGTACATATGATTTAGACACAATATTAGAATATGAGAGAGAGAGAGAGATAGAAATTAGAAGAGAGGGAGACAAGAGGAGAAGAGGTAGAAGAAGCTTGCCATTATGCTACATAATAAAAGAGACTCACTCATAGCTTAACTCAAAGAGATGGACTAGCATGAGGGTGTTCTAGAGTACTCTCATGTGCTTATCATTGTCATTGTCATTGTCATTGTGTTTTTTTACATCTCCATGAGCTCCTTATATAGCCTCCATGAGGGATTAGATTAAGCTAATATTTTTTATTAACATAATCCTAGATGTTGTATGGCATCTTTGAAAATAGGGAGAATAGTGGATGGGACAAGTCCCCACCATGGTCGACATGCAAGAAGCCAAGGATGATGGTAGACAAGCTAGAAAAAGGGAGCTAGATTACAAGAGGTGGGTGCCTAAAGTACATTATTATAATATATTTACAAGTAGGATAAAATGGCAAGCTAATGTGGTGAAAGAGAGAAGAAAATTGCATGTAGCCAGTAGTGTGCACCCTAGTAACTTCAAATCGGTAAAGAATCTGAAAAACGTTTCTTCTGCAACTTTGTAGACTAGGTTGAAACCAATCGGGCTACTCATGAATTTTATTTGAAATTCACATTCCTCTGGGATTTATTGAATTTATCAAAAATGGCTTCCAAAAGCTACTTTGACTTTAGTTCCTCATATATATATAAATAAATATAAGCATGTGACAGAGGAGATCCATGCTTGTAAGATTTTGTGTAAGATCCAAATGATATCATGATATGGGTATTTACTTGTGTACAAGGGTAAGGTGTCCTCTAATGATAGTGATAGATTCCAAATCTTGGTGATGAAGGTGGAACCCACGTGTAGTTGGAGGCTAGTCATTTGAAAAAATATATGCACTTACTCAACCCCTAGGTGTAATCCATTTCCATAACCCATCCATTTTACCCTTTACACTAACATCCCTCCTAAGAACTTATTCCCCCACTTGCTAGAGTTATCATAATCGAGAAGCAATAATGTACCATACCTAGTGCTTGAAGAGTAAACCCAAAGTGATATGGTAAAGCTCTTGATAGGGGTTTTGGCCAAATTTTGTGATAGAAATATGATTTGTAAAAAACACAGATCAAAGGCTATTGAGGTGTCTACAGATAGAGCTCTATGTGTGCAATCCAAGAAGTCTCTTCATCCTTTCCTTCAACCTGTACAGTATGATGAGAGTGAAGATGCATCTAGATTGGTGCCTCATAGCCATTTTTTTAGAAGTCACTAGGCTCGTGCGACTACAAAAACTGTCATCAAGCTTGCTGAAACTGAAACTCCTTGTGTTTCTCTTTTGGATCATGATTTCGAGATTAATGTCATTGTGTGAGGTTTATGTGATACTCGTAGATGGCTAGTTGATGTGGAACATGGTTGGCGCATGCGTGCAGCCAACAACACTGCAAGAGATTTGTATGATGCTTGTCCAAACCTAAAGATTTATATGGAGATATTAGTGAGTCTTATAATTTCTTTGTACAAAACTCTTGTTCTTATCCTATTATTTTGGGGCAACCATTTATTGCTGAGTCTTGGATGGAGACTAAGGTTCTGGATTATGGGTCTGCCTATGCATGGATCCAAAGCAAGGATGTGAAGAGAGCTATCCAGTTCATGATTGTTTGTATCAATCATCAGGAGAATAAAGATTCTTTGAGGGATTTCCCTCTTCTAGCAAGAGAGCAAGATTTTTGCTAGGTACCACTGTCGTGCGAGATGGAGGTGGTACGAGTTAGGGAAAGCTCTCACCTCCTGGAAACCACAATTTTTCCTCGTGTTTATGGTGTATGCATTCAAAGTACTTTGTGTTTTTAGTATATTTCCAATATGCCTAGAGCTACCAGGCAGTATGTAAAAAGAAAAGAAAAAGAATTGATGATTGCACGTGTTTTGCAGGAAGAAGAACGAATAGATGGTCTCTATGATGGCCTTTCATGCTTAAATACCATGGAAGAACTTTCAGTATTACTAAATGCTAACAATTCAGAGTTTTCATATGTCTTACAGGTCCATTCTCTAGTGATGTATTGTGAAATTGCTAATTTCATGCTTCAAAAGAATTTGGGTGCTGAGGATTATCAACAAAAAGTATTACTTGCTGACATATTTTGGCAAAGAGATTTGGGTGTTGCTGTTTACACACAACAAACTTTGTGTTTACCAGGGTATTTTCATCGAGGGGTGAAATTTGTAGGTTGTAGCAATGAAGCCAGAGTTCAAACAAAATATAAGACAGTTGACAAGAAGGTTAGACCAGATGTAGGACCGCTACCTTTGGACAGTGATGAGATGATTAGGAGAGTTGTTATACAACCTCCTTTACGAGATCCTGCAGGTACTCGACATAAGTTTTTAGCTGAGACATTGAAAGAGATGAAGATTGGGATAAAAAAATTTTCGCTTCCTGAAGAGGTAAGATGTTTTGAAGATATGCTATGCAAACATGAAAAAGTTTTTTCTTTCTTTCTACATGAGATTGGATGTGTTGATCCTAGGGTTGTGACACCTATGGTTATTTTTACCATTCTGCATGTCCCTTGGAATCTATGGCGTATTCCTATAGCGAGGGCTCACTTGCCCAAATTGGTAGAGCTTTTGAATGAGTGGATCAGGATGGGGATTCTAGAGCCATTTTTAGCTCCATATTCCAACAGATGGTTCATAGTTCCTAATAATAATGGGATACTCAAGTTCATACAGGACATACAACCAGTAAACAAGGTCACTATTTAAAATGTTGGTGTTGGATCTATTGTGGATGAGTTAGATGAAGCTTTTGTTGGGCATGCTATCTATTCACTCGGGATCTTTATTGCGGATATGATCAGTTTCAAATTTCCCTTGAGAGCAAAGATTTGACTACGATGAAGACACCCTTAGGCCTTGTTCGAATGTGTACGCTTCCGCAAGCAGCTATTAACTTGGTTACTCATATGACGAATGGGATAAACAAGGTTCCACGAGATTTTATTCCTGAGCCTACTATGCCTTTCATTGATGACTTACCTATCAAGGGTTTCTTGGAAGAAGGAAAAGATGATTCTTTAGACAACCATGGATGTAGGTTCTTTGTGGCTTCTCATACTAGAGATGTGTGAAGAATTGTGTGGTGGGGGGACTTGCTTGGGCTGTGGCGCCAAACACACACTGTATACACAAGAGGAAGCTCACTCAAGAACACAAGAAGAGAGATGGAGGCCAAAACGTTTTCTTGATAGTTTCTTCTTCTTCCACACACTATACAATGTACACAAAGTATAGATAAGATACAACATAAAGGAAAGTCACCTACTAAGTCAAACAGTGCATAACCGACTACACTAATCGACTAGCGCTATGTCTTTTTTAGCTGTAGGTAGGTGTAACAAACTAAATATAATAAGTGATAAGTCAGTGGCCATGTGAGTATCATAATGACCACCAACGTGCTAAGTGTAGACGTGCGGACCCATCTAGCCAGGCAGTCCATCATCAATGTCCGCACGTATTGAGCTTGCCATCTCAACACTCCCCCTCAAGCTCAACTCTATCTCTACAACTCCAAGTAAGCTTCGGAACTTTCGAAGCTTCTCTATACCCAATGCCTTTGTGAAAATGTCAGCTATCTGATCCTGTGTGCTGACGTACATCAAGTTAATCTCTCCTGCAAGTACCTTCTCTCTCACAAAGTGGTAGTGCACCTCAATGTGTTTTGTCCTAGCATGGAACACTGGATTCCTAGCTAGCTATATGCTGCTCATGTTGTCACAATGAATGAAAACTGGACCATCTCCCTACACATCCAAATCACCTAATAACTTTTGCAGCCATACCACCTCATATGCTGCCATAGCAGCGCCTCTATACTTAGCCTCCGTACTCGATAAAGCAACTGTAGGTTGCTTTTTGCTGCTCCATGTAACTGCTGCACTGCGAAGGGAAAACATGAATCCACTTATAGATCTTCTATCTGACATGCTACCAGCCCAATCTACATCTATGTATCCAAAGACCTATATGTCCTTACTTGCCTCATAAAAAAGTCCATAATGTAAAGTGGACTTCATATACCTCAATATATATCTAATTGCATCCAAATGAAGCTTTCTAGGCATCTGCATAAACTGACTAACAAGGCCAATAGCATAGCTCAAGTCTGGCCTTGTGATAGTCATGTAAATCAAACTCCCTACTATCCTCCTGAACATAGTAGGGTCTTCTATCTCATCCCCAACATCAGCACTCAAGTTTAGATTTTGCTCCAGTGGTACTAAAAAGATGCTTACATGATGTCATACCATACTTCGATAACATATCCAAGCCATACTGCCTTTGGGATAGCCATATACCATCATCACATCTGATCACCTCAATACCAAGAAAGTATCTCAGCTCACCCAAATCTTTCATCTCAAACTTCTTCTTCAAGAAGTCCTTAACTTCAGCAATCCCATTGTCACTGTCACCTATAATAATCAAGTCATCCATATAGATGACTATGATGACCAAACATGCATCTCTCTTTCTCACATAAAGTGAGTGATCAACATCAGAAATACAAAATTCAATATTGACAATATACTCTCCAATCTTGTCAAACCATGCTCTAGGTGCTTGCTTGAGCCCGTAGAGTGCCTTCTTTAATCTGCACACATATGTAGGATGCTCTAAATCCTCATAACCTGCTGGCTGCTCCATATACACTTCTTCTTGCAACTCACCATGCAAGAAGGAATTCTTAACATCCATTTGCTGTAAACTCCAACCTGTCAAGGCAATCACACACCTAAGAGTTGCCATCCTAGAAACTGGACTGAATGTCTCTTCATAATCTATGCCATATGTTTGAGCATAGTCTTTTGCAACCACTCTAGCCTTATACGTACTAACTGAACCATCTGCATTATGCTTGACTTTGTAAACCTACTTACAACTAATAGCTTTCTTACCCTTAGGCAAGGGTACCAAATCCCAAGTCTTGTTGGCTTCTAATGCAGCCATCTCCTCATCCATTGCTGCATCCCAATGAGCATGACCAATAGCATCCTCAAAACAAGTGGGCTCAACATCCTCAACTAGTTTCACCATATAAGCATAATGATGAGCTGCATAATCTTCAAAACCAAATCTTTTAACAGGGTATCTGACCCTGCTATATCTGCATACCACCGGATCACTCAATGGAGCCTTTACATTACTATGAGCTCTCTGTACACCTGGTGTTTTGACAAAAGGAATACCAAGCTCATCATCTAAGCTCTCCGAACCACTAGAATCTCCATCCAATCCCAAATGACTGGTAGATGCATCATTACCATCTAGTACTTTCTTCTTTCCTTTTTCCTTCCCTACAACAGTTATAGATCCACCTGAAGATGTGGGGCTACTCCTTAGTCTCCCAGACCAAGGGCTCATTGTAGTGTAGTACCAAATAATGTTTCTGGTCCACTAAGACTTCGTGATTCTTGTTTATCTTTTTGCACATAGCTGTCTTGATCATTATCATCATCCAAAACATCACCAGTAGGTGTATATCAACTTCCCATCTCATCAAAGATAACATCCCTACTCACTCTGAACTCACCTGTGGACAGGGTTATAACAGCGATACCCTTTCTGCTCTAAAGAGTATCCAATAAAAACACATTTTTTTGCCTTTGGATCAAGCTTTTTCTGTAGCTCATCTGGCACATTTTTTTAATGTAGCACAGCCAAATACCTTCAAGTGCGATACATCAGGCTTCTTGCCAGTAAAGCATTCTTCAGGAGTCATCCCATGAACTATAGCTGTGGGAGTTCTGTTCATAATGTAAACAGCAGCATGGACAGCCTCAGACCAAAAATGTTTGGGCATATTCTTCTCAGCCATTAATGCTCGTGCAACTTCTGCAATATGCCTATCTTTTCTTTCTGCAACACCATTTTGCTATGGGGTATACCTACAAGTAAATTACCTCTTTATCCCATGAGTCCTCAAGAAGCCACTGAACTCATTAAAGAGGTACTCTCCCTCTCCATCTAATCTCAAGCACTTTACTTTTAAGCATGTTTCTGTTTCAACAGCTGCCTTAAAAGATTTGAAGTGCTCAAACACATCACTTTTTTCCTTCATGAAGTATACCCATAACTTCCTTGAATAGTCATCAATAAATGTGACAAAGTATTTGCTTCCACCAAGAGATACATTCTGTGTAGGCCCCCAAACATCTGTATGCACTACATCAGGTATTTTTCTACTCACTTCTCTATCATGCGTGAAGGGTTGTCTTGCCTGCTTACCAAACTGGCATGCTTCACAGACTTTATGCAATTCTACAACTCTAAATGAAGGAAACCCTGTAACCAATCCTCTGGACTGCATTAATTTCAGCTTTTGCACATTTGCATGTCCAATACGTTTATGCCATATTTCAATATCTGCAACTACTCCTTTTCCTTTAGCATACATAGCAGCATCCATTGCAAGAATTCAAGCATTCAATGTGAACATTCGGCCAACTCTACTTTCTTTTGAGACCAACCTGCACTTATCATTAAAGTCTTCTACAAAACAACCGTTTGCATTGAATCGGACCTACAAGCCCTGCTCTACCATTTGGCCAACAGATACTAGATTCTTTGTAATTGATGACATATGTAATACATCTGTCAGACTCTTTGTCTCGCTATCATACAAGGAGAAGGGAACCTTTCCAATGTGTGAAATTGGGTGGCATGAATCATCACCCGTCTACACATAACCTGGGTTTTGTAAGTCCTGCATCTCTCCAAACCATTCAACATGACTGGTCATATGATTTGATGCACCTGATCGACATACCATACATCATCATGTGTCCCCTTTCCTGTAACTACATTCATCATATGCTGCATAATAAACAGACGCTCATTTTTGTCTTCATTCTGTCGTGAAGACAATGCATAGTTTCCTTGCTACAATTTACCACTATGAATATCATCCTTCTTTGCATAGCAATGGACTAAAATATGGTCTATTTTGCCACAATAATGGCAAACAATAACAAAATTGCCAGAACCTCTATTCTACCATCCACCTCTTCCTCTAGAGCTTCCCCTGTCTCTAAAGTTTCCTCTGCCTCCAGAAACCTGCATTTCACCAAATTGTTGATTGAACCTGTTTTGCTAGTTATCGCCAGCACATCCCATACCATGGCCTCTCAAAGAGGATCTACCACGTCCCCTTCCTGAACTCGAGTAAAATGCTTGGACCTGTTCACCATTTCTTTCAGACGAATCACCCTGCATATTGATCTCTTGAGTAATCATGAGAGAGATCAACTCATCAAAATCTGGAAATGGCTTCCGTACATATACTGAAGTAACAAATGATTTCCATGCCTTCTCATTGTTAAGGCCACTCAAAGTGGATGAAACCAAATCATCATCATCAGGCATTGCATTAATTGCTGCTAATCTGCAATGCTCCTCACCTTCAGCGCATACTCATTGGCAGACATTTTCCCTTTCTTCAAGGCATTCAACTCTTGCTTGAGTTGAATCTTTCGTGCCTTTATATTTACTGAAAACATGCTCACAAAAATTGTCCAAGCTGCATGTGAAGTTTCTGCATTCCTGATATGTCCCAGCATAGTATTATCAATTACTACAAATAACCAGTATATCACCTTTTTGTTTTTCGCATTCCACTCTTTCCATGCTTTTAACTCATCTATAGTCGGAGGGATACCCAACTCTGGCTCCTTTTCTTCACCTAAAACAAATTCATAAAGGCCCTTTCCTATGAGAAAGTTTGTCACACGGAACTTCCATGAAGGGTAGTTGTTCTTGTCGAGCTTCTCAATAATGGGATTTCCACTGTTCTCTGCCATTATCACAAACAAGGATATAACATAGTAAGCTAGTCTTCTACAATCTTCCACAACACGTGCATATCAATACACCAAGAGACCTTTTTCACTGATTGCTCAATAGGACATGTAATCTGCAACCTGTTTGCAGATAAACCTTATGTTTGCTTCGTGCAAACACCTCAGAATTTACAGATTCGCAATCTGTAACTTGCGCATCCACTTTCGGTCAATATAGCCGAAATCATAGTGTACCCTGAAACTGCTGTCCGCAACCTTGTGGCTCTAAAACGAGGCCTGAAACGGCCTCATACGCCCAAAATAACTGTGCGTAGTCCCTATCAAGCACATTTGCAGAATATACAGTGATCTGCTTGCACACCAAATCTCACAACAATCTGAGATTTTTGCTTGACCCTGCTTCCGGTGCCTCCACAGGCACTATCCAAGAGAGAGAGTGGAAGAATGGGAGAGCTTCTTACTGTTAGCTATATATAGTCTGTCTATATATAGCGCCCCAGTAGCTATATATAGTTTGTCTATATATAGCGCCCTAGGTCCCCTCTATATATTCCTATCATGTGTGCTCAGTTGACACACACTTTTGGGGTTCCACTTCCGGTATCTCATATCTCTCTTCCTTTTGTCTCTCGTCTTCCTCACACTTTCGAACATGTCACATCAAAACTTAAAGAAAAATATTACAGTGACATTAGAATAACACAAGGTCTATAGAGACTGTTCGCGACGCCGCTCTATAGACAACATAACACGTATGGGGCCCCATGAACAAAATATAAATAAAACAATTTATCATCAGCTACTGAATCAGAAGATAAGATGGCATCAACCCAACGTTGAGCAAGAAAATTTGCAATATCAGCAAATAAGTAACATCTTGACGTTGGGCCTCCTACACATGAAGCCTCTAGGATCATGTCACAACCCCCTTCACCACACAAATCAGTACCATCGAAGTTTTCCTTGTGTGACAGAGTATCAACTTCCAAAAATCTACTTGCAAGTTGCTGTTGAAAGGCACCATCACCTCCGACAGGATTTGACCTGATTTCCTCACCAGATCTAGTGAAGCCAATAGATGAAGTATCCTGACGTGATGAATGTTGGAAAAAGAGCCTATTCATAGACAGGATTTGACCTGGTTAAGAACACCGCTGTCCAGAACAGCCTTTACACCAGCTTCTATTCTACATAGCTATCACAAGGCGGAAGAGAACAGAGGCCTTTTAAGGCGGAAGAGGACAAAGGCCTTTTCTTATCTTTGTACACAAGAAGAAGGGTGATCGTCGAATGCGGGAGCCAATCGTTGTGCCAACGCACAGCTCCGACCAAGTTTATCGACGCCCACATCTCGCTTCTCAAGGAGACGCGCATTGACATACACAAGACAATGCAAGGGAATGGTTAGTGAGAAGAAGCGAGCACGTAGGAGATGCACACGAAGCTCGCATTTGCTAGCAAGAGACTCAAGTGTTGAAGCTTTCTAAAAACGGCAAAAATTTCTACGTGGCTTGACTGCTTCCGCTGTGACAAGGAGAGTGGCAGTGTTGACAGATGATGACAATATCTTTTAACAAAAAGACAAAGCTCCGTGGCGCTATGGCGGAAGGGCGGAACCCTTAGTGAAGACTCTTCAACCTCGATTCTTGCAGTACCATCACTTTTCTCAGATCTATCACGCTCTGTTGCATAGGACTTCCCGGGGTAGTGTCTATCGAAACGCTCGTGGATCGATACCTTTCTCAAGGCATTGCGGCTTTTGTCCACTCTGTCAGAGCTGTCCTCGTACTCATCCCCGCCTTCCTTCTTAGTGCCATGCCCTTTTCTTCTGAATTTACGTCCCTCCTCACCCCTGTCCTTGCCATCGCGATCGACAAGGTGAAGGGAGGAGGGCGGTAGAATCGTCATCTGCTACATCGCCTTCTAATTCTCTAGAACATGCTATTCCTATTCCTCGATATTGACATTGATAAGCAAGACGATGTTGATGTTGTAGAACCTCGCTCTGATACCATATTAGAAACTACGAGGAAGACGAGAGACAAAAGGAAGTGAGGAGAGAAGAGAGATATGAGACACCACAAGTGGAACCCCAAAAGTGTGTGTCAACTGAGGACACATGATAGGAATATATAGAGGGTACCTGGGGCGCTATATATAGACAGACTATATATAGCTACTAGGGTGCTATATATAGACAAACTATATATAGCTAACACTTACCCGTTGCTTGCTTGCTCGAACCTTGCTTCTTCTCCTTCACTTCAGCCTTCGAAATCAGCCTCTCTCAGTGGTGCGGCTCTGATACCATGTGAAGAATTGCGTGGTGGGGAGACTTGCTTGAGTTGCGACGCCAAACACACACAGTATACACAAGAGGAAGCTCACTCAAGAACACAAGAAGAGAGATGGAGGCCAAAACGTTTTGTTGTTGGTTTCTTCTTCTTCTTCTACACACTATACAATGTACAAAAAGTATAGATAAGATACAATATAAAGGAAAGTCGCCTACTAAGTCAAATAGTGCATAACCGACTACACTAATCGACTGGCGCTATGTCTTTTCCAGTTGTAGATAGGTGTAACAAACTAAGTATAATAAATGATAAGTCAGGGCCATGTGAGTATCATAATTACCAACAATGTGCTATGTGTAGACGTGCGGACCCATCTAGCCAGGCGTTCCATCATCAATGTCCGCACGTATTGAGCTTGCCATCTCAACAAGATGTTCAAAGGATTCTTTGCAGATTAAAAATAAGTGAATTTGACCTTGTCAGGGTCAAAGTCTATTTTTGGTGCTAGAGAAGTTTTGATTGTTGGATATGTGTGTGGATATTATGGTAGGAAGCCTTCTCTTGTGAAGGTTGATACCATAGAGAAGATTGCGGAGACTTGCTCTTCTATTTTGAAAGTTCTTCGGTTTCTTGGATCTTATGTGTTTTATCTTATTTGGATTCCTCATTTTGCTCGTATTGTAGATGATCTCTACCAGTTCTTGAGAAAAGGACAACATTTTTCTTGGGAGATAAAACATACTAAAGCCACGCAAAAATTGAAGAAATTATTAAGAGTTGCTCAGACTCTTCAAAAGGCAGATTATGAGTGTGGGAGACCTAATGTTCTTACTGTTGATACTAGTCCTATCGGCATTGGATGGGATGTTGGCCAAGAAGATCCAGATGGGAATAGGTATGCTATTAGGTTTGGGATGAAAGTCCTAAATGTGCGACAACAAAGGTATCCACAAGTTAAAAGATAGCTCTTGGGAGTTGTCATAACTCTCAAGAATGACAGAGAGTACTTCATTGGGGCTGTTGTGGTGGTCAAGACTAATTGTTTGCCTCTTCTAGGTATGATCATGAGTTGTTCTACTCCACATATTGCCATGCTTAGGTGGATTGGATACATAAAATCCATGAATCCTGAGTTCAAACACATAGTAGGTAAAGACAACCCAGGCAAATATGCTTTCACGAGCGAGGTATGATGATATGGAATTTTCTTGCATTGATGATGTTGATGATGGGACTGATCTTTCAGCTATGCATGTTGACCATATTTGTCATGTGTCTGCTTTGAAAGGCTTTGATGAATCTTTGTACACCATGAGAGTATTTATAGATTGGTCGTTATTTGAGTACTATGTTTAGACAAGATGGATGGATTGATGCAGACTTCAAGAATATTAGAAGAAAAGCATATGGTTTCTTCTTGCGAAGTGGGCTACTTTGGAAGCATCCACAAAAGCAAGGAGAACAACCATTGAGAGTTGTTTTTGATAGAGCTTCACAAGTGCGTATTATGAAAGAATTCCATGAAAGTCTTTGGGCTGGGCATGAAGCTGTTTGGGCGACCTATGAGAAGATCAAAGAGCACTATTGGCTGAGAGCAATGCCATCTCTTGCACTTGGAGTGTCTCAATGAGACTCACAAGATGGCCCTATAGCGCAGGGAAGCCATGCAAGCTCGCAAAAAGAGGCCTATCATGAGAGCTTCATCAAGCCAAAGGAGTTCAAAGAAAGTGACTTAGTTCTAGCCTATGATTCGTGACTTGGCAAGTTTACAGGCAAGCCTCAACAACACTGGATGTGGGCCCTTATAAGGTACTCCCCATCAATCTTAATGGCTCTTATCCAAGTTCAGACAGTCGACGCTTCAGATGATCCCTTCTTCATTAATGGCTATCACCTCAAGACGTATTGCCCTCCTCCAGGATCTTGACAAACACCGTCGATAACTTCCTCATTCCTTGCATAATGGTCAAGAAGGCTTTACCTGATGCTCTTGATATCCCTCTTGTTGATCTTGATGATGTGGTTTTGTTCTGATAGCCTATCACAGCAACCTTTCCCTCCTCCTTGGCTTCCTTTCCATCTAATCTAGTAGAGGTGGCGAGGATGATTCTGATACATGGCGTTCCTACCATTCTACTATTAAAAAACAACAAGGAAAAAAACAAAATCAAAATATATCAATCATGGGAGAAAAGGACTTCGGTCCTTATCATGCCAACCTATTCTTCGAGAAAAGGTGGAAACACCCTCGAGAGTAGGGCAAAAGAAAAGAAAAGAAAAGACAAAAAATAAAAGTGTTATGGGAGAAAAGGAAGTAATTCCTTGTCGTAAGAGGCCTTGTTCCAAGAAAAGAGGGCACACACCCTTCGATGGAAAGTTGGCTCTGGAAAAGGTGGTAACACCCCACAGTCCACGATCGCCAAATCTCTAGTTGAACTCTTGCAAAAGATGTTTTCGAGCCACCTCCCTTGGTGTGCCGAATCTTGTAACCTCATCAGTGCTTCTAATTCCCACAACATACTACGTTTCCCATATGCAATCCAAGCACCGAACTTGTTGGCTACCTCCCTAGGTATGCCTCTTCATCAACCAATCCACATTGCCAACATCAACCAAACGAAGTTGATCCTCATCATCGACAAACCTAGAGCATTGTGAGCTTTCATCCTAGCTGAATGGGGATGTGAGTATGGGGTGAGTGACCAATCCTTGTCCTTTATATCCAATAGAGAGGTGAGATGTGTGAATGGAGAGTTGCACGTACGGGATGGGTCTCTCAATGCACAAAGTGCAAACTTGTTCCTGTGTACGGCACTATAAGGCTCCCTGGCCTTTTTTCTTGCACCGTATGCCAGCACATGGTAGGATGCACAGTTGCACCATCAATTGCGCACAAGGCATACACCCTCTGCACACATGATAGTGAGGATAACATCAATGGGTTTCAGGAATGGGATGCCCTCTTGTATCTATCAAGAGAGCATGAGATAGAGGGGGGGTTGAATGTGATTGATGTATCCTTAAACAATTATTGAGAAGTGCGGATTGAGGGACGTTATGACACTTGGCGTTAAGTACATTCTTGTTTCCCTATGCACACATACGATGGGTCTCTACCATCACCATAGGACACGTCGCCCTATTCTTTACACTGCACTACAAGGCTTCATGGCCTTCCTGCTTGCAACTATGCATGAGATAGGGTTGGATGCTACTGTGTTGGTCCTTGCCACGCTGAACGTGTGCTGTGAAGACACTTTGGTACCTCCTATAGCTGACGATGACACAGCACGTGACATTGACAATCAACTTCAATTCTCGGCAACATGGGCCAAGTTTTTCTAACCCTACACCTTTTTTTTTTCAATGACGATTATGTTTTAAGTGTGGGGACATTCGCGGTTGGCCGAATGTGTGGTCTTAGATCCTTGTTACTCAGTTCAACCTTCCTGGTAAGGTCTTAGGTGTGGGGACGTGTTTGTGCACGTCTATGTTACGTACCAATATGCATCTACCATGATCTGATCATGCATGTATGCCATGTCCTTATTTTACCATGATGGGGTCCCTTCCCCACCCACCCATCCTTCTTTACCCTCTTCTCGCGGCCGTTCCTTTTCTGTTTCCCTTTTTCCCTTTTTTTTGATGTTTTTCCATGTGAACGCCTCCTCCGTTCATCGGAACCCCCATCCAACCTTATAGTCTTGTTCGTTCGTGCCCTTCGCACGCAATTGTTGTGGGATACCTTGTTGTTCTGACTTTGACTATTTTATTCCTATAAATTAGAAAACTCGTACAATTCATTAAAAATTTTGGTAAAGTGTGTAAAAATCAATAAAAAATTCATTCAAATGATGAAAAATAAAAATAAAAATAAAAAAGTCCAAAAAATTATTGAAATTTAAACACAATTTTTCTCATGTTTTTTACCATTCCAAACACATAAAAAAGTAACACAAAAGTAAAAACCAAAAAAGAGAAAATTTCTAGAAAAATAGCTGAAATATCTCGAAATTGTTTTTACAAATTGATATAATTTTTAGCTAATAATGCCATTTAAAAAATGGAGAAACATAAACAAATCTCATTAAACCATAAAATTTCATACAAATTTAATACATTCCTTTAAAAAACTAAAAATTAGTGAAAATTTTCCATAAATTCCCTCTTTTATTATGGTTAGTTGACATGAGCTAAAACCTTCAAAACATATTGAATTATTATTATTTCATCCAAAATTAATTCCTAAATGAGTGTATTTATCACAAAAGTCTTTAACAATTAAAAAAAAAACCTCAAAAATTCTCGAACATTATGGAAAATCAAGAGGATATTCTTGTTTCATTTTAACCACACTTTTGTTGATTCAAACAAATGAATAATTTTCAATGTCCATACAAATATACCAATATTAATCACATGAATTAAAAATTAAAAATAATTAATTAAAAATTCTAAATATTCAAGAAAATAATAAACCAACCAAACGAACAACCAAACCCAATTTAAGCCTACCATAAATCTGTTGTTGAAAATCTAATCAGCACATTAAACACATGTTGAAAATTTTTATATGATGTTTCATTTTTAACTTAGGTCCTCAACTTTTCAGCTAGTGTCGCTACTTGTTGGCTTTCGTTGTGATTGCATTCAATCAGTGCTTGCATCACATCAGTGGGACGAGTGCGCCAAGTTTTAGTTGCATACACATCCCTGCTAGGTATTTCTTTTTCTATTTCTTTTATTTTTTGTTTTCCCAAAACCACAATTAATTACTAAAAGGAAATTTAATCCACACACAGTTTCATGTGCATCCTCATTAAACACACATATTTCTAAATTAAAAATAAACCTGTCATTCACTTAGTATGTGCTTTGTGTACTATAGACACATCTAAGTTTATTTAAAAATGAACTAGTCATCAGAAGTGCATGCACTAAAGAAAAGGTACTAAACACACACTTAATTTGTAATCAATGAATTTGCATTTAGAGACTCTAGTCAAGATTCGCAATCAGGGTTACAATATAAAAAACACAGTTTCACACCCAATAATTTTAACTAAAGGATAAGAAAGAACCGTTGTTTTCTTTTAAAGGTTTATAACCTAATAAAATCTCACTCATTATAAATGAATTTATTAAAATAAATCCTTCATTATATTTAATTTCCTTACACTACACATTCACTTTTTAATAAATGTGTTTCATAGGGTGGGGATGGGCCACGGTGGAGTCTTGTCTAGTGTCTTTTGTCATTAATAGTGGTAATATTTCTAGTATCATGTCAACATGATTAGTTCCTTTGAGATTTTTTATTTTTGTCTTCGTTATATGGATATGTCAAGGATATGGTATGTCTTATTATTTTTCTTTTCTACCGAGGATTTAGAGTGTCTGATTATATTGCATCGCATTAAGCTTTCGGTTGCACGTGTGTAGAGGTCATGCCAAAATTTTTCTAGGATGTGGATTGCTTGGAGTGGTTCATTAATAAGTTAAGTCTGTGTAAATTTATTTAGATTGATATCTTATTCCTATCATGTTGTTTTCCATGCATTCGTTGTGATTGTCTATGTGTGGTGTATGTGTAATCCATTTGAATGGCACCTTGTACTCCTCCTCCTGTTCAGTACGTTCCATTGATGTCTCATGACTATTCTTTATTACTAGATTTAAATCTTATCAGCAAAGCAGGCTTAGCCAAGTTCGTAGCACTTTCATTGCCACTTATCCTAGAGAGAATAGTGATATTTAAGATCAATTTCTAGCCTCTTATAGTAAGAGGTGTGGCCCTCTAAGAGGAATAACTATCCAACTAACACCTAAAAGCTTGGGCAAGGCTCTGTCTTTACCCTACCAAAATGAGATTGTTTCCCTACTGCTCTACTTCTTGATAATTATTCTCGAATGAGGATTTCCTTGAGTTGTTGTAAAAGCAGATACAAGATGTGTTGGACCCCAAGAAGGTTCTGACTACCTTCGGTATGAGTGTCTCCATGATCTTTAATCCTATGTGGAAGCAGCTATGCCAATTTCTTCAAGATAGATTTATGCCTGCTAACACACCCTCTAAGTACCTTTCAAGGAATTGTTTACAGCTTCCAAAATGGTGTTGAAAGGCATAACTATTGATTGGAGTTTCTATCTTTAGTCAAAGATGGTTCAACACTTTGTACGAGCCACAAGGGGTAATGTAACTAATGTTACATTTGATTCCTACCTTTCTATATTCTTGGCATATGCTCAGGGGGGTCACCTTATAGAACATGTAATATACCACGTGAGTTCAAAAGAAATAGTATTTTTATTATGTTGACTTATAGTTTTCCAAAAACACAAGGGGTTTATAAATGCACCTCATGTAAAATTTACATTAGGGGCGTTTTTATTCAAAAAAATTCAGAAGCACACTTTTTAAGGGAGGCAGGGGGGAGGGGGGTGTGTGGGGTGGGAGGGGGATGGGTGGGGGGAAGATGGGGGGAGGGGATCAATACTTAAAGGCATATATGTTCTCATGAGGCAAATATTTACAACTAGCATGGGGGAGGGGGAGTGGATTCTATCATAGCTTTTCATTAATATGAATTTACCTTGTGTTCACATTAAAATCCAGACAACTTCCAAGTTTGAGGATTATAGGCAACACACCAGGTGCTTTTGTCAGGTGAGGAAAAGCATCCATAGTTGTTTCCTCTCCTTGCAATTTTATTAGTCTTTCCCTTTAGGTCATATGCTAGTAAAATGGTGCATGGCAAGGTGGTGTATGGCTCCAAAAAATTAGCCACACTTTACCCAAGCTAAGTGGCTCACTAACTTGAAGAAAGTGGCCCATTTTATGAGTTAAGAGTTGTGGATCTTGGAAAAAAATGAGTCCTTAAAATTAGGCATTGGTTACATCAAGGCAGATTAGAAGTGTTGGAGGAGGGCAATCAAGAGGTTGCTCAACTCGCTCAACCTTGTAAACTATCATGGATAGTGGTGAAAATAGAAGTGGTACAATGGTGTAGTAGTAAATCGCAGCTTAGTATGGATAGCACCCCCCCTCTCTGCATAGAAGGCAAGAAGATAAGCCAATCATTGTCTTCCACTCATATTAGGAAGCTATTGTTAAGGTGCAAACCTGACTTAAGCCACCTTCCTAACAAAAGCTCCTTATGGATCGAGAGTCATTGGCAAGCAATCTGCTTACTCGTGTCTTTCTAATTTCATGAGAACCCATATATTGGAAGGTCAAGTGCATCAAATAAGATATTTGACAAATCAATGGTTGAAGATGGGAGCGACATCTAGCTCAAAAGACGTAGAATAAAGCAATGAAGATAATGTGGTTGCGATTTTAGCTGCAGGTAGAGGAGATGTATATTTTTAATAACACTCACGATGGTAAGTGACATCTTTTAACCATTGAAACCTCTAGTAAAATGTTATTTTCATATACGATATTTACTGGTTTATGAAAGAGTTGAGCTTTAGTATGATTTGGGTTTGTTTTAAAATCACTTTTGTATATGTATCTTAGGGCTAGTTTCTAATCATTTTGATGATTAATTTGTGAGATTCTTGACTTGAAATTATACAGTATCTGATTTTGAGCTTATTGAGGCAACATTGAATGACTACAAAGATAAAGGGAGAGTAAGAGTTGTATGCAAAAGTATGATAAGAAATGATTGCATTTGTGCCCTTCAAGATCAAACTTGCACATGATTTTCACAGAGATTATCAAGT
The DNA here is from genome assembly GCF_053477565.2 of Lygodium microphyllum. NCBI lineage: Eukaryota > Viridiplantae > Streptophyta > Polypodiopsida > Schizaeales > Lygodiaceae > Lygodium > Lygodium microphyllum. Next base: position 177,768,114 of record NC_141136.1, on the reverse strand, counting down.
CAAAGTCTCACATCATGGTTGTATCCAAAAAAACATCTACCAACCATGTAGTTAGGTTTTCTTAAAATGCAACAATTGAAAAAAACCTTCTATATAAATGAATCACAAATATCAACTTATGAAAATGGGAGTGCACATTGGGTCCTCTTTAATACAATATTTTGAGCTAGTTGTCCTGTTGAAATGTCTTGTGTGATGTCTAAAACACAAAATTACTTTTTGGGGTTGATATAAGAACCATGGTACTTTGAAAGGAAATTTAAGGTAGCCTAACACTCCTTCTCATGCTCAAAAAGGGTGATCAAAGAGAGTAAAAGGAAGGCTCTAGTCTTGACCCAAAGAGTCCCACCCCAACAAGATTAAGGCATTGTGCCAAGGGTGTCACTCCGGACTACTCAAGGACCTAGGAGGATCACGGAGGTGATGGATATTTTCTTTGAGTTGTCAAAGAGGTCACCCCAATGATATCAAGACATGAGACCAATGGTGTTGCAATGGATTGCTCACAAGCTTGCAATGATCATGAAGGCAATGATTTTTGTTTGGTGGATGTTTGTTTGTTTGTTCATACAAAAGTGAGACTCAAAGTACAAAACCACAATCAAGGGTTTAGATGTAAAGAGTAGATGAGGGTAATTGCCTAACTAGTATGGTAGTTGCTTGGAATCTTGTATGAGCAATGAATGCTCATAATGCTCCACTTGATGAGGTAAAGGAAACATGATGCTTAATGCATGGTTTTCCATTTGGAAGAGCTGAGTTGGAGAAGTAGTCACTATGGTAGTATTATGTTTTAATTTGAATTGTATAGAAGGGGCCATGAAAATGCACATTCGATTCAAATTTTAGATTTAGAAAGGGGATATAACTATTGACTTCAAAATTCACAAAAGGGGTATATAAAATGGTGAAAATTTTTTAAAAAGGGGTTTTTAAAGTATCCTTTGAACACACGTTATATAGTGTGCTTCTATAAGGTGACCCCCCCGAGGGCATATGCTACCCCTTTGAGGGAAGTTCCTACCTTGATAGTTGATCCACAAGTAGCTCCTCCTCCTACTAAACACACTCATGTTGTCATTGAGGATCTTGATCCTATCCCCCCTGTGGTAGTTCGGAGGAAATGCCTTAAATGAGTGGTTGAATGAGTCTGAGTTCCTCCAGTCTCCATTTCTATTCAATCTAGGAATCAACTACCTGCTTTCCTCACAATGCTGAATCTTTTCAGAGCATATCGTGATGGTACTCTAGAGATTTCCATTCCTTCTACACAACGCTTGGTAGCTGAAGATGCAATTCCCTTCCTACATCAAGACATCTAGAGTTCTATTGAGATCTGGTGACTGCCTATATCCAACAGCTCTATTCCTCTTGGTATGACAAAATTCAACAGACCAAAGGAGAGCTGACTTAAGCAAATGATGAGCTAGCTTCTACTCATGAACGATTTTTGGATCTTTGTGCTCATATGGAGCAATAGATTAAGATAAGTGATGCTCAGGCAATGGAAATTTCTACTTTGCACACTCAGTTGACTAACACTAAATTCCAAGTGGTTAATGTGATTGAGGAGAGGCATATATTTTTGAAGGAATCTAAAGAGCTTCAAGCTTTGATAGCTATCCATACATAGGAGCTTAAATTAGCAAATACCACTCTAGAACAGAGCACCATCCAAATTCAGCAACTTAATGATTAGTTGGTTCGGTCACGTTCTTCTTCACAGAGTCCTACTATATATCCAATTCCCTCTTTGTCCCATGCGAACTTGGCAATTCTTCAATGATAAGCCATATTATGCCCTTTATTCCATGCTAAAGTGAAAAGGCTTTAGTCCATGATGTGACTTCAGATACAATGTTGATGTCTTATATATATTTGAGAGGTGATCTGCCGATTCCAAACAATGAAGATCTACCTTGGTATGTTGGGGATGTGGTCTTACAAGCTGCCTTCTAAGTCAAACATCTAGAGTTGTTGATAGATAAGATGTTTCAATGTTATTCCTCCAAAGTGACTGCTTGCCATGACACTTCGTGGCATACAATGATTGATTTTGTGATCTTGAACCAAAGACATAATAAAGCCTCTATTCATGTGCATAACTTTAACCAAGTGAGGGTAGATCTTTTAGCCTTTTTTTTCCAAGAAACATCCATTTGATTTCTCTTTCTTTGATTCTTACCATCCATGATCTACTTTAGGTCCATCAGTTCCAAGCTTATCTTACTATCAACAGATGGTCCATCGATATGATGCTTATTTTTCCCTTTCTAAATCCAACTCAACGGTCATTTTACCTCTCCTTTTCCAACCTCAGGGTGCCCCTAAAATTGTGATCTTTACCTATTGCTCTTTCATTGAAGATCATGTCTTTTTCCCCTTCTCCGTCTTGTCATTCACCATCTATACATATTCCTTCCACTTTTCCTACCTATCAATTAACACATTTCTTAATAGATTTGCCTAAATTCTTAGTTAATCATTATTTAGCTCATTCCTCATTTTATGATTTTACCTATCCATTTCTTCATCCTCTTTTACGAGTTCCTCTTCCATCTCCTACCACTTCTATTTCTCAGCCCACTCAGTTGGTTAGTGGATATGCAAGGTTTGATTAAAAGATTCCAAGAAGATGAGGATGGAGCTTAACTGATTCTCTTATTGGACCATAGATTAATTGGCCATTAGTTCCAAGGGAGTGAATGAGTGCCAGTCAAACATATCAAAATTATCTCCATTTTTCTCAACAATATTCACAATCTACATATCCTTAAGTGAGATTGACGGCTCACTTTTCTTGATACCTAGCATATATGCATAGGCATTCACATAATGATCCAAAGGCCATTCCAAAGTTATGCATGAATGTCAATGTGAACATTTATTTCCAAACAACTCAATGTACTGTATTTTCATGCCCTTTGTCTGCCTAGCAAATACCTTATTTTGCTAGGAAGGATGTGATGCCTTCAATTTTTCAAGAATCCTCCAAAAAATTTTGTAGATGAATCCTTATCCATAGACTATTTTCATAATCATCAATCCTTAAAGAGGGATCATCTTCACTGATACCTATGGATATATCTTTCATTATTGATAATGATATATCTCTCTTTTGGAGGTGCCATTCAAATCAGTGTTTTGTGTTTGTATTATGTTAATTTCTATGTGATGAGTTCATGGCGGTTGAATATTTGATTTGTTCAAGAGCTATATTTTTTCAAATTTGCAGTGATAGTGATGGTGGATGGAAAGCTTAAGAAGAAAAGTTGCAGAACCTCTTATATTCTTTACGAATTTGTCATGATTTTCTGTTATTTATAAGATATGTTAATGGATAAAGGGTTTTCCTTTCATTGTATTCTTTATTTGATAAATTTTATAAGTTGGGGTCGTGGTTGGGTGGTTTATTGATGATGCTAAATAAGATCAAGTTGACCTCTTTGATGAACTTGTATTCCATTTTTCTTAGGTCACGAGGACACTCCCTTATTAAGTGTGGGGATATGTTGAATGCTGAAATGACTTGGTTTTTTGGATGATTTTTTTTATTTTTCAACGTTGAATGGTTGATTTTTTATGGATTTTGAATAATCATTGGTTGTTTAAGGGTGTTTTGGATGAAGTTGATCATGTTTTAGAAGCTCATGATGTTTTTCTGTAGAGATATGAGCCTCTGTGATGTTCTGATAGGATCTGTTGAGGTTTTGATTGGTTTTGATAGCTTCTATTTTATTCTGTTTTTCTTTTGCATGAAGCATGGAGTAATGATTGGTGAAGTTTGAGGTTGTTTAAAAGCTCATTGAATGTTTTTTGATAGTATGGAATGTTTTTAGTATGAGTTATGTGGTTTTGATGCTTTCTATTGACCTTCTGTAACCCTTTGTTGAGCTTTAGTAGAGATATGAGCCTTTGTGATGTTCTGATAGGATCTATTGAGGTTTTGATTGGTTTTGATAGCTTCTATTTTGTTCTATTTTTCTTCTATATGAAGCATGGAGTAATGATTGATCAATTTTGAGGTTGTTTTAATCTCATTGAATGGTTTTTGATATTATGGAATGGTTTTAGTATGAGTTATGTGGTTCTGATGCTTTCTATTGACCTTCTGTAACCCTCTGTTGAGCTTCTGTAGAGCCTCTATTCCATTCTATATGCCTCTATAAGTGTTCTGTAGAATGTATGTGAGACTTTGGAAGTTTTTTCTAGCCTTGGAAAGAGGTGAATGTAAGTTCAAAAGAGCCCAAGCAAGTGGAAGAAGCAGCTGCTGTTGAAGACTCAAGAGAAGACTAGAGTGAGATGACAATGATGAGCTATGAAGAGTCACTGTAGTGGCTCTAGTAACCTTTCATATCAAACACACCTTGTAGAAGGGGCATCCACAACCAAGCCTGAAGATTTTTTATTCCTGGTGTTGTTTTCTTTGTTGAGATCATATAAAAGATTAAAAAGATGGTTGTTGATGATACAAGATACACTTGTTAAACACATTGTGTTCAAAAAAAGTTTTTTTTGTGCTTTTTGTATGACATAGACCCTTCAGTATGGATGTATTTTCCCAAAACATATGGAATCTTATGATTCATAGCAGTCCTTGTAATCGATACAACAAGGGCAGGAGGCAACCCAAATGCACGTATTCTATTATGTTTGAGGTTTTGAAACCATAATCTAGAGATAGCAAGATAAACTTTTTGACTAATACCCACAATATCACATGTCTCTACAATTTTATTTGGTTTTACTATGTCCCTTAAGTCATTTACCAATTCTTTGAGAGCCAATTCTTTGAGAGTTGGGCCTCTCAAATCCACATTCTGAAGAGGTGACTTAAGAATTCTGAAAATATCTTTGTTATTCATGGTATCTTTGAAAAGATAGATTCTCTCCTCACTCTCTCAAATATTAATGTGCCATATGTTAGAGACATATTTCTTTACAAGATTTAGTCTTCTTTTCTTTACTCTCTCACACAAGTTAGTTATATTTTTTAATGGTCTCTCCCTCTCTCTGAATCCTATTGGAATCTCCTTTACATATGCTAGCTTGTCTTATAATCATTTATTAGCATTTTTCAAAATATCAACATTATCTATTAGCTCCAAAATGCTTGTTTATGCACTTAATAATGTTTTTCTCATTTTTTGCATTTGAGTCATGTATGTGCAAGATGAAAATCATGACTTGTACAATAGCCAAGCATCTCAGTATAACCTTCTCCAACATATCTTAGGTAGTCATGAATATTTAAAAAATTAGGAGGTTTACTTGTAGAAGGGTCATTGGGATAAATATTTCCATCCACCCACAAATCTAGATGCTTCTTTCCTTGTATTCACAATGTGTTAGTCTCCATATCATTTGTTAGTACTCAATGATATATCCTTCTCCAAGATGTATAAATTGGATCTAGTTGAATGGTAAGTTTGTACTTGCATGTGCTTGCATATGTATTACTTGAAGAGGTATTGCTAAACATTTTAACAAATCAATCACAAATGAATCTCACAATGATAAGAAAGTAAGCAGAAAGAAGAGAATGGCAAAAGAGTGGTGTGTAAAAAGAATATGTGAGAGAAAACAAACGCGATTTTGTGCATATATCTTGAAAATACAAAATCTCCCAAGTTTCAAGACAAAAAAGACTGAAAAGATGACCATGCCATAAATTAAAAGATAAGGGAAATTAATGATTGACCCCTTCAATTAACCAAATATTCTCTCATTAATCACATTTGAGGAACCAAATTTGATGGTTTCATTCTTCCGAAATCTCAACTAATTAGCAACTTAATCATTTTCTTACAAGTGCCTTTTCTGAAGCCTTATTGACCCTAATGTCTTGCCTAAGAGGTGAAAGCTCAACATGTACTTTTGCCTTACCTTTTGCCATCATCCTTTTCTTTTGATAGCTATTGTACTCCATTGGCCTAGTATTGTATTTATTTTGGTGTCTTTTGAAAAATTTGGATCATTTTAGAACCTTTTTAACATTTTCTCACATTTTTGTCGTTCTCATGTGCACTAAATGCCTTATGGATCACCACTAAGAAAGGGGGGTCCCTCGCTATGGCAGAGGGCACCCACATCGCTTGCTTATGACCCTCATGTGCACCTAGCTTCCTGTGGATCATAACTAAGCAAGAGAGGGCCCTCACTAGGGCAGATGGCCCTCGCCTCACTTGTTGACCCTCATGTGCATCAATCATCGTATGGATCACCACCAAGCGAGAGGGGCCCCTCACAGTGGCAGAGGGTTCTCCTTGTCGCTTGATGGTGACCCTCATGTAAACGTTTTCAAAGGACCTCTTGCTGCTTGGAGGAGGACCCTCATTTCTTGTGACCTTTAAGGTATTTTTGGTTCTCTTTGGTACTTTTTATTTTTGAATATAAAATATTTTTTAATACTCCCCATCACGGTGGTTCCTCCATCCCTTGGTGGAGGACCCCCCCGTCATTTGGTGGTGATCCCCAAGAGAACTTTTTCAGAGGATCCCCCATTGCTTGGTACCTTCACGATATTTTGGTGCCTTTTTGGTAATTTTTATTTTTGAATATAAAATATTTTTCGATACTCCCCATCCTTGGCAATCCCCCTGTCACTTGGCAGACCCCTATCCCTTGGTGGAGGGCACCCCATCGCTTGCTAGTTTTTGGTGTTTTTGATATTATTTGGTCCTTTTTATTTTTGAATATTAAATATTTTTTTGTACTTCATTGTACTATTTGATACTTTTTCATACTTTTATTGCACACATTATAGTGCATTTTACACCCAATTATTTGTGCATTTTGATACAATTTGAATAATTTTGGTATATTTTTTTGTGTATTGTAATTGATATTTTGGTGCTTTTTGATAATATTAGTACTATTTGCTACTCTATTGATGACATCTTCATGTTTATCCTATAGATGGAATGTGATTTGTGTCTGAGAGCCAAGAGACTCAGATCCAGACTGATTTTCTTAAAATGATGATTGCAGAACTATAGAAAGGTAGAAAGTTTGCATTGTTTCCTAGAACCCAAGTTGTAGATGAAGGTAACACAATCCAAGTTTTGGAGACTTGTGTTGCTTGTGAGGAGTCTTTAGACTCCACCTATGTGGTGGGTTCTTTCATGCTAGACTACAGTTGCTAGTACCACCCCCTGTGTTTCATTGCCATTCTCATGAAAAACAACACTTGTGTGAGATGAATACAATCATCGAGTCTTGAAAGTGACCAAGACTTGGTCTCATAAGGGATATATTCATGAGAGTAAGTAATTATTTGCTTCTTTCTCATACTATCTACCTTATTCTTCTTTTCTTTTTTTCCTATGGGTCATCTTGTTAAAGGGTCCAAACTACTCCTAGTTAGTGAGGATTATTACTATAGGGTGAGGCATAGAGCCAAACAGTTCTTGCTATCATTGGGGAGCAAAGCAAGTGTCATGGTTTGAAGTTGTTGTAGCAAGCCGCCAAAGAAGCTAATGTGGATTTTGTTTGCATGCTTCCCATACACACTGGTACATGATAAAATTCTTGCATATAAAGCTACTTGGAGGCTGTTGGTATTTCTATCTTGTTCTATAGTCCTCCCATTGATTAAGGCTTGCATTCATGTTTTCGTATGAGTAGATGTATTCTCTCAAGAAGATTGTGAAGTGTGGTAAAAGAGTTTTGGCCATATCCCTCATGTTGATAAGTAACATTGGAACAAGCCAATGTTATTAAAGAGCTTGCAAAAAGTGTGGGAAAAACACCCTCGCTTACCATACTCATGGAGGATTTTTGTCGCTACAAGTCTCTAAAGAATGAATATGAAAACTGTTTAGTTGTCCATCCCTATGTGCTAGAGGTTGAGCCCTGTAGTAGTACATCATATCTTATGCGTACCATTGAACCCTAGGTTCAAGGGTGGATCCAAAAGATCCTTGCCCACTAGCTTACAGTAGGAAACATCCCACATATGACATTGAAGAGCATGTCCATTGTGCAGGCTACAGTTAGACTCCCAAAGGTCACGAACCATGAAGAAGATGGTATATCAAGGACACGCTACTTTCTTGCCAGAGGATCATGAACTCAGGGAAGGTTTTCTTGGACGACCTCCAACACGTATGAATGCCGCAAGCTGGTACGAGCTAAAAATGGTCCACGCGGAGTCACATCCAAACGGAATGCGGCGGTTCTCAGTTTTCTACAAGTTGCCATATTGGACCCACTTACAGGTCAACCACTTGTTGGATCCCATGCATATTTTCAAGAATGTGGGCAACTTGCTATGGGACCACATCATAGAAAAGAGAGACACTATAGGGGCACGAATGGATTTGAAGGAGGTAGGTAAGATGGAGGCGCTTTGGCTGCAGTCGAGTGCTGATGGTTGCGTGCAGCTACCTCGTGCTCCTTAGGTTTTGTCCACTAAAGAAGAGCGCTTTGTGAAGCAAGTAGTCAAGTCTATCCGCACTCCGATGGGTATGATGCGTTCTCTCAGGTCTACATTTTCTAAAGACGACAAATTATCAGGGCTAAAATCCCATGACTGGCATAAGATAAGTTAGGTTTGTACTGCAAATGGATTATAATTGGCATGCGCATTTTGCTATTTGGAGTGTAGCCATTATTCATAATGCTTTCTCATTTGTGGCAGTTTGTACTACCGATCGCGATCACAGGATGTCTTACTCTAGAAATACACGGGGCCATTTACAGGTTTTCGACTTTGGTGCAATGGATCTCACAGAAGGAGATTAAGATGTCCTCTATTGAATCCGCGAGGCGGGGAGCAGTGGAGACGGTCTGTCTCTTTGAGAAATACCTGCCCACCAGCATGCTCACGATACAAATCCACCTTCTTTTGCATCTTGTAGATGAAGTGGAGATTGTTGGACCTGTCCATTCGCGATGGATGTTCTTCTTGGAGCGCTTCATGAAAATCCTAAAAGGCTTTGTGCAACAACGAGCTCGGCCAGAAGGTAGCATGGCTGAAGGTTGGTTGGTTTCTAAGGCGCTAGTGAATATTTCACAATGGCTACCAACGGTGGATCCAGACAACGAAATGCTATGGTCACTGAAGGATGATGATAGAATGACTGGAGATGTGGTGGTTGGAAATGGGGTAGAAAAAAGAATGGATGCCTCAATGGAGGAGAAGGTGAATCGCTTTTGTATGTTGCACCATGCCTCTATGGAGGCGTGGCTCGCCAAGTACCAGATCGCTAGGCAAGATCAAGAGGAAGCATGATCTGAATTCCGACATAGCACACATCATCGACCGATTCGATATCATGAGGACATGGAGAAGATACCACGGTTCATGTCAACGCGATGGTTGCATGGAGCTTTGACCGCAGCATCTCGTGAAGGGACTAAGGTCTCAATGGAGGAGTGGGAATTCTCAAGGCGATGTAGTCCAAATGTGATGAGGTGTTTAGGATTTGTCATATCCATATTTTATATGCGATATCTAACTTGAGTGTTTCAATGTACAATACAAAACATATAGTGCAGTGTGGTCATGCAGACATCATTTTCACGTGGAGCGTATTGACAAAATGTGCTCCACAATGGACTGTGGTATCATGGCAAGGTTTGAGCAAGAGAGCCGGCGACGAGCAACGGATCCCAACACAGTTGTAGATGAGATGGAGTATTTTGGGAACTTCCAAAGTATTGTTATGGTGGATTACCGTAGCTTCTCCATGATACTATTCGATGTGCAGTGGTTCAAAGTGGTACTTGGAGGAGCTCGAGCAACAATTCGACGAGGTCTATTTGGATTTCTTGAAATAGATTCTGAAAAAAAATGAACGGATTTGCATGACACCTTTGTGTTGCCGGCCCATTGTGAACAGGTGCATGGATTCATTTGTTTGTTAATTATATTACGACATGGTACATGTCATAATGGTTTAAACTCTCTTATATGTGTTTGTGAACAGGTAATCTTCTATCCAAACCCCTGACAACCTCGATGGTGGTATGTTATACCTTCAACTCCCCGAAGTGTGAGAGTATATGATCAAAGCGATGTTCCGAGCATAGATGAAGACAATATGCAAATAGAGGGGTCGATAATGCAAGGGGTGGAGGCCACCAAAAGCTTGGAGCCAGCATCGGCTAACAATGATGGAAATACAGGAGTCTAAGAATTCTTTGAGAATGAGGTGGACTCATCCTTTTGTGGTGACATGTCTATCGACCTTCCAGTATATGCGAAGTTGTGTCAGGAGATTGACATGGGACCATAGGATACTTCATACTTGGAGCATCCACTTACTCAATTCCTTGACCAATTGCTTATAAGGGTACATAAGATATGCATTTTAAGTGAGATCTTTTTTTAAGGATCTATATTACTGTGCTTTGTATGATTTAAATTGATTATTCTAATATTATTTTTTGTCTGTGCAGGTGACATTTTCAAGATGAGTCGAGGGATGAGCGATGAGGAGTTACAGGATATCTTCACGCGCATGTCTCCAGACCAAATCGCGAGATTTAGAGATATGGTAGACCAGGAGCTGTCTCGGTCTTCGTCAAGGCGCTCTGCTAGATCTACTTCATCGCGATCAAATGCTTAAGCTTCGAGCAGATGAGCTTGATGCTCCAAACTTGGGCCGGAGGGAGGGAGTGCTTCAGTGAGCCCGCTGTCGTATTGCTGTGCATTCGAGATGTGAAATCCACCAAAAAGTTGTGTGTGTGACATTTGTTACTTTGTACATACTTAGTTGTTGTGTTTGCATTTTGTTTTGCGTGGGTAGTATAGTAGAGAGAGGGGTTTTTGCTGCATTTTCTTTCAGCTGGGGTTGCACCTGATAGATCCTTCTTCAACAATGATGGGCATGCGAAGACTTCTATGGCTTTTCTTGGCTTCCAATTCCTGGGTGAAAAGAAGGAATGGATCTCCACATTTTACTCCCTTGGCATTTTTATCAAGTTGGGACGTTTTCAAAATCAAGTGCTAAATGCATGATACGAGCTGAGTTAATCATGGTTTCTTAACCTCTTCTGACATGGGTTTAATGCAGCATATTATAGCCAGTTTACTTAAACTAGCCACATGGTCTGAGAAAGCCAGTCATCTTCAAATGAGGTTGAGAATTTGGTTAGGCTGTATAGTTGGAGATATGTGGAGATCTATGTGATGGGTTAAACAACTGCAATATGCTATTGGGAGACATTGTTGAAGGCAAAAAGCTTTTCTTCTTTGATAGTAGCTATAGATATGTGCTACTTACTCAACAGTACATTGGCATAACTGAAACAATTTTTTTGGCTCATAACACTCTGATGAATGAAGTGTGCTACAATAAGATTTTGGATTCAATAAAGCGTGAGAAACAAGCAATGGTCTTTGTGCACTCCCGAAAGGATACTGGCAAAGTTGCTTGCATACTAGTTGAAATGGCATAGAGGAATGGAGAGATTGGGTATTTTACCGCAAAAGATCATGCTCAGTATGGGATCTATAAGAAAAACAATTGTGAAATCAAGAAATTGTGAGCTGGGTGAACTTTTTAGCTCTGGATTTGGGATACACCATGCTGGCATGCTACGATCTAACGAAAACCTTACAATTTGGCCTAATAAGGTTCTGGTATGCGCTGCAATATTAGCGTGGGAGGGGCCACTTTTCTGGGCAGAGAGAGAGGAGCTTTAGCGGCCTGGAGAAGAAAAAGCAGGACATCCAAAGAGTTCCTGTTTTGGACGCGGCTGGTCCTCGTGCGAAAAAAGGAGGTTGATATTCTGGAGGGGGGGAATCGTCGTCTTGTCTTTTGGAGGCTCTAGAGTATTGTGTAGGGAAGAACACGGAAGGCAATCGTAATCAGAAAAAGAATGAAAAACTATGTATGGTGGGGGAGCGAGGTTGATAAGGAGAGAGAGGAAGGGGACACAGAAGTCTAGGATAAGGCCACCATGTAGCAGAAGAAGAGGTCAAGGAGAATGAAAGCTCGAGGTAGAAAACGACTGCTGCTGCGACAGAGAGGAAGATAGGCACCATCATCCGATCGTGAACGCATTGATGATAATGCTTTCTGGAAAAAGCCCAGAGAGAAGACAGCAGGTCGTTCAAGCCAGACTGTTGTGAATTCAGGCTATGACACCATTCGTAAATGCCAAGTTCTTCAAGAAGCTCTAATGGTGAAGTACAAGGCTAACACTCATTCCGTCTTTGCCCATATCATCTTTGACAGTGCTCCAACATGTGCCAAATCCAGCATTTAAGAGGCATGTTGCCGGGGGCCCTTGTTCCGGCAGGTCGTACAATTGCATTAGCAGAGCATTCGAATTGTCGCCTATCAACGATGAGGCACACCTGATCTTAGCATCTGATAGCCTGACAATTGAAGGGCTCCGATGCATCCTCGATTGCACCAACTTGGAGAACCTGCACTGAACCATATTACCTTAGACTAGGTTTGTGTGTATCCTAAAACGACGACGAAGGAGAGGTGAAGAATTATATGAAGGATGGCACACAAAATACAACATAACTGAGGGGTGGGAGAGAAACTGGCAACGTTTATCTGATCTGCTGAAGGATGCAAGATAGCGACGACGAACGAAGATTATACATGGTATTTGACGTGTTGCGGGTTATTCTGAAATCAGAAGAGGGCAGCAACAACGACAAACCCATTGCAAGCTAGCCGAGTAAGGATGATCATTCAGCTCATACTCATTATTAATGAACATCTCGCAGCGGTGAACTGAGAAGACAGAATTCAAAGGAGCACATAACGAGGTTGATATCTTAATCTATAATATTATGGCAATTCTTACATTGTGAGCCTTATTCTAAAGGTATTCAAATGAAACACCTCTATTGGGATCATATTTGGAAGACCCATTACTTCTATTACTCCACTTAATGTTTATCAATGACAATCTATCTTCTCTTGTAAGCAAGAATATCTTTTGTGAAAGATAAATACAAAAGAAACTCGTAAGAAGAGAAGGTGAACTCTCTGCCTTCACTTTGCTCCCAATCAGATGTAGCTGGATGTATGTCTCATATTATCTGAAATTGAGCTTTCAAATTGAATCGGATCTCAATAGTTTGATCTTCTATCTTGAAATTTGTCAAGGTCTTCTGTAGATGTGACTTTTCTTTCGAAAACCCTTCGACATCTTTGGTGAACCCGACGTGAAAGCGTCGCATAAGTTTCAGGATGGGAGATACTTCAGCATCCATTTCAGCCTCTTCTACAATTCCTGCTTCATCCTCTACTTTAGCTCCATCATTGATTGCTGCTTCAAGTACTTCAACGGATGATCTAAAACAGATTTTGCAGAATATGTCTACGTATATGCAGCTTCAAAATCAGCAGACACAATTGTATATGCAACAGCAGTAGCAATTGCATCAACAACAGTTGTCTCAGCAAAGGCAACTATATTCGGAGGCAGGAGAATGCAATCAGCGCGACTAAGGCGATTGAAGCAGTTGAGAATGAGAAGAAGCTATTTGATGGCCATAATGTTTCAGCTTACTTGAAGACATATGAGATCAAGATGGGGTTTTTTGGAGTTCCAGCTAGACTAATGAGTAAGTATTTCCTTCGTCTTGTCACACCGGCCTTGAGGGCAAAAGTGACTGATCTTTTTATTCAAAATTCGCATTGGCAAGATTTTAAGAAGACCCTGAAAGAAGAGTATTTCCTTGAGGACTTTGGGATGGCTACACGGCGATCATTCCAAGAGTGGGTCTACATGCCAAACAAAGGTCTAGCTGCTTCAGAGTTGATACGAGAATTTGAAGAGAGGTATAGTCAGCTTGATGCCATTGAACAAAGAGCATTGGATGTTGAGAAAGTTGAGCTTTTCTTGCAAGCTGCATATCCTGCTATTCAGGAAGAATTAGGAGAGCTTCTTGAGGATCGCACGAAGCCTATGGGTCTTAAAACGGATTGGCAAGATGCCCAGGATGCAGTCTCAACTTTGACCAAGAGGAGGATATGGAAGACCCGCCTATAGAATGGTTCTATGACACCGACACCGTCTTCTGCTCCTATGCTTGCTTCTATCCCTGTTATTTCTTCTCCTCCTCAGCGAGTTTCTTGGCCTATGCCAGTGCCTATTGTTTCTACTCCTCCTATTCCTCCTGCTCCAAGACCAATGCCGGCTCCTTCTGCTCCAAAACCATCCACTACGTCGGTGCCTACCTCTCTTGATGACATAATCAAAGGCATACTGGATTTGACACTGGGGTCAATTAAAGCGGAGTTGGTGGGAAAATTGAAAGAGTAGTTTGCTTTGACTGTGCCTATTATATCTTCTAGTGCTCCTAGTGCACCTAGGAGTGCTCCTAGTGCACCTAGGAGTGCTCCTAGTGCACCTAGGAGAGATCGAAGATGTATTTGGTGCGATAGTACGGACCATCAGCATTGCAGGGATTGTGAATCTTTTCAGGATGCAAGGAGGAAGAATTTGGTATTTTGGGGAAAGATGGTAAGATTTGGTTGACTGAAACAGGAGCCCCGCTTGCTACCAACTTTGGGAAAGGCGGAATGAAGAAGTTAGTGGATGACATGGCTGCGCGTACTTCTTATGTGGCAGCTAGAGGAGATGCTTCTACATATGGAGTCCAGATTGAGAAGGGATCAGAGAATCAGTCAGCATGATGGACTTATGCTATGGAGACCGCAAACAAGGGAAAAATTCAGCAAACTGTTTTGACTAGTGCAGGCTCTAGCATCAGATCTGAGACAGGTTGGGATTCGCCTGTTGACAGGTACTCTATTTATGCCTACTTGGCTAAGTCTCAGGGAGCAGATGTACTTTTTGAGAAGAAGCATAAGAGGGATGAAGAAAATCCAAGTGCAGCTAAAAAGGCTAGAGGGGGTGAGTTTGTTACTCCACCTACTGTAGGACCGTCTTTGAGACCAGGGCCAGAACGACAGATGGAAGATGCTCAAAAGAGAGAAAAGAGGCAAGAGCCTAGAGAGAGAAAGCAACCAGGGTTTAGATTGATGTCTGATATTGAGACATCTACAGACATGAAGAAAATCTTTAATGATAAGATACTTGGTAGTGAGGTGACTTTTACTATTTCTGAGGTTTTGGGCATCTTGAAAAGAGAGTTTCAAGATCAGTTTCAAGAGGTCCTGAAGAGGAGAAGACATGCATTGCGTACTACTGATACACAGGGAGTTTTGATTGGGGAGTTGGATGAGGATGAGGATGAGGTTATGGTTGAGAATGCTTCTGTTTTTCCACAGATAGAGAAGAGAGTTCAGCCTATGCACTATGCTGAAACTGATGAGCCTGTCTTGATACCGCGTAGTCACTTTTCGCGGAGTCATTGGGCTAGGACAACTACAGAGACGATGGTAAAAATTGGAGAGAAACAGGTGTCTTATGTTGCTTTGGTGGATCATGGTTGAGAGATTAATCTCATAGTTTTTGGAGTTTATGAAAGTAACAGATGGCCTATGGATGTAGAGCATCGGTGGCGTATGAGAGCCGCTAACAACACTGCAGGTGATTTGTATGCTACCTATCCCAGTGTCAGGGTTTCTATTGGAGATGTAGAGGAGGATTTCCATTTCTTTGTGCAGGATTCATGCTCTTATCCCATAATTCTTTTACAGTCATTCATCACATAGATGCGCATGGAAACAAAAGTAATGGATGATGGGTCTTCTTATGCACGAATTCGCAGTAAAGATGGTATGAGAGTAGTTCAGTTGATGAATGTGTGTGTGAACCATGTTAGAAACAGGGATACTCTTAGAGATGCACCTTTGCCCACTGTGAGGGATTCGGGTTTTCATTAGGTACCGCCGTTTCGCGAGACGATGGTGGTACAGAGCAGAGGAGATTGGAGTTCTCGCCTCCTGGCTGCAGTGTTTTCTCCTCCAGTTTTGTTGGGATTTCAGCAAACAGTTCGATGAGCTATCAGAAGACTTCTAAGTTGCCTAGAGCTGCTAGGCAGTACATATGCACGAAGGAGAAAATTTTGAAAAATGCAGGTATTTTAGAGGATGATGAGCATATAGATGGGATGTATGACAGTATGATTTGTGCAGATACGATGAGAGAGATGGAAAATAGGCAAGATTACAAAGTATTGTTCTATCATTTCAGAGGTACAGAGATTCATTGGAGCTTGTGTGTTTTACATGATTTGGATACCCCATTTTGCACACATAGCAGATTGTTTATATGAGCTGTTTCGAAAGGGGCAGAAAGTTTTTTGGGATGAGAGCCATACTAGAGCCATGTAAAAATTGAGAAAGTTTTTGCAGATTTTTTGGAAGATGGTGAAAAGATGGTTTGGGCTGTATATAGTCAGACATGTCTTTGATAATGCAACATATGAGTTGACAGAATTGGATGGGACAGTGCTTAGAGTGCCTATTGCAGGAAAAAGGATCAAGATTTTCAAGGAAAGAGATGATGAAGATTATGCATTGGAAGAATTTGCAAGAGAAGAGCAGCAAGAAGAAACTCCAATAGAAGAGACAGATGATATGACAGATAATCTTGTTGATAAACCGGAAATACACAATGAAGAGATTGATCTGTTCTTGGATCTTGATGATAACGATCATGGGTAGTTGGCCCATCCGGAGGATGCGCAGGATTAAAGGGGGTGGATGTCGTATTGCTGCGCATTCGAGGTGTGAAATCCACCAAAAAGTTGTGTGTGTGACATTTGTTACTTTGTACATACTTAGTTGTTGTGTTTGCATTTTGTTTTGCGTGGGCAGTATAGTAGAGAGAGGGGTCTTTTGCTGCATTTTCTTTCAGCTGGGGTTACACCTGATAGATCCTTCTTCAACAATGATGGGCATGCGAAGTCTTTTATGGCTTTTCTTGGCTTCCAATTCCTGGGTGAAAAGAAGGAATGGATCTCCACATTTTACTCCCTTGGCATTTTTATCAAGTTGGGACGTTTTTCAAAATCAAGTGCTAAATGCATGATACGAGCTGAGTTAATCATGGTTTCTAAACCTCTCCTGACATGGGTTTGCAGCATATTATAGCTAGTTTACTTAAACTAGCCACATGGTCTGAGAAAGCCAGTCATCTTCAAATGAGGTTGAGAATTTGGTTAGGCTGTACAGTTGGAGATATGTGGAGATCTATGTGATGGGTAAACAACTGCAATATGCTATTGGGAGACATTATTGAAGGCAAAGGGTTTTTCTTCTTTGATAGTAGCTATAGATCTGTGCTACTTACTCAGCAATACATTGGCATAACTAAAACAAATTTTTTGGCTCATAACACTCTGATGAATGAAGTGTGCTACAATAAGATTTTGGATTCAATAAAGCGTGAGAAACAAGCAATGGTCTTTGTGCACTCCCGAAAGGATACTGGCAAGGTTGCTTGCATACTGGTTGAAATGGCATAGAGGAATGGAGAGATTGGGTATTTTACCGCAAAAGATCATGCTCAGTATGGGATCTATAAGAAAAACAATTGTGAAATCAAGAAATCGTGAGCTGGGTGAACTTTTCAGCTCTGGATTTGGGATACACCATGATGGCATGTTATGATCTGATGAAAACCTTACAAATTGGCCTAATAAGATTCTGGTATGCGCTGCAATATTAGCATGGGAGGGGCCGCTTTTCTCGACAGAGAGAGAGGAGCTTTACCGGCCTGGAGAAGAAAAAGCAGGACATCCAGAGAGTTCATGTTTTGGACACGGCTGGTCCTCGTGCGAAAAAAGGAGGTTGATATTCTGGAGGGGGGGGAATCGTCATCTTGTCTTTTGCAGGCTCTAGAGTATTGTGTAGGGAAGAACACGGAAGACAATCGTAATCAAAAAAAGAACGAAAAACTATGTATGGTGGGGGAGCAAGGTTGATAAGGAGAGAGAGGAAGGGGACACAGAAGTCTAGGATAAGGCCGCAATGCAGCAGAAGAAGAGATCAAGGAGAATGAAAGCTCGAGGTAGAAAATGATTGCTACTGGGACAGAGAGAAAGATAGGCACCATCATCTGATCGTGAACGCATTGATGATAATGCTTTCTAGAAAAATCCCAGAGAGAAGACAGCAGGTCGTTCAAGCCAGACTGTTGTGAATTCAGGCTACGACACCATTTGTAAATGCCAAGTCCTTCGAGAAGCTCTAATGGTGAAGTACAAGGCTAACACTCATTCCGTCTTTGCTCGTATCATCTTTGATAGTGCTCCAACATGTGCCAAATCCAGCATTTAAGAGGCATGTTGCCGGGGGCCCTTGTTCCGACAGGTCGTACAATTGCCTTAGCAGAGCATTCGAGCTGTCGCCTATCAACGATGAGGCACACCTGATCTTAGCATCTGATAGCCTGACAATTGAAGGGCTCCGATGCATCCTCGACTGCACCAACTTGGAGAACCTGCACTGAACCATATTACCTTAGACTAGGTTTGTGTGTATCCTAAAACGACGACGAAGGAGAGCTGAAGAATTATATGAAGGATGGCACCGATGACGAAGGAGAGCTGAAGAATTACATAAAGGATGGCACACAAAATACAACGTAACTAAGGGGTGGGAGAGAAACTGGCAACGTTTATCTGATCTGCTGAAGGATGCAAGATAGGGACGACGAACGAAGATTATATGTGGTATTTGACATGTCGCAGGTTATTCTGAAATCGAAAGAGGGTAGCAACAACGACAAACCCATTGCAAGCTAGCCGAGTAAGGATGATCATTCAGCTCATACTCATTATTAATGAACATCTCGCAGCGGTGAACTAAGAAGACAGAATTCAAAGGAGCACATAACGAGGTTGATATCTTAATCTATAATATTATGGAAATTCTTACATTGTGAGCCTTATTCTAAAGGTATTCAAATGAAACACCTCTATTGGGATCATATTTGCAAGACCCATTACTTCTATTACTCCACTTAATGTTTATCAATGACAATCTATCTTCTCTTGTAAGCAAGAATATCTTTTGTGAAAGATAAATACAAAAGAAACTCGTAAGAAGAGAAGGTGAACTCTCTGCCTTCACTTTGCTCCCAATCAGATGTAGCTGGATGTATGTCTCATATTATCTGAAATTGAGCTTTCAAATTGAATCTAATCTCAATAGTTTGATCTTCTATCTTGAAATTTGTCAAGGTCTTCTGTAGACACGACTTTGCTTTCGAAAACCCTTAGACATCCTTGCGGTCGACACGGGATACATGTGTGACTACTCGCTCTTGTGGCAGTTCCAGGGAGCATGGCTCAGGCTCAGGTGGATCCTGTGGAGGCACGAACGTGGTGTCTCCGTCTCACCGTTCAATTGGAGTTGCGTTACGTCCAGGATTTGTCACACTTGTGGGGATGTCTACTCCAGTTACTCTGGCTTTTGCTCAGCCACCATCAGCACAGGTGGCACCCCTATGGGTGCCACTTCGATAGATATTACCCCAGTCGGTACACTGGATGCATAGGGGTCTCCTAGATATGCCCAGGAGCGTGGACACAGATGGGAGAGGACCCATCTTAGGCATATCCCAGGGGGATATACATATCTAGTCGATGATAGGTCATGAGCCATCATCATGAATGATGAGGGGAGGAGGGTGATGGCTCGCATGAGAGAGTTGTGTCAACAAGTTTTTCGGCATGTCTTAGATCATTGGAAGAACATACCGGAGGGGAGCAATGAATACATATTAGCATCCTTGCATGAGGAGTTTTTGGTTCCAGCCTTAGATAGATTTTCTACGGGCTCGATGATGGATTGCATGCGTGCATATATGTCACACAGACGATCCAACGCATGCAAGGCAATCAAGAGTGGGGCTGCAAAGCCCGAGTGGTTAGACGCGGACTAGTGTGCTGACTAAGGGAGGAGGCTACAAATTCTCCAGGACGTTGGAGTCAATAGTGCGAGGCGGCGAGGGCACGACTCGAGGCCGGAGTGGTCCATCATCTTGGGAGTGGCGGCCACAGGACATATTTGGAGGACTTTGTAAGTTTTTATTTTGTTTTGGTTGTTTATTTTTTTGCAATATCCTTTGTACTGACAATCATGTTTCTAACAGTTAGCATTTTGTTTTCTTTGCAGCACTCCATTACAAATCGTGATCCAACCGGCCTTGAGACTCGATATGCAAAGAGGCACGGTCTCACTTCATTGATCAACCGATTGTATAGACGGGGCAGCCCTGTAAGTCACTTATCTTTCTTGTCCGTAGTTACCATGTTTAATTAGAATGCATTATTGTATGGTGGACTGATGTGTTGTTGTTTCTTTTTTTTCAGAGTCCGTTCGATGCTCCTTTGGGACGGGATGAGCTTTCGAAGGGCGAGGATATGTAGCTCGCCCTTGGATCCCTAGAGCTCACACACCTTTATTTTTTGGTCGCTTGATCTGTGTAGACATTTCCTATGTATTAGTGATATCTTGTCATGATTGTATAAATCGCTTATTATGTGATCATGTATTTATTTCATATATCAGTGTTATGATTTCAGTATACTTTGTTTTTGTTTGCACGAGCATTGTACAGAGTGCAGAAACTATTTTGTATGGCTCAAATAAAGCACACAATGCTATCCCCCTGCCACAAATTGTTTTCCCCTGTTACCGTCGCTATTAGCGTCGCAAATTTACTGCTCCCGTCGTTATTGGCGTCGTTATGCAATGCTAATACTAACGCCAATACCGACACTGATATCGACTGTTCTATGGCGTCGCCAATAACGATGCTTTTTGCAACGATAGGGGCAAATTTTGTTATTTACATTTTCGTCGCTTTTAACGTCGGTATAAGGCCTATATCTTGTAGTGTAAGCATGCCTGAATAAATATTAGTGCCACTCCTTTAATGATAAGGCACGCCCCCATCAAAAATGATAATTTCTTCTAGGTAATTCGAATACACGCCATCGCCCAATGCTTCCAAACCCCATGGCTGCTTGCTCTACACATCAACTGAAGCATTCACAATTGTTAGAAAATAATAAAATTAAATCGACAAAAGTGAATACCTAGCAGTCTTCAACTACAAAATAAATAAATAGGTTGAAACTCTGTCCTAACCTTAATCTAATATGAGTACACTCTAAACTCATAAACATCCATTAATTTAAATATGTATTTTGTGCAATCACGTGCTATGGAATCACCCACATGCACATTAAATTAATCTTATGCCCGAAAAGGATAGGCGTCCCTATCAAATTCTCGCACAAGGAATCCACCTTGTGTATGAGCCCTAGCAAATATAGTTTTACGGAATCCACCACAAAACCTCATAGTATCCACTGTGGAATAAAAACCTCACAGAATCCGCCGTGGGCTCACGGAATCCACCGTAGAATATGCTTCTTGGCATCATACCCCCGCGGTGGGATAGCAATTGTCCTTAATTGCTATCAGCTCAATGTGGAGTGAGCAGTGAGGGGGATAAGCACTTAGGTCATGAGCGTGCATCGATTAGGCTTCTTCAACAGGATGATTTTTAAGCTTAACCAAATATCTAGAGTATCTACAGCCATTTCTAGTGGTCATAAAGTGAGTGTCTAGAATTGTTTCGGGCTCAAGTATTTCAGTTTCTTCTTCTAACAAAGGAGTACTTTCATAGATAGAGTGGGCAGGTAATTGGCCTCTAAAAGGTCGTAACAAACTGATATGAAAAGTATTATATATCTTCCAATGTTTGGGTAGTTCTAATTTAAATTCATTGTCATTGATCTTGTGAATTATTTTAAAAGGTCCTTAAAATCTAGGTGCTGATTTAACAACAGGGTGTTTCTCAAAACTTTGTAATCTTCTCTTTTCAATATGTAACCAAACATAATCATCAACTTTGAAACTCATGGCTTTTCTTTTCTTATTAGCTTGTTTAGAGTATGATTGTTGGGCTTTCACAATCATATCTTTAACTTCAACAAAGATAGTAGCATGCGTATTGGCAATATCATCAGTAGCTTTAACTTTGTTTGACAATGATGTAACAGGGGTAGGCAATCTATGTCCATAAATGATTTCAAAATGTGCTTTATGTGTAGCTGTATGTGGTTCATTATTGTATGCAAATGGAAGTAGATGCAAGTGCGTACCCATGTTTGTGGTTTTGAAATTGTGCATGCACATAATAGATTTAGATATACTATTAGTAGCTTTTGTTTGCCCATTGGTTTCAGGATGAAATGCAGATGAGAAATCAATCTTAGTACCTAAATTAGCAAACAAATTTGTCCAAAAATTGTTACAAAATCTAGAATCACGATCAGAAATAATAACTTTTGGCAAACCATGGTTAGTGAAAACAGTCTTCAAAAACAATCGTGCAACTTAAGATGGAGTTAAAGTTTTCTTGCATGGTAGAAAATATGCTTCTTTGCTAAATCGATCTATTATATTCCAAATCATATTATGATTAGCTTGGGTGTTAGGCAAACTAGCTATAAAATCCATTGAAATATGTTCCCATGGTTGTTCAGGAATGGGTAAAGGCATTAACAACCCATATTTCTTACCATGGTGTCGCTTGACTCATTGACAAATTAAATACTCAGAAACAAAGTTAGAGACATCAAATTCCATTTGTGGCTAATAAAAATCTTCAACCAATGTTCTTAAAGCAGAAATAATACCTCTATGGCCTTGATATAGGGGACAATGATCTCTTTGTGCAACACAAATTATCTAAATGGAACAATGACACACAGTCTTTTCTCATACAACATAAATCCATCAGAATAAGACAAAGAATCAATTGGAATCCACTTATTAGCAACTAATTTGTTCCAATTAGCTTGAAAATTGAGGTCATGGTCATAGGTAACTTTCATAGGGATAAGGAAATCAAAAGATATAACTGAAATATTTTGGATACTTGGTCTTCTACTCAATGGATCGACAACAACATTCTCTTTTGCGAGTTGATATTGGATAAGTGGATGGAAACTTTGAACGAAAGCAGCCCATTTGATATGACGGTCAGATATTTGTTGCTGACTAAGAAGATGTTTTATATTTTGCTAGTCAATTTAAATCATGAATTCAAATTCCATTAGATAGTGTTTCCATTGATGTAAGGCCTAAACTACAGCTAACAATTCCTTATCATAGGTAGAATACTTCAGTTCAAAGGGTTTAAGTTTGCAACTTGAATAAGCTATTGGAGCCCCAAGAGTAATACCAAGGAAAAGTGGATTCTACTGCAAGAAAATCTATCTTGTAACATCAACAAGCTTTTATTTCATTATTTTTATGACAAAAACAAAGAAAACAGCAAATCTTCATGTAGCATCATAGTAGATATCTCCCACTGATTTGATAGAATCAACCATAATCTTCAACATCTTCACAAAATCCATCAATAGAACAAGGAACATAAAAGAATACACCATTTTTTAATGGAAATCAATTACATGGTATTCATCTTCAATGTCTTTATAGTTTTCTCTCTTAATCTCTCATATACATATACATTGTTTTGATAGAATTGACTATCTCTGGCTCTCTCTCTCTCTCTCTCTCTCTCTCTCTAATACATCATCTCCTCACTAAAATAGTCAATAAAGACTCTCAATAATCCTTCTTAGGTCGTGGATGCACCTCCCAAGAGATATGTATAAGGCAAAGAGGCACCAGAGCCACTACAGTGTCTCTTCATAGCTCACTACTGTCACTATCTCTCTAGTCTTCTCTTCAGTCTTCAGCAACTGCTTATTCCATTTGTTTTCGCTCTTTTGAACTTAGATTCATCATTTTCAAAAGTTGGAATACTTTTCCAAAGTCACACATACATTCTACAGAACACTTACAGAAGATCATTATGGGAATGACTATGCATATATGCTAGATACCAAGCAAAATGAGTTGTCAATCTCACTGAAGGATCTAGAGATTGTGAATATTGTTGAGAAAAATGGAGGTAATTTTGGTATGCTTGACTAGCAGTGGTCCAGTCCCCTGGAGTTAATGGCCAATTAATCTGTGGGCCCGTGAGAGAATTAGTTGAGCTCCATCCACTTCTTCTCGAAATTTGTTGATCAAATCCTTTGTACCCACTAACCAAGTGAGGGGGTTGAGAAATAGAAGTGGCAGGAGATGGAAGTGGAATAAGTAAAAGGGGATGAAGAGATGGGTAGGAAAAATCATAAAATAAGGAATAAGCTAAAGAAGGAGTGGCTGAAAATGTAAGCGAATCAGTTAGAAAATGTGTCAATTGGTAAGTAGGAAAAGTAGAAGGTATATGGATAGATGGAGAAGGACATGGCGGAGAAGGGAAAAAGACTCGATCTTCAATGAAAGAACAATAGATAAAGATTGGAATTTGAGAAAAACCCTGAGGTTTGAAAAGGAGAGGTAAGATAGCTGCTGAGTTGGATTGATAAAGGGAAAAATAAGCATCATAGCGATGGGCCATTTGTTGATAGTACAATAGGCTAGGAACAGAGGGACCTAAAACAGATCGTCGATGGTAGGCATCAAAGAAGGATGAATCAAATGGATGGTTCTTGGAAAGATAAGTTAGGAGATCCACCCTTAGTTGGTTAGTGATCTGCACATAAGTAGAAGTTGTATTCTTACATTGGTTCAAGACTATAGAATCAATCATTGAATGTCATAAAGTGTCAGGGCAAGTAGCCACTTTAGAAGAATAGCACTGGAACATGTCATCTATCCTCAACTCCAAATAGTTGACATATAAGGCAGCGTGTAAAACCACATCCCCCACATACCAAGCGAGATCTACATCATCTAAAATTAACAAATCACCTCGTAGATACATATAAGACAGCAACATGGTATCCGTTGTCACAGAATCTTCAAAGAGCATACAGACAACTTCTGTCAGCAAATCAGGAGACCAAGCCCCACTCCAACCATCCTCTAGAAGAGGGAGATCCATAGTTGAGAGCTTCATACAGAAGGCCAACTTTTGCAAAACTGATAGTGGACAAAAAAGGAATGGTCCAGAGGAACATACTCCTGAAAGTGCTCAAATATAGACCATAACAAATCCATCCTCGACTGCAATCTTTCCACTTTATCTTGAAACAACGGACATAATGTGGCCTGTCTCTAGAGAACTGCCATGTCCTGCTGAGATATAGAAGGAATCATAGGAACACTGGGGCTTGGAGGAATGGACCATGACTACACTAGTTGTCCTGCAACTGCTTAATCTGGGAAGCTTGGGATTCCAATGTATTATGAGCAGTCTGCCAGCAAAGCTGACACTTTCGTATCTAAAAGAGTCTTAAACTCTTGAGCTTCTTTGGACATTTTCTCTTTCTCGTCTGAAACTCTAGTGACCTCTAACTGAGCCTCTGCTCACTGAATTTTCAAAGAAGATATTTCTTCTCTCTGGATCTCATTCAATTGTGTCTGCTACTCCATCTCCTTAATCAAATCAGCAAGAGTGTCTTTAGCAGAGGCTAACTCTGTGGTTGCTTTATGCAACTGGTCTTTAGATTGTATCAATTCTTCATAGAAAGAAGCATATAACTGTTGAACACAAGCTGTTCACTGAGAGTTCAATAGAACTCTGGATGTCGTTACAAAGGAAAGAAATGGTATCCCCTGACACTAAACTTTTCAATGAAGGAACTAATATTTCCAAAGAACCCTCTCAATGTGCCTTGAATAAATTATTGCATGTGAGGTAGGGAGGGAGGTCACTTCCAGATGTAGCAGGAACTGTTACTGAAGGAATGACTGGGGGAATTTTCTCTGCTACGCGCTTCAAGTGCTCCGGGTGATAATATTCTCATTCATGAATAGGGCTACGCTATTACCATCGTCCCACTTCAAAGCTTTAGCTTCACACCACTTTGTGACATAATCCGTATATACTAATATGTATCTGTTCTGCTTCCATCTGGTGGGTGGATCAATGGGACCCACAAAATCAATCCCCCACTTCTCAAATGGCTTTGGGGGAAGAATAGGTTGCAATGGCATGACACTTTTTTTGGTGGGTTTTCCCATTCGTTGACAAGCATCAAATCTCTTGCAGTAGTCATATGCATCCTTGTGGAGGGTTGGCCACCAATATCCTGCTAACAGAGGCTTCCTGGCTCTCGTTTCTCATGTGAAGTGTCCACCACATGGTTCTTCATGGCATGCTTTCAATACTATGCCGATTTCATCCCCTGCAACACATCTTCGTAGCACTTCATCTTTGCCTCTCTTGTACAGTGCACCACCTAGCAAAGTGTAGGGGGCTGATTCTAACAGAAGCTTCTTCTTCTCACAGCTTGAGATGCAGGAGGATACTGTTGAGTTGCTAGAAGGTTGGCTATGTCTGCATACCAGGGAGTAACTATTTCAACTAGAAATAAGAAAGTATCAGGAAGGTTTGGATCATCCTGTTTCTCTTCTGCAGTTTAAGGGATCCGTGATAGATGATCGGCTAGGACATGAGAATGGCCAGGCTTAGTGACCACTTCAAAATCAAACTCCTGGAATAGGAGCAACCATCTCATTAGTCGTCCTTTAACATCTTCTTTATTCATTAGGAAGGATAGGGCTTCACGATCCACATAGAACTTGAAATGTGTTGATAATAGATAGTGTCGAAACTTCTCCAGTGCAAACACCATTGCCAAGCACTCAAGCTCTGTCACTGTATAGTTCCGCTCCCTATCAGTGAAATTTCAGCTCACATAATATATTGGTTGATCTAATTTAGATGGGCCCTTTTGACATAGGACAACACCTAGCCCTTCAACTAATGCATCTGTGTGCACATGGAACTCCTTCGTCCAGTCAGGAGGCTGCAAGATAGGTGCTTGGATAAGGCACTATTTTAGTGTATTAAAGGCTCCTTCGCAGTCATCAATCCAAAGGAAATATGCATCTTTTCTTAGGAGCTTGTGCAAAGGGGCAATAAATCTTCTGTAGTAGCCCACATGGTCAAGAAATCCTCTTAATTACTTGAGGTTTTTTGGTGCTGCCAAGGTGTCAATCTTCTCAATCTTCGCTGGGTCTGTCGCAATCCCCTGTGCAGAGACAATATACCCCAAAAGAACTCACGATGAGACGCCAAAGACACATTTGTCAAGACTGAGAGAAATCCCATACTCTAAGCATCTATCAAAACATTGCTCTAGGTGTCCCCAGTGCTCACGGATCAAACTATAGACAAAAAAGTCATCAAGATACGCCTCAATGAAATCATGAAGATGATTCTGGAAGGCAGCCATCATTACTCCTTGGAAGGTGGCAGGAGCATTACAAAGCCCAAATGGCATCACTCTATAGGCATAGGTCTCGCATTCTGTGGTGAAGGTTATTTTGCATTGGTCCTCTTTTGCAATATGGACTTGGTTATATCCGCTGAATCCATCCAAGAGGAAATACAGCTCATGGTCTGCCATTGTGTCCAATAGTTGGTTTGTAAAAGGGATAGGGAAATTATCCTTCTTTTTCTTCGAATTGAGCTTTCGTCGAAAGTCTACACATATTCGAGGTTTCCCGTTCTTCTTGGGTACTACCACAATGGGCAAAACCCATTCACTGTTAGCCACAAGATAAATGAACTCGGCTTCAAGAAGTTTCAATAATTCAGCCTTCACCAAAGTAGAATAATTAGGATTCATACACCTTTTTCTTTTCCTTACAGATTTGGCATCGGGCTCTAGGTCAATGTGATGTTGGCATACTGTGGGATCAATCCCCTTTAGTTCTTTGTACGACCAAGCAAACACATCTAAGTTCTCCTTTAATAAGTCTCACAGGACCACTAGTTCTTCTTTTGGAAGATTGAGACCCACTTTTAGGTGATGTTCAATACCGTCAATATCCAGGAATGTTACTTGCCTTTCACCTTCCACTTCGCGGATGAATGTCCCACGGATTGCTTCTGGATAGAGGTCTGACTATTTCAAGGAAGTAGTGTCCTCATCTGATGTTCCACTAGAACCAGTGTCCTCTTTCTGAACAGATGACTCATTTGTCTGTTGAGATTGTTGGAAGGGTATCGGAGCTTTGTTTGCTTCTGTGTGAGTAGGGATTTGTTCTGGACTTAGGGATTCATCTTTAGAGGATTGTCTAGGAATGTCACATAGCACAGACCTTCTAGAAGCCATGGCTTTGATAGCTCTAGCTTCTATTGACAAGGGGCATCATCATCATCATTTCTCAAGACTGAACACTCAGGGCGACAGGAGCCATTGGTGAACTTAATTTTTATGCCTTTAATCCATTGCTTATGCATATTCTGCATACTTTGTGGTCCATTGGTCAACCCAAATGGAACCATGGTCATTCCCTCCAACACCCTAAGATCTTCTGCCTCCGATGTCTCCATGGGACATTGACAAGATCATCTACTATCAGAGCATCTTCTTTAACTGCACTTTCATAACCTGCTTCGTTTTCTTCCTCATCATTTTCATCCTCTTCCTCTGAAGGCTCTGTCTCTGCTTCTGTAGAGGCTATGTAGGAGAAAAACAGATCCTCCACCTCTGTGTATGTTTCTGCTTCTGCTTCTATCTCTGGCTTTGTCTCTACTATTGTCTTTGCGACTTCCATGTAACATAGAGAACAGTACATCCATGCTTCTATTTCACTGTCAGAGGTGATTTCAAAAGCCAATTCTAGTTGAGGCAGGAGGTATTCTCCCATGGACAAGGACTTTGCTTCCCGTGGTATTTGACTTACAATGGCCACTGTTAGGGACTGTGCCTCTGTTTTCTTGGGAAATATCTATTTAACAGCCTCTTCATCTCCTGTTGTACCATTTGTTACTTCATTGGAAGAGTCAGTTATGACTTCGATGGATGTGGATCCATTGCCTTTTTGCGATCCATACAACTTCAACACCACTTTGTTGGGTCCTCTGCATAGGGTTAGGGTTCCTTTGATCCAGTCCGCCCGTCCTAGCTCTTGCTTCAAAAAGCCAATGTCTTTCCAACAACAGAGGGTATGAGGTCCCATAAGAATTTGGTTTGACCACTAAATATGTCAGCCAATAGTCTCTCCTTACAAGGGTTGTTTTTACATATGGGAGCATGCCCAACGATTTATTTCTGCTTTGGTCTGCCAATCTGATAAGCCACTCTGTAGGTTGAATTCCTTGCAACCCTAAGTCCTTCATTATCACATCCGTCATTATGTTTACTGATGAACCTCCATCAATCAATGCATCTAAAATAAATCATCCTTCTATACATACACTAATCTTTGGGGTTCTAGGATCTAGGAAGGCGTTAGCCACATCTATTTCCTTCGTAAGTTCTGCGGCTCTGTTGGAATTTATTGTTGTTGGGGGAACAATCCTTAGTCCGCGTCTTTTTGTCAAGATGCTTTTGAATTTCTTTCAGCAGCTGCCGGAATGTTAAGTTAGGTTTAAAAGTGTCTAGATCTTTTACAAAGTCATAATCTTTGATAGGATCCACAAGCTTCTCCAGCCTGCTGGGGAATGGGGCTACACCCATTTTCATCTTTCCTTTTTCTTCTAACAATGCAGCATTGACACTTCCTCTGTTTTCGGAGATGCTTCTACATCGTCTATCTCCTGGACCTCTAGTCCTGTTTCTGGGATTGTCTCTGTGACTCTTTGTGGCACTGCAATGCTCCGTAGTAATGCACTATTCTGTCCTGTACTGCTCTGTCCCTCCGTTGATAGGTTGAACTTCACAATCTTGGCAGGAGAATTATTTTCGTTATGAACAACTGGTTCCTTCTTCTTGGCGCGTATCACAGCGGCAACTTTCAACTCTACCAAATTGGAGACAGGCTCTTGTGCCTTCTGTTGGCTATCAATGGCATTGGCCTTGATAGGGGCTGGACTTGGACAGTTCCTTTGCAGTGTGGCCTTCTCCTTTGCATCAGCCGGATGCATAAGGGCTCGTAATCCACAGATCATCTAGGGTTTGGACAATTTGGAGAGATATGACCCTTTTCTCCACACCTATAGCATTCCATCTCTAATCTCTAACCACCGCCAGACTGTTGTCCTCTCTGTAACTTTGAGAGGGAAACCTCCTTGGACCGAAATTAGGACCAAACTCCCTAGGCTTTGCTCCAATATCCTATCTTGTCATTTTGGGCTCTAGCAAGTTGAATCTTGCATTTTCATCCTTCTATCTTCGTTCATGCATCTCTTTCAGAGAGCAAATATCCTCTGTATGGTTCTTCCACAAAAAGTAGGAACATAAGTCTCTAGGAATGGTTGGTTTTTGGATACATTCAGTGGCTAAATGTCCTGCTTGATGACATTTTCCCCACCATGTATTAGAGCGCATCACATCTCTCCGCACTCTCGTAGGGGTGGATATATTGGCAGTATTCACCTTCAGCGTCTGTAGCTACTCTCTAATCACATCCATAAGCTCTTTCTTGATACTTGCAACTGAGTTGGATAAGTAGTCCTTCAAAATTTCACCTCCTGAAGTACTCCTAGTAGGGTTTTGGGAAGCTTCTGTAATTACTGCATACATTGGTTGGGTTGATCTAGAAGGTCCTATATTCTGGTTCTGATTCAGAGCTCCTGCTGAGACTTGGGATTGTTGATTCCAGTTGGTAGGGTTGAGTCGCCATTGGAGGAACTGTTTAAGGCCACTATTGTTGTGGTTGATCCATCATTTGAGGCACTATCGTTTGTCGTGACCACAGTGGATTAAGTGCATTATACTGCGGCACTGTTTGCATCTGGGGATAGGGGTAGGGAAATGTCCCTGGGAGGACTGCATTTGGTGGATATACCATTCATGTCATGGGAGGAGGTAAGACTTCTCTTCCTGGATTTATTGAGACAGCCTTGCTTCAACTTCATCATACAATCTTGCACCTTCCACTGCAGCTTGCAGATTGTCTGGACTTCTCAATTCCACGAACTTGCAAACTTCTGGTTGTAGGCCTCTAAGGAACACTCCTTTCTGAATGCCTTCATCCAAATGATGGTTAGTCCATCTCTTCAGGATGGATTCCATTTGCAAGACATAAGCTTCTACTCTTTCTCCAGAGGACTAGGTTCATGAACTCCTCTCACATCCACTCTTCAAAACCTTCATGCATGAATTTAGTGAGGAAGGCCAACTTCAAGTCGTCCCATGTGCCAAAAGCTCCTACTACTTGTCTCTCATACCACTGAAACGCCACGCCTTTGAAACTGGTGGGGAATATTGCTAATCAATGCTCAAGGTTTTTGGCATTGCTAGCCAGACATGCTACCATAAATTCTGCTACATGAAGATCAGGGTCTTCATTGTACTCTCCCTTAAAAACTGGCAATGGGACTACATTTGTTGGCCTATCATCAATATTTCTAGGATGAATCTAACTAGGAAGGGGACCTTGAGTTGTCATGGGGACTTCTGTAAAGAGTGATTTTAGGGCATCAAAGGAGGCTTTTGCTGTGAGCTTGTTCTCAGCCTTTGATTCCTACCTTCTCTCTTCTTACGTACCTCTCGACTCGTTCTAACGCTTGCCTCTTGATTGCGTCATTCATCAGGGGCTTGGCTCCAACCAGTTGTTTAGTACTCAATAGAATAGAACCAGAGAATGGCTTCAGTCTCTAGGGGATTCTCTGGCCAACGTCTCCTCTACTTCCTTCTTTTCAACATCTCTAAATTTGGCTTTCAAACCACTACAGAGAGGGAGATATTCCGTTCTGAAAGTATCC
The DNA here is from genome assembly GCF_053477565.2 of Lygodium microphyllum. Classification (NCBI taxonomy): domain Eukaryota; kingdom Viridiplantae; phylum Streptophyta; class Polypodiopsida; order Schizaeales; family Lygodiaceae; genus Lygodium; species Lygodium microphyllum. The sequence goes on along the minus strand of NC_141136.1, from coordinate 177,736,572 downwards.
AAACTCATTCTTCTTAGGATCATTGTTGTGTCAACATTATAATAATGCTAGCTTCTGATTGGTTTCAACAGTGTATATTGTGAAAAACAATCTGTCTACCAACTTCCAGTGGGTTACTAATTAGACAAACAGAAGATTTTCAGTGCACCAAGCATCCCACGTATCTTGCTATTGAGCATCCACGAACAAGTTCCAACTCTTTTCCTTCTTGTTTTCATGAACCTCCATTGACCACAACTCCTGAAGCTTCTTCACAATCTCCCACTTGATGATGTCTGGAAACTCCTTAATGAATGCTAAATCTTCCATGGATAGTCATTCTCTCTGCTTCTGCTCTTCAGTTTGTTCCCAAATAATTTGCCACCAAGATGCAAGTTTCTGTTGCTTCAACAGGAAGAGGAAACAGTCCACCGCATAGAGCTTGCATCATGATGGTAATATGTTTCCGCCAATGTGGGATGAACTTCTTGTGGAAAGTGGCTTTGAGAATAAGAATCTCCAACTCTTCAGTGGAAGAAGGAACTTTGCAAACATCCATTGAATTCTTTTCTTCTTCGCAATGCCACTTCTTTCATTTTCAGTCTCTTTTTATGCTTGTTGATGGAAAGTTTCCCCGGCTACACACAAAAATATGGAGCCCCAAGAGGGACACCAAGGAAAAGGGGATTTTACTGCAAGAAAATCTATCTTGTAACATCAAAAAGCTTTTATTTCATTCTTTTGATGACCAAAACAAAGAAAACAATAAATCTTCATGCAGCATCATAGTAGATATCTCCCACGGATTTGATAGAATCAACCATAATCCTCAACATCTTCATGAAATCCATCAATAGAACAAGGAACATAAAATAATACACCATTTTTTAATGGACCATTTTTGAATGGAAATCAATCACATAGTATTCATCTTCAATGTCTTCATAGTTTTCTCTCTCAATCTCTCATATAGAGATACACTGTTTTGATAGAATTGACTATATCTGGCTCTCTCTCTCTCTCTCTCTCTCTCTCTCTCTCCATAATACATTATCTCCTCACTACTATACTCAATAATGACTCTCAATAATCCTTCTTAGGTCGTGGATGCACCTCCCAAGAGGTATGTCTGAGGCAAAGAGGCACCAGAGCCAGTACAATGTCTCTTCATAGCTCACTATTGTCACTGTCACTTCAGTCTTCTCTTTAGTCTTCAACAGTTGCTTCTTCCATTTGTTTTAGCTCTTTTGAACTTAGATTCATCCTTTCCAAAAGTTAGAAAACTTTTTCAAAGTCACACATATATTCTACAGAACACTTGCAGAAGATCTATAGAATAGAATAGAATAGGAACAGAGCAGAGACGCAACAGAGACAGAGGCTCTACACAAGGTTTACAAAGGGTTACAGAAGGTCATCAGAGAACAACAAATCCTTATAACTCATACTAAAACCATTCCAAACTATTGAAAACTATTGATAAAAAAATATTGAATAAGCTTTCAAAATATTTCAACCTTCATCAATCGTCAATACATGCTTCATACAGAAGAAAATCAGAACAAAACAGAAGCTATACAAAAGGTATCAGAACCAATCAAAACCTATCAGAACATCACAAAGCTTCATATTTTTACTAAAAATCATCATGAGATTCCAAAAAATAATCAATATCATCCAAAACACTCTCAAACACTTCCATTATCAACCATACATCACTCTAAATCTATCAAAAAATCAATTATTTAGACCTTAAAAAAACAAAAATCAGTCAAAAATTCAGTCTTTTTCCACTCTCAACAGCTATGGGATGTGAATCTTGCATAAAAACAGCTTCTATTCCTGATCCACTAGCATCAGGTACTACTAGAAAGAATGGTCGATTAAAATCAGGTAATTGCAAAACAGGTGCATGTGTTAAAGTATGTTTCAATAAATCAAAAGACTTTTGTTGGTTATTAGACCAATGATATACAATACCTTTCTTTAATAATTTCGTTAAAGGTAATGGAAGTAATGAAAAATTTCACACAAATTTTCTGTAAAAATTGGCAAGATCTAAGAAAGAACGCAACTCGTGCACATTTTTAGGGATTGGCCAATTCAAAATTGCATCAATTTTTTTAGGATCAACTTGAATACCATCAGAAGAAAATGTGAGACCTAAGTATTTAATTTGGGTTTGGAAAAATTCACTCTTGTCAGGGTTAGCATATAATTGATTTTCTTTCAACAATTTGAAAACCAAAGATAAATGTGCAGAATGCTCATTCTCATTCTTACTAAAAAGTAATATATCATCAAAGAAAACAATGACACAATTTTGATACTTCAAAAATATGTGATTCATCATACAACTGAATGTAGCTAGTGTATTAGTCAAACCGAAATGCATAACAAGAAATTCATAATAACCAAGTTGAGTTCTAATTGCGGCCTTAAAAATGTCTAGTGTATCCAATTGTACTTGATGATATCCATATTTGAGATCTATCTTGCTAAAATAGTGGCTCCTTGTAGTTTATCCATGAGGTCATCTACCCTAGGGATTAGATATCTATTCTTAAAAGGGATCTTATTTAGGGAATGATAGCCAATGCACATCCTATAGGTATTATTTTTCTTCTTGACTAATAGGAGAGGTGCACCAAAAGGAGAACTACTGGGCCTAATGAGTCCTTGGGTTAACAATTCTTCAACTTGTGCTTGGATTTCTTTTTGCTCGATCCGATTGTGTCTATAAGGTGCTTTACATGGTGGTTGAGAACCATGGATTAAATCTATTTTATGATCTTCACGACGTGTAGGTGGTAAACTAGGGGCTAAATCAGCAGTAAAGCAATCTTTAAATTGTGAAAGAAATTGTGTGAGCCTAGGATGCATCTGATTTTCTTTAGCTTAAATTTCATTCACCCATACTAAGTATGCTTTGCTACATTTTCTCAATGCAGGTTTAACTTGTGTGTGACTAAGCAATGGAAATTTATCAAAGGTGTGTGTTCCATGTAATGTAATTTGTTTTCCGTTAGAATGAATTTTCATGGACTATGTGGAATAATCTATGTTGGGATTATATTTGTGATACCAAGGCATTCATAAAATAATATCACTAGCTTACAAAGGCACAACCAATAAATTTTTGCACTCAAAAATATCACCAATTTTAATTTCTAAATCATGAACTTCTTGTGTACCATTGTATCTAGTGCCTAAGAATGCAACCTTTATGAAATAATGAGTTGGAATAGTAGGTAAATTCAATTCTTTTATCAACTTTGCAGAAATAAAATCATGTTTTCTCCCATCTTCATGCAAAACAATATTTTTGTGACCATGCACAAGATATTTCATTGTTAATAATGAATGAGGATTTGGCATACCTGGTAAAGTATCTGAAAAGCATTGCAGATATCATCATCATCTTCAATGAAATCTGGCATATCTAGATGGTCTTAGTCTTCAGTCACTCCCATTGAGTAATTAATTTGAACAGTTGACTTAGATTGACAGTTCACCGCTAAGTGTCCAGGTTGATGACACTTGTAGAAAACTATAGACTTTGCTTTGGAAACATTATTGGTAATGGCTAGAAATTTGGGTAGGTTGGAATTTGGTCGGAGAGAAGGCTTAGGGTTTAAATTTGTGTTTGATGGTAAAGGAGGAGGTCAAGTCCAGGATTTAAGAAAAGAAGAAGGAACAAAGTGATTTTGATTGAATCTTCGAAAGTAGGAATTGAATTGCTTTGTATCAAAGTTACCATTAGTTGGAAATTGTTGCGGTCACTTTTCTCGTCCACGAATTTTGTCTTCAGCATTATGCGCTAAAGAAATTACATCCTCCAAATTTTTTGGCTTGAACATGTTTACTTCTGCATAAAAGTGACCAAGAAAATTAGACATATACTTGCGCTTGTGGATCTCCTCAAGAACATGTTCAAGCATTCAAAGTTGCAGTAAGGCACTCCAGAAACACTCAGTGTATTGTTGAATGGATTCACAATCTCTTTGTTATAGAAGATCCCATTATTTGCTTGCTTTTTCATGAAATTGAGATGGAAGAAAATTCTGCAAAATTTTCTTTTGAAAGGTCTCCCAAGTAGTAGGACAAGAAATACACTTGCGGACAACAGTCCACCATAATGATGCTATGTCTACTAGATGGTTAGTGATGCATTTGAGTTTATCTTTTTCAGCAAACTGCTCTTCATGGAAATAATCATCAAACTAAGTGATAAAAGCAAGAAGTTTTTTCATCACGTTTCCCATTAAAAGTACAGAATTTGAAATTTATTTTCCTTATCTTGGCTTCTTTTCTAAGAGATGTGCTTCAAGTGTTGCATCAATCGTATGTCAAATAACATCTTCGGGTTGCGCTCCATCTTGATCAACAGTGGATCATTGAAGTGCAGCCAGTTGTGCTTACAAAGCTTGACATGCTCTTTGTTCCTCTTGAAGTCGCATCATAATTAGGTCCAATTTTTACTCCATGGTTGGTTTTGGAAAATCACATTCGGCCTTAAAATCTTCCATGTTTTGATCGGACATCCTACAGAATCTCAAACAACCTTACACACTTGAAATCTCGTTAGAGGGATAAGCGTAGCTCAAATTTGGGTTTACAAAGCTTGCTTCTTTTTTTTAATATAGCTTTTTGTGATCTTACTTCTTTTGTGGGTACAATAATTGATGACGGTCTTCTTCCAAGTGGAAAATAGATTGTGTATGACAGTGTGCTTTGTTGGAAATCGACTCTATCAAATTGCAGGTGTGAACAGAGGATGGTTGAAGCTTGAAGGCAAGTTTGAGAATATGGCAATATGAACAACTGCTATGTAGGAGATTTAGGATTGAAATTTTGAAGCTTTAATAAGGTTAGTAACCTTAAGCTTTAGATTTAAAAAAACTTGAACTAATCGTTTGATCTGTGACGAGACGTCAGGACATCGTCATCAGAATCAGCGCGGACTAGTACATCCTGCTACCGTTTATCATTGAATTGGAAAAGGTTAAGTTTTTCTTAAGCTTTTTAAAGCTTAAAAGCTCAAACTTAATGAAGTTTTATCTCTGTTTTCTTTTTTTAAAAAATATCTTCCAAAGGAGCTTGGGAAGTGGTCCTCCGTCACCTCGAAGTGGTCCTTCACGATCTGACAGCAGGGGATGCTTCACTGCCAGGAACACACTAGTATTGACGGTTCATTGCGAAACTGCCTGTGGAGCCCATTTGTTCCAAGAGCTTTGCCTTCTCATGAGATGATAAGCGATTGGAAGCCCTTGATCTCAGCTGATACTGCTCGAGCACAAATCGGATGCTATATACGTGCATAGTAAATGTTGGAAGGTCCCCAAGAACAAAGAACTCTACTAAAACTCATAAAGTAAGAATAAGGTTTTGCACGACATGAGACAAAAATACAAAATGGGTACAATCTCCCCCCATGCCTTGTGTGAGCACTCCACAAGGCATGTATTTATAAATTTATTAATCTCCAAGCTAAAAAATAGCCCAATGTACAATCAGCATGCTTTGGATTTTGTGTTTGCTTTTGTCCAAATAAAGAATAAAGAGGTTGGGCATCATTGTGCCCAAATACAATGTCTAATAATGAAACATTTAAACCGAGTGCCTATGCACATACAAAATAATAAATGTTTATCAAGTGCTTCAATAAATAAGCACACCTAAATAAATATTAGTGCCATGCCTTTAATAATAAGGCGTGTGTCCATAAAAAATGATAATTTCTTCTAGGTAATTTGAATACATGCTATTGCCCGATGCTTCCCAACGCTAGCATTGCTTGCTCTACACATCAATTGAAGCATTCACAATTGTTAGAAAATAATAAAATTAAATCGACAAAAGTGAGTACCTAGCAGTCTTTAGCTACAAAATAAATAAATAGGTGGAAACTCTATCCTAACCTAGAGCCCCAAGAGGAACACCAAGGAAAAGGGGATTCTACTACAAGAAAATCTAACTTATAACATCAACAAGCTTTAATTTTATTCTTTTGATGACCAAAACAAAGAAAACACCAAATCTTCACACAGCATCATAGTAGATATCTCCCACGGATTTGATAGAATCAACCATAATCTTCAACATCCTCATAGAATCCATCAATATAACAAGGAAAATAAAATAATACACCATTTTTGAATGGAAATCAATCACATAGTATTCATCTTCAATGTCTTCATAGTTCTCTCTCAATCTCTCATATATAGATACACTATTTTGATAGAAATTGGCTATCTCTGGCTCTCTCTGTCTCTCTCTCTCTCTCTCTCTCAATAATACATCATCTCCTCACTACAATAATCTAATAATGACTCTCAATAATCCTTCTTAGGTTGTGGATGCACCTCCCAAGAGGCACCAGAGCCACTACAGTGTCTCTTCATAGCTCACTACCGTCATTGTCACTTCAGTCTTCTCTTCAGTCTTCAGCAGATGCTTCTTCCATTTGTTTTAGCTCTTTTGAACTTATATTCATCCCTTCAAAAAGTTAGAAAACTTTTCCGAAGTCACACATACATTCTACGGAACACTTACGGAAGATCTACAGAACAGAACAGAACAGGAACGGAATAGAGACAGAGGCTCTACAGAAGGTTTACAAACGATTACAAAAGGTCATAAAAAAACATAAAATCCTCATAACTCATACTAAAACCATTCCAAACTATAAAAAACTATTTAATAAGATTTCAAAAGATTTTAACATTCATCAACAATCAATCCATGCTTCATATAGAAGAAAATCAGAACAAAATAGAAGCTATACAGAAGGTATCAGAACCAATCAGAACCTCAACAGAACCTATCAGAACATCACATAGCTTCATATTTCCACTAAAAATCATCATGATCTTCTAAAACATAACCAATAAAATCTAAAACACTCTCAAAAACTTCCATTAACAACCATACATCACTCTAAATCCATTAAAAATCAATCATTCAGACCTCAAAAACAACAAAAATCAGTCAAAATTTTAGTCTTTTTCCACTCTCAACATATCCCCACACTTATAAAGGAGGCGTCCTCGTGACCTAAGGAAAAGAAGAATATAAGTTCAGTAAAGAGCTCAATTTGATCTTCTTCAGTATCTTCAATAATCATCCCAAACCACAACCCCAACTTATCACCTGTATCTCTAGAATAGAATACTACTAAAGGAAAACTTCGTTATTCATTAACACATCTGATAATCAATAAAAAGTCATAACAAATTTGTAAAGGATATAATAAGTTCTTCAACGTTTTATCGTAGGCTTGCCATGCACCATCACCATCAATAGTTGAAAAGAGAGCTCTGGAACAAATTATTTAACCAGCACGAACTCATCACATACAAATTATTACAACACACATAAACACAAAATAACCATCTGAATGACACCTCCAAAAAGAGAGATATATATCATTAAGAATCATTCAAAATACATTGCAAAGGTATCAATGAAGGAGATCCCTTTTGAAGGCTTGGTGATTATGAAAATGATCCATGGATAAGGACTCATCCACAAATGTCTTGGGAGGATTTTGAAAGAACTGAAGGCAGCACATCCTTTTTAGCAAAATAAGGTATCTGCTAGGTAGATAAAGGGCATGAAAATATAGGACATCCAACTATTGGGAATCAATGTTCACATTGACATTCATACAAAACTTTGGAGTGGCATTGTGATCGTTATAGGAATACCTATGCATATATGCTAGATACCAAGCAAAATGAGCTGTCAATCTCATTGAAGGATCTAGAGATTGTGAATATTCTTGAGAAAAATGGAGGTAATTCTGGTATGCTTGACTAGCAGTGGTCCAGTTCCCCCTGGAACTAATGGCCAATTAATCTGTGGTCTTGTGAGAGAATCAGTTAAGCTCCATCCACTTCTTCTCGGAATCTGCTGATCAAATCCTTCGTACCCACTAACCAACTGATGGGGTTGAGAAATAGAAGTGGCAGGAGATGGAAGTGGAATAAGTAAAAAAGGATGAAGAGATGGGTAGGCAAAATCATAAAATGAGAAATAAGCTAAAGAAGGAGTGATTGAAAATGTAAGCGAATCAGTTAGGAAAGGTGTCAATTGATAAGCAGGAAAAGTAGGAGGTATATGGATAGATGGAGAAGGACATGGCGGAGAAGGGGAAAAGACTCGATCTTCAAAGAAAGAACAATAGGTAAAGATTGGAATTTGAGGAAAACCCTGAGGTTGGAAAAGGAGAGGTAAGATAGCTGCTGAGTTGGATTGATAAAGGGAAAAATAAGCATCATAGCAATGGGCCATTTGTTGATAGTACAATAGGCTAGGAACAGAGGGACCTAAAACAGATCATCGATGGTAGGCATCAAAGAAGGATGAATCAAATGGATGGTTCTTGGAAAGATAAATTAGGAGATCCACCCTTAGTTGGTTAGTGCTGTGCACATAAGTAGAAGCTGTATTCTGATGTTGGTTCAGGACTACAGAATCAATCATTGAATGTCATAAAGTATCAGGACAAGTAGCCACTTTAGAAGAATAGCACTGGAACATGTCATCTATCCTCAACTCCAAATAGTTGACATATAAGGCAGCTTGTAAAACCACATCCCCCACATACCAAGCTAGATCTACATCATCTGAAATTAACAGATCACCTCGTAGATACATATAAGACAGCAACATGGTATCCGTTGTCACAGAATCTTCAAAGACCATATGGACAACTTCTGTCAGCAAATCAAGAGACCAAGCCCCACTCCAACCATCCTCTAGAAGAGGGAGATCCATCGTTGAGAGCTTCATATAGAAGGCCAACTTCTGCAACTGATAGTGGACAAAAAAGGAATGGTCCGGAGGAACATACTCCTGAAAGTGCTCAAATGTAGACCATAATAAATCCATCCTGGAATGCAATCTTTTCACTTTATCTTGAAACAATGGATATAATGTGGCCTATCTTTGGAGAACTGCCATGTCCTGCTGAGATATAGGAGGAATCATAGGAACACTGGGGCTTGGAGGAATGGACCGTGACTGCGCTAGTTGGTCCTGCAAGTGCTTAATCTGGGAAGCTTGGGATTCCAATGTATTATGAGCAGTCTGCAGCAAAGCTGACAGTTTCGTATCTAAAAGAGTCTTAAACTCTTGAGCTTCTTTGGACATTTTCTCTTTCTCGTCTGAAACTCTAGTGACCTGTAACTGAGCCTCTGCTAACTGAATTTTCAAAGAATATATTTCTTCTCTCTGGGTCTCAATCAGTTGTGTCTGCTACTCCATCTCCTTAAACAGATCAGCAAGAGTGTCTTTAGCAGAGGCTAACTTTGTGGTTGCTATTTGCGATTGGTCTTTGGATTGCATCAATTCTTCATAGAAAGAAGCATATAATTGTTGAACACAAGATGTCACTGAGAGTTCAATAGAACTCTAGATGTCATTACGAAGAAAAGGAATGGCATTCCCTGACACTAAACTTTTCAGCGAAGGAACTGATATTTCCAAAGAACCCTCTCGATGTGCCCTAAATAAATTGTTTCATGTGAGGTAGACAGGGAGGTAACTTCCAGATGTAGTAGGAATTGTTAATGAAGGAATGACTGGGGAAATTTTCTTTGCTACACGCTTCAAGCGCTGTCGTATTGCTATGCATTCGAGGTGTGAAAACCACCCAAAAGTTGTGTGTGTGATTTGATACTTTGTACATACTTAGTCGTTATGTTTGCTCTTTTATTTTATGTGGGTAATATAGTGAAGAGGGGTTTGAAGCAAGAGGAAGAAATAATTCGTGATGAGTTGACATACATGACTGCCCTTCAAGCTTGTGGTGCACTTACAGATGCAGAAGCTATTGTTTGGAAGGAACAATTGTCTCTACTTGAGTTTCTGGAAATTGGTCAGACATTGCATCATGATGCTTGTATGAGGGGTTATACTTCAGATGTCTTTGTTGGTAATGGCCTTGTGAGTATGTATGGAGCACATGGGACCATACAAGAAGCAGAGAGTATGTTTATTGGCTTACCGTTTCGAAATGTTGTATCATGGAGTGCAATGGCTATCTCTTTGGCTTACCTTTATGGACACCATCCCAAGTTGAATGATGGAAATGCATTTCGCGGGTTGGCTACAAGCTAGCAGATGGGTGTGGGATCAACGATTGGAGTTGAAGTGTATGTACTTGATGGTACTGTAGTCAGAGAAAGACCAGCTTTAACTCTGTCTTTCTTAATTGCTGGTTTAGCAGCAGCATTCTCAGTTTTTTGTTATGCAGAACTGGTCAGTTGATGTCCATCGGCTGGCAGTGCCTACCATTATGCCTATATCTGTGCTGGGGAAGAGGACAAAGGGGGCGTGAAAAAGCAAAAGTGAAAGAGAACTATTTTTGAAAGAGCCTTTTGGGGGGGAAAGAAAAAAGAACACTATTTTTGAAAGAGGGAAAAGCGCTGAGGAAGAGGGGGAAGACCTTTGGAAGCAATCAGTGAGGAGAACAGAAACACGAGAAGAACAGGGGAAAAAAAGCGTACGAATTGAAAACAGGAGAAAAAGGGAGATAATGGTTGGGAGATGGAGAAAGCTTTTCAGAGCTCTGAGATAAATATTAGCAAGGAGTGCAATCGTAGGAAGGCATTGACCTCTCTGGAAAACGGTATCCTGTATGGTTCTCTCCTTCTTTCTGCTCGCCATCGGCTGTTTCACCCTCTCCATTGAGCATTCCAGGTTCAATTTTAACAAGTAGAAGTGATGGACGATGATGCTGAAGGAAGACAAAATGACGATGATTGAGCTGAAGAAGGCGGACGTTCTGGATGAAATGGGGAGAAAGCAAAGACCGCAGTATGTTGTTGAATTATGTATCCAACCTGGAATCTGAGCTTTAGGGGCTTACTTCTTATGGAGCGGAAGGATTGGAACTCAGTGAGACTGAAAAATTGAATGGCGTGTTGAAGGTCTTTTGGTGCCTGTAGAAAACTGAATGCTGTCATCGTGTTTGGTATCACAGGCCTCGTCGTCATCTGCATTGCGGCTTGCATGACAGATTTCTTCACAGCGCAAGTTCCTCAGCCAGCATCCGGGTTATCAAGTATGATGGTTTGCGGAAGAACAGCTCTGACAAGGAGGGATGCTGATGGACAATGGATCAGGGCTAGAAAGGGTGCATGAAGGGAATCCATTAACTAGGGAACTGATAATCTTCACTTTTACCATCCTGCGCAGACGAAGGCAATACAATGCAGCATTAGAGCTTTCAGATTGGGTGATGACGCACAAACCTTACAAGTTGGCGGTGATGGATCATGCTATTCACAGGAGGCAGCAATACAAAAGCAAACTATGAAGGCTGTTATGAAAGCTTGGGAGCTACACTTCGCTTAAGGATGGCACTGACTCTCGACCGAGATGTTTTGGGGAAACATTAATAACAGTTTCTGCAGGCTGAAAGCGATACAAGCAACGTGCATTAACACTCGTTGGACTCAACAAATGCTAGACTCGATGCATCATCATAACAGCTCTAGATAAGGCCGGCGGGGGCAGAGCTTTCTCAGATGAAAGAAATTTGGATATTTACAGGTTTCACATTCATCCACGAGGCTAGACCAGAGAATGTAAATCCTGCCTCTTTTATGAAGGCTTTGTATTCTTCTACTCTTGGTAAGGTCATTTACGAAGTGATATGCCATGGCTAAGAAGACTAGGGGGTCTCTATGTGCTCTACATACTTTATGAAACTTAGCTCTTTGCCCCTCCCTTCAAAATCTAACTGTCTCCAGCTGGCTGCAACTGATTGTATGATCATGGGAAAGATATGTTGACAGATACATGCATTAGAGAGATGTTTCTATGGATGCTTACTGCTGCTAGAAAGGGTTAATATTTATACAATGTCAAGTGAATACATACCATCTGCTGGTTGATACAACGACAAAGGTTATATGTATGAGAGATGTAAAAGACAGATCTGAAGGTTACAATCAAGAAGAAACACAAAGATTTTGTGGGTTTTAGAATGGTCCATGCAAGTCAATACATGGCAGCTCTAACAACTCTGCTTCAGACTCTGCTGTACTGCATGGATAGTAGAATTGACATATTTTCTACTTGACTTTATGTCAGCTGCCATGTTGGTGATCTATGCCCAGAGGCTATTCGGATTTCTTCTTCTTGAACCTTGTATTTGTTATTGGTAGAAATAAAACAGAGTCTTGGCATCATTTTCTCATCTTGCTTATTCGCCTGATTGATTTTCTATCCTGAAATTAGTCAAGATCCTCTGTGGTCGCGACTTTGCTTTCGAAAACCCTTCGACAGCGCTTCCGTTGAATGACCAATGGAGGAGGAGAATCAAGATCCTCTATATCAATGGGTTCTGAATCCTATGAAGGTGGAGGAGGAGGTACTGGATCAGATGGAGGAGGAAGTAGCACACCCTTCTTAAGGCTTGAGTATGTCAAGAAAGCAGATAAATATGAACCATAAGTGACATTTGTAACATTCCCTCTAGTCACTTTGACAAAATGTTGGTCCATCTTCGTAAGCAGGTAAGTACTCCAGTCAATAGCAACCCCTTTTAACACCATCCTAGAATCTGTGAAGAGCTCCTTGGACAAATAGTGAGATGGTGTTTTGACAAGCATGAACCTGTCTTGAAGAAATTAGCAGACTAGCTTCCAGAGAGGATCAGTGATCATGGAAAAAGACACTCATGAAGTGTTAATTACTTTCTTGACATCAAGGACCTCTTTGGTATGCTTCTGTAACAGCTTGAGAATCTCATCATTTGAGAATAGTTCTCTGGCTGTAACAAAGGGTTTTCCTTTTTAGGGAAGAGACAAAGCCTTCCCTAACCCTCTAGGTGTCAGAACCATGGGAAGTCCCACGAACCAAGCTTGTTTTCTTACTGTATGATGCAAGAAACTCATCACACAGGGCTGGATCATCTGGAATCAGAGAGGGAGTGAAGCAGCCATGAAAGTTGCAAGGCCTGCTTTCGCGATAGGCTGAAAAGTCAGTAGGGAAGAATAATCCCTACTGATCAATGGGACATACTGAATAGGAGGAGGAACTTGAGGCACCATTCAGATGGAATACACATACACCACAAACACAGACAATCACAATGAATGCCTGCAAAACAACAAAATAGCTATAAAAAAGAAATCGATCAAAATAAGCACACACCGACGTAACTAACCAATTGACCACCCCAAACAACCCACATCCTAGAAAAAATTTGGCATGACCCCTACACATATGCAACCGAAAGCTTCATGTGATACAACAAGTGATCACCCAACCAAGACTCGGTATCAGGCAAAAAAAAGAAAAAACTACAAAGCGCACCTGTAATCATATCACACAAGCAAACCATTCTACCTCAAGACATAACCAGAACTTTGACCAACAATTTCAACTTAAAGGACTATACGTGCCCATCCCACGAAGCATATTTGTTAAAAAGGGGGAAATAAGTGCAGTGAGGGAAATAATTTTAATGAAGAGTTTATTTTAAGAAATCATTAACAATGGTTGAAATTTTATTAGGTTATAAGCCTTAATAAGAAAACAACGGTTCATTTTTAAATTGTTAGTTACAATATATTAGTGTGAAACGCTGCTTTTAACGAAACCTGGACTGCGATCCCCAGACTCAGGTCTTTAAATGTATATTCATTAATTAACAATTTAATGTGTCTGAAGCGCTCTTCTTTTTCAATGCGTGCATTTTTGTGACGATTGGTTTGTTTTTATTTAAAAAAATTAAAGTGCATCTGAAGGGCGCGTAGCATGTGCAAAGTGAATGGCGTGTTCATTTTAAGTTATTAGAAAAATGTGTGTTTAGCACGAGCGCGCGTGAAAAAGTAGGTGAATAAAGTTCATTTTAACAATTAACTATGGTTAAGGGATGACCAGAAATAAATAAAGTACAAAAAATAGATACTTAGTAGAGGTGTGTATGGAAGAGACTGAGGGCGTACTAAGTACTCCCAAATGCAAGGAACCCAATAAAAAAAGCAAAAACCACTAACTAGAAAAAATAAAATACCTTAGTTTTTTTTTGGTTTTTTTAAATTTTTTAAATTAAATAAATATCAAAGAAATATTAGGGGGATTACATTTGGTATAGGCAATATTCATTTAGATATGTTTTGATTTTGTATGTTATTTAGATATGTTTTGTTATTTTATTTTTTATGTATGTTATGTATTTATTTTTATTTTTAAAATTTTTTGTATATAATTTTTATTTTAAAAATATTCCAATAGCAGTCAAATGCATTGATGGATTTTTTTGGTGATTTTTTTGAATTTGATTCTAGTTTTTAGGGATTTTTAATGAAATTTTCTCAATTTTTAGTGAATTTTAAAAGGATTTTCAATATTAGTAAATTTTTACAATTAATTTTTGTATTATAATCAGCAAGATCAATAAAAAATTGCCCAATTTAGTAAGGAATTTTTTTGGTGTTTTTTTTTTTGTTTTTTAATTGATCTTTTATGAAATTTTAAAAATATTTTTCAAGTGTTTTTAGGTTTTTAAAAGGTATTTTTAGCGAGTTTGTGGAAATTCGAAAGAGATACCCGGCTGCGTGTGAATAGCTGTGTGTGCTCGGGGATGGCACACACCACCACTACACGAAGAAGACCCAACGCGCGTCCTCGCATGTGAACACTCGTCGTTGGCGACACTCGTACGTGTAGGCGTGCTGCGTGTGGAGGGTGGGGGTAGAGTGGGAAAGAGGCAAGAACGGGGGCTAACACGGGGGTAAACAGGGGTTAGTGAAGTAAGTAAGCTAAGTTAGGTTAGGTGAGGGTAACTTAGAGTAGTTAAGTTAATTAAGGTGATTAAGTAAATTAAGTGAAATTGGTTGATTAGGTAAATTAGGTTGGTTAGGTAAATTAAGTTGATTAGGTAAATTAGGTAACCTAAGTGAATTAAGTAAATTAAGTAACCTAAGCGAATTAAGTAAATTAACTTAAGTTAATTAAGTGAAGGGAATGAGAAAACTGACAGGGAGGAGAAGGAGAAAAAAACGATGGTGGCCCGCGGCGGGAGGAGATGGCGTGGTTGGAGGAGGAGGGGAGGTAGGCGAGGAGGAAGCGGCGGAGGCAAGGAGGGCATGGGCGAGCTAGGCGGCGCGAAGGAAGACGGCAACAGCGGTGGCCCAAGGTGGCGCATGGCGGAGGCAGGGGAGGAGGTGAAGAGGCCGTGTGTGGGCAGCGCGAAGGAAGACGACGACGGCAGCGGCCCAAGGCGGCACACGGCGGAGGCGGGAGAGGAGGTGGAGAGGTTGTGCGTGGGCGGCACGAAGGAAGGCGGCGACAATGGCGGCTCTCAGCGGCGTCACGAAGGGAGGAGGCGATGAGGGGAGGAGTGGCGGGCAGAGAAAGAAGGGAGGGAGAGGACTTGGAGGCGCGATGGTGGAAGAAGGGAGGGTGAGGACATGGGGGCGCGATGGTGGATGACCTCCGGAGAAGCAGGTAAGACCATTATTTTTGTTTTTTCTTTTTCTTTTTCTTTTTTTCTTTTTTTTGTTTACGTTTTTTATTTTTTTCTATGTTTGTTTGTTTTTTTTTTTCTTGTGGGGGGGGGGGGGGTTAGGATTATGGTTTTTTTTCCTTTTTTTTTCGATTTGTTGAATATTGGTGTTTTATTATGTGTTTGTGGTGTTGTTGTGGGTAGGTGATGGGTTTTGTTTTTTTATTTTTTTTATTTTTTAATGATTATCATTATTATTTTTTAGTTGTTTGTGTATTATTATTATATTATTTTTTTAGTGTTTGTTTTGTTTTAAATTTGTGTATTGTGTGTGGGTTTTCAAGAAAAAGGGAGCGCACCCCCGTCCCGCGTGCATAGGCGGGGCGGTAGTAAAAAAATTTGCATCAACAGGATCAGACGGGGCGGGGACGGCGACACCCGAGTCATAGAGGCCACGGGGGCATCTTGAGGCATGTAAAACCAAAAGCAGGTGCGTTCACGCGCAACACGAGAGACGTGGCCACATGGCAAAAAGGAAGAAAATTTAATAAAACCCAAACCATACGTCGGATCAAAAAACCGTAAAAACGAAAAATGTGCCAGGAGATGAGGAGAATATGGTAGAAAAATGCGACATTGGTTTTGGGGCAAAATGAGGATGTTCACATGGGAAAAATGCAAAAAATAGACCTGAAAACACATACGTGTGTTAATATCGAAAAATCCGCTCGTCAAAACGAAGTGCGAAAAGAAGGAAAAATGTGTGTCCAACAAATGATCATGTCAGCACACGGTTTCGACTAAGAAAGGATGCGTTCACATGGCAAAAACCTCAAAAACGGACCCGAAAAGGGATTCAAAAATTAATACATGAAGAACCAATTGCCAGAACGAAGTACAATGATTAGGAAAAATGTCTGGGGGAAGGGGATTCACAGGGCTGGTGCATCAAACTCTATTTGGGAGAATGAGGAGGGGTTCACATGGAAAAAACACAAAAAAAGACACCCGAAAACACACGGAAAAATTAATAACTAAAAATCTAGCAGTCAAAAGAGGCGGGAGGAAAAAGAAAAAAGTGGAAAAAAGACTGGCAGGACATGACTGTCAAATGAAATTGGAATTCCGGTGAAAATAGGGCATGTTCACATGAAAAAATGTAAAAAATAGGCACGAAAAGGGCCCGAAAACCTACAAAAATTAATATCGGATGAACTGTGCATCAGAATGATAGGGTGTAAAAAAGAAAAATATTAGGGGGAATGGGTAGGGCAGGGCTGGCACACTAGATCAATGTTTCAAAGTAATAAAGACACATTCACATGGAAAATCGTTCAATTTACAAGAATTGCTTCAAAAATTAATAACTCAAGAAGGAGCTATCGGAACAAGGGTTGCTAAAAAGGAAAAATGGGCAGTTCAGAGGGATGAACAGGTCTGTAAGGTTGCATGTGAGTCTCAGTGAATGTAGGGTACGTTCACATGAAAAAATCGCAAAGCAAAGGATAAAGGCAAACAGACAAGGAAAAGCCCCGGGGACATGGTGAAATAAAACGGAGAAATGGGGAAGGGACCCCATCAGAGCATAAAAAAGGAATTTTCACATTTGGAGGCGGATAGATGTATTTCCATGATGATATGTAGAACAGATGCATAGGGATGCGTCCCCACACTTAAGACCTTAACAAGAAGGGTATACCAAACAACAAGGATCTATTACCACACATCAGACCAACCACAAATGTCCCCACACTCAAGACATGACCATCAGTGGAAACAGAAGGTATAGGGGTAGAAAAACTTGGCCCATATTGCCGAGGAGTAATGTCGACTATCGAGGTTGCGTGTTGTGTCGTTGTCGGCTACAAGAAGTAGCAAGGTGGCTTCACAGCACACGTCCTTCGTGGCAGGGACCACGCGGAAGCACCCCCGAGAGGTAGCTGATTGAAGGAATCGTAGAAAATTTGTCGATGACGAGGGATATTGCACTCAACTCACGATCAATCAAATAGAATGAAAGAATAGTCACTCGCCCCATTACCAACATCACACGAGTGAATAATGATGAAACCCAGAGCTCACACATGATTTAGGAATCGACAAGGGGGTGGTGTAGAGGGAGTATGCTAGGGTGCACAATTGATGCTGCATTAGTGCGTCCAACCCCGTCTGGCATAGGTGCAAGCAGGAAGGCCAGGGAGCCTTACAGTGTGCAATGTATAGAACAGAGTGATGTGTCATGTGCTGATGGCAGAGACCCATCCTGTGGGTGCATAGGGAAACAGAAACGTACCTGACTCCAATGGTCGTAACGTCCCTCAATCCTCACCTCTCAATACTTGATTGAAGAAACATGAGTCACACTCAGCCCACCCTTTGTCTCGCGCTTTGTTGAAAGATACAGGGGGTAGTCCATTCCTCAAACCCATTGATGTAATCCTCGCTGTCACTTGTGCAGAGCTTGTATGCCTTGTGCACATTTGATGGTGCAATTGTGCATCCCACCCTGTGCTGGCATACAGTGCAAGAAGGAAGGTCAGGGAGCCTTATGGTGCAGTGCACAGTAACAAATCGTGCGTTGTGCATTGAAAGGCCCATCCCGTGCGTGCAACACTCCGTTCATACATCTCATCTCTCAATTGATTTGAAGGGAAAGATTGGTCACTCACCCCACTCTCTGTCTCATGATCACTGATAGATATAGAGGGCAGCCCATACTCACGTCCCCATCGTGTTAGGACGAAAGCTCACATCACTCAAGGGGTTGATGATGAAGATCATGTCAGCTATTGTTGTCATCAGGATATTGAAGACGAGGCATACCGAGGGAGGCAGCCAACAAGTCTCGTACTTAAATGATTTGTAAGAAAGGTCGTCTGTTAAGAAGGGCCAATGGAGTGATATTGTAGAGATAGTGCACCAAGGGAGGTGGCTTCAAATTACTTGCTGGAAAGGTTCTACTGGTGAGTCAGCTATCCTGAACTATGGGGTGTTACCACCTTTTCCACAGTCAGCTTCCCACCCAAGGGTGTTTTCACATTTTCTTAGAAGGAGGCCTGTTAGGATAGGAAATTTCTTCCTTTTCTCCCATAACAGTTTTTTTTTTGGTTTTTTTTTCCCTGTTAAGAAAGAGAATGGTAGAAATACCATGTGTCAATACCATCCTCACCACCGTTGTTGGATTAGACGAGAAGAGAACAAGGTCGGGTTGAGAGGCATCTATGAGAGGCTAGCAAAACGAGACCGCCTCATGAGGATAATCATAAGGGCTATCAGAAGCACGAAGAGAAGGACGGCGCGAAACCCAAAAGGGAGAGGTCCTTATGGGAGGTTCTATATGCCCAAAGGGCCTCTGTAAGTTGATTGTCCCAGTCGCGACGATGTGTGGCAATTGTTCTTGTCAAGATCGAGCAAAGGATGCGATTGGTGACTTCAAATTGGCGGTTGGCTCTGGGGTAATGAGGAGTGGACTTGCGATGTTGGATCTTATACAGCTCTGTCAGCTCCTCCATGATTTTGTTAAGGAAATGAGTACCTCTGTCACTTACCAGCTTGAGGGGACTGCCAAAACGGGTGATAACATTTTCGTACATGAACAGAGCTACGCTGTTACCATCGTCCCACTTCAAGGCTTTAGCTTCACACCGCTTTGTGACATAATCCGTACATGCTAAGATGTGTCTTTTTTGCTTCCGTCTAGTGGGTGGATCAATGGGACCCACAAAATCAATCCCCCACTTCTCGAATGGTTTTAGGGGAAGAATAGGTTGCAGTGGCATGGCACTTGTTTTAGTGGGTTTCCCCATTCGATGACAAGCATCACATCTCTTGCAATAGTCATATGCATCATTGTGGAGGGTCGGCCACCAATATCCTACTAACAAAGCCTTCCTGTCTCTCGCTTCTCCTGCAAAGTATCCACCACATGGTTCCTCATGGCATGCTTTCAATACTATGCCGATTTCATCCCCTGCAACACATATTCGCAATACTTCATCTTTGCCTCTCTTGTATAGTGCACCGCCTAGCAAAGTGTAGGGGGTTGATTCTAACAAAAGCTTCTTCTTCTCACGGCTTGAGATACTAGGAGGATACTGTTGAGTTGCCAGGAGGTTGGCTATGTCTGCATACCAGGGAGTAACTGTTTCAACTACAAATAAGGAAGTATCAGGAAGGTCTGGATCATCTTGTTCCTCTTCTGAAGTTTAAGGGATCCGTGATAGATGATCGACTAGGACATAGGAATGACCAAGATTAGTGACCACTTCAAAATTGAACTCCTGGAATAGGAGCAACCATCTCATCAGTCGTCCTTTAATATCTGCTTTGTTCATCATGAAGGACAAGGCTTCATGATCCACGTAGAACTTGAAATGCATTGACAGTAGATAGTGTCAAAACTTCTCCAGTGCAAACACCATTGCCAAGCACTCAAGCTCTGTCACTGTATAGTTCCGCTCCCTATCAGTGACCTTTCGACTCATAATATATTGGTTGATCTAATTTAGAGGGGCCCTTTTGACATAGGACAGGACCTAGCCCTTCAACTGATGCATCTGTGTGCACATGGAACTCCTTCGTCCAGTCTGGAGGTTGTAAGATATGTGCTTTGTAAGGCACTTTTTTAGGGTATTAAAGGCTTGTTTACAGTCATTATCAGTCCAAAGAAAATCCGCATCTTTCCTTAGAAGCTTGTGCAGAGGGGCCCCCTTCGTTGCAAAATGTGCAATAAATCTTTTGTAGTAACCCACATGGCCAAGAAATCCTCTCAATTTCTTAATGTTTATTGGTGCTGTCAAGGTGGCAATCTTCTCAATCTTCACTGGGTCTGTTGCAATCCCTTGTGCTGCAGAGACAATATGGCCCAGAAGAACTCCTGATGAGCTTCCAAAGACACATTTGTCAGGGTTGAGACAAATCCCATACTCTCGGCATCTGTGAAAACATTTTTCTAGGTGTCCCCAGTGCTCACAGATCAAACTATAGACATAAAAGTCATCAAGATACACCTCAATGAAATCATAAAGATGATTCTGGAAGACAGCCATCATTACTCATTGGAAAGTGGTAGGAGCATTACAGAGCCCAAATGGCATCACTCTATAAGCATAGGTCCCCCATTCTGTGGTGAAGGTTGTTTTGGATTGGTCCTCTTCTGTGATTTGAACTTGGTTATATCCGTTGAATCCATCCAAGAGGGAATAGAGCTCATGGCCTGCCACTGTGTCCAACAATTGGTCTATAAAAGGGATAGGGAAATGATTCTTCTTCATCTTTGAGTTCAGCTTTCGAAAGTCCACACATATTCGAAGTTTCTCGTTCTTCTTGGGTACAACCACAATGGGCGAAACCCATTCACTATTAGCCACGGGATTAATTTCATCTTTAGAGGATGCGTCTAGGAATGTTACATAGCACGGACCTTCTAGAAGCCGTGGCTCTGATAGCTCTGGCTTCTGTTGACAAGGGGCATCATCATTATCTTTTCTTTGGACTGAAAAGTTAGGGTGACAGGAGCCATTGGTGAACTTAATTTTTATGCCTTTAATCCATTGCTTATGCAGATTCTGCATACTTTGTGGTCCATTGGTGAACCCAAATGGAACCATTGTCATTTCATCCAACACCCTGAGATCTTCGACCTCTGAGGTCTCTGTAAGGACATCAACAAGATCATCCGCTATCAAAGAAAATTATTCATCTTCATTTTTATAACCTGCTTCATTTTCTTCCTCATCATTTTCATCCTCTTCCTCTGGAGGCTCTGTCTCTGCTTCTGTAAGAGAGGCTCTGTAGGAGAAGAATAGATCTTCTGGCTCTGCGTCTGCTTCTGCTTCTGTCTCTGGCTCTGTCTCTGTAAATGTCTCTGCGATTGACATGTAATAAGGAGAACAGTAAATACATGCTTCTATTTCACTATTAGAGGTGATTTCAGAAGTCAATTCTAGTTGAGGCATGAGGTATTCTCCCATGGACAAGGTCTTTGCTTTCTTCGATAGTTGGCTTACAGTGCCTACTGTTAGGGATTGTGCCTCTGTTTTCTTGGGAAAGATCTGTTGAACAGCCTCTTCATCTCCTGATGTACCATCTATTACTTCATTGAAGGAGTCAGTTATGACTTTGATGGATGTGGATCCATTGCCTTTTGCAACCTATACAATTTCATCACCACTTTGTGTGGTCCTCTGCCAAGGGTTAGGGTTCCTTTGAACCAGTCTGTCCTGGCTCTTGCTTCAAAAAGCCAAGGTCTTCCTAGTAGAGGATATGAGGTCCCATAAGAATTTGGTTTGACCACAAAATAGGTAAGCCAATAGTCTCTTCCTACAAGGGTTGTTTTTATGTATGGGAGGATGCCCAACGGTTTAATTCTGCTTTGGTCTACCAGTCTGATAAGCCACTCTGTAGGTTGAATTCCTTGCAACCCTAAGTCCTTCATTGTCACATCCATCATTAAGTTTACTAATGAACCTCCATCAATCAATGCATTTGAAATAAAGCATTCTTCAATCCATAGACTAATCTCTGGGGTTCCAGGATCTAGGAAGGCGTTAGTCACATCTACTTGCTTTACAAGCTCCGCGGCCTTATTGGTCTGGGTTGTTGTTGAAGGAGCGATCCTTAGTCCACGTCTTCTTATCAAGATGCTTTTGAATTTCTTTCGGTAGCTGGGAGACAGCAACTGCTGGAATGTTAAGTTTGGTTTAAAGGTGTCTAGGTCTTTTACCAAGTCATATTGTTTGATAGGATCCACGGGCTTCTCTAGCCTACTGGGGGAATGGGGCTACACCCATTTTTATCTTTTCTTTTTCTTCTAACAATGGCAGCATCGGCACTTCTTCTGTTTTTGGAGGTGTTTCTGCATCATCTATCTCCTGGACCTCTGGTCCTATTTCTAGGACTGTCTATGTGACTCTCTGTGGCACTACAGTGCTTTGTACTGCACTGTTCTGTCTTGTATTACTATGTCCCTCTATTGGCAGGTTGAACTTCACAGTCTTGGCAAGAGAATTATTTTCATTCTGAACAATTGGTTCTTTCTTCTTAGCGTGCGTGACAGCGGCAACTTCCAACTCTACCAAATTGGAGGCAGACTCTTGTACCTTCTGTTGGCTATCAGTGCCATTGGCCTTTACAGGGGCTCGACTTGGACAGTCCTTTGCAGTGTGGCCTTCTCCTTTGCACCGGCTGCATAAGGGCTTCTAATCCATAGACCATCTAGGGTTTGGATAATTTGGGGAGATATGACCATTTTCTCCACACCTATAACATTCCACCTCTGATCTCTGACCACCGCCAGACTGTCGTCCTCTGTAACTTTGAGAGGGAAACCTCCTTGGACCGAAATTAGGACCAAACTTCCTAGTCTTTAGTCCAATATCCTATGTTGTCATTTTGGATTCTAGCAAGTTGAATCTTGCATATTCATCTTTCTATCTTCGTTCATGCATCTCTTTCAAAGAGCAAATATCCTCTATATGGTTCTTTCGCAAACAGTAGGAACAGAAGGCTCCAAGAATGGTTGGTTTTCGGGTACATTCAGTGGCTAAATGTCCCACTTGATGACACTTTTTGCACCATGTATTAGAATGCATCACATCTCTCCCAGCTCCCGTACAAGTGGATATAGTGGTGGTATTTACCTTTAGCGTCTGTAGCTACTCTATATTCACATCCATAAGCTCTTTCTTGATACTTGCAATTGAGTTGGATAAGTAGTCCTTCAGATTTTCACCTCCTAAAGTACTTGTAGTAGGGTTTTGGGAAGCTTCTGTAATTACTGCATATACTGGTTGGGTTGATCCAAAAGGTCCTCTTTTCTGATTCTGATTCAGAGCTCCTTCTGACTTGGGATTGTTGATTCCAGTTGGTAGGATTCCACTGTTGTTGAGTCGCCATTGGAGGGACTGTTTGAGGCCACTGTTGTTGTGGTTGAACCATCATTTGAGGCACTGTTGTCTATGGTGACCATAGTGGATTAGGTGTATTATACTATGGCACTATTTGCATTTGGGGATAGGGGTAGGGAACTGTCCCTGAAATTGCATTTGGTGAGTATACCATTCCTGGCATGGGAGGAGGTAAGACTCCTCTTCCTGGAGTCATTGACAACCTTGCTTTAACTTCATCATACAATCTTGCACCTTTCACTGCAGCCTTGCAGATTGACTAGTCTTCTCAATTCCACAAACTTGCGAACTTTTGGTTGTAGGCCTCTAAGAAACACTCCTTTCTAGATTTCTTCGTCCAAATGATGGTTAGTCCATCTCTTCAGGATGGATTCCATTTGCGAGACATAAGCTTCTACTCTTTCTCCAGATGACTGACTTAGGTTCATGAACTTCTCTCGCATTTGCTCTTCAAAACCTTCACGCCTAAATTTAGTGAGGAAGGCCAACTTTAGGTCATCCCATGTGCCAAAAGTTCCTGCTGCTTGTCTCTCATACCACTGAAATGCCGCACCCTTGAAAGTGGCAGGGAATATTGCTAACCAATGCTCAAGGGTTCCAGCATTATTAGCTACACATGCTACCATAAATTCTGCTACATGAAGATCAAGGTCTTCATTGTACTCTCCCTTAAAAATTGGTAATGGGACTACATTTGTTGGCCTGTCATTAATATTTCCAGGACGAATTTGACTAGGAAGGGGACCTTGAGTTGCCATGGGGACTTCTGTAAAGAGTGCTTTTAGGGCGTCAAAGGAGACTTCTGCTGTGCGAGCTCGTTCTCAGCTTTAGTTTTTGCCTTCTCTCTTCTCACATACCTCTAGACTCATTCTAATGCTTGCCTCTTGATTGCGTCATTCATCAAGGGGTTGGCTCCAACCAGTTGGTATGTACTCAACAGTATAGTATGAGAGAGGGCTTCAGTCTCTGAAGGATTCTCTAGCCAACATCTCATCTACTTCCTTCTTTTTAACATCTCTAAATTTGGCTTTCAAACCGCTACTACAGAGGGGGAGACATTCCATTCTGAAAGTATCAAAACTCATTCTTCTTAGGATTGTTGTTGTGCCATTATAATAATGCCAGCTTCTAAGGGTTTCAAAAGTGTATGTTGTGAAAAACACTCTGTCTACCAACTTCCAATGGGTTGCTAATTGGAAAAACAAAAGATTGTCAGTGCACCAAGCATCCCACGTATCTTGCAGTTGAGCATCCACAAACAAATTCCAACTCTTTTCCTTCTTGTTTTTGTGAGCCTCCATAGACCACGACTCCTAAAGCTTCCTCATGATCTCCCACTTGATGATGTATGGAAACTTCTCAATGAATAATAAATCTTCCATGGATAGTCATTCTCTCTACTTCTCTATTCTTTAGTTTGTTCCCAAACAAATTTTCACCAAGATACAAGTTTCTGTTGCTTCAACAGGAAGAGGAAACAATCCACCACATAGAGCTTGCATCATGATGGTAATATGTTTCTACCATTGTGGGATGAAATTCTTGTGGAAAGTGGCTTTGATAATGAGAATCTCCAACTCTTCAGTGGAAGAAGGAATTTTGCAAACATCCATTGAATTCTTTTCTTCTTGGCAATGCCATTTTCTTCATTTTTAGCCTCTTCTGATGCTTGTTGATGTCCAGTTGCACACCAAGAACATGGAGTCCCAAGAGAAACACCAAGGAAAAGGGAATTGTACTGCAAGAAAATCTATATTGTAACATCAACAAGCTTTTATTTCATTCTTTTGATTACCAAAACAAAGAAAACAACAAATCTTCACGCAGTATCACAGTAGATATCTCCCACGGATTTGATAGAATCAACCATAATCTTTAACATCTTCATAGAATCCATAAATATAACAAGGAACATAAAATAATACACCATTTTTGAATGGAAATCAATCATATAGTATTCATCTTCAAGGTATTCATAGTTCTCTCTCAATCTCTCATATATAGATACGTTGTTTTGATAGAATTGACTATCTCTGGCTCTCTCTCTCTCTCTCTATCTCTCTCTCTCTCTCAATAGTACATCATCTCCTCACTACAATACTCTAATAATGACTCTCAATAATCCTTCTTAGGTCATGGATGCACCTCCTAAGAGGTATGTCTGATGTGAAGAGGCACCAGAGCCACTACATTGTCTCTTCATAGCTCACTACTATCACTGTCACTTCAGCCTTCTCTTAAGTCTTTAGCAGCTGCTTCTTCCATTTGTTTTAGCTCTTTTGAACTTAGATTCATCCTTTCCAAAAGTTAGAAAACTTTTCCAAATTCACACATAAATTCTACAGAACACTTACAGAAGATCTATAGAATGGAATAGAACAAGAACAGAACAGAGACAAAGGCTCTACAGAAGGTTATCAAAAAACATAAAATCCTCATAACTCATACTAAATCCATTCCAAACTATCAAAAAATACTCAATAAGATTTCAAAAGATTTTATCCTTCATCAATCATCAATCCATGCTTCATATAGAAGAAAATCAAAACAAAACAGAAGCTATACAAAAGGTATTAGAACCAATCAGAACCTCCACATGAACCTATCAGAAAATCAGAGATTTATATTTCCACTCAAAATCATCATGAACTTCTAAAAAATAATCAATACCATCCAAAAAAACTCTCAAAAACTTCCATTAACAACCATACATCACTCTAAATCCATAAAAAATCAATCATTTAGACCTCAAAAACAACAAAAATCAGTCAAAAATTTAGTCTTTTTCCACTCTCAACATAACCTTAATTTAAACCTTATTTTGAACCCACGTGATGTACACATATATTCATGAGTAACTTACCCGAGCCCCCGACAAATATAGTTTTATGAAATCCACCGCAAAACCTCATGGAATCCACCATGGAATAAAGACCTCATGGAATCCACCATGGAATATACACCTTCTGGCATTTGAGAGAGAGAGAGAGAGAGAGAGAGAGAGAGAGAGAGAGAGAGAGAGAGAGAGAGAGAGAGAGAGAGAGAGAGAGAGAGAGAGAGAGAGAGAGAGTCTTCCCTCTCGAGAAGATCCTCTTCCTCAATGCTCTATGTTAGAGGTAACTAGCTTCGAGTCAGCTCACACTAAACTAGACTTTGATCTACATTTGATTAATAATAATACAATGTACATAGACTAATGAAAGAAGAAGCAACTGATGGTGGTGTTGGTGATTATGATAATGGTGGCGATGATGATCATGATGGTGGTGATGGTGATGGTAGTAAACTTGCATTCAATGACCTCTCTTGTGTGTGTGTGTGTGTCTCTCTCTCTCTCTGTCTCTCTCTTCTTTATCAGGAATGGTTAGTTAGTTAGTTATCTACACTATCTAAAGTAAGTTAGTTTTTTCAAATACTTACTTTAGATAGTTTAGTTATTGCTGTAAAAAATTTAACGAGCGCTCTTGCCATCACATCGCAAGCTGCCCCCCTGCATCCATCTAATCCGATGTCGTGCCAATCCCTCCTCCCCCCGCGTGCGCTAGTCCCCTCTCCCCGCCTTGTGCCACTCCTCTCTCCCCACTCGATAGTCCTCCCCTCCCTTCTTGCCTTGTGGTTGTCTACCATGTGGCCGCCTATCGCCTATTGGCCTTACACCCTGCCCGCCCCTGCCCGTTGTGTCCGCCTTACTTGCCCCTGCACCCTATCCGCCTGTCACCCTGCCCACTGTCCGCCCTGCCCTCTGTCCGCCTTGCCCACCCTGCTCACCCTATGCCCTGCCCGCCTTGAGCTTGCCCCCCTCTAAGCTTGCCTGCCCTGCAGCCGCCTCCCCCTGGCCGCCCACTGCACCCTCCCCCCCAGCATGGGCCCCTCCTCGCCCCCCGCACCTCTTCCACCTTGAGGCTCGGCCAGACGGTCTTACAACCTTTCAAAAAACAGAAACCCCCCCACCCCCCTCAAGCCCCCCTCTCTTCACCATCCACTCCCCCCACATTCAATTTTTTTCTCCCCCTTGCAGCAACTCCCCCCCAGTAGCATAGCAGTGTGTTTGGTAGGTTCCCAGTAGGGATGCACAATGGAAACCCTTGGTCAGGCGCTGGCGCATTATGCAAATGCCCGCAAGTCAAATGCTATCACATTTTGCAAATGCCCCTTGTCAAATGCCTTATGCATCATTCTCTCTGAGGAAAAACGCTTAGCCGTCCAGGCCACAGAGTTGAAGCTGAAAGAAACAACAATATTTGGTCAGGTCATTGGGCACTCCCCATCGAGGGCCCAATTGTGGGATTGGCTTCACTGCACGCTGCGCATTGGCACAACACAAATCGTGGAGGAAATCCTGATGGGCCAAGGTATCTTCATGGTTCGACTCACCTTTAAGGATGCAGCTCGTGTGTTAGTGGATAGCTTTCCCTATGCCTCCACGAAGGGGGTCATCTACATGGTTCCCTGGTATAGTGGCTTCATAGTGCAGACATTTGCGCTCCACAACAGTTTTCTCAGACACCTAGTCATCTTACTTTTCCCTGGACTAGCGGTAGAGTATCGCCGGTTAGTGGAGAACTTTGGATGGCTCTTTGGCACAGTTCTTACTGCCTCCTTCGCAGATGTAGTGACAACTACATGAGTCCCAAAGGTACGAGTGGCTATGAAGGACAAACAATATACCAAAGTTCCTAGAGATTGAGGCACGAGGTCACTCCTTTAGGCAAGCAGGTCATTATGACTGGGCAACCACGGCAGTGCTTGGGCTACCATGATTTTGGGCATCAGGCAATAGATTGTATGTGTTTTGGAGCCAAGGCAATTCCGTCGATCGGCCCATAGCTGGATGCTAACATCTTTGGGTCTAGAGATGACAGAGAGGGAGATGATAGGGGGGCCGGAGCCTACTCCTCAGACCCAACCTTAGCAGCACCAGGGAGCAGGAGTGATGCCAGGAGGCATATTCCATGGTGGATTCCGTGAGGTTTTACGGTGGATTCCGTAAACTTAGATGACCGGGGCTCATACACAAAGAGGATTCTTTGTGCGAGAAGTTGATGGGGATGCCTGTCCTTTTCGGGCGTTTCATTAATTTAGTGTGTACGTGGGTGATTCCATAGCGGGTGATTCCGCAAGATGCATATTAAATTAATAAACGTTTATGAGTTTAGAGTGCGCACTCGTAATAAATTAAGGTTAGGATTTATTTCTAACCAGTTGATTTATTTATGTAGCTGAAGACTGCTAGGTATTCACTTTTGTCGGTTTAATTGTATTATTTTACTAACGATTGTGAATGCTTCAGTTGATGTGTAGAGATAGCAGCAGTGGCGGAGGAAAGCATTGGAGTCTAAGCGAGTATCCGACCTTTGGATTATATTTTGATAGGCGCCACGCCTATATTTTGTTATGTCTATCGAGACATTGATTATTGATTATTATTTTGTATGCGCCTATGCGCACGGATATGTTATTTCTGTTTGGACATTGAGATTGGGCGTGCCAGACTCTATGGGCACCGTCCATTAGCTTTATTTCCTATTTTTGTAGAAAGTAAACTCAAAAGCTAAAAGCTTGTCATATTTTTGTAAATTGGGCTATTATTGAGCATGAAGATGGAAATATACATAAAATACATGCTTTGTGAAGCGCTCACACAAGGCATGGGGGGAGATTGAACCCAGTTGGTCTCTTGCTTCTTGTCGTTCATGCTTTTACATTGTTTTTTGTGCAAAAAGGTAGAGTTCATTGTTCTTGGGGACCTTCCGGGATTCACTACGTGAGCATACTGCGACCGATCTGTGCACCAATGGTATGAGAGCGGAGCTGAGATCAAGAGCTTCCAATCGCTATCCATCTCGAGCGAAGGCGGAGCTCCAGGAACGATCGGGCTCTACAGTCAATCTCATCGCGAACCGTCGATACAAGCAGACTTCTGGCGATCAAGAACCCCTGTTTCTATTGTCAGATCGCGAAGGACGAGGCTGTATAGGCGGAGGACCACGCATCCATCTCCTTCATCAAGTCGTGGTTATACAGTGAGAAAAAAATTTTCATATCTCTTATTTCTCATAAGTTTAAGCTTAACTTAAGCTTAGAAGAAGCTTAAGAAGCTTAATTGCTTCAAATCTGATATCGTGGTATCTGAGGAGCCTTCCGCGTTTTTCGCGACATCCACAAAACGGCCCCCCCCCCCATGAAATCAGTCGATGCCTTCATTAAGCTTTTCAAGCTTAATCTCCTAAGTCAAAGCTAAGTTTCTACAAGTCACACAGGGCAAGAAAGTCACCAAACTCCGGGTCCTGTGTATCAAAAGTCAAGTTCTGCAAGTCAACTGGAATCAAGTCCTGCAAGTTCATCAAGTCCGCCTAAGTTCTGTAAGTCTGCAACTCTGCAAGTCGGCTAAGTTTGCAACTCTGCAAGTCAGACTAGGCAACTGGAGTCAGAACTGACTAGTGCTCAAAACTCCTAGAAGGGCTGTTCTTGCGCAAAAACTCTGAACTGGAAAGTTGTTCGTGGCAAAGTATTCTACATATCTACAGGTTCGCTAAAGTATTTTCAGCAAATGAAGACGGAAATATTGTAGATTTTCTGAAAATTGAGGAAGAAATACCCAAAAATACATAGCCTTGTAACCTCGAATTTGAGCTACGCTTATCCCGCTAACTTGATTTTGAGTGAGAAAGGTCTTTTGAGTTTTACAGGATGACAACCCCACATATGGATGATCCTATGGCTGAAGACGACCTACCTGAGCCTACCATGGAACAAAAGCTGGATCTAATCATGCTACAATTGGAAGAAGAACGAAGGGCTAGACAAGCATTGCAAGCGCAATTGACAAAATTACAAAGAGCGTCTACCGACAAAGAAGAACCTCAAGCTGAAGATTTGATTCGACGTACCATCGATGCCACTCTTGAAGCACAAACCATTCGCAAGGAATCAAAGATAAGTAAACGAAGTTTCAAATTTCGCACTTTTAATGGCATACGAGAAGGAAAGACTGTTTTATCATTCATTAGCCAGTTTGCTGACTATTTCCATGAGGAAACTTATCCAGAAAAAGATAAAATCAAGTGTTACTAATCATTTGGTAGACAGAGCATCACTTTGGTGGATTGTAGTACGCAAGAGCATAGAATGTCCTGCTACTTGGGAAGATTTCAAGAAGAAGTTCATGCAAAATTTCCTTCCATCGCAATTTCATGAGAAGGCTATCAAGCAATGGGATTTACTTCAACAACGGGATCGTGAGCCTATTCCACAGTATGCAGAACATTTTTGGAATGCACTCCTACAGCTACGCATGCTTGAAGACGTACCAGAGATGACACATAAGCGGAAGTATATGTCTGGACTTCTTGGACATTACTACGCTGAAGTGAACATGTTCAAGCCTGCTACCCTTGAAGACGCCATCTCACTAGCTCACGACACTGAAGATAAGTTACGCGGAAGAGACAGACGACCATAGCAATTCCAAGCCAATGGTAATTATGGATCTAAACAATTCAATTCCAATTTTAGAAGGTTTAGTCCAGGTCGTTTCTCATCACCATCTTTCCGCAAGAATTGGGCTAAACCACCTGCATTAACATCCAATGTCAATCCAAATCCTAAGCCTATTCCACAAGCAAATCCAAATGTACCCAGACTTCTAGCCATTGCAAATAATGTAACCAAAGCCAAGCCAATAGTATGCTATAAGTGTCACCAGCCGGGGCATCTCGCAGCAAATTGTCATTCAAAGAAGCCACCAGCACATATCAACTATCTTGGAGTCATGGATGAAGACGAGCATGACGATATGCCTGATTTCACTGAAGATGAGGATGATACTACTACTACTTCCGACACTTTACCAGGTATGCCTACTCCACATTCATTATTGACTATGAAATGTTTGGTGCATGGAAATGGAAGAACTATCTTGCATGATGACGGTAGTACCCATGACTTTATTTCAACAAAATTGGTAAAGGAATTGAAATTACAGACTGTACCTACACATTATCGCATAAAAGCTGCATTTTTAGGCACTAGATACAATGGCATACAAGAAGTACAAGATTTAGAGATTCAAATTGGTTCATACATTGAAAGAAGAAATTTCTTAGTTGTTCCATTACAGTCAAGCGACATTATTTTAGGAATGCCTTGGTGACACCAGCATAATCCAAATATAGATTATTCCATGCACACAATGAATATTAATTTTCAAGGAAAATCTATTACATTATATGGTATACATGCATCTAATATTTTTCCACTGCTTTCCCATACTCAAGCAAAACGTGCATTACGCAAGAGTACTAAATCATATCTCATTTGGGTGAATGAATTGCAAGCAAAGGAAAATCATATGCACCTAGGCATAAGGAATTTCTTGCATATTTTAAGGACTGTTTTGCAGAAGACCTACCACCAGGTTTACCACCTTCACGACCAGAAGACCATAAGATTGATTTAATCCCTGGCACACAACCACCTTGCAAAGCACCATATAGGCACAATCAAATAGAACAAAAAGAAATCCAGAGTCAAGTTGAAGAATTTCTAAATAGAGGCTTAATTCGACCTAGCAGTTCTCCATTCGGTGCACATGTACTCTTAGTTAAGAAAAAGAATAATACCTATCGTATGTGTATTGACTACCGAGCTTTAAATAAGATCACTGTAAAGAATAGATATCCTATACCTAGAGTTGATGACCTTATGGACAAACTGCAAGGATCTTCTATATTTAGTAAAATTGACCTTAAGTCTGGATATCATCAGGTGAGGCTAGATAAATCTGACATATTTAGATGAACCGTATCTTTTTGAAATATCAGTACTGTGTGATTGTTTTCTTTGATGATATTTTGGTGTTTAGTCAAAGTGAGAAAGAGCATTATGAGCATTTATCATTAGTTTTTCAATTACTGAAAGAAAATCAATTGTTTGCAAATCCTGAAAAGAGTGAATTCTTTAAGACAGAAATTGAGTATTTAGGTCATATTGTATCAAAAGAAGGAATTAAAGTTGATCCTAAGAAAATTGATGCAATATTGCATTGGCCTGTTCCTAAAAATGTGCATGAGTTACGTTCATTCCTTAGTCTTGCTAGTTTCTATAGGAAGTTTGTACATAATTTTTCATTACTTACTTTACCATTAACCAAACTTCTCAAGAAAGGAATTGTTTATCAATGGACTGAAACTCAGCAGAAATCCTTTGACTTACTGAAACGTGCTTTAACCAATGCCCCTGTTCTACAGTTGCGTGACTTTAATAGACCATTTTTTTTCTAGTTGTGACCGATGCTAGCGGATCAGGAATAGGAGCCGTACTAATGCAAGACAATCATCCAATAGCATATTCTAGTTCTAAGCTGAAACCCTCTGAGCTGAAATATTCCACTTATGACAAATAACTATTAGCAGTTGTACAAGCATTAAGACAGTGGAAACACTACTTAATGGGTTCAGAATTCATGATAAAGACCGACCAGCAAAGCATTAGACATTTACTTAGCCAACCCCAAATTTCTGACCGTCATATCAAATGGGCTTCCTTCATTCAAAGTTTTCATCCTATCATTCAATACCAACCTGGAAAAGAAAATGTAGTTGCTGATGCATTGAGTAGAAGACCTGCAATTCATAATATTTCTGTCATATCTTTTGATTCTTTGATTGCTATGAAATATACATATCACCAGGATATTACTTTTCATTCTGATTGGCAAAAATTAGTTCAAAATAATTTTATTCCTGTTGATTCATTGTCATATAATGATGGATTTATGTTTTTTGAAAAGAGACTGTGTGTTACTATTCCATTCCGATCTTTTGTTTTGAATGAAATTCATTGTCCCCCATATCAAGGTCATAGAGGTATCATATCTACATTACGCATGTTAACTGAAGATTTTTATTGGCCGCATATGGATGCAGATGTATCTAATTTCGTTTCTGAATGTTTGATTTGTCAAAGAATAAAGAGACATCATGGTAAACAGTATGGATTACTAATGCCTTTGTCTATTCCATCTAAACCTTGGGAACATATTTCTATGGATTTCATTACTAGTTTACCAAATACTAAATCTAACCATGACATGATTTGGACAATTGTAGATAGATTTACTAAGCAAGCATATTTTATTCTATGTAAGAAAACTTTAATAGCATCACAAGCAGCACAGTTATTTTTGAAAACTGTTTTTACTAACCATGGATTGCCAAAAGTGATTATTTCAGATCGTGATTCTAGATTTTGTAACAATTTTTGGATTACACTGTTTGCAAATCTAGGCACAAAGATTGATTTCTCATCTGCATTTCATCCAGAAACAAATGGACAAACAGAAGCCACAAATAGCACCATTCTAGATCTTTTACGTGCATATACTATCTCTAAACCTCAGACATGGGACACTCATTTGCATTTATTACAGTTTGCATACAACAATACACCGCACACATCTAGAAAGAAAGCACCTTTTGAAGTTATTTATGGATATAGATTATCTACACCTGTTGCATCTTTGTCTAATAGAATTCAGAGTACTGATGATATTGCTAGTATGCATAATAGTATTTTTGATGAGGTTAAGGATATGATTGCTAAAGCCCAGCAATCATATACCAAACAAGCTAACAAGAAAAGAAAAGCCATGAATTTCAAAGTTGATGATTATGTTTGGCTGAGAATAGAAAAACGTAGACTGCAAAGTGTAGATAGATATCCAGTTGTCAAATTAGCTCCTAGATTCTATGGACCATTTAGAATTATTCATAAGATTAATGATAATGCATTCAAGTTAGAATTACAATCTCATTTGAAAATTCACAATACATTTCACATTAGTTTATTCAGACCATTTAGAGGCCAATTACCTATCCACCCTGTTTATGAAAATCCACCTTTATTAGAGGAAGAGACTGAAATACTTGAACCAGAAGCCATCATAGACACTGACTACATGACCACTAGAACTGGCCGAAGGTATTCTAGATATCTAGTAAAATTTAAGAACCATCCTGTAGAGGAAGCACAATGGATGCACGCTAGAGACTTAAATGCTTTCCCCACTCTGTTAGCTCCACATTGAGCTAATAGCAATTGAGGTCAATTGCTATCCCACCCCGGGGGTATGATGCCAGGAGGCATATTCCATGGTGGATTCCGTGAGGTTTTACGGTGGATTCCGTAAACTTAGATGACCGGGGCTCATACACAAAGAGGATTCTTTGTGCGAGAAGTTGATGGGGGCGCCTGTCCTTTTCGGGCGTTTCATTAATTTAGTGTGTACGTGGGTGATTCCATAGCGGGTGATTCTGCAAAATGCATATTAAATTAATAAACGTTTATGAGTTTAGAGTGCGCACTCGTAATAAATTAAGGTTAGGATTTATTTCTAACCAGTTGATTTATTTATGTAGCTGAAGACTGCTAGGTATTCACTTTTGTCGGTTTAATTGTATTATTTTACTAACGATTGTGAATGCTTCAGTTGATGTGTAGAGATAGCAGCAGTGGCGGAGGAAAGCATTGGAGTCTAGCGAGTATTCGACCTTTGGATTATATTTTGATAGGCGCCACGCCTATATTTTGTTATGTCTATCGAGACATTGATTATTGATTATTATTTTGTATGCGCCTATGCACACGGATATGTTATTTCTATTTGGACATTGAGATTGGGCGTGCCAGACTCTACGGGCACCGTCCATTAGCTTTATTTCCTATTTTTTGTAGAAAGCAAACTCAAAAGCTAAAAGCTTGTCATATTTTTGTAAATTGGGCTATTATTGAGCATGAAGATGGAAATATACATAAAATACATGCTTTGTGAAGCGCTTACACAAGGCATGGGGGGAGATTGAACCCAATTGGTCTCTTACTTCTTGTCGTTCATGCTTTTACATTGTTTTTTATGCAAAAAGGTAGAGTTCATTGTTCTTGGGGACCTTCCGGGATTCACTACGTGAGCATACTGCGACCGATCTGCGCACCAAGGAGGGCAGGTGACGCCTCCTCGACAGAGCACTGTGCAGTCACCCCCTGCCCACCCCGCTCGGTAGGACCTGAGATTCCATAGCCCCCACATCCAACCCCTTGACCTCCCATGTTCCCCCGTGACCTTGGCCCACAGCCCCCCTCTTCGAGGACCACTACCCTCCCCCACACTGCTACATACCTTTGACCATCCCACCATTCCCCGACCCTCTTCCCCCCCACCACCTCCCCTGCTGAGTACCCCCCTAATCTGCATGCGATTTAGGTGATCCCCCCCAAACCCACCCCCCCTCCCATAGGAGGCGATGAGCCACACATGCCTATATCCTCCTCGTGCCAGCAATTTTCCCCCTCCCACGCAGCCACCAACTCATCCTCCCTTGCTGCCTGTCACACTTTCCTGAGATAGGCACATCTGTTGCCACATGAGATCTTCCGCATTGGACCCATGGTCCTACCTACGAGTTGCGAAGTGCGGAGAGTTTCCACTACCACTAGAGGTGGGGATCTTTGTGGTTTGTATGTCAAGGAGGGGCAAGGTCCATGTATTAGCACCACCAGATGGACCAAACTAACTTTTTTCCTTCAGTCCTCTCACTCAGCGGAGTGGATGATGACACAAATAGAGGAGGAGCTGAAGAGTCAGGTGGCAGACCACACCTCCCAATGGATGGGAGAGGAAGGACTAGCATTATTTGCACAGCAATGGCCTGCTTGCATGATGGACATTAACTGGTGGGATGGTGCGGAGGTCCCACACTTGAGCACTATCTTTTGATCCCCTCCATAGTGGAGAGCTCCACGGGATGTGATCGAGTGGCCCATGGTACAGGCGGCCTGTTTCTACCAATGTAGAGAGTTACGACTCTCAAAACACCATATTGGGGAATATGGGAATTTCCCATAAGTTTGGGACACATGGTTAAATATTTGGATTTGTCATAACTTGAAAACTATAACTCCAAATCAAGTGCTCTATAGCTCAATATATTCCATTTTTCAAGCGCTTTCCAATGATAGGTCACATCATACGGATTTGAGAAACTTATGGGCATGTTATCCAGGTGCCAACTTTTTAGTATTAAAAAATAGAAATTAGGAGATTCCCAAACTCACTAATATTGTGTTTCAACATGGTTGATAGATGCATCGATAGTACCACACCTGGAGCATCTATCACCCCTATGGTCCTGACGCCCATTGTGGGGGATTGGAGTTCATCGTCTAGACCAGCGGCAAAGCGTAATTTTATGCCCCATAGTTTTTCCTCCTCATCAGCAGCCTCCACACCGAACAGATGCCTATTGGGTGAGTCACAGGTTTCCTCATGAGCTTACACCTTGCATCTTGGAATGTGAATAGTCTCCACTACAGTGGGGAACTTGGTTCTAGGAAGTTGATTGTTTGGCAGGAGCTACAGCCTGCCCTTGCGGACGGATCGGCATCTTACTCCTACAGGAGCATAAGCTCACTCCCACCCAGGCCTAGCAGGTTGGGAAGGTACTCTCGGGCAGTTCACACACTTACTAGGAGCACACCATAGGTGCCCACATCAGGAATGGAGGCATATGCACCTCTATTGGCTCGACTCTCACCACTCGTGTATGAGACCACGGGAAGATAGGGGCACTGGGGGCTCTTTGGATCAGATTGGACATTGGGGACTCGTGCCTTGGATTCCTTAATGTCTATGCCCCTACGGAGGTTAGGGCACGCAGCAGGTTTTGGGAGGAGATTGCGAATGGACTCCCAAAGGTAGGCTCCTGGATTGTTTGAGGAGACTTCAACAACCTGGAGGCTTTGGAGGACCAGCAAGGCAGAGGCAAAAACTACCAAGGCATGGCGGGAGAGGAGCAAGAGGCATGGGAGGCCTTTCTATTGGCAATCGAAGCACGCGATGCCTAGAGAGACCCTGCCTTTCATAGCAAGGAGAGGTCACTGGACTTCTCTTGGGGATACAAGCAGATAGGCAGAGCCTTGCTAGAACGGTTGGACAAGTTTTATGTGAGAGAGTGGGGAGGTTCTCATGGAGGCGAGATTGAGCAGTTGGCAGGCACCATGCTGTCCGATCATTGCTCGGTTCTCTTGACACTTGATCTCTCAAGCGTTTACCCTAAACACATGATCGTGTCACCTCCCTGACTTGATCTATAGGAGGGAGGATGTGACGAGACATATAGAGCAGATTTGGACTAGAGAGTGGGGCAAGAGGGACAAGATCGCAGAGGAGGTTATAGAGATCCAAGCCGAGTTGATCAGAATATGCCAAGTGGCAACCATATAGGCCAGGCAGTAGAGCTGAGAGGAGGGGAGAGCACTTTGGTGGGACCTCACAGCCACACATAGATTATTGTAGGAGGCATTAGGGGATCCCACCCTCCACACATAGGAGGTGCGCGTGCGAGCAGCCATTGTTGGCCTAGAGGACAGGCATTCGGAGTTCTCTTTCTGCACCTTAGTAGCCTTCTGGGTGCAAAGGGGGACACGATGTGTAGGAAGTTCTTCGAGGTGCACCATCCTCGCACCGTAGGAGAGAAAATATGCATCCTTCAGGATCAGTATGGG
Source organism: Lygodium microphyllum (assembly GCF_053477565.2). NCBI lineage: Eukaryota > Viridiplantae > Streptophyta > Polypodiopsida > Schizaeales > Lygodiaceae > Lygodium > Lygodium microphyllum. Next base: position 177,698,658 of record NC_141136.1, on the reverse strand, counting down.
AGGACTTGCTCTAGCCCAGACGAGGTGATGGAGATTGCCACTCACTACTACATGCGCCTTTTCCAGCAAGAGATAGTCTCAGCTAGAGGATAGTGATGTAGAGAGCAGGTCTAGGATCACATCCCATCCCTCATCACAAAGGAGATGAGATGCTCCCTCCTAGCCCCCTTCATAGAGAAGGAACTAGAGGAGGCTTTCCATACATATGATGGGTAGAAATGCCCATGAGAGGATGGCCTCTCTAAGGACTTCTTAACTACCTACTAGAAAGTGGTGAAGGACCCTCTATTGATGACCTTCTAGGAGATTTTCACTTCAGAATGACAAATGCTAGGGAGTCTTTTGGCAGGCCTTATCAGTTTTCTCCCCTAAGGGGGAGACCGGTTGGAGCTTTCCCAATGGAGACCAATCACCTTATTGTTAGTGGCCTATAAGGCACTGGCAAAGATGATTGGTAGGCGACTACTCCCTGTGCTTCTAGACATCATCCATGACACATAGACGGGCTTTGTCCAGGATAGGAACATCCTAGACAATGTTTTCACCTTCTTTGAGGTCATAGAGTGGGCTCAGCATAGTAGGCAGAGACTGGCCATACTACTCTTGGATTTCAAGAAAGCTTATGATAGGGTGGACTGGGATCTCCTAGAGGGAACCATGATGAGGTTGGGTTTTCTCTAGGTTTGGATTTGGGGGGTCTCTGTACTTTACAGATCGGCCACCAACAGGGTTCTCATAGGTGGAAGGCAAGGGGAGGATTTTTGGCTAGGGAGATCGGTCCGACAGGGCTGCCCCTTGGTCCCATACCTATTTCTACTCTTTGCAAAGGCGGTATCTCACTTCCTCAGGTCACATGTGAGGGGATTACGCAGCCTCCAACTTCTAGTGAGAGAGGAGTTTGAGTTATTAGACTCAGAGGATGCAAATGACACTGCACTCTACATTGAGGACGATGAATTGATGCTGGAGCGAGTGACGCTAGCTCTTGACGTGTTCTATTCTATAGCCGGAGTTAAAATCAACTGGCGAAAGTCAGTTGATTTTCTCATAGATTTGAACTTTAGCACAGAGTGGGGTATCCTCCTAGGATTTAGATGGGTGAGTAGAGGGCATACCGTCTTGTATCTAGGGTTCCAGGTGCGACTCCACATCACTTCTGCCTAGCAAGTTCTCCCTTTCCTTGGTTGTATGCGAAAGAAGCTGACCTATTGGAGCACGGTTGGCCTCTCACTAGTCGGTCGAGCCCTGGTGGTCAACCAGGTCCTCCTAGCAATGGCCTCGTACATCGCCTCATGTTGGTTCTTCTCCTTATCTTGCATAATGCAGATTTGATGGGACCTAAAATGGGCCGGCAGTGGCTAAGTCACTAGTCCGACCTCATGCCCTCAACAGACAACCCCACCACACGGCCTCGTGGACCAGGAGCATCTATCAAGGGATACTAAACGCTAATCACTTCGCGTTTATAGTCTGTAATCCAATAGATATTCCCTAGAGGGAGATTATACATATGACGGCAATAAATGCCACATATTACACACAGAAGGGCACCCCACCAGCTGATTGCCATGGCACTACTGCAGCTCTCCTACATCTTGGGGATTGGCCCCTCGATGCGTTACTTCCACTAATAGACACATTCGAAACAAACTCCCCTCGTAGTGCCAATATATTTAACGTTCCAGGAATGCACTTATCCTCACTTATCTATCCCCTTTTGACCCACCGTCTAAACCTACACTCATAGATACATCCATAATTTTCCATAATTTTTCTCATCCATTCTCTATTTTTCCCCCTTTAAAGAGTATTTTTTCTTATTTTCTTTATTTATTATCAATAAAAATAGAAGAAAATAAGAATTATTTCAGAGTTGTGGCTCTTGATTCCTTGAATAACAACCATGTAGATTTTATTGGTGTTTTGTTTCATGCTTATCTGATTTTAAGCCCAAAACCCCCATTTTTACTCTAAAAACCATGTTTTTTGGGTTTTTTGCATTTATTTCCCATGCTTTCAGTGTGTATTTTCTAAGATTTTTTATTATAAAAGACTAAAACCAATAGCAAAAAACATGTCCATCAATTTTCAGCCCATATGAATATTGCTAACCTCATCAAATGTGAAAAAAGAGTCATTTTCTTTGTAAAAATGTCATTACCGTGTATTTTTTATTATTTCGGGTTTTGAAACTTGTTGCGGGTTTGCAAATCAGGGCCTGTTTGATGCTCAGCCCACCTCCATGCTGCAATCTTCAGCCCATCTTCGATTAGAAAGCGATCCGGTACCACGCCGTATGAGCATCCATCAACCGGGCTTCATTCTTCTTCGCACGCAGGAACTGCCCCTTGAAGGAGAGAGAAATATTGAAATCTAATCTATTGAACCAGGCAGCCATTTGAGGAGCAAACTGGAGTAATGGGAAGCGTAGATGAAGAGTATCTCAGGCATGTAATCGGTTGGGGGGTTTGCTTTCAACCCCCATATCTCATTTTTCCCCCAAGAATGATGGTGCCTTCTTCCCTGCATCTGGCGGCGAAAAAAATGCCCCCCCTTAGAATTCGTTTTTTGATTGGGCCCCCTTTAGGGAGCCCCCAAAGGTCATGCCTTTTGGCATCTTTTAAGTCCCATTCACACTTCCTTTGGATCTTGGCCTCTCGGGCACTCCCTCTTCCACGTCTGGTGTCCGAATGTCAATCCGAAAAATTCTCGGCATTCGTCTTGAAGTCCCCCACTACCGCGCATCTCCTAGGTTCTAATGTGACATGCCAAATAATTATGAAAATTCATCAACTGTCGTTAAGTGGGTCTTTTAAGCCTTTTTCGGGCATTGCCGCTTAAAATCGTATTGATTGCCACCGCCGCCTTTGATGAATTCTATTTTTCCCCTGAAATTCGTAAGTTTTAGCTATTTTTAAGCACTTCTCAGTATCAAAAATCATCTGTCAAGCTTCTCCGATGGTGCAGACTTTCCTTTGGTCAGAGTCAGATGGCTCCATGGACTCCAAGGAAAAGGTGGCGTGGGGAACCATCATACGGCATCGGTCTGAGGGAGGGCTTGGGATCATAGACCTAGAGTATCAGAGTATGGCCCTCTTGGGCAAGCTAGTTGTTCAGGGCTTCAGGATTGTAGACTAAGACTTGGCAGGGAGTGGAGGCCGTCCCTGAGATGGATCTTCACATCAGCTCAAATCACCCCCCCAGATCACCTTTTCTACGCAGCTTACTCTGCATGTGGTAGGGCCTCCGTAATGCCCTAATCTAGAGCCCCCCAAGCTACCAGGAGAAGATAGATCCTTAGGCAGTGATCTCTCAAACCTCTTGGTCAAAGATCGGGAAGGGGTATAGATTGGCGAGCATCCCCACATCTAGTGGACTAGTTGGGAGGTCGGCCCGGCCCGTACCATCAGGACGAGGCATTCTCTCAAGGTTCTAGATCTTAGTTGTCTCTCCCTAACATCTATGTCAAGAATCGCGTGGTGGAGGGGGTTGTTCAAGATGTTGCGCCGAACACACACAGAATGCACAAGGAGAAGCTCACTCAAGAGACAAGAAGAGAGATGGAGGCCAAAACATTTTCTTGCTGGTTTCTTCTTCTTCTTCCACACACTTTACAATGTACTCAAAGTATAGATAAGATACAACATAAAAGGAAAGTGGCCTACTAAGTCAAACAATGCATAACTGACTACACTAGTCGACTGGCGCTATAACTATGCCAGCTGTAAATAGGTGTAACAACCTAAATATAATAAGTAATGAGTCAGTGGCCATGTGAGAGTCATAATGACCATCGATGTGCTAAGTGTAGACGTGTGGACCCATCTAACCAGGCGGTCCATCATCCATGTCCACATGTGTTGAGCTTGCCATCTCAACACTCCCCCTCAAGCTCAACTGCATCTCTGCAACTCCAAGTAAGCTTCGAAACTTTTGAAGCTTCTCTGTACCCAATGCCTTCGTGAAGATATCAGCTATCTGATCCTGTGTGCTGACATACACCAAGTCAATCTCACCTGCTAGTACCTTCTCTCTCACAAAGTGGTAGTGTACCTCAATATGTTTTGTCCTGGCATGGAACACAGGGTTCCTAGCCAACTGTATACTGCTCATGTTGTCACAATAAATGACAACTGGACCTTCCACCTGCACATCCAAATCAGCCAGTAACTTTTGCAGCCATACTACCTCACATGCTGCAACAGCAGCACCTCTATACTCAGCCTCTGTTCTCGACAAAGCAACTGTAGATTGCTTTTTGCTGCTCCAAGCAACTGCTGCACTACCAAGAGAGAACATGTATCCACTGGTAGATCGTCTATTAGACATACTACCAGCCCAATCTGCATCTGTGTATCCAAACACCTGTACGTCTGTACCTGCCTCATAGAAAAGCCCATAATGTAATGTGGACTTCACATATCTCAATATGCGTCTCACTGCATCCAAGTGTGGCTTTCTAGGTACTTGCATAAACTGACTCACAAGACCAACAGCGTAGCTCAAGTCTGGCCTTGTAATGGTCATGTAGATCAAACTCCCCACTATCCTCCTGAACATAGTAAGGTCTTCTATCTCATCCCCAACATCAGCACTCAACTTTACATTTTGCTCCAACGGGACTGAAAGTGGTTTGCATGCTGTCATACCATACTTGGACAACATATCCAAGCCATACTGTCTTTGGGACAGCCACATACCATCATCACATCTGATCACCTCAATGCCAAGGAAGTATCTTAACTCACCTAAATCCTTCATCTCAAACTTCTTCTTCAAAAAGTCCTTGACTTCAGCAATCCCACTATCACTGTCACCTGTAATAATCAAGTCATCCACATAGATGACTATGATGACCAAACCTGCATCTCCCTTTCTCACATAAAGTGAGTGATCAGCATCAGAAACATAAAAGCCAATATTGACAAGATACTCTCTGATCTTGTCAGACCATGCTCTAGGTGCTTGCTTGAGCCCATAGAGTGCCTTCTTCAACCTGCACACATACGTGGGATGCTCTAAATCTTCATAACCTGCTGGCTGATCCATATACACTTCTTCCTGCAAATCACCATGCAAGAAGGCATTCTTTACATCCATTTGCTGCAACCTCCAACCTTTGGCTGCTGCCAAAGCAATCACACATCTGACAGTTGCCATCCTAGCAACTGGACTGAAGGTTTCATCATAATCTATGCCATATGTCTGGGCATAGCCTTTTGCAACCAGCCTAGCTTTGTACCTGCTAATAGAACCATCTGCATTGTGCTTAATCTTATAAACCCACTTACATCCAATAGCTTTCTTTCCCTTCGGCAATGATACTAGATCCCAAGTCTTATTGGCCTCTAATGTAGCCATCTCCTCATCCATTGCTGCATCCCAATGAGCATGACCAACAGCCTCCTCAAAACATGTGGGCTCAACATCCTCAACTAGTTTCACCATATAAGCATAATGGTGAGCTGCATAACCTTCAAAACCAAATCTTTTAACAGGGTATCTCACCCTGCTAGACCTGCGTACCACTGGATCACTCAATGGAGTCTTTGCATTAACACGTGCTCTCTGCACACCTGGAGTCCTCACTGAAGGAATGCCAAGCTCATCATCCAAGCTCTCTGAGCCACTGGAGTCTCCATCAAGAACTACATTAATGCCTTCTGACACCTTATTCTTTCCTTTGTCTTTACCTGTAGTGCTACTAGATGCACCCGAAGATGTAGAGGTACTCCTTAGTCTCCCAGACCAAGGACTACCAGATGATGTCTTTGGTCCACTAAGAGTCTGTGATTCTTGCTTTTCAGCCTGCACATGAGTGTCATGATCATCATCATCATCCAATGCATCACCACTAGATGCATACCAACTGCTCATTTCATCAAAGATGACATCCCTGCTCACTCTGAACTTACATGTGACAGGGTTGTAACAGCGATACCCTTTCTGCTCTAAAGAGTATCCAATAAAGACACACTTTTCAGCCTTTGGATCCAGTTTCTTCCGCAACTCATCTGGCACATGAACATACGCAATGCAGCCAAATACTTTCAAGTGTGAAACATCAGGCTTCTTACCTGTAAAACATTCTTCGGGGGTCATACCATGAACTGCAGCTGTGGGAGTTCTGTTCATAATATAAACAGCACTATGAACAGCCTCAGACAAAAAATGCTTAGGCATATTCTTTTCAGCCATCAAGGCGCGTGCAACTTCTGCAATATGCTTGTTTTTCCTTTCTGCAACCCCATTTTGCTGTGGGGTATACCTGCATGTGAATTGTCTCTTTATCCCATGAGACCTCAGAAAATCACTGAACTCATTGGAGAGGTACTCTCCCCCTCCATCTGACCTCAAGCACTTTACTTTCAAGCCTGTTTCTCTTTCAACTGTAGCCTTGAAAGTTCTAAAGTGCTCAAAAGCTTCACTCTTTTCCTTCATAAAATATACCCACAGCTTCCTAGAACAATCATCAATGAATGTGACAAAGTATGAACTGCCTCCAAGTGATACATTTTGTGTAGGCCCCCAAATGTCTGTATGCACAACATCAAGGATATTTCTGCTTACATCTCTATCATGTGAAAAGGGTTGTCTTGCCTGCTTACCAAATTGACATGCTTCACATACCTTCTGAAATTCTGCAACTTTAAATGTAGGCAAACCTGTAACCAACCCTTTGGAATGCATTAATTTCAGCCTTTGTACATTTGCATGTCCAATGCGTTTGTGCCAAATTTCAATGTCTGCAATAACACCTTTTCCTTTGGCATACATAGCAGCATTCATAGTAGGAATTCCAGCATCTAGAGTGAACATACGTCCAACTCTACTTCCCTTTGCTACCAACCAGCACTTGTCATTGAAGTCTTCTACAAAGCAGCCCTTTGCATTAAATGTGACTTGCAGCCCTTGCTCTACCATTTGACCGACTGACACCAAGTTCTTTGTAATAGATGGCACATGCAATACATCTGAAAGACTCTTTGTCTTACCATCATGCAAGGACAAGGGAACTTTTCCAATGTGTGAAATTGGGTGGCATGAGTCATCACCCGTCTGCACATAACCTGCATTCTGCAAATCCTGCATCTCTCCAAACCATTCTGCATGGCTGGTCATATGATTGGATGCACCTGAATCAACATACCAAACATCTTCATGTGTTCCCTTTCCTGTAACAGCATTCAGCATATGCTGCATAATGAACAAACGTTCATTTTTGTCTTCATTCTGTCGTGAAGACGATGCATAGTTTCCTTGCTGCAACTTACCACTGCGGATATCATCTTTCTTAGCATAACATTGGGCTGCAATATGACCTGTTTTGCCACAGTAGTGGCACACAATACCAGAGTTGTTAAAACCTCTGTTCTGCCATCCACCTCTTCCTCTAAAGCTCCCCCTACCTCTAAAGTTACCACGACCTCCTGAAACCTACATATCGCCAAATTGCTGATTCAATCTGTTTTGCTGGTTGTCACTACCACGTCCTGTACCACGGTCTCTTGAAGAGAACCTGCCATGTCCCCTTCCAGAATTGGAGTAGAAAGCTTGGACCTGTTCACCACTTGTTTCAGATGTCTCACTCTGCATTTTGATCTCTTCAGTGATCATAAGGGAGACCAATTCATCGAAATCTGGAAATGGCTTTCTGACATATACGGAAGTTACAAAAGACTTCCAAGCCTTTTCATTGTTAAGTCCACCCAAGGTAGACGACACCACATCATCATCATCGGGCATTGCATCAATCGCTGCCAATGCATATGCAATGCTTCTTACTTTCAGTGCATACTCATTGATAGACATCTTCCCTTTCTTCAATGTATTCAACTCTTGCTTGAGTTGAATCTTTGGTGCCTTTGTATTTACAGAAAACATACTTTCAAGTATGGTCCAAGCTACATATGCATTCTCTGCATTTCTAATGTGTCCCAGCATATTATTGTCAATTACTGCAGACAACCAATACATGACCTTCTTGTCTTTTGCATTCCATTCCTTTCGTGCCTTTGTCTCTTCTGCAGTTGGAGGATCACTCACCTCCGGCTCCTTTTCTTCACCTGAAACGAACTCGTAGAGGCCTTTTCCAATAAGGAAGTTCGTGACATGAAACTTCCATGATGGGTAGTTGTTCTTGTCGAGCTTCTCAATGATGGGGCTTCCACTGTTCTCTGCCATTATCACAAAACTAATACCAAACAGCAAGCAAATCTTCTGCAACCCTTGACCTGTAGTGCACAGCAGTACACCAGACAGCCTTTTTCACTGTTTGCTCAACAATACATGCAATCTGCAACTAGTTTGTAGATAAACCTTGTGTTTACTCACTGGTAAACACCTTTGAACTTACAGATCTGAAATCTGTAACCTGCGCACCCATGTTCGGTCAATACAATCGAAGTCACAGTGTACCCCGAAACTGCTGTCCGCAACCTTGCGGCTCTAAAACGGGCCCTTCGCGCACACCAAATCTCACTGCAATCTGAGATTTTTGCTATGCCCTGCTTCCGGTGCCTCCACAGGCACTATCCAAGAGGAGTGGAAGAATGGGAGAGATTCTTACCCGTAGCTTGCTTGCTCAAACCTTGCTTCTTCTCCTTCACTGCAGCCTTCGAAATCAGCCTCTCTCAGCGGCGCGGCTCTGATACCATGTCAAGAATCGCGTGGTGGAGGGGGTTGTTCAAGATGCTGCGCCGAACACACACAGAATGCACAAGGAGAAGCTCACTCAAGAGACAAGAAGAGAGATGGAGGCCAAAACGTTTTCTTGCTGGTTTCTTCTCCTTCTTCCACACACTTTACAATGTACTCAAAGTATAGATAAGATACAACATAAAAGAAAAGTGGCCTACTAAGTCAAACAATGCATAACCGACTACACTAGTCGACTGACGCTATAACTATGCCAGCTGTAAATAGGTGTAACAACCTGAATATAATAAGTAATGAGTCACTGGCCATGTGAGAGTCATAATGACCATCGACTTGCTAAGTGTAGACGTGTGGACCCATCTAACCAGGCGGTCCATCATCCATGTCCACATGTGTTGAGCTTGCCATCTCAACAATCTAAGATCCTGTCAGGCCGTAGCTCAAGGACTCCTTGACTAGGCATTACAACTTGTTGGTCATCAAGTACATGGTTAGGATTAGGTACATACTTCTTCAATAGGCTGGTATGGAATACATTATGAACCTTTAGGTTCTCAGGGAGTTGCAGTCTATAAGCATTAGGTCCTAGGCACTTGAGGATCTTGTATGGTCCACAATACCTTGAACTTAGCTTCTTGCAATCTCCTAAGGATAGAGAACTCTTCTTCGCGGATGAAGACAATGTCTCCTTCCTCGAAGATTCTATCTTGATACTTCAAATCCACGTATGCCTTCTGTCTATCCTTGGTGGCTTGGATGTCCTGTCTTATTGACTTTACTTGCTCATCCATCTCTTCCAACATCTACCTTGAAGCTTCAACCCTCAAAGTTGGATCTGAGAAGTTTAGGGGAATTCGACAGTCATGACCAAAAAATGCTTGAAAAGGGGTCATCCGAATGCTTTGTTGGTAACAAGCATTGTAGGTAAATTCAACCAAAGGCAAGAATTGAATCCACCTTTTTGGCTCACGACAGCAGTGTGCCCTAAGCATATCCTCAATAACTTGATTGACTCGCTCCGTTTGGCCATCAGTTTGGGGATGGTAAGCTGTACTAAAATAGAGTTGAGTCCCAATGGCTTCAAAGATAGCTCTCCAGAAGTGTGATGTGAATAGAGAATCACGATCACTAATGATTCTTCTGGGTAGCCCATGTAGCTTGAATATCTCCTTAAAAAACAACCTTGCAATGTCTGAGGCTTTATAGTTTGTCTTTACTGGAATAAGGTGTGCAACCTTTGTAAGCATGTCAACCACAACCATGATGGAATTGTATCCTCCCTGAACTTGGGGTAGACCAACAACAAAGTCCATACTCATGAATTCCCATTTCATTTGGGGAATGTCGAGTGGTTGCAACTTCCCTGGCATTTTGACATGTTTGGCTTTGATACGTTGACAAGACAAACACTCAGTGACATATTTGAGAACGTCACCTTTAAGCCTCTCCAAATAGTACTCTTTCTAACTACATTGAGAGTCTTGGCATAGCTAGGATGTCCTGAGAAAGGGGAATCATGAGCTTCCCACAATATCTTCTGCTTAAGTAATTGGCTTGCTGGTATACATAATCTCGTTCTATAGTAGACAAGTCCACTATCGATAGAGAATTCATGATACTTAGCCTGTAGTTTTTGGTCTTGGTCCTTGATAGTAATCTCCCTTAGCATCCTTTGATAGGCTGGGTCATGGCATGCTTCCTCTCTAGCTAGCTCAAGTATTGGATTGTTTGGCATGGACACCTTTGTGGCTAGAGATCTAGCTGTTGCTTGGTTTTGCAAGATTAGAGAAGTAAGGAATGCCTTGCGACTGAGTGCATCGGCAACTACATTCTCCTTTCCTGGTCGATATTTGATTTCAAAATCATACTCCTCTAGCACTTCAATCCACTGACGTTGCCTCATGTTGAGGTCGTTCTGGGTAAAGATCCACTTGAGACTTTTATGATCACTCACTTGTGTAAACTTGTTACCCAATAGGTAGTGTCTCCAAAGCTTTAGGGCATGGATGACATCTAAAAGTTCTAGATCATGGGTAGCATAATTCTTTCATGGCTCTTCAGTTTCCTTGAAGAGTATGCTACAGGATGACCTTCCTGCATGACCACACACCCTAAGGCAAGCGTGCTAACATCAGTTACTACCTCAAATTCCTTATTGAGGTCTGGAAGTTTTAGGATAGGTGTTGATACCAAACTTTTCTTCAATTTATCAAAGCTAGTTTGTTTGGGAGTTGACAATGCAATGGATGTTTGCATCTTCAGTAGATCACTCAGAGGTGCTGCAATCAAAGCATAGTTTTTAATGAAGACCCTATACCATCCTGTCAATCCAAGAAAACTTCGTATTTCTTTGACAGTTTTTGGTATTGGCCATTCTAGCACATCTCTGACTTTGGCTGGGTCCATTGAGATTCCTTCTGCTGATACGATGAATCCCAGATATTCAATCTAACGCTTGAAGAATGCACATTTCTTCATCTTAGCATATAGCTTGTGTGCTCTCATTGTCTCAAGGACAATCCAAAGTTGGGACTCATGATCTTTTTCCTGTTTGGAATAAACTAAAGTGTTATCGAAGAAGACGAGTATGAATTCATCAAGATATGGCCTAAAGATATCCTGCATTAACCTGTTGAAGGTGGCAGGCGCATTTGTAAGCCCGAATGACATAACTAAAAACTCAAAGTGTCCATATCTTGTGTTGAATGCCGTCTTTGGAATTTCTTCATCCTTGATCCTTATCTGATAGTAACCAGAACTGAGATCAATCTTGGAGAAGATCTTCGCACCCTGAAGACGATCAAGAAGCTCATCTATTCTGAGAATAGGGTACTTGTTTTTGACAGTTGATTGATTTAATCCTCTTTAACCAATACAGATTCAAAGCATTCCATCTTTCTTTTTCTAGAACAGTACTAGAGCTCCCCATGGTGAACTGCTTGGATGGATGTAACCCTGATCTAGCAATTGCTTGAGTTGTTTCTTCAGCTGAATTGCTTCCGGTATGGACATTCTATAGGGTCTCTTTGCAATTGGCGCAGCTCCTGGCACTAGCTTGATCTCGTGATCCACTTCTCTTTGAGGCGGGAGTTCTATTAACTCTTCAGGAAATACGTCCGCATATTCCTTTAGCCATGAAGGTCTTTCAGTAGACTCCTACTTCTGATCTAGCTTATTGAGCTTAATTAAGTAGACATGTAATCCCTTTCTGACTCCCTTTATAATCTGAGATGCTTTGGGCAATTGAATTTTTGGCACTCCAGCCTCACCTTGAGTTGTGACTAAATCCCCTTTAGAGTTTCGAAAGGAAATTTGGCCCTTTCCACAATGAATGTGGGCGTCATTAGGTTTAAGCCAATCCATTCCGAGTAGACACTCATGGATGCCTAAGTTCGTGACTCTGAATTTTATTGAAGTCATCTTTCCTCCCAGAAATAATTCCACCTTAGCAGTTTGTCTAGTACAAGTAACCTCATGACCATTTTCCAATTCCACAAGCAAGATAGGTGCTTCTACCATGGCTATATTCCTAATCTTTTTGCACAAGCTGGTGAGATAAAGGAATGTGTACTGCCACAATCAATGAAGGTCTTGAAACCTTTACCTTGATAGTCCGACGGTGTCTGAATCATTGAGAACTAGCGATTCGGGCCTTTCTTGTGAAGAGTGGCATGGACTGTCGCCCTTTCAAACGCTACTTCCATGGTCGGATCTTCTTCTTCGCACATTTCCCTGTTAGCAACACAAGCAGTTCTTCCTTTGCCTCTGGTAGCGGCTCCCCCCTTGGAAAGGTGCCTGGCGACGTCCTCCTCCAAGCTTGGGACATTGCCTTTTGAAATGACCGAGCTCATTGCAGTGGAAACATCAAAAGTTTCGGCCATTGCTTTTAGTAGGGAAAAAAATGTTAACATTATTAGTTCTTGCTTTCTTTCTTTGTCCCCGATTCTGACCTTGAACTCTCTTCATTTGAGGCCTAAATACTCCTCTGTTCGGGTCATTATAGATCCAAGTTTTGTTACCTCTTGGTCTAGCCTGCACCTCCTGATCTATAGGCGCAGCTCGAATGAGTGTGTCCTGAAGATCTGACGGGCGCATAGATTCGAGACAGGTATTCACTGGTGGGTTTAAACCAGCACAAGTTTTGACACCTACTGTGTCATGTCCATCTGTGGCGCATACTTAAGAAGTGAGACTAATTTAGAGTAGTATGCGTCAAGAGTGAGTCCTAGTTGTTTCAACTCGTAGAACTCATTCATTTTCTGTGTGCGATACGCAGGTGGTAAGTATCTTCCCTTCACAGATTTCTTCAGCTTCTCCCAGGTAACAAATCCTTCCGTGATCCCTTGATCTCTGCACCATTGCTTCCACCAAAGCCTGGCTTCGCCGATGAGCTTCAGCTTGGCGAGCATAGCCTCATTGGTGGGTGCAGTACGAGCTGTTTCAAAGTAATCCTCCATGGATTCAATCCAAATTTTAGTATCTGCTTGGACAGTTCTACCTTTCCCATCAAATTCAGGCGGCTTAATCTGCTTAAGAAGAAACTTCTTCTCCTGGATTACAGCAGTACCTGATGTAGGAGGCGAACTAGGAATTTGTACCTGGGATTGTGCCTGGATAATAGTTTCTTAACATTATTACACGATAAACGTTATGATTTATAGTTTATCTCCAATTTAGCTGTCAACCAAGAATCCTAGCCACTTAACTTTTTATCAATTCTTATAGACAAATAGACATTGATAAAAAGAAGTCTCACTCCATTTATATAAGTCTAGCCCTTTCAGAGTACAGCATCTCTTGGTATGGCAAAGCGGCTGTTACATTTAGTTTGGGGAGAATAATGTTGTATTACATTTATCTACAGGAACAGGATAATAGTATGGTTTCGGGTCATGGATCTTCAGGAATCGGTAAGTCATTGGAAGATCAGGGTATCCTTTCCTTTGGAACCCATTCTTCTCATAGCGCCCCAACACCTTGATCCTGTCGGCGAGGATTACACGGGTCACTTCCTCATATACATATGAGTTAATCTCAATCCTCCGACCTCGAATATGTAAAGTTGAGTTTACGTGAGCCTCCACAAAAATGAACAGTTTCAAGATCTTCAAGTCTTCCAACCACTTGATCCTCTTTAGGTTGGTTTGAAGGTATGCAAACCGGCGGGCATCTATATAGTAGATTCCTTAGGCACCCGTCCATCTTTGTTCGACATAAAAAGGCGATGGATTATAAATATGCTCTAGGATGTTCATCATCTCAACCCTTTGTTGATAATCCGGGGAATGCATCATAGTCATAAACATGACTCGGAACACTAAGAACCTGTTCCATGCTTCATAATTCTGCAAGACAGCATCGAAAGTAAGGAAATGTTTGGAACAACAACATTTGCTTTACTTGTTCATATTAAGATTTCATAAAAAAAAATCCTTTGTTGGTTCGCTCTGATACCAACTCTAACGTATCCACCTGTTCCCTTAGGACGACACGTCTTAGCAGTCCATCGCAAAGGAGGTCTAGAAAGCTCCGCCGCCCGGCACTCCCATGGAATGTCACGGGGTTTGCGATCTAGAACTTTTTGTGTCTGCCATGTAGCGGAAGTATTCTGGCCGTTCCAACTTAGGACCGACCTAAATCAGGGTTTTCCCTAATGGTCATTTCCTAAACGGCAACTAGTGTCGAACCCCAAGCTAACTACTTTACGCAGAAACGCTAGGGTCGAAGCGAATTCATGCTACACTTGGTTTAAGGAGAATGGGAAACGAGAGGGATGCAAGGCTCGACCTCTCTGCCATAAGGCATAGTCCCATTTCGTTCCCCTAAAATAGCCTAAATCGGGTTTGTTATAACTTAGACTCTAGGTCAGCGCCCTTGCTGTTCGTGTCCTTTGAAACGATCTTCTTGCTGTCCATCATGATTGAGAAAAGTTTTCGGCCAACCAGGACCACCCATCTGTAGGACTTCCTCAGGTTGTTTTAGTTATCTAATTACCTAGCACATTTAGTTGGACATGCATCAATCAGCTTCCTTAATTAGCCCGTTAGGCACTAGTTCCTTCACGTAATCATAGCACCTGACATAGAAAAGCAATGTCAAACAAGTTCCTTTTCAACAGGTTATCATATTTATCTTTGAAATACATTTATAAAGTCCAGCCCAAAGGCTTATCTGTAATCCGCCCAAAGGCTATCTAGCAATCCACAGGGATTACTAATCCAAGATTCCGTCCATGCCATAGACTAGTATGCGGGCCTCGAGATCCAATCCCGAGTCACATTGGCCTCGTGTGCAGGGCCCGGAAGGCGAGGGATTTACAACCAAAGCCCCCTCTGGCACCCAAGTGTCCTCCTGCTCCAAGTAGCGCTCAACGAAGAGAGCTCTTGTGGCAGGTTCGGTCTACCTTCCCGGTGCGGTTAACAACCCCCTTGGTTAGGGTCAAGCAGGTAGTCGGAGGTAACTGAGGCTACCACTCCCATCAGGCCTTCAACCTGAAGCATTTAGATATCTTTTCATCCTTTAATTCTTTGAACAAACAAAGCAAACAGTGCTCTATACAACTGTTACAAGCACAATCATTTCCAGTGGTCGTTGTTTTGGCCGATTGCTAAGGAGTGAATCCTTCTTTCTGAATGCATCCAGCACTCAATCCGGGATCAATTGCGACTTGACAAGATTCCCAAGGGTTTGTTTGTTAACCCTTATATCCTTGGGTTAGGGCCGTACCCTATTAACCCAACTTAACCAATACCTTAAGTTCTATTAGCAGTAAATATGTTATTCCGATTTACTGATTGGTCTTTTGCTTCCAAGCAATTATCCAATTCCCTTATCTTGGTCACTTTTCCCAAGAAAGGTTCTATGTCAGGATGACTACTCATCCTCTAGCAAGAAAAACTTGCGCAGGAATCTGCCAACTCATCATCAATGCTCTGTTCTGAGCCACTGGATTCACCATCCACATAAGAGTGACTTGCATTCACATCAAACATGGGCTAATCTACCTTCTCTTTTCCTTTTCATGATACCTGCATACCATTATCTGCATTGCTTTGAGAATATTCTCCTTATCTCAATCTGCCTGTCCATGGCAAAGAATGTGAACCACTGCTAGAGGACACTCCAGGTCCACTAATATCTTGTGAACTGCTGCTGTGAATTCTGTGCATCATTACCATTTTGTGTATCTACATTATCAATCACATTTACTAGTTTATACCAGCTACTCATCTCATAAAAAACAACATCTCTGCTCACTGTAAACTTACGAGTAGAAGGGTTATAGCATCTATACCCTTTCTGCTACAGAGAGTAACTAATAAAGATGCACTTCTCAGCTTTTGGATCCAACTTGGATCTCAACTCATCTGGCACATGAACATAGGCAATGCCAGTGTCGCATCTAATCCATGGGACTATTTTACCCATCGAACAGTGTCTTCTAATCACGGAATCATGATTAGATAGGAAAGAGGGTTAGGGTGTCTTCATGATAATCATTCCTGATTGCACTAGGCCGATATTGTCGGTCCTAGGGTTCCAATTTCAAATTGATTTTCATCCTTTTAGCGAGTGAACCTCAGGGTAAAAACCCTAGATCATTTCTCGCAAGTATTGTCCTATTATCCCTTCATTCTGTGAATGTGGACAAGTCTTTAGGGTATAAGAGTTTCAACTTTGGCAATAAGAGCGATTAGGTTATGTTCTCAATGTGCTAAACCCTAGTTAGCTCTTTGGGATATGTTGCATTGAATTAACCCTTCCTAAACGAGTCCCGTGCGGTTTTAGGTGTTTAGGTTTAAACCAATTTACTTATCTATTATTTGTTGGGGTAAAGGCGCCTCCGCCGTGCCGCCCCGTGTATTACTACACTGACAATACCCGCCACTGCACACTGCAGGTGGCGGGCGCCCATCACGTCACTTTATTCTTTACATTCATTTTTTAGTGACTAGTAAATAAAGGAACGCCCGATCACACATTGTGACTGTTGGAGTTCCCATTTCTTGTCTCTCTCTTTCTTGCTTTTGCTCTCCCGCCATAGCTCGTGTGCAAGCTTCAATCCTTCTCACCTTTCAATTGGTATCAGAGCTTGGCTTTCGTGGGCAGCATCTTTTGGCACACTTTTCTCGTCATTTGGAGCTCATTTCAGTGGATTTTGGGCATTTTCTGCAGTAAAACAGCCAGTAGTTTTACATTGTCTGTGCATTTCCAGCCTGCATTATGGCGTCCTCTTCGACTGATAATGCCATATTTAACATCACAAAGTTGGATGGTACCAACTACTCTTATTGGAAGAGTCAAATTTAGCAGGTCTTGGTGCAGAAATCTCAGATTAAGCCACTTTAGTTGAGTGGGGAGCAGCCTGAAACTATGGACAATGACGACTGGCTTGAACTTGATGAGCTATGCAAGTCCACGATTGTATTGTCTCTCACTGAACAGGTACATTATAATGTATTTGAGGAAGCACAGAGTACATGGGATCTATGGAATAAGATCAAGAATCTTTATGATAAGAAAAGTCCGGCGAGTCAGATGTACTGGTTGAAGCAGCTTATGGATCTGCGCATGAAGGATAATGCGATTATGTCTGCTCACTTGAGCCAGTTCCATGCTACGCTGAAGAACCTGACTTCGCAGGATATCACCTTTGGAGAGGAAGTAACTCCTCTTTTCTTGCTTGGGACTCTGAATGAGTCATGGGATGTATTCCACACTGTCCTATGTGCCTCTAGTGCTACTCTGAAACTGAATGATGTTGAGAGTGCTCTTCTGCAGGAAGAGGTTAATCGCAAAAACTTGGATGCCTCTCGCGTTTCACATGCTTTGATAGTTAGAGGCAGGAATGATAGGAATGAACGTGGGAATGGCCGTGGCTGTGACTCTCAGAAGGGTCGGTCTAAATCTCGTGGAAAGTCGCGTAGTAAGTCGCGTGGGCACAACGCTAATATCACTTGTCATCATTGTGGAAAAAAGGGCCATATTAGACCACAGTGTCATGAGTTGCACAATGAGAAGCACAAGGATAAGGGAAAAGAGAAAGTGCAGGAGAAGTCCTCTGATCGTAGCATAGTACCTGCGAAGTCCAGCGTCAAGATTGAAGAAATTAATGTCACGCAGACCGAGGATTCCGATGGTAGTGATGAGATCATACTTGCAGCTAGTTCTTCTAATGCCTCACACCTGATGAGACACCTAGTATGTATGCACAGTGCTAGTTATTGGATTCAGGTGCATCCTTCCATGTGACGCCTTACCTGAGTGGTTTCACTCTTACTGTACTGTATCTGGATCAGTCAGACTTGGAGATGACAGGTCTCTTGATATTGTGGGCTATGGAGATATTCAGTTGCAGTTTTCCACTGGAAGTTCCTTTTTGCTCAGGGATTTACATCATGTACCTGCGCTTATGCGCAGTCTTATGTCTGTAGAACAGTTGGATGATGCAGGGTTTCATGTCTATTTTGGGAATTCTGCCTGGAAGATTACCAGAGGCAAACTTGTGCTTGCTAGAGGCGCCAAGGCTAGCAGCCTCTATCCTCTTGTTGTATCTGGGTTTTCTGTAGACCATGTTTTGGCAGTGGGTTCTATCCCACATGTATCAGTTTGGCATGCCCGTTTGGGGCATATGTCTTTGAAGGGAATGAGAATGTTATCTGGTTTGCAGTATCTTCCGCCTTTGGACTATGCACATTTTGACTCGTGTGATCATTGTCTTTATGGTAAGCAGAATAGGTCTACGCATAAGAAATCGGGTAGGCCATGCATGAGTGAGCCCTTGGCTTTGGTGCATTCAGATGTTTGTGGGCCCATGCCGTGTATGTCTATGGGTGGCGCGAAGTACTTTGTTACCTTCATTGATGATTTTTCTAGGAAAGTGTGGGCTTATCCCATAAAGCAAAAGTCTGATGTCTTGGCAGTCTTTCAGCGTTGGCTTGCTCTTGTTGAGAACTAGACTGGGTATAAGCTGAAATGTCTTAGGACTGACAATGGGGGAGAATATGTCTCACGTGCTTTTGAGCATTTTTGTGATGACAGGGGTATTAAGCGTCAGTTGACCGCCCCTTACACCCCCTCCCAGAATGGTTTGGCTGAGCGCATGAACAGGACTATTCAGGAGCGTGTCCGCTCTATGCTTAGCCATGTAGGCCTACCACAGAGATTTTGGGCTGAGGCAGTTAGTACGGCAATGCATGTCATAAACCGATCACCTTCTAGTGGATTGGATTTCCAGGTTGCAGGGGAAGTTTGGGCTGGTAAGCCACCCTCTTATGCGCATCTCCGTGTTTTTGGATGTGAGGCATTCTGCCATGTGCCCAAGGACAAGAGGAGTAAGTTGGATCCAAAGAGCATTAAATGCATCTTTCTTGGTTATGGTGATTCAGGAGAGATGGGCTATCGCCTATGGGATCCGCAGACGCGGAAAATAGTACGCAGCCATGATGTAGTCTTCCATGAAGACAAGATGCACAGGCAGCCTGAGAAAGTGGTTGAGATCCGCAGAGTGATCTTTCAGGAGGAGCCTAGAGCTCCTGCACAGCTAGTTGGACAGCCTACAACTGCAGCAGATGCTCATGGTCAGGGTGTTGGACAGGCAGTTGGGCAGGCAACAGAGCCTGCAATGAGACGGTCTGCTAGAGACAGACGTCCACCTGATAGATTTTAGCCCTCTATGCATTATATTTTGGTTACAGATGCAGGAGAGCCTTTCACTTATTATGAGGCTATGCACAAGGGTGACAGTCACTCCTGGGAGAGGGCTATGCAGTCTGAGATCGACTACTTGTATAAGAATGAGACTTGGGATTTGGTTGCCTTGCCTAAGGGCAAGAAGGCTTTGCCATGCAAGTGGGTGTACAAGCTGAAAAGTACCCCTGGACACCCCAAGATGGCATACAAGGCTAGATTGGTAGCAAAGGGTTTTAAGCAGGAGCATGGTGTAGACTTTGATGAGGTCTTTTCTCCTGTGGTTAAGATGACCACCCTGCGCTTGGTCTTGGCTTTGGTTGCTCAGCTTGACTTATATCTATATCAGATGGATGTCAAGACGGCTTTCTTACATGGGGACTTGCATGATGAGATCTATATGGAGCAGCCTAAGGGCTTTGCAGAACCTGGCAGGGAGCACCTAGTGTGCAAGTTGAAGAAAGTCTTTATGGCTTGAAGCAGGCACCTAGGGAATGGTATCATAAGTTTGATGCCTTTATGCAGTCACAGGGCTACAGCAGGAGTGCTATGGATCCATGTCTTTACACGAAGAAAGCCCGTGATGGTTCATTGCTTATTTTGGTACTCTATGTGGATGATATGTTGATAGTAGGGAAAGCTCATGATGAGCTAGATGCTCTTAAATCTCAGCTGAAGAAGAGCTTTGAGATGAAGGATTTGGGACAGGCCTCTCACATACTTGGTATGCGCATTAGACGTGACAGGCATTAGAGACTCCTCTACTTGTCACATAGGGAGTATATTCATAAAGTCCTTGAGCGCTTCCGCATGTAAAGCCTATTGGCTGTCCATTGCCTTCTTATGTGAAGGTATCACAGGCCGATTGTCCGCAGATAGATGAGCAGAGGGCCGAGATGGTCCAGATCCCTTATGCTTCAGCCGTGGGCAGTTTGATGTATGCCATGATAGCCACTCGTCCAGATATTGCCTTTGCAGTTGGTGTTGTGGCATGCTATATGGCTACACCTGGTAGGAAACATTGGGATGCCGTGAAGAGTATCATGAGGTACCTGAAGGGCACAACAGATATGTGTATTTTCTATGGCAGCCAAGATACAGGGGTCGTGGGGTACACTGACTCCGATTATGCAGGACATGCAGATAGTAGGAAGTCCACTTCTGGCTATGTATTCACCTATGCTGGAGGTGCTGTCTCTTGGATGTCCAAGGTTTAGAAGTGTACGGCTTTGTCTACCACTAAGGCCGAGTATGTTGCAGCCACTGAGGCTTGCAAGGAGGCCATATGGCTAGGCCGTCTAGTTGCTGACCTTGGGATTGATGCTATACCTACACTGCATTTGGATTCTATGAGTGCCATTCAGTTGGCTAAGAATCCGGTCTTCCATGCGAAGACGAAACACATTGAGGTGAGGTATCACTTCATACGTGGTGTCGTGGAGGACAAGTCTGTTGACCTTGTCAAGATCTCCACTGACGAGAATCCTGCAGATCTGCTCACGAAAAGCCTCACTACTGAGCGCTTTGCCTTCCTCAGGAGATTGATGGGCATTGGATGAGATGCTGCCTTTCCTCATCCCTTGTACCTATGTACAGTTGTACTGTCTTTTTCTTTTCTTTTCTCTCTCACTGGGGCAGATTCGCCTTTAAGTGGGAGGTTGTTGGGGTAAAGGCGCCACCGCCATGCCGCCCTGTGTATTACTACACTGACAGTACCCGCCACTGCACACTGCAGATGGTGGGCGCCCGTTGTTGAAGGGTTTGTGAAAGCAAAGTCGCGTCTTCAGAAGACCTTGATAAATTTCTGGATAGAAGATCAGCAAAGATGCGAAGATGAAAGAATCTGTGTACAATAATAGATCCGTCAAACTTTCATTGAGACCTCATCTATGCAGCAATGATAAGATCAAAAGCAAGTTTTCAGCTGAGCATAGAATTCATCCTTCAACATAGGAACCTTCAGTATAAATCTAGTTATCAACTACAAACAGAAATTTCAGCATTGTCCTTTCAGCAGCATCAGCCAAAGGATGGATCTATGGATCCACAGACTTAACAATAAACCCAAAGGAAACTTGATTCCAAATGTTGAGGTGAACAATATCACCCACTATCACATCAAAGATAGACACTACTTTCGTTCATTCGCCTCTGATAATTTGAACCTGGACATCTCACTTAAAGCCCTGAATTGGAGAGACTGCTTGTAGCCACTGATGGCTGTAACAAGAATAACAAGCAGAACAGCAATAGTAAAGCTCACACCATCATACCAGCCTTTCCCCACACCATGGCTCTTGATACTTAGGCCTAAAGAAAGGGCTGGTATAAGAATTGGGCCTGAAACTATCTTTCGTGACTCCATTTTGTGAGGTCTTTCTTTATACCCTTACTCAAACAGTGTATGCAGAAATTAGGGCCGTACAAGGAACTTATGATTTTCATGTCCAAGAAGCAGAATATACTCTTGGCCTAAGCTGCAGGAATATGTTCACAGAAGAATGCTCAAGGATAGATGCATTACCACCGAATCTTCTTGAGAAATGACAAAATAAAGGTTGTCTTCGTTATGCTTTAATAAGCTACTGCTCTGAGAACTAGGCTTCCTGCAATAGTTCTCTCCTTGAGAAGCTTCTCTTCGGCACCTGTCTGGTGGATACAGAGCTGCTTATTATCTCGTGTATGACAGCCTCTATTGCTCTAGATCTGAGTTGGCCATAAAAACAAATCCTCTCTGTTCAGCCGTTAGGAAAACGAATCACTGACGAAAAGCAGGTTTTGCTGTTGAGCACCTAAGGTGGCAGTTATGGCACGGAGCAACCTCTATTCCACAGAGCTGATGGCTTCCCTCAGCAATTTACAAGCTCACACCACAGGGAAAGTGGTTGTGTTGATTAGCTCTGATGTTTTGAAGTCTGCCACCACACGTATTGGAAGGTTAAATGGAGAAGGTGATGGCCAACATATTGAGAAGCTTGTCGAAGAAGGTGATGGTGTCTTCCAAAGCAGTTATAGCTTTCGTCGCCCACATTGATCACCACTTGGAGTGCAATCACAGTAGTCGAGTAGAGCACTTGCCTAGAAGACCGGGTTTTCTTCTTGATCTTCGTCGTTTTCTTCAGCGTCGTCAGCCTTGAAGCCTCCAAATTCACACTGGACATTCCCCGCTAACCACCTCTTCGTCCTCTCATAAGGATCAGCAAGGACCCTCCAAATTCCCGTAAAACTCTCTGATTTCGTCTCTCTTTGTCCTTCGATTCCCATTCATATCCTCCAGTTCTTTTTCTGATAAGTAATGCGGAGTGTGGTTGACGTGACGATAATGCTCTTAATCCTCCCCTTTTTCTTCTCCATCTTCATAAATAGAACGTCCGTTCCTCTTCATCATCCCGACGTGACGATAATGCTCTTCGAGAGGAAGGCCTTCAAGAGATCTTTCCTGGGTCAAATTCATGAAAGCAGAACTCCTCACGAACCAGGAAGCAGAAGAACAAATCTGTGTATCTGTATCACGCCTTTTTTCCCCATCGTGCACTCTCGTCCTTTTTCCCCCCAAAAAGGCTCGTTTTTAAAAATAGTCCTCTGTTCTCCTCATCTTTGTTTTTTTTTTCTCTGATCTTCCTCCGTCCCCAAATTGGCTTCCCTCCCAGAAAAGCTTCTGAAAGCGGCCTTTTTTTTAAGACTCCTAAAGCCCCACAAGATTTTAGACAGCAAATAAATATGAGAGCATCTAAAGGTACGCTCCCTTGTTGCATCTCTCCAAAACATTTTAAAACTTCCTCATCAAAACCATAATCAGCATATGCTGACATAAGTGATGCCTAGGATGCTGCATCTCGGACTGGTAGTCTGTCAAACACAACCTTTGCTTCCAGAAGAAAGCCACACTTGGCATACATATCCACTAAGGTAGTACCCAAGTAAAGCTCTGTTTTCAGACCCTTAATGGCTGCTTTGGCATGGAACTTCTGACCACTACAAATAGCTCCTGTACTCCCATCAGGCAAACAGATTAACATCAGGAGAGACTCGTTCAAGCTCTAGCAGTTCAAAATATTTTAGGACTTTGTGACTAAGCCCCACTTTAAGATATCCTACAATCATTGCCGTCCAAGCAATAACATCTCGATTTAGCATTTGATCAAACAGATGCAGTACTTCTGCAGACGATCCACATTTGGCATACATGTCCACTAGTGTGCTGCTTAGATGAAGACATCTTTCCAACCCAATTTTCACTATTTCAGTGTTTATTTCTCAACCTGATTCCAAAGTTACTCTATCACCACAAGCCTTTATACAAAAAACAAGTGTAACAGCATCTGCAAGCCCATAATCGGCATATCCTGAAATGAGTGCTGCCCATGAGATTGCATCTCGAGTTACCAATCTATCAAAAACTCCATGTTCTTCTACACGCATGTCACATTTATCGTACATGTCAACCAGAGCATTACGGATAAGTTTCTCTTGCACCAAACTCCTCTTCACTATATTCCTCGCATAGAATGAAAGAGCAAACATAACAACTAAGTATGTACAAAGTATCAAATCACACACACAACTTTTGGGTGGTTTTCACACCTCGAATGCGCAGCAATACGACATCCACCCCCTCTAATCCTGCGCATCCTCCGGATGGGCCAACTACCCATGATTGTTATCATCAAGATCCACAAACATATCAATCTCTTCATTATGCATTTCCGGTACATCAACAAGATTATATGTCATATCATCTGTCTTCTCGTTGCTCTTCTCTTGCAAATTCTTCCAATGCATAATCTTCATAATCTCTTTTCTTGAAAATCTTGATTCTTTTTCCAGAAATAGGCACTCTAAGCACTGTCCCATCCAATTCTGTCAGCTCATATGTTGCATTATCAAAGATATGTCTGACTATGTATGGCCCAAACCATCTTTTCACCATCTTCCGAAGTGCAGTATGCTGATTTTCAAGGCTGCTATCAAAGACCAATACCCAATCTCCCTCTTCTATTGCTCTAGGCCGCAAGCGATGCCTGCTGTCAAACCTATCCTTATTTCTTAGTCTAGCAACCTTCCACCTGTCAATAGCTAGCTGAATATCCTCTGGTCTTCTCTCCAACTGTCGAATCCGAAGAGCTAAGAGCTCCTCTCTCGTCAAATCCTCCTACCAAGGCAAAACTGACCAAGTCAAAGCACAAGTCTCAGTCGGCATAACAGGTTTCTGACCATACATCAACTCTGCATGCATATATCTTGTGGTAACACTATGAGTCGTACGATCAGCCCACAAAGAAAATGGTAGAAGTCTCGGCCATTCTCCAATCCGTCCTCTGCATGCTTTGGCTAATGCTTTCACTATCGGCGGATGCCCTCTTTCACTCTTCCCATTTCCCTCTGGATTATATACTGTAGTTAGAACCAACTTGATTCCTAGCTGAGAGAAAAACTCCCTAGCTTCATCTGCATCCAATTCATGGTGATCCGTAGTGATCTTACCCACACAACCATACCTGTAGAAAATTTCCTCCAATAAGAACTTACACACTGCACTAGTGGTCTTCCTTCTCAAAGATCTACCCTCAACATGATTGGTAAGATCCTCTCTAGCCAAAACAATGTATCTCATCTACCATAGACCCATAGGCATAGTAACCAAATCAACTATCCACTTATAATGAATGCATAGCGGATAGGTCGGATGAAGCTCATCTCGATGACGCACTACCGAATACATCTGGCAGTCTCTGCAAGTCTCAACAAAGTGAGAAACATCTCTATACATGCCTTTCCACCAATATTTCTCCTTGATTTTCTCATAAGTAGCCCACACTCCTCTATGACCAGCCCAAGGACTCTCATGAAACTCCCTTATCACCTGTAACTGTGTCTCTCTATCGCAGACAACCCGCAAAGGTAATCTGCCTCTTTTCTTCGGATCCTTCCAAAGAAATCCATCCTTGAGAAAATAACCATAGGCTTTCCTTCTGATCTTCTTAAACTCTTCATCTGTCCATTCATCTCTTTTGCTCAGTGTACTAAGATACCTGTCAATATGCAACAACCAATCTCCAACATAGAGTTCTTCTATAAAAGCCACAATATAATAGACATGACAAACATGATCAACCATAGTGGCTGAAATTTCTGCATCATCCTCTTCTGCAAGTAGAGTCTCCTCATCATCGTATCTGGCTCTAGACAACATATCTGCCACTGGATTATCCTTCCCTGCTATGTGTTTAAATTCCGGGTTTAATGACTTGATGTAAGCAATCCATCTCAACATGGCTATATCCGGAGTAGAGCAACTCGTAATCATACCAATCAATGGCAAGCAATCTGTTTCTACCACAACTGAAGCTCCAATAAAGTACTCCTTGTCACATTTGAGAGCCGTAACAATCCCCAGTAACTCCCTCTTGATTTGCGGATATCTCCTCTGTCTCTTGTTTAGGACTTTCGCCCCAAACCGAATAGCATACCTATTTCCATCTGCATCATCTTGACCCACAACCCAACCTATGCCAATTGGACTAGTGTCAACTGTCAATACAATAGGCTTTCCACAATTATAATCTGCTTTCCTGAGAGTAGGAGCATTCTGCAATAACTTCTTCAATTTCTGCATGGCTCTAGTGTGGCTCTCATCCCAATAGAATTTTTGCCCCTTTCGAAGCAGCTGATACAAACAATCTGCTATGTGTGCAAAATGAGGTATCCAAATCATATAAAACACACAAGCTCCAATGAATCTCCGTACCTCTGAAGTGGTAGAACAATACTCCGCAATCTTGCCTATAGCATTCACCTTATCAGGTGAGGGTTTCCTGCCATAGTACCCACACATATGTCCAACAATGACAACCTCATTCACTCCAAAAACAGATTTTTGCCCTGAAAGTGTCAAGTTCACTTCTTCTAACCTGGCCAAAATCTTCTCACATGCTGAAATATGATCAGCCACAAAGTATCTGCATCCGTGCTCATTTAGACTCTCATTCTTCTCTTCTTCTGCACACCCCTTAATGGGCACATCATCCAAGAAAGGCATAGTAAGCTGAGGTATGTAATCTCGAAGGACCTTATGCATGGCATTCATCATATGCGCAACAGAATTAGTGGCACCTTGAGGAAAGGTACACATCCTGACAAGCCCAATAGGAGTTCTCATGGTGGTTATGTCCTTGCTTTCCAAAGCCAGCTGAAATTGATCATATCCCGAATACAAATCACCTAAAGAATAGGTGGCACATCCAGCAAATGCTTCTGCAAACTCATCCACAACTGGACCTATACCAACATTCGTGATAGTAACTCTATTCACTGGCTGCATGTCCTGAATAAATCAAAGAGTACCATTCTTCTTTGGAACTGTAAACCACCTGTTTGAGTATGGTGCAGATGAAGGCTCAAGAATTCCCATCCTGATTTTCTCATTCAATAAATCAATCAGCTTTGGCAGGTGTACTTTAGGCAGTGGAATAGGTCGGAGATTCCATGGAATATGAGGAATAGTAAAAATGACCATAGGAGCAACAATATCAGGATTCACACATCCAATCTCATGCGGGAAAAAAGCAAATCCCCTTCCATGTCGCTCAAGCATCTCCTGAAAGCATTGCTTCTCTATGGGTAGCAAGAAATCACCATTTCCAATTTTCAATTCAGCAAGAGTCTCTACTGAAAATTTATGACCAATATGCTCCAGATTCCTCAAAATTGGCTGTTTGGCAGCCCTCTCTATTTGCTGATCACTGTCAGGTGGAAGCAGTATAGCTACCGGCTTCACCTTCTTATCCACAGTTTTGTATTTCTGTCAACCCTGGCTTCATTATGCTCTTTTGCATTACTCAAATCTTGCTGTAAATCAGCAATTCTGCACTCCAATGTGGCTGAATATCCTCAGCCCTCTGCTCTATGGACTGCATAGGAATAGCCCTAAACTCTGAATGCTGAAATATTTCAGCAGTAAACTCTGTTGGCTGAAAGTTTTCAGCCCTCTGTGTCTCTGAAAGCTGATCATAACCAGCTGGAAACTCTATTTGCTGAATTTCTTCAGCACTCAACACTCTTTGCTGAGTTACCTCAGCCTCTGACTCAATCTGTGACACAAAATCTGCAATTTCATAAAACATGTCCAGGGACTGCACTAATACATTACTGTGACAACTCTGCATATCAGTTTTCAGCATATCTTTCATCTCTGTCATTGTATCTGCACAAATCATACTGTCATACATCCCATCTATGTGCTCATCATCCTCCAAAATTCCTGCATTTTTCAAAATTTTCTCCTTCCTGCATATATACTGCATGGCAGCTCTAGGCAACCTAGAAAACTTCTGATAGCTCATCGAACTGTTTGCTGAAATCCCAACAAAACCAGAGGAGAAAACACCGCTGCCAGGAGGCGAGAACTCCCATCTCCTCTGCTCTGTACCACTGTCGTCTCGCGAAATGGCGGTACCTAATGAAAACCCGAATCCCTCACAGTGGGCAAAGGTGCATCTCTAAGAGTATCTCTGTTTCTAACATGGTTCACACATACAGTCATAAACTGAACTGCTCTCATACCATCTTTACTGCGAACCCGTGCATAAGCAGATCCATCATCCATTACCTTTGTTTCCATGCCCATCTTTGTGATGAATGGCTGTCCAAGAATTATAGGATAAGAGCATGAATCCTGCACAAAGAAATGGAAATCCTCCTCTACATCACCAATAGAAACCCTGACATTTGGATAGGCAGCATACAAATCACCTGCAGTGTTATTGGCAGCTCTCATACGCCACCCATGCTCTACATCCATAGGCCATCTGTTACTCTCATAAACTCCACGAACTATGAGATTAATCTCTGAACCATGATCCACCAATGCAACATAAGGCACCTGTTTCTCTCCAATCTTTACCATCGTCTCTGTAGTTGCCCTAGCCCAATGGCCCCGTGAAAAGTGACTACGCGGTATCAAGACAGGCTCATCAATTTCAGCATAATGCATAGGCTGAACCCTCTTCTCTACCTGCGGAAAAATAGAAGCATTTTCAAACATAACCTCATCCTCGTCCTCATCCAACTCCCCAATCAAAACTCCATGTGTATCAGTGGTAGACAATGCATGTCTTTTCCTCTTTAGGACCTCCTGAAACTGATCCTGAAACTCTCTTTTCGAGATGCCCAAAACCTCAGAAATAGTGAAAGTCACCTCACTACCAAGTATCTTGTCATTAAAGATTTTCTTCATGTCCGTAGATGACTCAATATCGGACATCAATCTAAACCCTGGCTTCTTTCTCTCTCTAGGCTCTTGCCTCTTTTCTCTCTTTTGAGCATCTTCCATCTGTCGATCTGGCCCTGGTCTCAAAGACGGTCCTGCAATAGGTGGTGTAACAAACTCACCCCCTCTAGTCTTCTTAGCTGCACTTGGATTTTCTTCATCCCTCTAACGCTTCTCCTCAACAAGTACATCTGCTCCATGAGACTTAGCCAAATAAGCATAAATAGAGTACCTGTCAATAGGCGAATCCCAACCTGTCTCTGATCTGATGCTAGAGCCTGCACTAGTCAAAACAATTTGCTGAATTTTCCCCTTGTTTGCAGTCTCCATAGCATAAGTCCATAGCGCTGACTGAGTCTCTGATCCCTTCTCAATCTGGACTCCATATGCAGAAGCATCACCTCTAGCTATCACATAAGAAGTACGCGCAGCCATGTCATCCACTAACTTCTTCATTCCACCTTTACCAAAGTCGGTAGCAAGTGGAGCTCCTGTCTCAGTCAACCAAATCTTACCATCTTGTCCCCAATATACCACATTCTTCCTCCTTGCATCCTGAAAAGATTCACAATCCCAGCAATGCTGATGGTTCGTACTATCGCACCAAATACATCTCCGATCTCTCCTAGGTGCACTAGGAGCACTCCTAGGTGCAGTAGGAGCACTAGAAGAAGTAGTAGGCGTAGTCGAAGCAAACTGCTCTTTCAATTTTCCCACCAACTCCGCTTTAACTGACTCCAGTGTCAAATCTCTTATGCCTTTGATTATGTCATCAAGAGAGGTAGGCACCGATGGAGCGGATGGTTTTGGAGCAGAAGGTGTAGGCATCGGTCGTGGAACAGGAGGAATAGCTGGAGTGGAAACAGTAGGCACTGGCATAGGCCAAGAAACTAGCTGAGGAGGAGAAGAAATAACAGGGATAGAAGTAGGCATAGGAGCAGATGATGGTGTAGGTGTCATGGGACCATTCTGTAGGCGAGTCTTCCATATCCTTCTCTTGGTCAAAGTTGAGACTGCATCCTGAGCATCCTGCCATTCCATTTTAAGACCCATAGGCTTCCTGCGATCCTCAAGAAGCTCACCCAATTCTTCTTGAAGAGCAGGATCTGCAGCTTGCAAGAAAAGTTCAACTTTTTCAACATCCAATGCTCTTTGTTCAATGGCATCAAGCTGACTATACCTCTCCTTAAATTCTCCAATCAACTATGAAGCAGCTAGACCTTTGTTTGGCATGTAGACCTACTCTCGGAATGACCGCCGAGTAGCCATACCAAAGTCCTCAAGGAAATATTCTTCTTTCAGGGCCTTCTTAAAATCTTGCCAATGTGTATTTTGAATAAAAAGATCAGTCACTTTTGCCCTCAAAGCGGGTGTGACAAGACGAAGGAAGTACTTACTCATAAGTCCAGCTGGAACACCAAAAAACCCCATCTTGATCTCATATGTCTTCAAATATGCTGAAACATTATGGCCATCAAATAGCTTCTTCTCATTCTCAACTGCTTCAATAGCCTTAGTCGCACTGTTTGCATTCTCCTGCTCCGAATAGAGTTGCCTTTGATGAGACAACTGCTGTTGATGCAATTGTTGCTGCTGCTGCATATACAATTGTGTCTGCTGATTTTGAAGCTGCATATACATGGACATATTCTGCAAAATCTTCTTTAGATCCTCTGTTGAAGTACTTGACGCAACAGTCATTGATGGAGCTGAAGTAGAGGACGCAGCTGGAATTGTAGAAGAGGCTGAAAGAGAGGCTGAAGTATCTCCCATCCTGAAATTTCTGCGACGCTTTCACGTCGAGTTCACCAAAGATGTCGAAGGGTTTGTGAAAGCAAAGTCGCGTCTTCAGAAGACCTTGATAAATTTCTGGATAGAAGATCAGCAAAGATGCGAAGATGAAAGAATCTGTGTACAATAATAGATCCGTCAAACTTTCATTGAGACCTCATCTATGCAGCAATGATAAGATCAAAAGCAAGTTTTCAGCTGAGCATAGAATTCATCCTTAAACATAGGAACCTTCAGTATAAATCTTGTTATCAACTACAGACAGAAATTTCAGCATTGTCCTTTCAGCAGCATCAGCCAAAGGATGGATCTATGGATCCACAGACTTAACAATAAACCCAAAGGAAACTTGATTCCAAATGTTGAGGTGAACAATATCACCCACTATCACATCAAAGATAGACACTACTTTCGTTCATTCGCCACTGATAATTTGAACCTGGACATCTCACTTAAAGCCCTGAATTGGAGAGACTGCTTGTAGCCACTGATGGCTGTAACAAGAATAACAAGCAGAACAGCAATAGTAAAGCTCACACCATCATACCAGCCTTTCCCCACACCATGGCTCTTGATACTTAGGCCTAAAGAAAGGGCTGGTATAAGAATTGGGCCTGAAATTGTCTTTCGTGACTCCACTTTGTGAGGTCTTTCTTTATACCCTTACTCAAACAGTGTATGCAGAAATTAGGGCCGTACAAGGAACTTCTGATTTTCATGTCCAAGAAGCAGAATATACTCTTGGCCTAAGCTGCAGGAATATGTTCGCAGAAGAATGCTCAAGGATAGATGCATTACCACCGAATCTTCTTGAGAAATGACAAAATAAAGGTTGTCTTCGTTATGCTTTAATAAGCTACTGCTCTGAGAACTAGGCTTCCTGCAATAGTTCTCTCCTTGAGAAGCTTCTCTTCGGCACCTGTCTGGTGGATACGGAGCTGCTTATTATCTCGTGTATGACAGCCTCTATTGCTCTAGATCTGAGTTCATCCTTTGATGGCCACAAAAACAAATCCTCTCTGTTCAGCCGTTAGGGAAACGAATCACTGACGAAAAGCAGGTTTTGCTATTGGGCAGTTATGGCACGGAGCAACCTCTATTCCACAGAGCTGATGGCTTCCCTCAGCAATTTACAAGCTCACACCACAAGGAAAGTGGTTGTGTTGACTAGCTCTGATGTTTTGCAGTCCTCTACCACATGTATTGGAAGGTTAAATGGAGAAGGTGATGGCCAACATATTGAGAAGCTTGTCGAAGAAGGTGATGGTGCCTTCCGAAGCAGTTATAGCTTTCATCGCCCACATTGATCACCACTTGGAGTGCAATCACAGTAGTCGAGTAGAGCAGTTGCCTAGGAGACGGGGTTTTCTTCTTGATCTTCGTCGTTTTCTTCAGCGTCGTCAGCCTTGAAGCCTCCAAATTCACAATGGACATTCCCCACTAACCACCTCTTTGTCCTCTCATAACGATCTACAAGGACCCTCCAAATTCCCGTAAAACTCTCTGATTTCGTCTCTCTTCATCCTTCGATTCCCATTCATATCCTCCAGTTCTTTTTCTGATAAGTAATGCGGAGTGTGGCTGACGTGACGATAATGCTCTTAATCCTCCCCTTTGTCTTCTCCATCTTCATAAACAGAGCATCCGTTCCTCTTCATCATCTCGACGTGACGATAATGCTCTTCGAGAGGAAGGCCTTCAAGAGATCTTTCCTGGGTCAAATTCATGAAAGTAGAACTTCTCACAAACCAGGAAGTAGAAGAACAAATCTGTGTATCTGTATCACGCCTTTTCCCCCCATCGTGCACTCTCGTCCTTTTTTCCCCCCAAAAAGGCTCGTTTTTAAAAATTGTCCTCTGTTCTCCTCATCTTTGTTTTTTTTTTCTCTGATCTTCCTCCGCTCCCAAATTGGCTTCCCTCCCAGAAAAGCTTCTGAAAGCGGCCTTTTTTTAAGACTCCTAAAGCCCCACAAGATTTTAGACAGCAAATAAATATGAGAGCATCTAAAGGTACGCTCCCTTGTTGCATCTCTCCAAAACATTTTAAAACTTCCTCATCAAAACCATAATCAGCATATCCTGACATAAGTCATGCCTAGGATGCTGCATCTCGGACTGGTAGTCTGTCAAACACAGCCTTTGCTTCCAGAAGAAAGCCACACTTGGCATATATATCCACTAAGGTAGTACCCAAGTAAAGCTCTGTTTTCAGACCCCCAATGGCTGCTTTGGCATGGAACTTCTGACCACTACAAATAGCTCCTGTACTCCCATCAGGCAAACAGATTAACATCAGGAGAGACTCGTTCAAGCTCTAGCAGTTCAAAATATTTTAGGACTTTGTGACTAAGCCCCACTTTAACATATCCTACAATCATTGCCGTCCAAGCAATAACATCTCGATTTAGCATTTGATCAAACAAATGCAGTACTTCTGCAGACGATCCACATTTGGCATACATGTCCACTAGTGTGCTGCTTAGATGAAGACATCTTTCCAACCCAATTTTCACTATTTCAGTGTTTATTTCTCAATCTGATTCCAAAGTTACTCTATCACCACAAGCCTTTATACAAAAAACAAGTGTAACAGCATCTGCAAGCCCATAATCGGCATATCCTAAAATGAGTGCTGCCCATGAGATTGCATCTCGAGTTACCAATCTATCAAAAACTCCATGTTCTTCTACACGCATGTCACATTTATCGTACATGTCAACCAGAGCATTACGGATAAGTTTCTCTTGCACCAAACTCCTCTTCACTATATTCCCCACATAGAATGAAAGAGCAAACATAACAACTAAGTATGTACAAAGTATCAAATCACACACACAACTTTTGGGTGGTTTTCACACCTCAAATGCGCAGCAATACGACATCCACCCCCTCTAATCCTGCGCATCCTCCGGATGGGCCAACTACCCATGATTGTTATCATCAAGATCCACAAACATATCAATCTCTTCATTATGCATTTCCGGTACATCAACAAGATTATATGTCATATCATCTGTCTTCTCGTTGCTCTTCTCTTGCAAATTCTTCCAATGCATAATCTTCATAATCTCTTTTCTTGAAAATCTTGATTCTTTTTCCAGAAATAGGCACTCTAAGCACTGTCCCATCCAATTCTGTCAGCTCATATGTTGCATTATCAAAGATATGTCTGACTATGTACGGCCCAAACCATCTTTTCACCATCTTCCGAAGTGCAGTATGCTGATTTTCAAGGCTGCTATCAAAGACCAATACCCAATCTCCCTCTTCTATTGCTCTAGGCCGCAAGCGATGCCTGCTGTCAAACCTGTCCTTATTTCTTAGTCTAGCAACCTTCAACCTGTCAATAGCTAGCTGAATATCCTCTGGTCTTCTCTCCAACTGTTGAATCCAAAGAGCTAAGAGCTCCTCTCTCGTCAAATCCTCCTGCCAAGGTAAAACTGACCAAGTCAAAGCACAAGTCTCAGTCGGAATAACAGGTTTCTGACCATACATCAACTCTGAATGCATATATCTTGTGGTAACACTATGAGTCGTACGATCAGCCCACAAAGAAAATGGTAGAAGTCTCGGCCATTCTCCAATCCGTCCTCTGCATGCTTTGGCTAATGCTTTCACTATCGGCGGATGCCCTCTTTCACTCTTCCCATTTCCCTCTGGATTATATGCTGTAGTTAGAGCCAACTTGATTCCTAGCTGAGAGAAAAACTCCCTAGCTTCATCTGCATCCAATTCACGGTGATCCGTAGTGATCTTACCCACACAACCATACCTGCAGAAAATTTCCTCCAATAAGAACTTACACACTGCACTAGTGGTCTTCATTCTCAAAGATCTGCCCTCAACATGATTGATAAGATCCTCTCTTGCCAAAACAATGTATCTCATCTGCCATAGACCCATAGGCATAGTAACCAAATCAACTACCCACTTATAATGAATGCATAGCGGATAGGTCGGATGAAGCTCATCTCGATGACGCACTACCGAATACATCTGGCAGTCTCTGCAAGTCTCAACAAAGTGAGAAACATCTCTATACATGCCTTTCCACCAATATTTCTCCTTGATTTTCTCATAAGTAGCCCACACTCCTCTATGACCAGCCCAAGGACTCTCATGAAACTCCCTTATCACCTGTAACTGTGTCTCTCTATCGCAGACAACCTGCAAAGGTAATCCACCTCTTTTCTTCGCATGCTTCCAAAGAAATCCATCCTTGAGAAAATAACCATAGGCTTTCTTTCTGATCCTCTTAAACTCTTCATCTGTCCATTCATCTCTTTTGCTCAGTGTACTAAGGTACCTGCCAATCTGCAACAACCAATCTCCAACATAGAGTTCTTCTATAAAAGCCACAATATAATAGACACGACAAACATGATCAACCATAGTGGCTGAAATTTCTGCATCATCCTCTTCTGCAACAAGTAGAGTCTCCTCATCATCATATCTGGCTCTAGACAACATATCTGCCCTTGGATTATCCTTCCCTGCTATGTGTTTAAATTCCGGGTTTAATGACTTGATGTAAGTAATCCATCTCAACATGGCTATATCCGGAGTAGAGCAACTCGTAATCATACCAATCAATGGCAAGCAATCTGTTTCTACCACAAATGAAGCTCCAATAAAGTACTCCTTGTCACATTTGAGAGCCGTAACAATCCCCAGTAACTCCCTCTTGATTTGCGGATATCTCCTCTGTCTCTTGTTTAGGACTTTCGCCCCAAACCGAATAGCATACCTATTTCCATCTGCATCATCTTGACCCACAGCCCAACCTATGCCAATTGGACTAGTGTCAACTGTCAATACAATAGGCTTTCCACAATTGTAATCCGCTTTCCTGAGAGTAGGAGCATTCTGCAATAACTTCTTCAATTTTCGCATGGCTCTAGTGTGGCTCTCATCCCAATAGAATTTTTGCCCCTTTCGAAGCAGCTGATACAAACAATCTGCTATGTGTGCAAAATGAGGTATCCAAATCATATAAAACACACAAGCTCCAATGAATCTCCGTACCTCTGAAGTGGTAGAACAATACTCCGCAATCTTGCCTATATCATTCACCTTATCAGGTGAGGGTTTCCTGCCATAGTACCCACACATATGTCCAACAATGACAACCTCATTCACTCCAAAAACAGATTTTTGCCCTGAAAGTGTCAAGTTCACTTCTTCTAACCTGGCCAAAATCTTCTCACATGCTGAAATATGATCAGCCACAAAGTATCTGCATCCGTGCTCATTTAGACTCTCATTCTTCTCTTCTTCTGCACACCCCTTAATGGGCACATCATCCAAGAAAGGCATAGTAAGCTGAGGTATGTAATCTCGAAGGACCTTATGCATGGCATTGATCATATGCGCAATAGAATTAGTGGCACCTTGAGGCAAGGTACACATCCTGACAAGCCCAATAGGAGTTCTCACGGTGGTTATGTCCCTGCTTTCCAAAGCCAGCTGAAATTTATCATATCCCGAGTACAAATCACCTAAAGAATAGATGGCACGTCCAGCAAATGCTTCTGCAAACTCATCCACAACTGGACCTATACCAACATTCCTGATAGTAACTCTGTTCATTGGCTGCATGTCTTGAATAAATCGGAGAGTACCATTCTTCTTTGGAATTGTAAACCACCTATTTGAGTATGGTGCAGATGAAGGCTCAAGAATTCCCATCCTGATTTTCTCATTCAATAAATCAATCAGTTTTGGCAGGTGTGCTTTAGGCAGTGGAATAGGTCGGAGATTCCATGGAATATGAGGAATAGTAAAAATGACCATAGGAGCAACAATATCAGGATTCACACATCCAATCTCATGTGGGAAAAAAGCAAATCCCCTTCCATGTCGCTCAAGCATCTCCTGAAAGCATTGCTTCTCTATGGGTAGCAAGAAATCACCATTTCCAATTTTCAATTCAGTAGGAGTCTCTGCTGAAAATTTATGACCAATATGCTCCGGATTCCTCAAAATTGGCTGTTTGGCAGCCCTCTCTATTTGCTGATCACTGTCAGGTGGAAGCAGTACAGCTACCGGCTTCACCTTCTTATCCACAGTTTTGTATTTCGTGTCAACCCTGGCTTCATTATGCTCTTCTGCATTACTCAAATCTTACTGTAAATCAGCAATTCTGCACTCCAATGTGGCTGAATATCCTCAGCCCTCTGCTCTATGGACTGCATAGGAATAGCCCTAAACTCTGAATGCTGAAATATTTCAGCAGTAAACTCTGTTGGCTGAAAGTTTTCAGCCCTCTGTGTCTCTGAAAGCTGATCATAACCAGCTGGAAACTCTGTTTGCTGAATTTCTTCAGCACTCAACACTCTTTGCTGAGTTACCTCAGCCTCTGACTCAATCTGTGATACAAAATCTGCAATTTCATGAAACATGTCCAGGGACTGCACTAATACATTACTGTGACAACTCTGCATATCAGTTTTCAGCATATCTTTCATCTCTGTCATTGTATCTGCACAAATCATACTGTCATACATCCCATCTATGTGCTCATCATCCTCCAAAATTCCTGCATTTTTCAAATTTTTCTCCTTCCTGCATATATACTGCCTGGCAGCTCTAGGCAACCTAGAAAACTTCTGATAGCTCATCGAACTGTTTGCTGAAATCCCAACAAAACCGGAGGAGAAAACACTGCTGCCAGGAGGCGAGAACTCCAATCTCCTCTGCTTTGTACCACCGTCGTCTCGCAAAACGGCAGTACCTAATGAAAACCCGAATCCTTCACAGTGGGCAAAGGTGCATCTCTAAGAGTATCTCTGTTTCTAACATGGTTCACACATACAGTCATAAACTGAACTGCTCTCATACCATCTTTACTGCGAACCCGTGCATAAGCAGATCCATCATCCATTACCTTTGTCTCCATGTGCATCTCTGTGATGAATGGATGTCCAAGAATTATAGGATAAGAGCATGAATCCTGCACAAAGAAATGGGAAATCCTCCTCTACATCACCAATAGAAACCCTCACACTGGGACAGGCAGCATACAAATCACCTGCAGTGTTATTGGCAGCTCTCATGCACCACCCATGCTCTACATCCATAGGCCATCTGTTACTCTCATAAACTCCACGAACTATGAGATTAATCTCTGAACCATGATCCACCAATGCAACATAAGGCACCTGTTTCTCTCCAATCTTGTCATCTCTGTAGTTGCCCTAGCCCAATGGCCCGCGAAAAGTGACTACGCGGTATCAAGACAGGCTCATCAATTTCAGCATAATGCATAGGCTGAATCCTCTTCTCTACCTGCAGAAAAACAGAAGCATTTTCAACCATAACCTCATCCTCGTCCTCATCCAACTCCCCAATCAAAACTCCATGTGTATCAGTGGTAGACAATGCATGTCTTTTCCTCTTTAGGATCTCCTGAAACTGATCCTGAAACTCTCTTTTGGAGATGCCCAAAACCTCAGAAATAGTGAAAGTCACCTCACTACCAAGTATCTTGTCATTAAAGATTTTCTTCATGTCCATAGATGTCTCAATATCGGACATCAATCTAAACCCTGGCTGCTTTCTCTCTTTAGGCTCTTGCCTGCTTTCTTTCTTTTGAGCATCTTCCATCTGTCAATCTGGCCCTGGTCTCAAAGACGGTCTTGCAATAGGTGGTGTAACAAACTCACCCCCTCTAGTCTTCTTAGCTGCACTTGGATTTTCTTCATCCCTCTTACGCTTCTCCTCAACAAGTACATCTACTCCATGAGACTTAGCCAAATAAGCATAAATAGAGTACCTGTCAATAGGCGAATCCCAACCTGTCTCTGATCTGATGCTAGAGCCTGCACTAGTCAAAACAATTTGCTGAATTTTCCCCTTGTTTGCAGTCTCCATAGCATAAGTCCATAGCGCTGACTGAGTCTCTGATCCCTTCTCAATCTGGACTCCATATGCAGAAGCATCACCTCTAGCTGTCACATAAGAAGTACACGCAGCCATGTCATCCACTAACTTCTTCATTCCACCTTTACCAAAGTCGGTAGCAAGTGGAGCTCTTGTCTCAGTCAACCAAATCTTACCATCTCGTCCCCAATATACCACATTCTTCCTCCTTGCATCCTGAAAAGATTCACAATCCCAACAATGCTGATGGTCCGTACTATCGCACAAAATACATTTCCGATCTCTCCTAGGTGCACTAGGAGCACTCCTAGGTGCTGTAGGAGCACTAGAAGAAGTAGTAGGCGCAGTCGAAGCAAACTGCTCTTTCAATTTTCCCACCAACTCCGCTTTAACTGACTCCAGTGTCAAATCTCTTATGCCTTTGATTATGTCATCAAGAGAGGTAGGCACCGATGGAGCGGATGGTTTTGGAGCAAAAGGTTTAGGTATCGGTCGTGGAACAGGAGGAATAGGTGGAGTGGAAACAGTAGGCACTGGCATAGGCCAAGAAACTAGCTGAGGAGGAGAAGAAATAACAGGGATAGAAGTAGGCATAGGAGCAGATGATGGTGTAGGTGTCATGGAACCATTCTGTAGGCGAGTCTTCCATATCCTTCTCTTGGTCAAAGTCGAGACTGCATCCTGAGCATCCTGCCATTCCGTTTTAAGACCCATAGGCTTCGTGCGATCCTCAAGAAGCTCACCCAATTCTTCTTGAAGAGCAGGATCTGCAGCTTGCAAGAAAAGCTCAACTTTTTCAACATCCAATGCTCTTTGTTCAATGGCATCAAGCTGATTATACCTCTCCTTAAATTCTCCAATCAACTCTGAAGCAGCTAGACCTTTGTTTGGCATGTAGACCTACTCTCGGAATGACCGCCGAGTAGCCATACCAAAGTCCTCAAGGAAATATTCTTCTTTCAGGGCCTTCTTAAAATCTTGCCAATGTGTATTTTAAATAAAAAGATCAGTCACTTTTGCCCTCAAAGTGGGTGTGACAAGACGAAGAAAATACTTACTCATAAGTCCAGCTGGAACACCAAAAAACCCCATCTTGATCTCATATGTCTTCAAATATGCTGAAACATTACGGCCATCAAATAGCTTCTTCTGATTCTCAACTGCTTCAATAGCCTTAGTCGCGCTGTTTGCATTCTCCTGCTTCGAATAGAGTTGCCTTTGCTGAGACAACTGCTATTGATGCAATTGTTGTTGCTGCTGCATATACAATTGTGTCTGCTGATTTTGGAGCTGCATATACATGGACATATTCTGCAAAATCTGCTTTAGATCCTCTGTTGAAGTACTTGACGCAACAGTCATTGATGGAGCTGAAGTAGAGGACGCAGCTGGAATTGTAGAAGAGGCTGAAAGAGAGGCTGAAGTATCTCCCATCCTGAAATTTCTGCGACGCTTTCACGTCGGGTTCACCAAAGATGTCGGAGGGTTTGTGAAAGCAAAGTCGTGTCTTCAGAAGACCTTGATAAATTTATGGATAGAAGATCAGCAAAGATGCGAAGATGAAAGAATCTGTGTACAATAATAGATCCGTCAAACTTTCATTGAGACCTCATCTATGCAGCAATGATAAGATCAAAAGCAAGTTTTCAGCTGAGCATAGAATTCATCCTTCAACATAGGAACCTTCAGTATAAATCTGGTTATCAACTACAGACAGAAATTTCAGCATTGTCCTTTCAGCAGCATCAGCCAAAGGATGGATCTATGGATCCACAGACTTAACAATAAACCCAAAGGAAACTTGATTCCAAATGTTGAGGTGAACAATATCACCCACTATCACATCAAAGATAGACACTACTTTCGTTCATTCGCCACTGATAATTTGAACCTGGACATCTCACTTAAAGCCCTGAATTGGAGAGACTGCTTGTAGCCACTGATGGCTGTAACAAGAATCACAAGCAGAACAGCAATAGTAAAGCTCACACCATCATACCAGCCTTTCCCCACACCATGGCTCTTGATACTTAGGCCTAAAGAAAGGGCTGGTATAAGAATTGGGCCTGAAACTGTCTTTCGTGACTCCAGTTTGTGAGGTCTTTCTTTATACCCTTACTCAAACAGTGTATGCAGAAATTAGGGCCGTACAAGGAACTTATGATTTTCATGTTCAAGAAGCAGAATATACTTTTGGCCTAAGCTGCAGGAATATGTTCGCAGAAGAATGCTCAAGGATAGATGCATTACCACCGAATCTTCTTGAGAAATGACAAAATAAAGGTTGTCTTCGTTATGCTTTAATAAGCTACTGCTC
Organism: Lygodium microphyllum; assembly: GCF_053477565.2. NCBI lineage: Eukaryota > Viridiplantae > Streptophyta > Polypodiopsida > Schizaeales > Lygodiaceae > Lygodium > Lygodium microphyllum. The sequence goes on along the minus strand of NC_141136.1, from coordinate 177,658,055 downwards.
TGAGAACTAGGCTTCCTGCAATAGTTCTCTCCTTGAGAAGCTTCTCTTCGGCACCTGTCTGGTGGATACGGAGCTGCTTATTATCTCGTGTATGACAGCCTCTATTGCTCTAGATCTGAGTTCATCCTTTGATGGCCACAAAAACAAATCCTCTCTGTTCAGCCGTTAGGGAAATGAATCACTGACGAAAAGCAGGTTTTGCTATTGAGCACCTAAGGTGGCAGTTATGGCACGGAGCAACCTCTATTCCACAGAGCTGATGGCTTCCCTCAGCAATTTACAAGCTCACACCACAGGGAAAGTGGTTGTGTTGATTAGCTCTGATGTTTTGCAGTCCGCCACCACACGTATTGGAAGGTTAAACGGAGAAGGTGATGGCCAACATATTGAGAAGCTTGTCGAAGAAGGTGATGGTGTCTTCCGAAGCAGTTATAGCTTTCGTCGCCCACATTGATCACCACTTGGAGTGCAATCATAGTAGTCGAGTAGAGCAGTTGCCTAGAAGACCAGGTTTTCTTCTTGAGCTTCGTCGTTTTCTTCAGCGTCGTCAGCCTTGAAGCCTCCAAATTCACACTGGACATTCCCCACTAACCACCTCTTCGTCCTCTCATAACGATCAGCAAGGACCCTCCAAATTCCCGTAAAACTCTCTGATTTCGTCTCTCTTCGTCCTTCGATTCCCATTCATATCCTCCAGTTCTTTTTCTGATAAGTAATGCGGAGTGTGGCTGACGTGACGATAATGCTCTTAATCCTCCCCTTTGTCTTCTCCATCTTCATAAACAGAGCGTCCGTTCCTCTTCATCATCCCGACGTGACGATAATGCTCTTCGAGAGGAAGGCCTTCAAGAGATCTTTCCTGGGTCAAATTCATGAAAGCAGAACTCCTCACGAACCAGGAAGCAGAAGAACAAATCTGTGTATCTGTATCACGCCTTTTTCCCCCATCGTGCACACTCGTCCTTTTCCCCCCCAAAAAGGCTCGTTTTTAAAAATAGTCCTCTGTTCTCCTCATCTTTGTTTTTTTTTCTCTGATCTTCCTCCGCCCCCAAATTGGCTTCCCTCCCAGAAAAGCTTCTGAAAGCGGCCTTTTTTTTAAGACTCCTAAAGCCCCACAAGATTTTAGACAGCAAATAAATATGAGAGCATCTAAAGGTACGCTCCCTTGTTGCATCTCTCCAAAACATTTTAAAACTTCCTCATCAAAACCATAATCAGCATATCCTGACATAAGTGATGCCTAGGATGCTGCATCTCAGACTGGTAGTCTGTCAAACACAGCCTTCTCTTCCAGAAGAAAGCCACACTTGGCATACATATCCACTAAGGTAGTACCCAAGTAAAGCTCTGTTTTCAGACCCCTAATGGCTGCTTTGGCATGGAACTTCTGACCACTACAAATAGCTCCTGTACTCCCATCAGGCAAACAGATTAACATCAGGAGAGACTCGTTCAAGCTCTAGCAGTTCAAAATATTTTAGGACTTTGTGACTAAGCCCCACTTTAACATATCCTACAATCATTGCCGTCCAAGAAATAACATCTCGATTTAGCATTTGATCAAACAGATGCAGTACTTCTGCAGACGATCCACATTTGGCATACATGTCCACTAGTGTGCTGCTTAGATGAAGACATCTTTCCAACCCAATTTTCACTATTTCAGTGTTTATTTCTCAACCTGATTCCAAAGTTACTCTATCACCACAAGCCTTTATACAAAAAACAAGTGTAACAGCATCTGCAAGCCCATAATCGGCATATCCTGAAATGAGTGCTGCCCATGAGATTGCATCTCGAGTTACCAATCTATCAAAAACTCCATGTTCTTCTACACCCATGTCACATTTAGCGTACATGTCAACTAGAGCATTACGGATAAGTTTCTCTTGCACCAAACTCCTCTTCACTATATTCCCCGCATAGAATGAAAGAGCAAACATAACAACTAAGTATGTACAAAGTATCAAATCACACACACAACTTTTGGGTGGTTTTCTCACCTCGAATGCGCAGCAATACGACACCGTCACGTCACTTTATTCTTTACATTCATTTTATAGTGACTAGTAAATAAAGGAAGGCCCGGTCACACATTGTGACTGTTGGAGTTCCCATTTCTTGTCTCTCTCTTTCTTGTTCTTGCTCTCCCGCCATAGCTCGCATGCAAAGCTTCGATCCTTCTCACCTTTCATTATTGAAGATATTTACGATACCATTTTCGTAACCACATGATGTATTGCCTACGTATGAGTAGATTTACAATCCCTAATTTTTTCTGGTTATGATCAAAGTGTAAGTTAAGTTATGGCATAATTCTTATTGATCCTTCTATAACATGCAATCAAGATTCATGCTACTAAGCTTTAGGGTTTTATGTTTAAACCATGCAGCCTTTTCTAACAATTATGTAGTTGAAACGATATTTATACCAATTGACTAGAGTTTAATCTACTTCATGCAGCTCAAGAACCATTTCATGCTTTGCAAATTCCTATGGATTAGTAGCAAATTTCTCTAACGAATCATTGCGAAGAAGAGATGTCTAAGAATGCGACATGCGATTTATACTTCCATGCATAATCAAAGTGTATTATCATTATTTCGATTTGTACAAATGGGCATTAGTTAATCTAAGTTCGTTACTTTGCAATGCATAAAAACCACTTGCTAGGAATGCATAGAGATCTTATGCTCTTCATTTTCATTCGTTTAATACAAATGACCGATTCTTTGATCGTAAGTTATTTCCTTTAATTTAGCCAAGGTATTTCAATTGAAAGAGTGCATCCTAATTCCATAAATGATCTATGCACAATCGAAATGTTACGATGTTAGGAAGAAAAACCTGGACTTGTGGTGAAATATCCACATGGATGTTAGGAGATGATCCTTCCGCGGTTGCGCCTTGTGCCTTCTTAGGGGCCATCGTGAATTCAATCTTTTTGCCTTGGACGTAGATTTATGACCTTGGTCGTCTCCTTCGCACACCAAACTCCCTTTGTGATTCGGCTTCCTTGATCAATTCCACCGTCTTTCAGAATCAAGCTTTAGAAGGCCTTAAAGTGAGGATGCAAAGACCACTTTGTAGGGCCAATGAAAAAAAAAGGTTTTAATCTTGGCTATTGTGGATCCGCAAGAAGGGGAAAAGAGAACCCGACTATGGTGTCTTTTGGGGAAACCAAGGGCCTAAAGGGTTTAATTTCCGGGGGATATAAGGGAAGAAAAAGGCCTTAAACTCCAAGGGAAAAGGGGTGTAAAAGATCGCTTTCGGAAGGCAATTAAAAGGCGATTTTAAAAGATCCTGGGGTAATAAGAATCCACTTGAGAGGGCAATAGGGAAGGGGGTTTAGAACCTTGGGCTAATGGGAGCTTGTGGGGAACCCAAGGGGGAAAAAGGGGCTTAATGAGCTTTTTAAAGGCCTTGGATGGGACCCCATGGGAAAGGGGGGTTCTAAATGGACTTAGTGGATTGAAAAAGGGGGGCAAGGGGTGTAAAAGACCGCCTGTGAAGGGGTTAAATCCCGGGGGGTGGGGTTATAAAAACCCACTTTGTAAAGGCAATAGGAAAGGCCACGGGAAGGGGGGCTTTGGATCCCATGGGGGTTTATTAAACCCACTTGAAAGGGCCTTATGGAAGCCCACAAGAAGGGGGGCTTGCCAAAGGCCTTTAGAAGCTTCCCAAGAAGCTTCTAAAGCTTCTAGGGTGTCGTGGAGACCCACGTGGAGGAAAGAGGAAGGCAGCAGCTGGCGCAGAACCAATCGGCGGCGACAAATGGCGGATGGTTAGCAGCAGCGGTGTCTTTCTTCCCTACGCCTGATCGCTTCCACCCGCGATGATGCTCTCCACTCTCTCTCTCTCTCGACACGATCTACAACGTATGCTCCTCCACAGCTCCACCTCAAAATGGCGGCATCACGGCTCCTAGCTCTCCCCTTCCAGCTCCCATGGCAATGATTTTTATAGGGAGAGGGAGAGGTACCTCCCCTCCCCCACGCAGCCTAATGCATGAGCATCAACCATCCCCAAGCTCCAGCAAGGAGCTTAGTCATAGCGCGTCCTCTCCCTCTCCTCCAACACGACCGTCGGCTGGGGAAAAGAGCGGATAATTACGAGAAAAAAAATTGCCATAATTCCAACAATTATCCTTTTGGCCTCCTACCAAGAGGAGGTTCTTATGAAGAATGCAGTTTTTTTATTAAACCTTAGTCCTAATTCTCGATTGGCCCGTGAAGAGTGTATTATTAAAGACCGAACCGTTCGTAACCACAAAGCTGACATTGACATTCGCTGAAACTTCACATGGCTCCATAATATTTTTAGCAGAAATATTACAAAGAGACTTGCTTCAAGAGAGCTTTAAATTGAGTTCTTGATAAGGATAAGTTACTATAGCCAAGAAATAAGAGAAAAAACTCCTCTTAATTCAACTCAAAGCATCTATGAATGATCTAGAAACATTTCCTTGCCATAGGGGCACATAATACTTGCATATTTTGACAAGATGTCTTTTGTAAAGTAAGAAATGAATTAAAAGAACAATGTTGTAGCTAATTCTCTAAATATGGTTGAAGATATCAGCCCCAAATCAGCCCATGGAAGAGAAGGGGTTCAAAGAAATAGAAGATGTAGAAGAAGATTCATAGAAAGAAATAGAAAATGTATAAGAATACTAACAGAGAATGAAGCCTGTCAGCTTATTCCTGCATTATGAGAATATAAAACTCTTGTAGACAAAAACGTGTATAAAATGATATCTTCCTCTATGTTGCTGAAATTGCCAATCTAATGCTTGCATTGGCTCCGAAAGGGAGGTAAAATACCAGGACACCTGACTAGAATTCAGCCAAATCACTCCTTTTTCATCTCCCACTTTGGTGCCTGAAAACAGCAATTGCGTGTCACACTATTTCGATAATCTCTCTTTTTACATAAAATCCTCTCAAATTAGTTGAAAGTACATGCTTTCTTTTACATGTTATCATAATCTAGAAGTTTTCTACAGTTTTATGGATTTTTAAAAGAGATAATATCTAAAATATCAAAAATTGACTAAAACTTGTCCAAATATCTAATATTTTTGAGCCATGGACACTAACACTAATGCCTTAAATGGCATTGGCTCTCTAAATCAATAAGAAAGCCACACTCTATATTTTTTTTACACGATCTGTGCATAGCGGCACGACATCCACCCCCTCCTAACCTGCACATCCTCTAGCATGTGTCAAAGTCTTATGGATCTGCAGTGTTAGAAGAAGTATCTTCTAACATGTCAATGTCTTCATCTTCTGCCTCTTCTTCTTCCTCTATGTCTTCATACTCTTGAATTATATCCAAGTTTTCTAACTCATATATTGAACTTTCTCTTCATTTGAAGAGCTTGATTCTTTTCTAGCTATGGGTATCTTCATGCTTGTTCCATCCGATTCAGCCAATGAATATGTGGCATTGTCATGAATAACCTTTACCACATACGAGCCAAACCAATACTTTACCATCTTCCTAGAAGCACTGTATTGATTGTCTAGGATGCTGTCATAGACAAGCACCCAGTCATTTTCTTGAATTTCTCTTGGCCAAAGTTGATGTTGCTTTTCAAATCTTTTTTTGTTATTTAGTCTTGTTTTCTTTAGCTTCTCAATAGTTGAACATCTTCAAGCCTTCTTTCTAGGCCATATGTGCAAAGTCAGCAACTCTTCTCTATTGATGTTGTCCTCCTAAGGTAGAAGACTCCATGTGAGAATAGATTCTTCAATTGGCATAATTGGTTGTTGTCCATGCATAAGTTCAGCTGGCATATAGCCAGTCACTATACTGTGAGTAGTCTGGTTAGCCCATAATGCAAAAGGTAGCATTTTAGGCCATTCTTTGATCTTTCCTCTACAAGACTTTGCTAGAGCTTTGAGAATAGGTTGGTGCCCTCTCTCACTTTTCCCATTGCCTTCGAGGTAGTAGGTTGATGGTAAAGCCAACTTAATACCCAATTGAGCAAAGAATTTGCATGCCTCATCATCATCCATCTCTCCTCTATCTGTAGTTACTTTACCCACACAACCATATATGCAAAACACATCTTCAAGAAAAAAATGACAAACAGCTTGAGTGGCCTTGGTTGTTAAGGCTTTGCCTTCAACTTGATTGGTTAGATCATCTCTTTCAAGCACTAAATATCGCATGTTCCATATTTCTATAGGCATGGTTACAAGATCAATAATCCATCTATAATGTATAGACAAGGGATAAGTCGGTTGTAACCCATGTCGATGCTTGACCATAGAATACATCTGACACACATAACATATTTCAACAAAATGTGCTATGTCCTGATACATGTTTTGCCACCAATATTTTTCTTTGACTTTACTAAAGGTTTCCCATATGCCTCTATGGCTAGCCCACAAGCTTTCATGAAATTCCTTCATTACCTATTGTTGCAATCTTTTGTTACCTAAAACTCGGACAAGTGCTCCTTTCTTCTTCTTTGCGTGCTTCCATAGATGCCCTTCTTTAAGAAAAAATCCATAAGCTTTCTTCTTAATATACTTGAACTCTTCATCATTCCAAGGCTCCTCCTTCTTCATTGTGCTCAAATATTGGACGTCTTCTTCATAATATTCTTCAAGAAAATGAACTAGAACTTGAGCAATGCAATGAGCATGAGGGCTTCTAGTTGACCATCCTTCTTGCATAGATAAATCTTTGATATTTGTTGCTATATGCTGATTTACAGCACTACCTTTTTCTATTCTTACTGTACTTAATGCTATACCATTAAAAAGATAAGCTTCACCTACAAGATTCAACTTTGGGTTTGTATATGCAGCAAGTGAAAAGATACTTTTAGCAACCATGGAATGAAATTCAGCAAGTATAGATTCTTCAACTTTATCTTCTTCCATCAGCTGTTCTTCATTGTCATATCTTGCACATGACAGGATGTCAGCAACTAGATTCCCCTTTCCTGCAATATGCTTTAATTCGAGGTTGATAGATTTAATATATGCAATCAATCTTAGCATAGCAATGTCGGGTGTAGAGCAGTTGGCAATCATGCCCAAGAGTTGAAGACAATCAGTTTCTACCACTACGAAAGCACCTATAAAGTATTCACGATCACACTTTAATGCTATTACAACTCCCCACAATTCCCTTTTTACTTGTGCATACCTTCTTTGACATTCATTGAGAACCTTTGCTCCAAAAAAATTTGCATACATGTTACCTTCAAGGTCTTCTTCGCCAACAACCCATCCTATCCCAATGGGACTTTATCCACAATAAGGATGATGGGTTGACCATTTGAATAATCAGCCCTTTTTAGAGTGGCGGCTGAAATTAACAACTTCTTTAGTTTGCATAAATTGAGAGTATGCTCTTTCCCCCAATAGAATCTTTGGCCTTTTCCTAATAATTGATAAATATTTTTGGTGACATGAGAAAAATGTGATATCCATATGAGATAGAATACACATGCGCCAAGAAATCTTCTCATCTCTAAGATATTTATGTAATTTTCTTGCATTCTGCTGATGGCATCTATCTTGATTGGTGAAGGTTTACGTCTGTAGGAGCCACATAGATGTCCGATCACTAGGACTTCTTCTACTCCAAAAATCGACTTAGCTCCAGAAAGAGTAAGATGTACCTCTTCTAACCTTGTCAAAATCCAGTCTCACAATCATGAATATGGTTAACTACAAATGCCTTGCAGCCATCTTCGTCAAGCTCCTCATTCTTTTCATTGATTTCAAATCCCTTGATAGGTACATCATCAAGAAATGGAAGAGTAAGTCATGGAATAAAGTCCCTTCAGACTTTGTGCATGGCATTCATCATATGGGCTACGGAGTTTGTTGCAGCTTGTGGTAGTCACTACCCACTACTCTCACTGATTCAGATTTTCTTTGGTTTGAGAGTTGCAAGTCCGGGAGCCCTGTGGTGCTTCGGCACCTCCTGAACCTACAACTCAAATAATAAAGTAGTATAACTAACCGACTAATTAACATCATATATATCTCTCTCTATAGCCACCTAACTAACTAACCTACTAATTAACATAAACACAAACTAACATCATAAAACCAACCATCTAACAACCAACTAATCAATATAAAATAACTAGTTACTAACATGACTAATAACAACTAAAAATATAAACTAATATCATATATATACATACATACATACATACATACATACATAAATACATACATAAATACATACATACATACATACATACATACATACATACATACATATATATATATATATATATATATATATATATATATATATATATATATATATATATATATATATATATATATATATATATATATCCATGTAACACCTAACTAACTAACCTACTATCCAACATAAATACAAACTAACATCATAAAACCAACAACCTAACAACCAACTAATGAATATGAAACAACCTGCTACTAAGATGACTAATAATAACTAATTACTAACATGTCGAATAACAACTAAACACAAACATAAAAAATCCACTCTCTCACCAACATAACTAACCTACACACACTCTCTCTCCCCTCTCTCTCTCTCTCTCATGTTTATCTTTAACCACCCAACCACTACTAACCTACTAACCAACATAAACAAAAACTAGCATCATAAACTTACATTAACTAACTAACTTATAATAACTTACAACTCACAACAAAGAAGACAGAAGCTACTAACCTAACTACCCAACTAACCAACCTACTTTCCTCTCTCACCTCCTCCTTCTCTCTCTCTCCTTACCCAACAAACCAACCCATAAAATGTGTGTGTGTGTGTGTGTGTAAGAGACAGAGAGAGAAGACAACAAAGGAGGAGAGAGAGAAGTGATAGAAAAAGAAGAAGAAGAATAAGAAGAAGAAGAAGAAGAAGAAGAAGAAAAAGAAAAAGAAGAATGAGAGGAGAGTGTGTGTGTGTGTTTTTGTGTGTGTGTATGTGTGTGTGAGGGAGAGAGAGAGAGAGAGAGAGAAATCAGGGAGAGGGAGAGACAAAAAGAGAGAGCCTACTATAATATCATATATATGTATCTCTCTCTGTAACTACCTAACTAACTAACGTACCAACCAACATAAACACAAATAACATCATAAAACCAACCAACTAATAACTAACTAACCTACAAACTAACAGACTAATCAACATAAAACAGCATGTTACTCATATGACTAACAACAACTAAACACAAATATAAACTAATCTACTCTCTCACTAACATAACCAACATAACTAACCCACACACACTCTCTCCCCCATTCTCTCTCTCTCTCTCCGCCCTGTTATCTATCTTTCTCTCTCCCCTCTCTATCTTGAACCACCCAACCAACTAACCTATTAACCAACATCATAAACTTATAATAACTCACTAACTTGTACAATAACTTATTAACTCACAATAAAGAAGATAGAACCTACTAACCTAACTACCCAACTAACCAACCTACTAACTAATCAACCTACTCACCAAACTAATAATAACAAATAAACTAACAAACACAAAAAAATAAAATTACAATCTCACAAGGAGAGAGAGAGAGTCCACCAACCTAAATAATAGTCGTAAAATATTGCCCAAATTACCAATCCTCACAAAAAAAATTGTACCAAGCAAACCAAAACACTAATAAATTAAAGTGGACCAATTAGCAAACCAACCTACCATCTCTCCCTCTCCCTCCCTCCCTCTCTCATAACTAGCCCATAACTAACTTACAATAATGTACTCCAACTAACCTACCTAACCATCACTAACTAACTAAGCTCCTAACAACTAACTTACAATAACTAACAATAAGTGACTTACTAATAACTCCCTCTCTCTCTCTTTGACCACCTAACTCACAATAACCTACCAACTAACAATATCATAAACTAACCAACTAATAACCAACTTACAATTATTATTATTCTCTCACCATCCCCCCTCTCTCTTTCTCTCTCTAACTAGCCTACCTAACCACTAACGTACTCTAACTAACCTACCTACCATCTCCAAAAAAAATTCATCCCTCTATCTCTCTTTTCTAAAATTTATTTCCTCTACCTCTCTCCTTTCCTGTAATAATAAAGGAAATCACTAAACTAACTAACTAACGAATGGATAAAAATTTTAACTAATCCCAAACAATTAAAGTAAACAAATAATTTAAATAACGCAACCTTACTAACTTACTAATAACATAATAAAGTAAATTAAATAACTAAACTAACTAACTAACTTTAAACTAAACAAGCAATTAAATTAATATAAACTCACACACATAAGCTTAACAATATTTTAAAGTTATAAAATTAAGTTAACCCTAAAATAAATCTATAAATAAAAAATTAAAATAGCATAAGTCGACACACTTAATCTTACTAATGAACCAATCACTAAAAAAGTAAACTAACCGTGAACTAAATAAACAACTAAAATAACACTTTCTCCCTCCCCCTCTCTCTCTCTCTCTCTCTCTCTCTCTCTCTCTCTCTCTCAACTAATCCAATCAATCAATAAAATAAAATAAAAAAACCATCTAATACGTAATATAGATAATAATAATAATAAAGTAAGTAACTAAACTATCTAACTAACCAATCAATAAAAAATTAAACTAACTCTAAACTAAATCTATAAATAAAAAATTAAAATAATACACATAATATTACTAAGTAATAACATAAGGAACTTACTAACCCTAAAAAATTAAAGTAAACAAGCAATTTGAACCATACAAACCTTCTAACTTACTAATTGATAAATAATTAAACTAATCCTAAACTAAATCAACAACTAAAATACCATGTTCTCTCTCTCTCTCTCTCTCTCTCTCTATATATATATATATATATATATATATATATCTTTTAAGTAATCTAATCAATCAATAAACTAAAATAAATAGACTGTCTAATAGATTATAAAGATAACTAAACTATCTAAGGTAAGTAACTAAACTAACTAACTAACTTACGTTAAATAGTTTAGTTGGTTTGTTAGTTAGATAACTAACTAACTAACCATTCCTGATAATATAGATAAAGTAAACTATCTAAAGGAGAGAGAGAGAGAGAGAGAGAGAGAGAGAGAGAGAGAGAGAGAGAGAGAGAGAGAGAGATCATTAAATGTAGGTTTACTACCATCACTATCACCTTCACCATCACCATCACCATTATCATTATCATCAGCACCACTAACACATTCTCTCTCTCTAAACTAATCTAATCAATCAATAAGCTAAAATAAATAAACCATCTAACTAAACTATCTAATAGATAATATAAATAACTAAACTATCTTTTTTTTGCAAGTAAAATGTGCCTGATTATATTACTCAAAAAAACTGATTACAACCGAGTGCTCATGCTCAATAGACTAGCTGGAGACGATGCAAATTCTCAATTACATCATGTATACAATCCTCTCAAGGCAGTCTGGGGGGGATAGGGGCAAGAAGCCATGGAGGGGGGATGTATCACGATCTAGGGCAGCTTGTCTGCATCACGAAGAACAAGCCTTGACCGCCCCAAGTGAGCATGAACTGACAACAAAGCTCGTGATGAGCCTTGGACTCGCCCTACACCTGATCCCATCGGTCGCATAGGGAGTGGATGATGGAGGTCCAGAGCTCTACTAAGGTCACCTATACAGAAAGTCTCTCTCCGCCAAAAGCCTCCTGACACTGCACCTTCTAGATATGCCATCCAGTAAGATTCCCTATGATCTCCCATACCTCAGAGCGGTCTGCTATGGGTTCTAGTGCCTCGCGGTGTCGTGTTGCTGCGCATCTGAGCCGTGAACACCTCCATTTTTGTTTTGCATTTGTGTTAATTTCTGCGTGTGATTTATTGTTTGTGTGATGCATTTTAGTAATCCGCAGCCAATGTATATATTTATTGCACATTGGATCCAAGAAATCATTAGGAATGGACTCCTAAATCTTCTGCTCTTGTAAACAGGGCTATTTTTATTGTGTGCGTGAGGCAAGAGCTGAGGCAAAGGTCATGGTGTATGCAAGCTCATTGACACTGTAAGAGAGGGCTGGGTTGTATTGGTGATTTATCATGGTGATGCATCTCTATTATTGTTTTAGGAGGCTATGTTCCTGGTACTGCCCTCTGCACAATCCCAAGCAAGTCTAAGCTATGAGAATTCTCTGGACTGAGATATGTGGAATAATTGGATGATATGTATTCTCATCACCCTAATCTTTATTAACACCTAAAGACGTGTGAAGCACATGTTCTCTAAGGGATCCAAAAGGCAAGAAGATCTAAGGAAAGAAAAAGCTAAGAAAAGAGAGAGAGGTATATTTTTGAAAAACGTAAAGTGGCGGGTTGCACCTGAATTGGAGGAGGGGCCCTTCCTTTTCGCTTTCTGAGGAGATGAGGGAGCGATGCCGATTACTGGGAAGGCAGAGAAGACAAAAAAGGAACAGAAACGCTGGATTGGAGGGTGGAGGAGTGCAGCAACTTTCGGAAGAAGGGAGGATCGTGAGGATTTTTGGGAAAAGCAGGGATCAGATTGACAAAGAGGGGGAATTCGTCTCCTCAGCAATTTGGGGGTATCATCAAAGCATCAATAGGCGTTCTAAGGAAAGAAAAAGGCGGAAGTTGCTACACATGCGGAAGATGGAAGCTATATGAAAAAAAAATAGGAATTCTGATACATTCCAGTGTTAGTGGCAAAGCTAGGAGGAGAGTATCTGGACGTCGTCATCTCCTCCGGCGACCAGTTTGCGTTCTGAGAACCCTGGGACGGCAAGCTCTCTCTGGACCGTAATGGCGGAACCTTGTCCGCAGTTGCCGTGCATTTCGCGAGTACTGGCTCTCCGAGCGTTTCAATTCTGAGCAACTGATTGAGCTCAAGTCTCTCTTCTTCGAGGATCTGGATGTTTTTCATCCTGGAGTTTGACCTCGAACCAGTCTCGTTCATCAAGCCGGAGAGTGAATTGACAAAAGGAAATTTGCGCGAGCTAAGTATCAAACTGAAGCATGAAAGAGGAAAAATCAAATGTCCTATTCGCGTGGGGAACAAAGCGCCTCGTTTAGTTCCACAGCAGTATCTCTTCCCATATCCAGAAAATTCAACAACAACAAGCTCTATTTGATTCAAGCTTTGGAATCTGATGCTAGAGTGCATAATTTATCATGCCGGAGCCGCTACTACTGAATTGCCTGTCTTGGACAATATCTCAAAGGTGTGAACCAAAGTGATGTGTGTGGAGCTGATTGCTAACAGATTTTTGCGCAAGATGACGAGCTACAGCTCCTTCACCTCCACTACCTTTTGCATTTGGAGATGAAGTACACTCTCGGCAGTGAATTCAAGCGTTTGTTGCAAAAAGGTATGCTAACATAGTACAGAGGAATCCTCAAGATTATGATGCCCTTTACAATTGGGCTTTAGTTCTCCAGGAGATCTTTCGGAGCAGACAGATTGGACTTCCTCAACCCTGAATCAAGTTGCGAGCTCAGATTTTGATGTTTCTATACTCCCAGGAGATCTTTCCTATGTTGACTATATTCAAGCCGCTGGGACTCGTTTGGAAAACTTGTTGAGCCCTTGGCTAGTTCACGGCCATGGATGATCACTGAAGGGAATCATGAAATGGAGGAAATTCCGCTGGTTATTGAACCGTTCAGATCTTATAATACAAGATGAAAAAGGCCCTACAAAGAGAGTGGATCAGACTCCAACCTTTATTGTTCTTTTGGGGTTTCTGGTGTGCATGCTTTGATACTAGGATCATACACTGACTTCAGTAGGGACTCTATTTAGTATAAGTGGCTGCAGGCTGATTTGGCCAAAGTGGATAGAGTCAGAACCCCTTGGCTCCTTGCTGTCATACATGCACCTTGGTACAACAAGAGCAATTTCAAATATCAGGGTGATAGTGACAAAATGATGAAATCCATGGAGTTCATCCTTAAAGAAGCAAAAGTTGATATGATCTTTGCAGCCATGTTCATGCTTAAGAACCCATGACTCGAGTTTTTCAGCATCACTTTGATCCTTGTGGCATCATCCACATAACCATAGGTGATGGAGGGAATCGAGAGGGATTGGCTAACAGGTTTCTGGATCCATAGCCAAGCTGGTCTGAATACCGTGAAGCAGGTTTTGGTCATGACATTTTGAAAGTGGTAAATTCTACTCATGCACGAAGGACTTGACCTCATTATAGAGATGTTCTTTTGGAGTTTCTGTAATTCTCTGCTGAACTAGTAACTGCCAAGTTACGAAATGAACATGCTGATGTGAAGAGTGTTTCCCTTCCTACTTTAACTGTCTTCAAAAACCTGAATGTAAACAGTTTATGAGATACTTCGGTTTATCCTGAACATGGATTTCTTGTAACTCATTTGACAAGGAATATATGATCTTTGACATCCAATATTTGAGTTCTTCTTGTTAGCCTCTTTCCTTGCTATACCTTGAACCCCATGTTCTGCAGCTCTCGCACGATCTCTACGACATTTCTGGTGAACCCGACGTGAAAGTGCTGCGTCATCAGCAAGATGGGAGACTCGCAAGAAGAAATGACAGATGATAATGTCATGAAGAACCTGTTTCAGTCATTTACCATGTATATGCAGCAGCAAGCTCATGCAAAACGTGACAGTGATGCTATGGATGCTTTGAAAGCTGTCCAATAGGAGATGAAGCAGTTTAATGGCCAGCAAGTGTCAACTTACCTGCATTTGTATGAAGAAAAGATGAAGTTTTTTGGAGTTTCTCAAGATGTTTGGAGCCGCTACTTCTTGCGGATCGTGGTGCGCGCTCTTGAAGGTCGAATTGCAGAAATTCAAGAGGCACATGCAGGTTGGGCTGAATTTAAAAAGGCATTAAAAGATGAATATTTCCTGGAGGATACAGGTCTTATGAATCGCAGGAATTTTTTAGCATGGGTTTCTATGCCTAATAAGGGACTTTCTGTTACCGCTCTTCTGCGAGAGTTTGAAAGCCGTTATGATCAGTTGGATGGGACTGAACAGCAAGCTTTGGAGATGCAGAAAGTGGAGTTATTTTTGCAAGCTGCAGATGCTGATTTGCAGGAAAAGTTGGATGATCTTTTGGAAGATCAAGCTACTGATTCAGGTTTAAAGACTGAGTGGAGACATGTCATTGATGCTGTGAATGCTCTTGTCAAGAAGCAGCGCAGGAGAGTCAGATTGCATCGAAACACAGGATCAGTTCCTGAAAAATCCTTGGAGACTTCTTCTTCTACCCCTGCTGCAGCTTCTTTGCCTAAGCCTACTCCTCCTATTGTGAATCCACCAGTTCCTACTGCTCCAGTGCCTTTATCTGTAGATGATGTTATTAAAGGCTTGGCGGATTTGACAATTGAAGCAGTCAAAGCTGAAGTTGGTAAGTTAAAGGAGCAACTTATGTCAGTACCTGCTGTAGCACCTGCTCCAGTGACTGCTTTTCCAGCTGGTCAAAGAAAAGGACGACGATGTATTTGGTGTGATAGTACAGAGCACCAACACTGCAGAGATTGTGATGCTTTTCAGGAAGCACGTAAGAAGAATGTAGTGTTTTGGGGACAAGATGGGAAGATATGGCTGACAGAGACTGGCGCTCCTCTTGACACGAACTTTGGTAAGGGAGGTATGAAGAAGCTTGTTGATGATATGGCTGCGCGATCAGCTTATGTGAGTGTTAGAGGAGATGCTTCAGCTTTTGGAGTCCAGCTTGAGCAGAAATCTGATGGAGACTCTGCCTTATGGTCTTCTGCCTTGGAGATAGCGAGAAGAGGGAAAGTTCAAACTTCTACTATGACTTGTGTGGGCTCTAGCATTCGAGGAGAAACAGGATGGGATTCTCCTGTTGACAGGTATTCTATTTTTGCTTATATTGCTAAAACGCAGGGTTTAGATGCCATGGTTGAGGAAAAGAGAAGAAGAGATGAGGAAGGTCCTAGCTCCTCCAAAAAGACTAGAGGGGGTGACTTTGTTTCACCACCTGTTACAGCTCCACCTATGTCAAATTCTCCAACTCAAACAGGTTCCGATCAACCAATGGAAGACAAACAGAAGGAAAAGAAGCAACCAAGAAAAGAGCCAGGATTCAAGCTCTTGTCAGACCTTGATATGCAAACGGATATGAGTAAGATTTTTCATGAAAGAATTTTGAATAGTGAAGTTACTTTTACTGTTGGAGAGGCTCTTGGGATTGCTAGAAGAGAAATATAGGATCAGATGCAGGATCTTTTGCGGAGGAAACGGCATGCAATGGAAGGACCTGCTTTACAGGGATTGTGGCATGGAGCTCTTGGGAAAGAGCATGATGATGTAGTGATGGTTGAGAATGCTTCTGTTAATCCGCACTTGGAGAAAATAGTGCAGCCTATGCAGTATGAAGATGATGAGACCCCTATTCTCATTCCTCGCAGCCATTTTTCACGAAGTCATTGGGCTAGAGCAACCACTGAGACAGTGGTAAGGATTAGAGAGAAACAAATTCCCTTGATTGCTTTAGTTGATCATGGTTCTGAAATTAATCTTATTGCTCGAGGTGTTTATGAGAGTGGCAAGTGGCCTATGGATACAGAGCATGGCTGGCGCATGAGAGCCGCCAACAATACTTCTGGTGATATGTATGCTGCTTGTCCGAGTATCAGAATTTCTATTGGTAATGTTGAAGAGGATTATCATTGCTTTGTTTAGGATTCATGCTCTTATCCGATTATTCTTGGACAGCCTTTCATTACAGAAGCAAGAATGGAAACAAAAGTGATGGATGATGGATCAGCTTATGCACGGATACGCAGTAAAGATGGTATGCGAGCTGTTCAGTTTATGACTGTTGGGGTAAATCATCCGAGAAACAGGGACTCCTTGCGTGAGGCACCACTACCTGCGAAGGAGTTGGATTTTCATTAGGTACCGCTGTCTTGCGAGATGCCAGTGGTACGGAGCGGAGAAAAGAGGAGATCTCGCCTCCTGGCAGCCAGTCTTTCTCCAATAACTTTGTTGGGTTTACTTCAGATAGTTCAGTGAGTTATCAGAAAATTTCAGATTTGCCTAGAGCTGCCAGGCAGTACATTGGTCGTAAGGAGAAAGAGTTGAAGAATGCAGGAATTTTGCAAGCAGAAGAGCATGTGGATGGATTGTATGAAGGGATGTCTTATGCAGATACATTGTTTGAGATGAGAGCAATGCTGAAAACTGATGTATGCAAGGGTTCAAAGATCATACCTGTGCAAACCTTGGATATGTTTCAGGAAATTTCTGGTTTTATGCTGCAAATAGAGTTAGAGGCTGAGAAAACTCAGCAAACTAAATTTATGGCTGATCTTGATCAACTAACAGAATTGCCGAGGGCTGAATTCATTCAGCCAACAGAGTTGAATGCAGAAAAATTTATGCATACAGAGTTTCAGGATGCGTCTATGCAGTCCATTGAGCCGAGGGCTGAATTCATTCAGCCACCAGAGTTGAATGCAGAAAAATTTCTGCATACAGAGTTTTAGACTGCACCCATGCAGTCCATAGAGCTAAAGGCTGAAAATTTTCAGCCAACAGAGTTGAAAAATGCTGAAAACTTGCAGGAATTACAGCAAAGGAAAGAGTGCCTGAATGATGCCAAGGTTGACACAAAATATAAAACAGTTGATAAGAAGGTTAAGCCGGTTGCAGGCCCGCTTCCTTCTGGTAGTGATGAGCAGATTGAAAAAGCTATGAAGCAGCCTATGTTGAGGGATCCTGCGAATATTGGACATAAGTTTACAGTTGAAACTCTTGCAGAATTGAAGATTGGAAATGATGATTTTTTGCTTCCAGTGGAAAAAGAATGTTTTAGAGAGATGCTTGGACGTCATGGTAAAGCATTTGCTTTCTTTCCACATGAAATTGGCTGCATTAGTCCCGAATTGGTTGCACCTATGGTCATCTTCACTGTTCCTCATGTACCATGGAATATACGCCCTATACCTGTGCCTAAAGCACACTTGCCAAAGCTGATAGAGTTGCTGAATGAGAAGATTAAAATGGGAATTTTGGAACCCTCTTCTGCACCTTATTCTAACAGGTGGTTTACTGTACCAAAGAAGAATGGTACTTTGAGATTTATTCAGGATATGTAGCCCGTGAACAAAGTGACAATCAGGAATGTGGGTACAGGTCCAGTTGTGGATGAATTTGCTGAGGCTTTTGCAGGACGAGCCATCTATTCACTAGGTGACTTGTATTCAGGTTATGATCAGTTTCAGCTTGCCTTGGAAAGCAGGGATATTACTACTATGCGGACACCTATTGGTCTTGTGAGGATGTGTACCTTGCCACAAGGTGCTACAAACTCAGTTGCTCATATGATGAATGCTATGCATAGAGTTCTTCGAGACTATATTCCGCAGTATACCATGCCATTTCTAGATGATGTGCCTATTAAGGGTTGTGCAGAAGAAGAAAAGAATGAAAGTCTTGATTTGCGTGGATGTAGACAGTTTGTGGCTGATCACTTGAATGCTTGTGAGCAAATTTTGACACGATTAGAGGAGGTAAATTTGACACTTTCAGGGCTGAAATTTGTCTTTGCTGTTAATGAAGTCATCATAGTTGGGCATATGGTTGGATATTATGGCAGAAAGCCTTCTCCTGCAAAGGTGGATGCCATAAACAGGATTGCAGAGTATTGCTCGACTACTTCAGAGGTGCGGAGATTTGTGGGAGCTTGTGTATTTTACATGATTTGGATTCCTCATTTTGCTCATATTGCAGATGTTCTCTATCAGCTGCTTCGAAAGGGGCAGAAATTTCATTGGGATGAGAAGCATTCAAAAGCCATGCGTAAGCTCAAGAAGTTGTTGCAATCAGCTCCTACTTTACGCAAGGCGGATTATCAATGTGGACGGCCGATCATGTTGACAGTTGATACTAGCCCTATTGGCATAGGTTGGGCTGTGGGACAGGATGATGCTGATGGAAATAGGTATGCAATCCGCTTTGGAGCTAAAGTTCTTAATGAGCGACAAAGGAGATATCCGCAGATCAAAAGAGAGTTGTGGGGAGTAGTCACTGCACTGAAGTGTGATAAAGGGTATTTTATTGGAGCTTCAGTTATTGTGGAAACAGATTGCTTACCTTTGCTTGGCATGATTACTAGTTGCTCGACTCCAGATATAGCGATGCTTCGGTGGATTGCCTATATCAAATCATTGAATCCAAAATTTCGACACATAGCAGGGAAAGATAATCCAGTTGCTGACATGCTTTCTAGAGCGAGATATGAGGATGAGGAGTCAATGCTTGCAGAAGATGATGAGACAGAGTTTGCTGCTTCTATCCTTACTCATGATTGTCATGTATCTACTGTTGAAGCTTTTATTGAAGAACTTTATGTTGATGAGTGGCTGCAAATTGGACAGTATCTAAGTTCATTGACTCGAAGAGCTGATTGGACAGATGATGAATTCAAGAAAATCAGAAGGAAGGCTTATGGGTATTTCTTGAAAGATGGTTTTCTTTGGAAGCATCCAAGAAAGAGAGGAGGCTTGCCCTTGAGAGTAGTTTGTGATGTAGCGATGCAAATACAGATTATGCGAGAGTTTCATGAGAGCTCATGGGCTGGACATAGAGGTGTGTGGGCTACCTATGAGAAAATCAAAGAAAGGTACTGGTGGAAAGGGATGTATAAAGATGTTTCTCACTTTGTGGAGACTTGTAGGGATTGCCAGCTTTACTCTTTAGTGCGACATCGTGATGAGCTGCATCCGACTTTTCCACTATGTATGCATTACAAGTGGGTGGTAGACTTGGTTACTTTGCCAGTGGGACTTTGGCAGATGAGATATCTTGTCTTGGCTAGGGAGGATCTTACAAACTATGTTGAAGGTAGATCATTGCGGACGAAGACCACCACTACAGTATGTAAATTCTTGTTGGAAGAAATATTTTGCAGGTATGGATGTATAGGCAAGATTACAGCTGATCGTGGAGAGCTAGATGCTGATGAAGCTAGAGAATTCTTCTCACGGCTTGGGATTAAATTGGCTCTTACTACTGCCTATAATCCAGAGGGAAATGGCAAAAGTGAAAGAGGACATCCGCCCATAGTTAAAGCATTGGCAAAAGCTTGTAGAGGTCGGATTGGAGATTGGCCGAGATTACTACCTTTTGCATTGTGGGCTGATCGCTCTACACATAGTGTGACTACTGGATACATGCCTGCGGAGTTAATGTATGGGCAAAAACCTGTCATGCCTACTGAAATTTGTGCTCTCACTTGGAGTGTTCTTCCGTGGCATGAGAACTTATCAAGGGAAGAGCTGTTAGCCCTTCGGATTCGTCAACTAGAGAGAAGGACAGAAGATGTGCAGCTAGCTGTTGATCGTTTGAAGGCAGCCCGTCTCAGAAATAAGGACAGGTTTGATTTAAGGCATCGCTTGAGGCCTAGAGCCATAAAAGAAGGAGATTGGGTTCTAGTCTACGACAGTAGTCTAGAAAATCAGCATAGTAGTATGAGAAAAATGGTTCAAAGATGGTTTGGACTGTATGAAGTGAAAAAGGTTTTTGACAATGGTACCTATGAGCTGGATGAATTAGATGGAACATTATTGAGGGTGCCTATTGCTGGAAAACGAGTCAAGATTTTCAAGAGAAGAGAGGATGAAGAATATGCACTTGAAGCATTGACAGAAGAAGAGCAAGTAGAAGTAAGACATGCAGAAGAGAGAGAAAACATAGATGATGAAGCTGATGGAGAAACAAGTTCACTAGAATCAGAAGATGGACTTGACCTGTTTGTGGACTTGAATGATCCTGGATAGTTGGCACATCCGGAGGATGCGCAGGTTTAGAGGGGGTGGATGTCGTGTTGCTGCGCATCTGAGCCGTGAACACCTCCATTTTTGTTGTGCATTTGTGTTAATTTCTGCGTGTGATTTATTGTTTGTGTGATGCATTTTAGTAATCCGCAGCCAATGTATATATTTCCTGCACATTGGATCCAAGAAATCATTAGGAATGGACTCCTAAATCTTCTGCTCTTGTAAACAGGGCTATTTTTATTGTGTGCGTGAGGCAAGAGCTGAGGCAAAGGTCATGGTGTATGCAAGCTCATTGACAATGTAAGAGAGGGCTGGGTTGTATTGGTGATTTATCATGGTGATGCATCTCTATTATTGTTTTAGGAGGCTATGTTCCTGGTACTGCCCTCTGCACAGTCCCAAGCAAGTCTAAGCTATGAGAATTCTCTGGACTGAGATATGTGGAATAATTGGATGATATGTATTCTCATCACCCTAATCTTTATTAACACCTAAAGACGTGTGAAGCACATGTTCTCTAAGGGATCCAAAAGGCAAGAAGATCTAAGGAAAGAAAAAGCTAAGAAAAGAGAGAGAGGTATATTTTTGAAAAAGGTAAAGTGGCGGGCTGCGCCTGAATTGGAGGAGGGGCCCTTCCTTTTCGCTTTCTGAGGAGATGAGGGAGCGATGCCGATTACTGGGAAGGCAGAGAAGACGAAAAAGGAACAGAAACGCTGGATTGGAGGGTGGAGGAGTGCAGCAACTTTCGGAAGAAGGGAGGATCGTGAGGATTTTCGGGAAAAGCAGGGATCAGATTGACAAAGAGGGGGAATTCGTCTCCTCAGCAATTTGGGGGTATCATCAAAGCATCAATAGGCGTTCTAAGGAAAGAAAAAGGCGGAAGTTGCTACACATGCGGAAGATGGAAGCTATACGAAAAAAAAATAGGAATTCTGATACATTCCAGTGTTAGTGGCAAAGCTAGGAGGAGAGTATCTGGACGTCGTCATCTCCTCCGGCGACCAGTTTGCGTTCTGAGAACCCTGGGACGGCAAGCTCTCTCTGGACCGTAATGGTGGAACCTTGTCCGCAGTTGCCGTGCATTTCGCGAGTACTGGCTCTCCGAGCGTTTCAATTCTGAGCAACTGATTGAGCTCAAGTCTCTCTTCTTCGAGGATCTGGATGTTTTTCATCCTGGAGTTTGACCTCGAACCAGTCTCGTTCATCAAGCCGGAGAGTGAATTGACAAAAGGAAATTTGCGCGAGCTAAGTATCAAACTGAAGCATGAAAGAGGAAAAATCAAATGTCCTATTCACGTGGGGAACAAAGCGCCTCGTTTAGTTCCACAGCAGTATCTCTTCCCATATCCAGAAAATTCAACAACAACAAGCTCTATTTGATTCAAGCTTTGGAATCTGATGTTAGAGTGCATAATTTATCATGCCGGAGCCGCTACTACTGAATTGCCTGTCTTGGACAATATCTCAAAGGTGTGAACCAAAGTGATGTGTGTGGAGCTGATTGCTAACAGATTTTTGCGCAAGATGACGAGCTACAGCTCCTTCACCTCCACTACCTTTTGCATTTGGAGATGAAGTACACTCTCGGCAGTGAATTCAAGCGTTTGTTGCAAAAAGGTATGCTAACATAGTACAGAGGAATCCTCAAGATTATGATGCCCTTTACAATTGGGCTTTAGTTCTCCAGGAGATCTTTCGGAGCAGACAGATTGGACTTCCTCAACCCTGAATCAAGTTGCGAGCTCAGATTTTGATGTTTCTATACTCCCAGGAGATCTTTCCTATGCTGACTATATTCAAGCCGCTGGGACTCGTTTGGAAAACTTGTTGAGCCCTTGGCTAGTTCACGGCCATGGATGATCACTGAAGGGAATCATGAAATGGAGGAAATTCCGCTGGTTATTGAACCGTTCAGATCTTATAATACAAGATGAAAAAGGCCCTACAAAGAGAGTGGATCAGACTCCAACCTTTATTGTTCTTTTGGGGTTTCTGGTGTGCATGCTTTGATACTAGGATCATACACTGACTTCAGTAGGGACTCTATTTAGTATAAGTGGCTGCAGGCTGATTTGGCCAAAGTGGATAGAGTCAGAACCCCTTGGCTCCTTGCTGTCATACATGCACCTTGGTACAACAAGAGCAATTTCAAATATCAGGGTGATAGTGACAAAATGATGAAATCCATGGAGTTCATCCTTAAAGAAGCAAAAGTTGATATGATCTTTGCAGCCATGTTCATGCTTAAGAACCCATGACTCGAGTTTTTCAGCATCACTTTGATCCTTGTGGCATCATCCACATAACCATAGGTGATGGAGGGAATCGAGAGGGATTGGCTAACAGGTTTCTGGATCCATAGCCAAGCTGGTCTGAATACCGTGAAGCAGGTTTTGGTCATGACATTTTGAAAGTGGTAAATTCTACTCATGCACGAAGGACTTGACCTCATTATAGAGATGTTCTTTTGGAGTTTCTGTAATTCTCTGCTGAACTAGTAACTGCCAAGTTACGAAATGAACATGCTGATGTGAAGAGTGTTTCCCTTCCTACTGTAACTGTCTTCAAAAACCTGAATGTAAACAGTTTATGAGATACTTCGGTTTATCCTGAACATGGATTTCTTGTAACTCATTTGACAAGGAATATATGATCTTTGACATCCAATATTTGAGTTCTTCTTGTTAGCCTCTTTCCTTGCTATACCTTGAACCCCGTGTTCTGCAGCTCTCGCACGATCTCTACGACAGCGGATGGGTAGAGCCTCCAAACCGACCACTGCACACAACCCTGCCTCGATAATGAATATCGTGTCCTGCATCTGGACCTCATATCGAAGATGGCGGGCCTAGCTGACTGCCTGCCAACAAAAAGCTCCCCATGAGATACATCCAAGGCTGGGTGCTATACAGCGAAGGATGCGACATGCTCCTCTCCACACGATTTGCGCCTCCTCACATGACCAAAGGCAGTGTTTTGAGGTTTCCATAGGCTGCTTTTTGTAGCACTTACAACCTCCCTCCTTCTACATTTGGGCAAGCCAACTTCCCACAGCCAAGCCTCCATGTGCCATGAGCCACCATAAAAAATATGATACCCTTCTCAGCCTCCAGATATCCCATAGGTGGCGCCAAAAAGTCCATCAGAAAGGCTCCGTGATGGAGTGCTGTGCCCAGTGTGCCTGCTATGTGACGATGCCCAATCCATATCCTCCTGCATCAGTACGTGTCTGTCAATCTTGGTAGTGTACTCCAGGAACCTTGGTGGCTTCATGGCAACCACAATTTCCGGCCATAGCAACTCTCTTGGATCCCACTCTAGCTCATCAAGTGGTCTGCTCTCCCCGATCCAAGGCGCCACTCCCTGAGCTCCCTCCAGAAAACATAGGGGTCCAATCACCATGTCTTTCCCTGAAGGCCCACCATACGAATCCTCCTCCACGAAAGGGTAGCTATCTCCTCATCCTACTACCCTCTGTCAAGGGCAAGACACCCCCTCTCCCGAACGGTGAAGAAAATCCCCTACGGGGCACTGCCCGCCCTACACTTGCCACCTGTAGGGGGATGCTTGCTCGTGAAAACCTAACGGCCCATATCTCCTCGGGATCAATCTGCTCTCGTATATCGGGGAGCAAGCCACTCCAATGGTATCGCTGTGTCTATCTCCCTATGGAAAGATTATCCCGAGGAGGATGCCACTTGGATGGATGAAAGCACTCTCAACCATCAATATTCCCAGTTTGTCTCGAGATGAGGACATCTCGATTCCTCTAAGGGGGAGAGAATGTAATATTTCTGCTAAAAATATTACGGAGCTGTGTGAAGTTTTGGGCAAATGTCAATGCTGGCTTTGTGGTTATGAACGGTTCGATCTTTAATAATACACTCTTCATGGGCCAATCGAGAATTAGGACTAATGTTTAATTAAAAAAACCGCATTATTCATAAGAACCTCCTCTTGGTAGGAGGCCAAAAGGATAATTGTTGGAATTATGGAAATTTTTTTTCGTAATTATCCCCTCTTTTCCCCAGCCGACGGTCGTGCTGGAGGAGAGGGAGGGGAGGCGCTATGAATAAGCTCCTTGCTGGAGCTTGGGGATGGTTGATGCTCATGCATCAGGCCGCGTGGGGGAGGGGAGGTACCTCTCCCTCTCCCTATAAAAATCATCGCCATGGGAGCTTGAAGGGGAGAGCTAGGAGCCGTGATGCCGCCAGTCTGAGGTGGAGCCGTGGAGGAGCATACACTGCAGACCATGTCGAGAGAGAGAGAGAGTGGAGAGCATCATCGCGGGTGGAAGCGATCAGGCATAGGGAAGAAAGACACCACCGCTGCCAACCATCCGCCATCTGCCACCAATTAATTCTGCGCCAGCTGCCGCCTTCCTCTCTCTTCCACGTGGGTCTCCACGACACCCAGAAGCTTTAGAAGCTTCTAAAGGCCTTTGGGAAGCCCCCCTTCTTGTGGGCTTCCATAAGGCCCTTTCAAGTGGGTTTAATACCCCCCCCCCCCCCCCCCCCCGGCCCCGGGATCCAAAGCCCCCCGTCCTGTGGCCTTTCCTATTGCCTTTACAAAGTGGGTTTTTATAACCCCACCCCTGAGGATTTAACCCCTTCACAGGTAGTCTTTTACACCCCTTACCCCCCTTTTTCAATCCACTAAGTCCATTTAGAACCCCCCTTTCCCATGGGGTCCCATCCAAGGCCTTTAAAAAGCTCATTAAGCCCCTTTTTCCCCCTTGGGTTCCCCACAAGCTCCCATTGGCCCGAGGTTCTAAACCCCCTTCCCTATTGCCCTCTCAAGCGGATTCTTATTTACCCAGGATCTTTTAAAATCCCCTTTTAATTGCCTTCCCAAAGTGATCTTTTACACCCCTTTTTCCTTGGAGTTTAAGGCCTTTTTCTTCCCTTATATCCCCCGGAAATTAAACCCTTTCGGCCCTTGGTTTACATGCATTGCAAAGTAACGAACTTAGATTAACTAATGCCCATCTGTACAAGTCAAAATAATGATAATACACTTCGATTATGCATGGAAGTATAAATCGCATGTCACATTATTAGACATCTCTTCTTCGCAATGATTCGTTAGAGAAAGTTGCTAACAATTCGTAGGAATTTGCAAAGGATGAAATGGTTCTTGAGTTGCATGAAGTAGATTAAACTCTAGTCAATTGGTATAAATATCGTTTCAACTGCGTAATTATGCCCTAAAGCTTAGTAGCATGAATCTTGATTGCATGTTATAGAAGGATCGATAGGAATTACGGCATAACTTAACTTACGCTTTGATCTTAACGAGAAAAAATTAGGGATTATAAATCTACTCATATGTAGGCAATACATCATGTGGTTACAAAAATGGTATCGTAAATATATTTAAGAATAGACAAGTAAATTGGTTTAAACCTAAACACCTAAGACCGCGAGGGACCCGTTTAGGAAGGGTTAATTCAATGCAACATATCCCAATGAGCTAACTAGGGTTTAGCACGTTGAGGACGTAACCTAATCGCTCTTATTGCCAAAGCTGAAACTCTTATACTCTAAAGACTTGTCCACATTCACAAAATGAAGGGATAATAGGAAAATACTTGCGAGAAATGATCTAGGGTTTTTATCCTAAGGTTTGCTCGCTAAAAGGATGAAACTCGATTTGAAATTGGAACCCTAGGACTGACAATATCGGCCAAGTGCAATCAGGAACGGATTGTCATGAAGACACCCTAACCCTGTTTCCTATCTTATCATGATTCCGTGATTAGAAGACATTGTTGGATGGGTAAAATAGTCCCATGGATTAGATGCAACATTGGTGTAACATGTTGCAGAGTCGCATGATCTTGTGATTTGATCACAAGGGAATAGCCAAATCCTTGGAATAGGAGTGGCAGATTCCTGTGCAATTTTTTCTTGCAAGAGGATGAGTAGTAATACTAACATAGCACCTTTCTTGGAAAAAGTGACCAAGATAAATGAATTAGATAATTGCTTGGAAGCAAAAGACCAATCAGTAAATTGGAATAACATATTTACTACTAATAGAACTTAAGGTATTGGTTAAGTTGGGTTAATAGGGTACGGCCCTAACCCAAGGATATAAGGGTTAACAAACAAACCCTTGGGAATCTTGCCAAGTCAAAGTTGATCCCGGATCGAGTGCTGATGCATTTGGAAAGAATGATTCACTCCTTAGCAGTTGGCCAAAACAACAACCACTGGAAATGATTGTGCTTGTAATAGTTGTATAGAGCATTGTTTGCTTTGTTTGTTCAAAGAATTAAAGGATGAAAAGATATGTAAATGCTTCAGGTTGAAGGCCTGAAGGGAGTGGCAGCCTCAGTTACCCCTGACTGCCTGCCTGAGGGGGTTGTAAGCCGCACCGGGAAGGTGGACCGAACCCGCCACGAGAGGTCTCTCCATTGAGCCCTACTTGGAGCATGAGGACGCTTGGGTACTAGGGGGGGCTCTCGCTGTAAATCCCTCACCTTTTCCGGGCCCTGCACAAGAGGCCAACGTGACTCGGGATTGGATCTCGAGGCCCACATACTAGTCTACAGGCGGAATCTTGGATTAGTAATCCCTGTGGATTGCTGGATAGCCTTCGGGCAGATTATGGATAAGCCTTTGGGCTGGACTTTATAAATGTATTTAAAGATAAATATGATAGCCTGTTGAAAAGGAACTTGTTTGACATTGCTTTTCTATGTCAGGTGCTATGATTACATGAAGGAACTGGTGTGTAACAGGCTAATTAAGGAAGCTGATTGATGCATGTCCAACTAATTGTGGTAGGTAATTAGATAACTAAAACAACCAGAGGAAAGTGCGATGGATGTGGCCATGGGTCTGTCCTACGGATGGGTGGTCCCGGTTGGCCGGGAACTTTTCTCAATCATGATGGACAGCAAGAAGATCGTTTCAAAGGACACAAACAACAAGGGCACTAACCTAGAGTCTAAGTTATAATAATCCCAATTTACGCTATTTTAGGGGAACGGAATGGGACTATGCCTTATGGCAGAGAGGTCGAGCATTGCATCCCTCTCATTTCCCATTCTCCTTGAACCAAGTGCAGCGTGAATCTGCTTCGACCCTCGTGTTTATGCGTAAAGTAGTTCGCTTGGGGTTCGACGCTAGTTGGTGTTTAGGAAATGACCATTAGGGAAAACCTTGATTTAGGTCGGTCCTAAGTGGGAACGCCCAGAATACTTCCGCTACGTGGCAAACACAGAAAGTTCTAGATCGCAAACCCCGTGACATTCCATGGGAGTGCCGGGCGGAGCTTTCTAGACCTCCTTTCTGATGGACTGCTAAGACGTGTCCTAAGGGAACAGGTGGACACATTACACTATTTGCCCTACAAGCCTTGTAATTGATTCATAAGTCCCTAACATTCTACATTGAATGTAATCATGCAAAGTCAATTCATGGTATGGCATCATGTATGAATGATGGGATGTAGAGTTATTTATGATACATGACAACATATTGTACTTGATTTTATAATTTGTGATTGCTCTTACAGTCAAGAAAGCAAGCTCGATTTGAGTTAGAAATTATGAGATAATACTCTTGTGATCTTTGCTAAGATAATACTCTTGTGATATTTGCTAAGAATATGCAGTTGGAAGCTCTATTGACATCTTCAAGTCCTTGGCTTGAAACCTTCAACCCTTTGTCAAGAATCGCGTGGTGGAGGGGGTTGCTCAAGATGCTGCGCCGAACACACACAGAATGCACAAGGAGAAGCTCACTCAAGAGAAAAGAAGAGAGATGGAGGCCAAAACGTTTTCTTGCTGATTTCTTCTTCTTCTTCCACACACTTTACAATATACACAAAGTATAGATAAGATACAACATAAAAGGAAAGTGGCCTACTAAGTCAAACAATGCATAACCGACTACACTAGTCGACTGGCGCTATAACTATGCCAGCTGTAAATAGGTGTAACAACCTGAATATAATAAGTAATGAGTCAGTGGCCATGTGAGAGTCATAATGACCACCGACATGCTAAGTGTAGATGTGTGGACCCATCTAACCAGGCGGTCCATCATCAATGTCCGCATGTGTTGAGCTTGTCATCTCAACACTCCCCCTCAAGCTCAACTGCATCTCTGCAACTCCAAGTAAGCTTGGAAACTTTTGAAGCTTCTCTGTACCCAAGGCCTTCGTGAAGATGTCAGCTATCTGATCCTGTGTGCTGACATACACCAAGTCAATCTCACCTGCTAGTACCTTCTCTCTCACAAAGTGGTAGTGTACCTCAATATGTTTTGTCCTGGCATGGAACACAGGGTTCCTAGCCAACTGTATACTGCTCATGTTGTCACAATAAATGACAACTCGACCTTCCACCTGGACATCTAAATCAGCCAATAGCTTTTGTAGCCATACTACCTCACATGCTGCAACAACAGCACCTCTATACTCAACCTCTGTACTCGACAAAGCAACTGTAGATTGCTTTTTGCTGCTCCATGCAACTGCTGCACTACCAAGAGAGAACATGTATCCGCTGGTAGATCTTCTATCAGACATACTACCAGCCCAATCTGCATCTGTGTATCCAAACACCTGTACATCTGTACCTACCTCATAGAAAATTCCATAATGTAATGTGGACTTCACATATCTCAATATGCGTCTGACTGCATCCAAATGTGGCTTTCTAGGTACTTGCATAAACTGACTCACAAGACCAACAGCATAGCTCAAGTCTGGCCTTGTAATGGTCATGTAGATCAAACTCCCCACTATCCTCCTGAACATAGTAGGGTCTTCTATCTCATCCCCAACATCAGCACTCAGCTTTACATTCTGCTCCAACGGGACTGAAAGTGGTTTGCATGCAGTCATACCATACTTGGACAACATATCCAAGCCATACTGTCTTTGGAACAGCCATATACCATCATCACATCTGATCACCTCAATGCCAAGGAAGTACCTTAGCTCACCTAAATCCTTCATCTCAAACTTCATCTTCAAATAGCCCTTGACTTCAGCAATCCCACTATCACTATTACCTGTAATAATCAAGTCATCCACATAGATGACTATGATGACCAAACCTGCATCTCCCTTTCTCACATAAAGTGAGTGATCAGCATCAGAAACATAAAAGCCAATATTGACAAGATACTCTCTGATCTTGTCAGACCATGCTCTTGGTGCTTGCTTGAGCCCATAGAGTGCCTTCTTCAACCTGCACACATACGTGGGATGCTCTAAATCTTCATAACCTGCTGGCTGAACCATATACACTTCTTCCTGCAAATCACCATGCAAGAAGGCATTCTTTACATCCATTTGCTGCAACCTCCAACCTTTGGCTGCTGCCAAAGCAATCACACATCTGACAGTTGCCA
Source organism: Lygodium microphyllum (assembly GCF_053477565.2). Lineage (NCBI taxonomy): Eukaryota > Viridiplantae > Streptophyta > Polypodiopsida > Schizaeales > Lygodiaceae > Lygodium > Lygodium microphyllum. The sequence goes on along the minus strand of NC_141136.1, from coordinate 177,627,903 downwards.
TCCTAGCAACTGGACTGAAGGTTTCATCATAATCTATGCCATATGTTTGGGCATAGCCTTTTGCAACCAGCCTAGCTTTGTACCTGCTAATAGAACCATCTGCATTGTGCTTAATCTTATAAACCCACTTACATCCAATAGCTTTCTTTCCCTTTGGCAATGATACTAGATCCCAAGTCTTATTGGCCTCTAATGCAGCCATCTCCTCATCCATTGCTACATCCCAATGAGCATGACCAACAGCCTCCTCAAAACATGTGGGCTCAACATCCTCAACTAGTTTCACCATATAAGCATAATGGTGAGCTGCATAACCCTCAAAACCAAATCTTTTAACAGGGTATCTCACCCTGCTAGACCTGCGTACCACTGGATCACTCAATGGAGTCTTGGCATTAACACGTGCTCTCTGCACACCTGGAGTCCTCACTGAAGGAATGCCAAGCTCATCATCCAAGCTCTCTGAGCCACTGGAGTCTCCATCAAGAACTGCATCAATGCCTTCTGACACTTTATTCTTTCCTTTGTCTTTACCTGTAGTGCTACTAGATGCACTCGAAGATGTAGAGGTACTCCTTAGTCTCCCAGACCAAGGACTACCAGATGATGTCTCTGGTCCACTAAGAGTCCGTGATTCTTGCCTTTCAGCCTGCACATGAGTGTCATGATCATCATCAACATCCAATGCATCACCACTAGATGCATACCAACTGCTCATTTCATCAAAGATGACATCCCTGCTCACTCTGAACTTACATGTGACAGGGTTGTAACAGCGATACCCTTTTTGCTCTAAAGAGTATCCAATAAAGATACACTTTTCAGCCTTTGGATCCAGTTTCTTCCGCAACTCATCTGGCACATGAACATATGCAATGCAACCAAATACTTTCAAGTGTGAAACATCAGGCTTCTTACCTGTAAAACATTCTTCGGGGGTCATACCATGAACTGCAGCTGTGGGAGTTCTGTTCATAATATAAATAGCAGTATGAATAGCCTCAGACCAAAAATGCTTAGGCATATTCTTTTCATCCATCAAGGCGCGTGCAACTTCTGCAATATGCCTGTTTTTCCTTTCTACAACCCCATTTTGCTGTGGGGTATACCTGCATGTGAACTGTCTCTTTATCCCATGAGACCTTAGAAAATCACTGAACTCATTTGAGAGGTACTCTCCCCCTCCATCTGACCTCAGGCACTTTACTTTCAAGCCTGTTTCTCTTTCAACTGCAGCCTTGAAAGTTCTAAAGTACTCAAAAGCTTCACTCCTTTCCTTCATAAAATATACCCACAGCTTTCTAGAACAATCATCAATGAATGTGACAAAGTATGAACTGCCTCCAAGAGATACATTTTGTGTAGGCCCCCAAATGTCTGTATGCACAACATCAACGATATTTCTGCTTACATCTCTGTCATGTGAAAAGGGTTGTCTTGCCTGCTTACCAAACTGACATGCTTCACATACCTTCTGAAATTGTGCAACTTTAAAGTAGGCAAACCTGTAACCAACCCTTTGGACTGCATTAATTTCAGCCTTTGTACATTTGCATGTCCAATGCGTTTGTGCCAAATTTCAATGTCTGCAACAACACCTTTTCCTTTGGCATACATAGCAGCATTCATAGTAGGAATTCCAGCATCTAGAGTGAACATACGTCCAACTCTACTTCCCTTTGCTACCAACCTGCACTTGTCATTGAAGTCTTCTACAAAGCAGCCCTTTGCATTAAATCTGACTTGCAGCCCTTGCTCTACCATTTGACCGACTGACACCAAGTTCTTTGTAATAGATGGCACATGCAATACATCTGAAAGACTCTTTGTCTTACCATCATGCAAGGACAAGGGAACTTTTCCAATGTGTGAAATTGGGTGGCATGAGTCATCACCCGTCTGCACATAACCTGCATTCTGCAAATCCTGCATCTCCCCAAACCATTCTGCATGGCTGGTCATATGATTGGATGCACCTGAATCAACATACCAAACATCTTCATGTGTTCCCTTTCCTGTAGCAGCATTCAGCATATGCTGCATAACGAACAAACGTTCATTTTTATCTTCATTCTGTCGTGAAGACGATGCATAGTTTCCTTGCTGCAACTTACCACTGCGGATATCATCTCTCTTAGCATAACATTGGGCTGCAATATGACCTGTTTTGCCACGGTAGTGGCACACAATACCAGAGTTATTAGAACCTCTGTTCTGCCATCCACCTCTTCCTCTAAAGCTCCCCCTGCCTCTAAAGTTACCACGACCTCCTGAAACCTGCATATCGCCAAATTGCTGATTCAATCTGTTTTGCTGGTTGTCACTACCACGTCCTGTACCACGGCCTCTTGAAGAGAACCTGCCACGTCCCCTTCCTGAACTGGAGTAGAAAGCCTGGACCTGTTCACCACTTCTTTCAGATGTCTCACTCTGCATGTTGATTTCTTCAGTGATCATTAGAGAGACCAACTCACCGAAATCTGGAAATGGCTTTCTAACATATACGGAAGTTACAAAAGACTTCCAAGCCTTTTCATTGTTAAGTCCACCCAAGGTAGACGACACCAAATCATCATCGTCGGGCATTGCATCAATCGCTGCCAATGCATCTGCAATGCTTCTTACCTTCAGTGCATACTCATTGATAGACATCTTCCCTTTCTTTAATGTATTCAACTCTTGCTTGAGTTGAATCTTTCGTGCCTTTGTATTTACAGAAAACATACTTTCAAGTATGGTCCAAGCTGCATATGAATTCTCTGCATTTCTAATGTGTCCCAGCATATTATTGTCAATTACTGCAGACAACCAATACATGACCTTTTTATCCTTTGCATTCCATTCTTTCCGTACCTTTGTCTCTTCTGCAGTTGGAGGATCACTCATCTCCGGTTCCTTTTCTTCACCTGAAACGAACTCGTAGAGGCCTTTTCCAATAAGGAAGTTCGTGACACGGAACTTCCAGGAAGAGTAGTTGTTCTTGTCGAGCTTCTCAATGATGGGGCTTCCACTGTTCTCTGCCATTATCACAAAATTAATACCAACAGCAAGCAAATCTTCTGCAACCCTGGACCTGTAGTGCACAGCAATACACCAGACAACCTTTTTCACTGTCTGCTCAACAATACATGCAATCTGCAACCTGTTTGCAGATCAACCTTGTGTTTACTCACTGCTAAACACCTTTGAACTTACAGATCTGAAATCTGTAACCTGTGCACTCACTTTCGGTCAATACAGTCCAAGTCACAGCGTACCCTGAAACTGCTGTCCGCAACCTTGCGGCTCTAAAACGGGCCCCGAAACGGCCTCAGATGCCCTAAAGGGCTTGTTTGCAGAATACACAGTGCTTTTCACGCACACCAAATCTCACTGCAATCTGAGATTTTTGCTCTGCCCTGCTTCCGGTGCCTCCACAGGCACTATCCAAGAGAAAGAGTTGAAGGATGGGAGAGCTTCTTACCCGTGGCTTGCTTGCTCGAACCTTGCTTCTTCTCCTTTGCTTCAACCTTCGAAATCAGCCTCTCTCAATGGCGCTGCTCTGATACCATGTCAAGAATCGCGTGGTGGAGGGGGTTGCTCAAGATGCTGCGCCGAACACACACAGAATGCACAAGGAGAAGCTCACTCAAGAGACAAGAAGAGAGATGGAGGCCAAAACGTTTTCTTGCTGATTTCTTCTTCTTCTTCCACACACTTTACAATATACACAAAGTATAGATAAGATACAACATAAAAGGAAAGTGGCCTACTAAGTCAAACAATGCATAACCGACTACACTAGTCGACTGGCGCTATAACTATGCCAGCTGTAAATAGGTGTAACAACCTGAATATAATAAGTAATGAGTTAGTGGCCATGTGAGAGTCATAATGACCACCGACGTGCTAAGTGTAGATGTGTGGACCCATCTAACCAGGCGGTCCATCATCAATGTCCGCATGTGTTGAGCTTGTCATCTCAACACCCTTCTCTTATCTCTACCATCTCCGGAGTCTAAGCTCTTGAACCCCCATACATTCTTGTCTCTCAAACCCGTGTGATTGACCATGAAGTACCTCTTGAACCTTTAAATATTCATTGTAATCTACTTATCTGTTGAAGATACATCTCTATCTATCTTGTCTAGTTTTCTTGCTAAACCCCTATGGTGACCTTCAACCCTACGTGTTGCGACACCAAGATCCTATATACAAATGCACAAACATGATCAATAAGGATTATTGTGTACATGTAAAGTAAATCCATGCCATGCATGTGAAGTGAAACTAAATATGTATGTACAAAAATGACCAAGAGGTTTGAGATGTACGTGAATATGAAAGGAGAAAGGTAGAGGAAAGAAATTTTAGAAAAGAGAGAGAGAGGGACGAAAAAAAGAGAGATGTCAGGTAGGTTAATTACAGTACATTAGTGGTTAGGTAGGCTAGTTTAATTAGAGTACATTAGTGGTTAGGTAGGTTTGTTAGAGAGAGAAAGAGAGAGGGGGACTGAGAGAATAATAATAATTGTAAGTTTCTTATTAGTTAGTTAGTTTATGATGTTTTTTGGTTGTAAGTTATTGTTATTTAGGTGGTTAGAGAGAGAGAGGGAGTTATTAGTTAGTGAGTTATTGTTATTTAGGTGGTTAGAGAGAGAGAGGGAGTTATTAGTTAGTGAGTTATTGTTAGTTAGTAGGTTATTGTAAGTTCATTGCTTGTAGGTTAGTTGTTAGTAGCTTAGTTAGTTAGTGGTTAGGTAGGTTAGTTGGAGTGCATTATGTAAGCTAGTAATGGGTTAGTTATAATAAAGAGAGGGAGAGGGAGAGGGAGAGGCAGAGATTGTAAGTTTGTTTTCTTGGTACAGTTTAACTTATTAGTGTTTTGATTTTCTTGGTATAGTTTTGTTTGTGAGGATTGGTCATTTGGGTAGTTTTTTATGACTATTATTTAGGTTGGTGACCTCTCTCCCCCTCTCTCTCTCCCAAGTTGTAATTTATGTTTTGTTGTGCTTTTTGACTATTATTTAGGTTGGTGACCTCTCTCCCCCTCTCTCTCTCCCAAGTTGTAATTTATGTTTTGTTGTGCTTGTTGACTATTATTTAGGTTGGTGACCTCTCTCCCCCTCTCTCTCTCCCAAGTTGTAATTTATGTTTTGTTGTGCTTGTTGACTATTATTTAGGTTGGTGACCTCTCTCCCCCTCTCTCTCTCCCAAGTTGTAATTTATGTTTTGTTGTGCTTGTTAGTTTATTTGTTATTATTGGTTTGGTGAGTAGGGTGGTTAGTTAGTAGGTTGGTTAGTTGGGTAGTTAGGTTAATAGGTTCTGTCTTCTTTATTGTGAGTTAGTAAGTTATTATATAAGCTACTCAGTTATTGTAAGTTTATGATATTGGTTTGTTGTAGGAGGCAAGGGAGGCAGTGGAGGAGAGTTGTAGCGGGTGGCATTGCCTATGGGCTAGGGCATTCGAGGAGCCACCCAAGGGTGCCCTCAGGGTGCCCCCCCAGAAGAACCACCGGTTGGAGCAGTGCGGCTAGAGCTTGGGGGAAGAGCTATTGCAGGAGGCAAGGGAGGTGGTGGAGAAGAGGGTGTTGAGGGAGTTGGCACGGGTGGCATTGATGTCAAGGGCGAAGCAGAAGAGGGAGGCAAGCTTGCACACACATTTCAAGTGGGCCCCCACCACCTTACCCAGTGGCATGCAATAGTCCACCCCCACGGCATTGTTGCTCCCCTTCTACACATACACTACACAAATCTAGGATTTGATCTACCTTTGATTAATAATAATATTGCGTCCACAAAGTGATGAAAGAAGAAGTAGCTGATGAGGATTATTATTATTATGATGATGATGATGGTGATGGTAGCAAACATGCATTCAATGACCTCTCTCTCTCTCTCTCTCTCTCTCTCTCCCCATTGTGAGGAATGGTTAGTTAGTTAGTCATCTTACTAACTAACTAAACTATCTAAAATAGGTAAGAAAGTTAGTTAGTTTAGTTACTTAGTTTGATTAGTTTAGTTATCTATATTATCTATTAGATAGTTTAGTTATCTATGTTATTTATTAGATAGTCTATTTATTTTACTTTATTGATTGATTAGATTATTTTAGAGAGAGAGAGAGTGTGTGTGTGTGTGTGATGATGATGATGATAGAAAACCTACATTTAATTACCTCTCTCTATCTATGTCTCCGTCTCTCTCTCTTCTTTAGATAGTTTAGTTTATCTATATTATCATGAATGGTTAGTTAGTTAATTATCTAACTAACTACCTAAATTTAGTTAGTTAGTTAGTTTAGTTTATTTACTTACTTTAGATAGTTTAGTTATCTATTGTAATATTTCCGCGTACCGCGTGCCGTAAATATTGACTTCCCGTACATCGTGTAGATCTCGTGCAAAGATTATCACTAGTGCCAGCAGCTAATCTATAACCACACGCGGGAAATGGAGACACTCCACCTTAGGAAAATGAGTCGGGGATTCAAACCGGCATAGCCGCGGGAAAACAGCCTCTTGGGAAGAGGTCAAGAGGATAAGGTAATTGCAAATTTTTTTAATTATTATCCCCTCCCCCAGCCGATGCATGGCTGGAGGAGAGGGAGTGTGGGGAGGAATGGCCAAGGAGGAGTGGGACGGATATGCATGAGGAGGAGTCCTCCACGTGTGTGGAGGCCCTCCTTTCCCAAGGCCTATAAGAACCCCCTCTTGGGGGGGGGGGGAAGGAGGAGGAACAACGGGCAGAAGGCTGTCGTGAGGAAGTGCCAGACGGCCGTGAGGAAGGGTCGACGTGCTGGAGGAGGGGTCGTGCTGGAGGGAAGGAAGCGTGTGAGGAAGGAAAAGGCGGCAGCAGACCATGTGAAGGAAGGGGTGGAAGGGACGGACGTGCTGGACAAGCGTGAGAGGGAGGAGGAGGAGGTCGCCGTCGCCAGCCGCCACGCTGCCGCCCAGTCCACCATAACCGCCGTGAAGCCGCCCGGCCCTTCAGTCCGCCGCCGCTGGATTACGATCCCCCCTGGACACAGCTGGCAGAAGCTTCTTAGAAGCTTCTCTAGGAAGCTTCTAAGGGGGGCTTCTCTAAGCCCCCTTCCCGTGGGAGTCCCTTTATAAGCCCAATTTTTCCCCTCGGGTTTCGAAGAGGAAGCCTATAAGGCCTTCCTACCAAATTTTCCATAAGCCCTCTAGGCCCCAGGTCTTGTAGAGGAGAAGAGGGGTCCTTAAACACCTTTCCACAATATCTTGAACCCTCGGGATTTTGAAGAGTAAAAGAGGAAGCCTATAAAGGCCCTTCCCACCAATCACCCACAAGGCCGGTCCTAGGATTTTAGGGAAGGAGAAGAAGAACCCTAAAGCCTCCATTCTTGCAAGGCCCATTTCCACAAACCAAGCTCCAACCCCGCGAGGCCTTCCATAAGGCCAAATTCCGCAAGCTGGTATTCCCAAGGATCCACAATTCGAAAGGGATCTCCTGCGTACCAGGGAGAAAAGAACAAGATCTTGAGATTGCGTACCAGGGCGAGCAAATTCACTGATTGCGTAAGGGAAAAGGCAACCTGGAAGTCCGTAATTATGTCATGATGAGCCCTAAAAAGTCACAAGACACGCCTGCGGAAGGATCTTCTCTTGGTATCTACGAGGATATTTCCCGGAGCCCACAAGTCCAGGTTTGATCTATTTGGATTCCACACAAAAGTATTGAAATTATTTACGATAACTTCACGAATTAGGAAGCACTCATGCATGTTCGAATTCATCTAGCCAAGTTAAATGCAATTGGAAAATGAATTGGCTATTTGAACATTTATTAGAGATAGCTTAAGATATGAAAATTGATCATTGGTACGTTCAATGGAGTTAATGAAAAGAGCATAAGGTGTCTATGCATTTGCAGGACCTTATTAGTAAGTTTCCTTTTGTGCATTCAAAAGCGACGAGCCTAGGACAACTGTTGCCTCATTACAAGGTTGAAATTATTGAGGTACACCTTTTTACTAGGCATGGAAAGATTAATGGCATGTCCCATTTTTAGATAGATCTTCCTCGTAATGATTTCATGAGGCAAGGTTAACACCATAAGGTATTATCCGAAAAGGAAATAATAGAATACGAAAATGATCTTATGAACTTGCAAATAGCATGTAAAATGGAATGAGTTGACACTAGCTTTAGTTTGGTATAAACTTCGTTAACTATATTGTAGCTAGGAGAATGTCGCGTATTACATAGTCATCATGCGAAAACGTCATCCATCAGAAGCCGCATTTAGGAAAGGTTGCATGGTTCGTCAAAGCATAAGATTCGAAGGTAGACAACAAGGCTGTAGGTAAGATTAATTGATGTAAATCCTAGTAGGACCTAGGAAAGTTAATGTACAGATTGTCAAGCATTTTACCTTACCAAGGAAGGATAGGGTTATCGTGAACCATGTGATGCATAGAAGCAATAAATCACATGTTTACGCGTATTGGTGTAGTTGTAACTATTGTTCGCCATTAGATTTAGTTTATTACCTTGAGGAAAGGATCATCCTTGATGCAAGACAAGTTTATTGAGTTGACTAGGTCACCTAAACCACAAGGATTCATATGGGCATGGCTCAGTCGATATGATAGGTATCCCAAGTGCCAAGTGCAATAAGAATTCGATCTAGTTTTACACTTGTTGCCAAGACAAAAACCGCAAACCCAAAGATCTTACACACGTTCACGAAATGTCGAAGCAATTGGATGTTCATGCATGAAATGATCTAAGGTTTTATCCTAAGGATCATTCAAAATGATGAAACTCCGACGGAGTTGCCTATTTCTAGGACCATGGGCCAACATAATTAGGAATGGGTTGGAGGATACCCTAAACCCTGCTACTCGGCTAGAGGTAATTCCGTGGCCGGAGGACGCCATTCAATGGGTGGAATGATCCCGTGGAATGATGCAACACATGTGCAAAAAGGTTGCAACACCGTATAGACTTGAGATTTGGCCACAAGAGAGTTTTATCATCTCTCAAAATGAGGTTGGCAAGTTATTGAAAGAACTTAACTTACAAGAGGATGAATAATCATCCTGTTACTCACTTTTCTTGGGGGATAATTGCCAAGGAAAAGGAAAGTTAGGTATTTGCCTTGAAGCAAATGACCAGACCATAAACTAAAGCGACATGGAGCGCTGGAATCTACCACAACAAAACCTAAAGTATTGGTAGGGTATGACCTTAACCCAAGAACGATAGGAATCTTACCAAGTTGCAATTGATTCCGGATCGAATGCGGGTTGCATTCGGAGAAAAGGAGTCACTCCTTAACAGTTTGCCAGCTAAACGATCACTGGAAATTGATTGTGCTTGTAACAGTTTAGAAAGCACTATTTGCATTGTTTGCTCAATGAACTAAAGGATGAAAATATATCTAAAGCTTCAGGTTGAAGCCCGAAGGGAGTGGCAGCTTCAGTTACCCCCGACTGCCTGCCTGACCCTAACCAAGGGGGTTGTTAGCCGCGCCGGGAACGTGGACCGAACCCGCCGCGAGAGGTCTCTCCGTTGAGTTCTACTTGGAGCAGGAGGACGCTTGGGTGCCAGGGGGGGCTCTAGCTGTAAATCCCTCGCCTTCCGGGCCCTGCACAAGAGGCTAACGTGACTCGGGATTGGATCTCGAGGCCCGCATACTAGTCTACGGGCGGAAGCTTGGTTTAGTGATCCCTGGTGGATTACTGGATAGCCTTCGGGCGGATTATGAATACGCCTACGGGCGGGAACTCCTTGTATTTCAAAGATAAAAGGATAAAATGATAATAAAGGAGTTGTTTGGCTTTGTTTTCTTTATGTCCTGTGATAAGATTACGTGAAGGAACCAGTGCATAACAGGGTTAATCAAAGAAGCTGGTTGTTATATGTCAAATTAATGTGGTAGGTAATTACATAACTAAAACAAACCGAGGAAAGTGCGGAGGATGGACCATGGGTCCGTCCTATGGACGGGTGGTCCCGGTTAGCCGGGAACTTTTCTCAAAGTCTTCAACGAACAGAGGATGATCGTCATCACCAAAACAAGTAACGGGAACGATGACTTAGAATTAACTATTACCCGATTCACGTTGTTTTAGGGGAACGGAATGGGACTATGCCTTATGGCAGAGAGGTCGAGCCCTGCATCCCTCTCGTTTCCCATTCTCCTTGAACTAAGTGCAGCATGAATCCGCTTCAGACCTGGCGTTTCTACGTAAAGTAGTTCACTCGGGTCTGACGCTAGTTGTTGCTAGCTAATGACCAAACAGGAAAACCCAAATTCAAGTCGATCCTAAGTGGGAACGGCCAGGATACTTCCGCTACGTGGCAGACGCGGGAAGACCTATATCGCAAGTCCCGTAACATTCCATGGGAGTGCCGGGTGGAACCTTCTAGACATCCTTCCCGATGGACTGCTAAGACGTGTCCGGGATGATTCTAGTGGACACGTTACAGTTGGTATCAGAGCCGACCAACAATGGAATTGTTTTCATGAGATTTCATTAAGAAAATGAAGTAAAGAAATTATTCCTGTCCAAACATTTCCTCATCTTCAATACTGTCTTGCAGAATTACGAGGCGTGGAACAAGTTTTTGGTGTTCCGGATCATGTTTATGACTGCAATGCATTCTCCGCATTATAGGCAGAGAATTGAAATGATGAACATCCTAGACCGCATTTACAATCCATCACCTGTGTACGTGGAATGGAGATGGATGGGTGTTATAGGGATCTATTACATAACTGCCTATCAACCTGCGTACCTTCAAATTAACTTGAAGAGAATCAAGTGGATGGAGGATTTGAAGATCGTAAAGCTGTTCGTCTTTATTGAGACTCACGCAAACGCGACCCTACAGGTAGGAGGTCGAAGGGTTAACCAGAATAAGTATGTGTACGGGGAAGTGATTCAAAGAATCCCTGCCGACCGAATCAAGGTTTTGGGGCGTCGTGAGAAGAATGGATATCGAAGGAAGAGATACCCTAATCTTCCAATGAACTATCGATTCCTGAAAATCAATGACCCCAATCCGTACTACTACTCAGTTCCTGTAGCTGAATGCAACAATATCTTGTTTTCTTCGAATTAATGTATTAACTTGTTCCATCGGCCCAAGAAATAATTGTGCCCGAAAGGGCTATGCTGATATGAATGGAATAAAACTTTTTCCCGATTGTCTTGACTATGAATATTGATAAAGAAGTAAAGTGAATTGGTCACTTGGCTGAAGGAATACGTGGACGTAGTTTCTGAAGAGTTAACAAAAACGCCCACTTTAAAGAGAAGTAGATCATGAGATCAAGCTAGTAATAGGAGCTGCGCCAATTGTGAAGAGAACCTATAGAATGTCTATATCGGAAGCAATTGAGTTGAAGGAACAACTCAAGCAACTACTAGATTAGGGCTACATCCGTCCTAACAGTTCACCTTGGGAAGCACTAGTATTGTTCCAGAAAAGAAAAGATGGAACACTTCACCATGTGTTGGTTACAGTGGGGTGAATCAATCAACAGTCAAGAACAAGTACCCTATTCCTAGAATAGACGAGCTTCTTGATCGCCTTCAAGGTGCAAAGATCTTCTCCAAAATTGATCTCAGGTCAGGCTACTATCAAATCAGGATCAAGGATGAGGATATTCCAAAAACGGCCTTCAATACAAGATATGGGCACTTTGAATTCTTGGCTATGTCATTCGGCCTTACAAATACACCTGCCACCTTCAATAGATTAATGCAGGATATTTTTAGACCATATTTTGATGATTTCGTGCTTGTCTTCTTCGACGACACTCTATTCCAAACATGAAGGAGATCATGAATCCTAACTTCGGATTTTCCTTGAGACAAGGAGGTCACGCAAGCGGTATGCTAAGATGATGGAATTGCACGTTCCTCAAACATCAAAATGATCATCTAGAATTCATCATATCGAAAAAAGGAATCTCAGTGGAGCCAGCCTAAGTTAGAAATGTTCTAGGATGGCCAAATACCAACAACTGTCAAAGAAATACTCAGCTTTCTTGGATTGACAGGATGGTATGGGGTCTTCATCTAAAACTATGCCTTGATTGCAGCACCTTTGACAGAATTATTGAGGAAGCAAACGTCCATTGCATGGTCAACTGCCGAACAAACTAGCTTCGATAGGTTGAAGCAAAGTTTGGTATCAGCACCGATCCTAAAACTTCTAGACCACAGTAAGGAGTAGAGGTAGTAACTGATACTAGCATGCTTGCCTTTAGATATGTGCTCATGTAGGAAAATCATCAGCATATTCTTCAAGGAAATTAAAGAGTCACGAAAAGAATTATGCCACGCATGATCTGGAGTTATTAGCTGTCATCCATGCTCTAAGCTTTGGAGACACTACCTGTTGGGTAACAAGTTCACTCTAGTAACCGATCATAAGAGCCTCAAATGGATTTTTACCCAGAATGAGTTCAACATGAGGCAACGTCGACGGATTGAAGTATTGGAAGAATATGATTTTTAAGATCAAGTACCGACCTGGAAAGAAGAATGTAGTTGTTGATGCATTCAATCGCAAGGCATTCCTTAATTCATTAATCTTGCAAAATCTATCAATAGCTAGATCTCTAGCTACAGAGGTGTCTATGCCAAGCAACCCTATACTCGAATTAGCTAGAGAGGAAGCATGGCATGACTTAGCCTACCAAGCAATGATAAAAGAAATATCTACCAAGGATCAGAATTTGAAGTTACAGGCCAAGTATCATGAATTTTCTGTTGACAATGGACTTATTTACTATAGAACAAGGCTATGTATACGAGAAAGCCAGTCACTTAAGCAAAAGATATTGTGCGAAGCTCATGATTTCACTTTCTCGGGACATCAAAGCTGTGAAGGATAGACAGAAGGCATACACGGATTTGAAGTGTCAAGATAGAATATTTGAGGAAGGAGACATGGTCTTCATTCATGTATGCCCAAAGAAGAGTTCTCTACCCTTAGGAGATTGCAGGAAGCTAAGTCCAAGGTATGGTGGACCATACAAGATCCTCAAGTGCTTAAGACCTAATGTTTATAGACTGCAATTCCCTGAAAACCTAAAGGTTCATAATGTATTCCATAACAGTCTATTGAAGAATGAAGTATGTACCTAACCCTAATCATGTACTTGTTGACCAACAAATTGTAATGCCTAGTCAAGGAGTCCTTGAACTAAGGACGGACAAGATTTGAGATGCTAGGGTGAGACAACTGAGATCCAGAACCTTGAGAGAATGCCTCGTCCAGTGGAAAGATTATCCCAAGGAGGATGCTACCTCGATGGATGAAAGCTCTCTCAATCTCGATATCCCCAGTTTATCTCGAGATGAGGACATCTCGATTCTTCTAAGGGGGAGAGAATGTAATATTTCCGCGTACCGCGTGCCGTAAATATTGACTTCCCGTACGTCGTGTAGATCTCGTGCAAAGATTATCACTAGTGCCAGCAGCTAATCTATAACCACACGCGGGAAATGGAGACACTCCACCTTAGGAAAATGAGTCGAGGATTCAAACCGGCATAGCCGCGGGAAAACAGCCTCTTGGGAAGAGGTCAAGAGGATAAGGTAATTGCAAATTTTTTTAATTATTATCCCCTCCCCCAGCCGATGCATGGCTGGAGGAGAGGGAGTGTGGGGAGGAATGGCCAAGGAGGAGTGGGACGGATATGCATGAGGAGGAGTCCTCCACGTGTGTGGAGGCCCTCCTTTCCCAAGGCCTATAAGAACCCCCTCTTGGGGGGGGGGGAAGGAGGAGGAACAACGGGCAGAAGGCTGTCGTGAGGAAGTGCCAGACGGCCGTGAGGAAGGGTCGACGTGCTGGAGGAGGGGTCGTGCTGGAGGGAAGGAAGCGTGTGAGGAAGGAAAAGGCGGCAGCAGACCATGTGAAGGAAGGGGTGGAAGGGACGGACGTGCTGGACAAGCGTGAGAGGGAGGAGGAGGAGGTCGCCGTCGCCAGCCGCCACGCTGCCGCCCAGTCCACCATAACCGCCGTGAAGCCGCCCGGCCCTTCAGTCCGCCGCCGCTGGATTACGATCCCCCCTGGACACAGCTGGCAGAAGCTTCTTAGAAGCTTCTCTAGGAAGCTTCTAAGGGGGGCTTCTCTAAGCCCCCTTCCCGTGGGAGTCCCTTTATAAGCCCAATTTTTCCCCTCGGGTTTCGAAGAGGAAGCCTATAAGGCCTTCCTACCAAATTTTGCATAAGCCCTCTAGGCCCCAGGTCTTGTAGAGGAGAAGAGGGGTCCTTAAACACCTTTCCACAATATCTTTAACCCTCGGGATTTTGAAGAGTAAAAGAGGAAGCCTATAAAGGCCCTTCCCACCAATCACCCACAAGGCCAGTCCTAGGATTTTAGGGAAGGAGAAGAAGAACCCTAAAGCCTCCATTCTTGCAAGGCCCATTTCCACAAACCAAGCTCCAACCCCGCGAGGCCTTCCATAAGGCCAAATTCTGCAAGCTGGTATTGCCAAGGATCCACAATTCGAAAGGGATCTCTTGCGTACCAGGGAGAAAAGAACAAGATCTTGAGACTGCGTACCAGGGCAAGCAAATTCACCGATTGCGTAAGGGAAAAGGCAACCTGGAAGTCCGTAATTATGTCATGATGAGCCCTAAAAACTCACAAGACGCGCCTGCGGAAGGATCTTCTCCTGGTATCTACGAGGATATTTCCCGGAGCCCACAAGTCCAGGTTTGATCTATTTGGATTCCACACAAAAGTATTGAAATTATTTACGATAACTTCACGAATTAGGAAGCACTCATGCATGTTCGAATTCATCTAGTCAAGTTAAATGCAATTGGAAAATGAATTGGCTATTTGAACATTTATTAGAGATAGCTTAAGATATGAAAATTGATCATTGGTACGTTCAATGGAGTTAATGAAAAGAGCATAAGGTGTCTATGCATTTGCAAGACCTTACTAAGTAAGTTTCCTTTTGTGCATTCAAAAGCGACGAGCCTAGGACAAGTGTTGCCTCATTACAAGGTTGAAATTATTGAGGTACACCTTTTTACTAGGCATGGAAAGATTAATGGCATGTCCCATTTTTAGATAGATCTTCCTCGTAATGATTTCATGAGGCAAGGTTAACACCATAAGGTATTATCCGAAAAGGAAATAACAGAATACGAAAATGATCTTATGAACTTGCAAATAGCATGTAAAATGGAATGAGTTGACACTAGCTTTAGTTTGGTATAAACTTCGTTAACTATATTGTAGCTAGGAGAATGTCGCGTATTGCATAGTCATCATGCGAAAACGTCATCCATCAGAAGCCGCATTTAGGAAAGGTTGCATGGTTCGTCAAAGCATAAGATTCGAAGGTAGACAACAAGGCTGTAGGTAAGATTAATTGATGTAAATCCTAGTAGGACCTAGGAAAGTTAGTGTACAGATTGTCAAGCATTTTACCTTACCAAGGAAGGATAGGGTTATCGTGAACCATGTGATGCATAGAAGCAATAAATCGCATGTTTACGCATATTGGTGTAGTTGTAACTATTGTTTGCCATTAGATTTAGTTTATTACCTTGAGGAAAGGATCATCCTTGACGCAAGACAAGTTTATTGAGTTGACTAGGTCACCTAAACCACAAGGATTCATATGGGCATGGCTCAGTCGATATGATAGGTATCCCAAGTGCCAAGTGCAATAAGAATTCGACCTAGTTTTACACTTGTTGCCAAGACAAAAACCGCAAACCCAAAGATCTTACACACGTTCACGAAATGTCGAAGCAATTGGATGTTCATGCATGAAATGATCTAAGGTTTTATCCTAAGGATCATTCAAAATGATGAAACTCCGACGGAGTTGCCTATTTCTAGGACCATGGGCCAACATAATTAGGAATGGGTTGGAGGATACCCTAAACCCTGCTACTCGGCTAGAGGTAATTCCGTGGCCGGAGGACGCCATTCAATGGGTGGAATGATCCCGTGGAATGATGCAACACATGTGCAAAAAGGTTGCAACACCGTATAGACTTGAGATTTGGCCACAAGAGAGTTTTATCATCTCTCGAAATGAGGTTGGCAAGTTATTGAAAGAACTTAACTTACAAGAGGATGAATAATCATCCTGTTACTCACTTTTCTTGGGGGATAATTGCCAAGGAAAAGGAAAGTTAGGTATTTGCCTTGAAGCAAATGACCAGACCATAAACTAAAGCGACATGGAGCGCTGGAATCTACCACAACAAAACCTAAAGTATTGGTAGGGTATGACCTTAACCCAAGAACGATAGGAATCTTACCAAGTTGCAATTGATTCCTGATCGAATGCGGGTTGCATTCGGAGAAAAGGAGTCACTCCTTAACAGTTTGCCAGCTAAACGATCACTGGAAATTGATTGTGCTTGTAACAGTTTAGAAAGCACTATTTGCATTGTTTGCTCAATGAACTAAAAGATGAAAATATATCTAAAGCTTCAGGTTGAAGCCCGAAGGGAGTGGCAGCTTCAGTTACCCCCGACTGCCTGCCTGAGCCTAACCAAGGGGGTTGTTAGCCGTGCCGGGAACGTGGACCGAACCCGCCGCGAGAGGTCTCTCCGTTGAGTTCTACTTGGAGCAGGAGGACGCTTGGGTGCCAGGGGGGGCTCTGGCTGTAAATCCCTCACCTTCCGGGCCCTGCACAAGAGGCTAACGTGACTCGGGATTGGATCTCGAGGCCCGCATACTAGTCTACGGGCGGAAGCTTGGTTTAGTGATCCCTGGTGGATTACTGGATAGCCTTCGGGCGGATTATGAATACGCCTACGGGTGGGAACTCCTTGTATTTCAAAGATAAAAGGATAAAATGATAATAAAGGAGTTGTTTGGCTTTGTTTTCTTTATGTCCTGTGATAAGATTACGTGAAGGAACCAGTGCATAACAGGGTTAATCAAAGAAGCTGGTTGTTATATGTCAAATTAATGTGGTAGGTAATTACATAACTAAAACAAACCGAGGAAAGTGCGGAGGATGGACCATGGGTCCGTCCTATGGACGGGTGGTCCCGGTTAGCCGGGAACTTTTCTCAAAGTCTTCAACGAACAGAGGATGATCGTCATCACCAAAACAAGTAACGGGAACGATGACTTAGAATTAACTATTACCCGATTCACGTTGTTTTAGGGGAACGGAATGGGACTATGCCTTATGGCAGAGAGGTCGAGCCCTGCATCCCTCTCGTTTCCCATTCTCCTTGAACCAAGTGCAGCATGAATCCGCTTCGGACCTGGCGTTTCTACGTAAAGTAGTTCGCTCGGGTCTGACGCTAGTTGTTGCTAGCTAATGACCAAAGAGGAAAACCCAAATTCAGGTCGATCCTAAGTGGGAACGGCCAGGATACTTCCGCTACGTGGCAGACGCGGGAAGACCTAGATCGCAAGTCCCGTAACATTCCATGGGAGTGCCAGGCGGAACCTTCTAGACATCCTTCCCGATGGACTGCTAAGACGTGTCCGGGATGATTCTAGTGGACACGTTACATCTATACTATCTATTAGATAGTTTATTTATTTTAGTTTATTGATTGATTAGATTACTTTAAACACACACACACACACACACACACACACACACACACACACACACACACACATAGAACGTGTTATTTTAGTTGTTTATTTAGTTTATGGTTAGTTTAATTCTTTATTGATTAGTAAATTAGTAGGTTTGTATTATTCAAATTGTTTGTTTACTTTAATTTTTTAGGGTTAGTAAGTTTCTTAGTTAGTAAGATTATGTGTGTTATTTTAATTTCTTATTTATAGATTTAGTTTAGGATTAGTTTAATTTTTTATTGATTGATTAGTTAGATAGTTTAGTTACTTACTTTATTGTTATAATTATCTATATTTTCTATTAGATAGTTTATTTATTTTAGTTCATTGATTAATTGGATTACTTTAAAGAGAGAGGGGGGAGAACATGTTATTTTAGTTGTTTATTTAGTTTAGGGTATGTTTAATTTTTTATCGATTGGTTGGTTAGTAAGACTATGTGTGTGGGTTTATGTTATTTTAATTTCTTGTTTAAAGATTTAGTTTAGGATTAGTTTAATTTTGTTACTTTAAACTATTGTTAATTTTATGTGTGTGAGTTTATATTATTTTAATTGTTTGTTTAATTTAGGTTAGTTACTTAATTTAGTTATTTTCTTTACTTTATTATGTTATTAATAAGTTAGTAAGTTTGTATTATTTAAATGAAATTTTTAATTTAATTGTTTAGGATTAGTTTAATTTTTTATTGATTAGTTAGTTAGTTAGTTTAGTGGTTTGCTTTATTATTATAGGAAAGGAGAGAGGTAGAGGACATAAATTTTAGAAAAGAGAGAGAGAGGGACGAAAAAAGTATGGAGATGGTAGGTAGGTTAGTTATAGTACATTAGTGGTTAGGTAGGTTAGTTAGAGAGAGATAGAGAGAGAGAGGGTGGTGAGAGAATAATAATAATTGTAAGTTGGTTATTAGTTGGTTAGTTTATGTAACGTGTCCACTAGAATCCTCTAGAACACGTCTTAGCAGCCCATCGGAAAGGTTGTCTAGAAAACTCCACCCGGCACTCCCATGGAATGTTGCGGGTTTTGCAATCTAGGACTTTCCGCGTCTGCCACGTAACGGAAGTGTCCTGGCCGTTCCCACTTAGGATCGACCGGAATTGTTTGGTCATTTACTAACAGCGACTAGCGTCAGACCTGATCGAACTACTTTACGCAGAAACGCCTGGTCTGAAGCGGATTCCTGCTGCACTTGGTTCAAGGAGAATGGGAAACGAGAGGGATGCAAGGCTCGACCTCTCTGCCAAAAGGCATAGTCCCATTCCGTTCCCCTAAAACAGCGTGAATCGGGTAAACGGTAATTCCAAGTCATCGTTCTCATTACTTGTTTCGGTGATGTTGATCATCCTTCTGTTCGTCGAAGACTTTGAGAAAAGTTCCCGGCTAACCGGGACCACCCATCCGTAGGACGGACCCATGGTCCATCCTCCGCACTTTCCTCGGTTTGTTTTAGTTATGTAATTATCTACCACATTAGTTTGACATATACAAACAGCTTCTTTGAATTAACCCTCTTATGCATTGGTTCGTTCACGTAATCTTATCACAGGACATAAAGAAAACAATGCCAAACAACTTCTTTATTATCATTTTATCCTTTTATCTTTGAAATACAAGGAGTTCCCGCCTGTAGGCGTATTCATAATCCGCCCGAAGGCTATCCAGTAATCCACCAGGGATCACTAATCCAAGTTTCCGCCCGTAGACTAGTATGCGGGCCTCGAGATCCAATCCCGAGTCACGTTAGCCTCTTGTGCAGGGCCCGGAAGGCGAGGGATTTACGGCCAGAGCCCCCTCTGGCACCCAAGCATCCTCCTGCTCCAAGTAGAACTCAACGGAGAGACCTCTCGCGGCGGGTTCGGTCCACGTTCCCGGCGCGGCTAACAACCCCCTTGGTTAGGGTCAGGCAGGCAGTCGGGGGTAACTGAAGCTGCCTCTCCCTTCAGGCTTCAACCTGAAGTATTTAGATATATTTTCGTCCTTTAGTTCATTGAGCAAACAATGCAAACAGTACTTTCCAAACTGATACAAGCACAATCAATTTCCAATGGTCGTTTAGCTGGCAAACTGTTAAGGAGTGACTCCTTTTCTCCGAATGCAACCCGCATTCGATCCGGAATCAATTGTAACTTGGCAAGATTCCTATCATTCTTGGGTTAGGGTTATACCCTACCAATACTTTAGGTTTTGTTGTGGCAGGATCCAGCGACCATGTCGCTTTAGTTTATTGTCTGGTCATTTGCCTCAAGGCAAACACCTAACCTTTCCTTTTCCTTGGCAGTTATCCCCCAAGAAAAGTGAGTAACAGGATGATTACCCATCCTCTTATCAGTTAAATTCTTTCAATAACTTGCCAACCTCATTTCGAGAGATGATAAAACTCTCTTGTGGGCAAATCTCAAGTCTATACAAAGTTGCAGCTTTTTGCACATGTATTGCATCTATTCCACGGGATTATTCTACCCAATTGCTTAGCGTTTTCCGGTCACGGAATTTACCTTCAGCCAAGTAGCAGGGTTTTAGGGTATCCTCCAAACCATTCCTAATTATGTTGGCCCATGGTCCTAAAAATAGGCAACTCCGTCGGAGTTCCATCATTTTGAACGAATGATCCTTGGGATAAAACCTTAGATCATTTCATGCATGAACATCCAATTGATTCGACATTTCGTGTGTAAGATTCTTAGGTTTGCGGGTTTAGTCTTGGCAACCAGTGTAAAACTAGGTCGAATTCTTATTGCACTAACCCCTAGTTAACACTTGGGATACCTATCATATCGACTGAGCCATGCACATATGAGTCCCTTGTGGTTTAGGTTACTTAGTCAATTCAATTATACTTGTCTTGCGACGAGGATGATCCTTCTAAAGGTAATAAACTAAATCTAACGGAGAACAATAGTTATAACTCCACCAACACGCGTAAACATGCGATTTATTGCTTTTACGCATCACATGGTCCACGATAACTTTATCTTTCTTTAGTGCACGATAATCTGGATACTAACTTTTCCTAGGACCTACTAGGTCTTACATCAATAATCATACCTACAACCTTGTTGTCTACTTTCGAATCTTATGCTTTGACGAACCATGCAACCTTTCCTAAATGCGGTTTCTGATGAATGACGTTTTTGCATGATGACTATGCAATACCCAACATTCTCCTAGCTACAATGTAGTTTAACGAAGTTTATACCAAACTAAAGCTAGTGTTAACTCATTCCATTTTACATGCTATTTGCAAGTCCATCATTTCCGTACTCTATTATTTCTTTTCGGATAATATCTTGTGGTGTTAACCTTGCCTCATGAAATCGTTACGAGAAGGATGTTGCCTAACATGCGGCACACACTTATTCCTACCATGTCTCGGACGAAAAAGAATGCACTTATAAATTCCATTTCTTTGCCTAAGTTTAGACTCATTACTTTGATAATGTACCAAAATAGCTACATGCAACTAGCCTTATAAGGTGGATAACTCGTTCAAATTCATGACATATTTCAATCTTGCCTAATGTTTCAAGAGATACTTATCAAATGTATTTTTTTCCCAATTTCCACATGCATTAAAATTAAGCGTAAAAATGCAATTCCCTTTATGAACTAAGCGCGCCTAATCATTTCTTTATGCGGAAATAACTTGAAAGAACCTGGACTTGTGGGCTCGGGGAGATATCCACTTGTATACTCGGCGATGAACCTCCCGCAGTCGCATCTTGTGTCCTTTTTGGGGCCATCGTAGGCGTGGTCTCGGCTTCTGGTTAGCTTTTGCGGCCTACGAATAGACTTGCCTTGGCATGCAATCTCCCGACCTTTGCCTTCTTCCCTTGTACGTAGGAGATCCCTTTACGGGATTTGGATAAATGGTGCTTGCGGAAGAGGGCTTTATGAGTTCTTTTGGCACGGAATTTATTCTTGGATGGCTTGCGGCTTTAAAAAATCTTTTTGCGGAAGCCTTTCCGATGGGTCTTGTGGGGGACTTTACGGCTTCCACCCTCTCCTCTTCAAGTTCCGGGGAGGGGTATGAATGGGTCTTTTGGGGAATGTGGTGGGAAGGGGGCTTAAGGAGGCCCCCCCCTTAGAAGCTTCTAAATAAGCTTCAAGAAGCTTCTGAGCTTCAGCCGTGACGTCGAGGGGGGGAAAAGGAGTCGAATTCCAGCGTGGCGGCGGCGGAGATGGCCTGGCGGGACTGAGGCGGCAGCTATGGCGGCTGGCGAACAGGGCGGACTGCAGCTCGGGCGTCGGCGACCTCCTCTCCACGGCGACCTCACTCTCTCCTCACGGGCCGTCCTCCCCTCCTCACACAGCCTTGGGGGGGTTTTTATAGGCATTGGGGGGTGGGGAAGAGGGCCTCCACACACGTGGAGGACTCCCCCTCATGCAGCCCGACCTCACTCTTCCTTGACCATTCCCCCCCACACTCCCTCTCCTCCGGCCATGCATCGGCTGGGGGAAGGGATAATAATAATAAAAATTGCCTTGAATTATCCAATTTCCCTTCCCAAGCGGTTGTTTCCTCGCGGCTATACGATCTTCAACCCCGGCCTTTAATTCTCGACGTGGAGGCCTCATTGTTGAGCGTGCATGGTGTGGATTAGGTTACCAATAATCACGAAGTAGGGAATACTCTTGCACAGGGTTTACACGGCGTGCGGGAAGTTAATATTTGCGGTACGGGGTACGCGGAAATATTACAGTTTATGATGTTGTTAGTTGGTAAGTTATTATGTTGTTAGTAGGTTAGTTGTCAGTAGCTTAGTTAGTCAATGGTTACGTAGGTTAGTTGGAGTACATTATTGTAAGTTAGTTATGGGTTAGTTATGAGAGAAGGAGAGAGGGAGAGAGAGAGGGAGAGATGGTAGGTTTCTTTGTTTGGTACGGTTTAATTTATTGGTGTTTTTGGTTTGCTTGGTATAGTTTTGTTTGAAAGGATTGGTCATTTGGTCAGTTTTTTATTAATATTATTCAAAGTGGTAATCTCTCTCTCTCTCTCTTTCTCTCTCCTGGGTTGTAATTTTGTTTTTCTATGTTTATTAGTTTATTTGTTATTATTGGTTTGGTGAGTAGGTTAGTTAGTTGGGCATTTAGGCTAGTAGGTTATATCTTCTTTATTGTGAGTTAGTAAGTTATTATATAAGTTAGTGAGTTATTGTAAGTTTATGATGTTAGTTTATAATGTTGGTTTGCGTTTATATTGGTTAGTCGGTTAGTTGGTTGATTAGTTAAAGACAGAGAGGAGATAGATAGAGAGAGAGAGATAGAGAGAGAGAGAACGAGGGAGAGAGAGTGTGTGTGGGTTAGTTATGTTGGTTATGTTAGTGAAAGAGTAGATTAGTTTATGTTTGTATTTAGTTGTTATTAGTCATGTTAGTAACATGTCATTTTATGTTGATTAGTTGGTTCGTTAGTTATTAGTTGATTGGCTTTATTATGTTAGTTTGCGTTTATGTTTGTTGGTAGGTTAGTTAGTTAGGTGGTTACAAAGAGAGAGATATATATGATATTAGTTAGTTGGTTAGCTATTAGTAGCTTTTCTCTTCTTCTCTCTCTCTCTCCAATTCTTCTTCTTCTCTCTCTCTCTCACATACACACTCTCTCACTCTTCTTCCTCTTCTCCCTCTCTCTCTCTTCTTTTCTCCTTCTTCCTCTTCTCTCACCTCTCTCTCTCTCTCTCTCTCTCTCCTTCTTCATCTTCCTCTCTCTCTCTTATGAATTTTTGGGCTGCTTAGTTGGGTAGAGAGAGGGGGGAGAGAGAGAGAAAGGAGGAGGTGAGAGAGGGAAGTAGGTTGGTTAGTTGGGTAGTTAGGTTAGTAGGTTCTATCTTCTTTGTTGTGGGTTGGTAAGTCACTATATGTTAGTGAGGTATTGTAAGTTTATGATGTTAGTTTGTGTTTATGTTGGTTAGTAGGTTTGTTGGCTGGGTGGTTAAAGACAAACTTGAGAGAGAGAGAGAGAGAGAGAGAGAGAGAGAGAGAGAATGGGGGAGAGTGTGTGTGTAGGTTGGTTATGTTGGTGAGAGAGTAGATTAGCTTATGTTTGTGTTCAGTTGTCATTAGTCATGTGAGTAGTGGCCTATTGTTTTATGCTCATTAGTTGGTTGTTAGTTGGCTAGTTTTGTGATGTTAGTTTGCATGTATATTGGTTAGTAGGTTAGTTAGTTAGGTGGCTACACACACACACACACGATTTTATTTTATGTTTGTGTTTAGTTATTTATTAATCATGTTGGTAAGTGGTTGTCTTATGTTGATTAGTTGGTTGCTAGATGGTTGGTTTTATGATGTTAGTTTGTGTTTATGTTAGTTAGTTAGGTGGCTACAAAGAGGGAGAGATATGTTATTAGTTAGTTGGTTAGTTATACTACTTTATTATTTGAGCTGCAAATGCGGGAGGTGCCAAAGCACCAGACAGCTCTCGAACCTACAACTCTCAAACCAAAGCAAATTTGAAATGGTGAGAGTAATGGGTGGTGAAAATGAGGCAATCATGAGCCTCCTTGGTAGACTCTTTCCTCGTCCTCGTCCTCGTCCTCATCCTTCTGTCTGTCATTCTCTCTCTCTCTCTCTCTCTCTCTCTATATATATATATATATATATATATATATTAGGCATATGCTTATCAACAGAAAAAGAATCATAGACAATGGTAACATGATTCAAAGTAACCCAGACATCACTAAGAGCCAATTGATGCTTTGGTTTGTCAAGAATGTTGACTAGCTTTTTTCCATTGTGTATAAAATCTTGATCATGCATGCCTAAAACCTCTCCATTTGACAAGCTAGTTGAAAGAGACCATCCATCCGATTTGATCTTGTTTCTAGTACCATGCTTATTTACATAATCATCCAACATCAATTTTCTTCATCGACGACTATCTCCATTTGATGCATGTCCAATAATCGGGCCTACTATTCGTTTGAGCTTCTCATTTCACAATGATAGAATTTTAATACATTGTTTGTGAACAAAATTTGCATCAAATTGATTACAAGTGCAATGAGCAACCACAACTAAGTGTGAAAGTTTTTCATGAAGTGGATTTGCAACAAAGACTTTTGCATAACCACTGATGATACAAGTCTCAAATGCTTTAGCAATCACATCATATCTGGCTTTTCCTTCTCCAACTTTTAAAGCATCAAAGATAAGAAAAAGGACTCCTAGAAAGGATATTCCTTCTTTAAAAAAAGTAGTTTTGCCTCATATTGTAAGCCCTTGTATATAAGTCATGGAGATGGCTGACAAAAATTTGTACATGTATTTTATATTGATAGTAAAGAGATATTTTCTTCAATATCCTTGCATTGTATATTCTTCTCTCTCCTCATTGATATCTGTAAAAAAATATATGTTACAAATGTTTATTAATCAGAAAATGAAATCAGATATACACCTAAATGAATATAATATAAAATAAAAACTTACTCGTTTTTAATGAAGTTGGAACACAAATGAGTATGGTAGTTCAATATCTTCATTCTGTAAATCCATCCTCACTTGATGTAGCGTACGTGATGATCTAACCTTTACGATTGCAATAATGTCCTCATTGTACCAAACATCAAGATCCACTATAGGATCTTTGCTAAAATTATCAAGATTTTGGTCTTAAGCAACCAGACTACCGCCAGCATAATGCCATCTACTGTAATAAAAGCTAAGGATGAAATTTTGAGTGGCAATCATATATTGAGAAGCTATAGAGTCTTGATCTATCTTATATATAATTTTTCCTTCTGTCCTAGTGTCCCATCCCTCATCAACAAATTGTATAACATGATCATGTGTTAGTCTCTTCACTGAAAGCATACCTTTGATTTTCTTATCTCAACATTAGAAAAGAAGTCAACAAATATATTAATAGGCATTAACAAAGTAACTTTTCTTAGTCTACTTGAGATACTAGGTGTTAATGCTCTCTGTATCTTAGAAAATATTTTATATCTATAGCGATCACTAGTAGTTCGACTTGGCAAAGGCAACTAAAAACTTGAAAAATCTTGCAAAGAAAGGTGGGATATTGATCCCCATTGGCTATGCTGCATGGGGACAATATAAGAATGGTCATAGAAGAATATTCCATTCTTTGCAAGCTCTGTCTTCTTTCTATCTTTGTACATCTCTTCTCCAATTAATCCATGCATCACATCAATCACATCAACAATAGACTCGACCGGTTGCCATTCCTCAAGATTAGAGGGATAGACATCTACAAGAAAAATGAACAAATGTTATAATGAAAAACCTTAAACCGAGTTCAAGAAAAGAAAAACTTTAAGAATTAAATCCTTACAATTTGGTTTATGCATTGGAAGATTTGAACTTCCAGGTTCCAAATATAGCTCTCTATGCATAAACACATGTTGCACCAAAACCTCTTTCATGCTATTCTTATTTACTCCAAGCTTGAGATATCAGATTCTATCCTTCCAAGTAGAGATGAACGAGCTCTCATATCTTCACCTTTTCCCATGTTTTGCATGTTGCATGGTGATCCAACTGCCTTTGCTAATGATTATAGGAATCTATCTTCCATCTTTTTGGAATGACTTAAATATTGATATAGATGTGATTTGGGAGCTTGGACGCCTTGTTGAAGGTTGAATTTATGTATCCATAGCACACACACACACACACACACACACACACACACACACACAGAGAATACTAGGCTACCACGCGAGGGACAAAAGAAAGAAGGGGAAAAAATATGTGCCAAGCTATTTACTAATTTGAATTGAGAGTAAACATGTCATTATCATTAATTCAGACATATCATTAAATAAAAGAGGCCGGGACTATTTATCATTAATGCAAAGAATGTCATAATCACGAATATAAGAGCCTAAAAATAGATATTGATAATACAAATTCGTAATATTATTATATAAGTATCTTTTTGTAAAATATTTTTTTTCTTTTTTAAAATAGAAGTTCCATTACAGAGGCTTTGCTCCTATCGGTCTAGAGCACTCTCTTTCTATCTCTTAAAAATGCATTTTCAAGACCTCAAAACTCCCCTAATGCTAGACAATAACTAATGTTTAGATACATGAAAAATTATGAGATTTGTGTGGGGGATAGAAAAGTACTCCTAAACACTATGATGACCCATATTAAATGTTCCTAAGGTGTGCATGTGATCACTTGTGCATTGAAATGATGTTAACAATGGCATGCACAAATCAAGTACACTAGGTGAGAACTATGGCCTCTTAAATTGTGCCGAGTGCAATCATATAAACATGTATTGATCATATGGAAATAGTAGATTTACACATGCAATAAATCCTACAATGAAAGTATTAACCCTAAAAAGTATACTGATCAAACAATTGATTTAACATTACCTAAGCAAACTCTTGTAAAAGATATTATACCCTTGTAAAATTTCACTGCTATCCAGTAGCACAAGGCTTTTAGTTCTTTCCCCTTTGCTTTCACTCAACCATTTCACTTTGTATGGTAGAGGGGCCAATCATATTACATGTAACTCTTTGTGGCTTGATGTTTGCATGTCAAGGAAAAGGTTGAGACAAAGCAACCATATATGCATTCATTAGTTTGAACTCTACTATCAATATAAATGTCACGTCATGTAATGGTGGATTCAATCACAAAAGAAAAAAGTCCTTGAAAGATTCAATAATTTTATTATAATTTTAGTATGGGATCAAACCCTCATTTCCTCCAATAGAGGACAACACAATAATCTTTTACCTAAAGAAACATTGATAATTGATCTTTGAACATTATGGAGTCCTTCCAAACACCAAGCAACATGTTTTGAGTGATTCGTATTTGCCAATGAGAAGGCTTCTCTCTCTCTCTCTCTCTCTCTCTCTCTAAACTAGGGCATGACACCATTACCTAGTTCATAGAGTTTTTAATAACCATGCTTCCTTTTATTATAGAGTTTGTACACATAGGGCATTCCATTATCATTCAACACAACTCTTATTAGGGGTAATGTGATTTCAAGCCATGTATTATGGAAAGGAATACACCCTCTACTTGGAATCATTGCATTCATACAAAACACATTATTTGTATGGCTACTACTATGCTGAAACTCATATTTTATGTTGCCAATGAATGCCTTATGTATTCCTTCAAAATGATCTACTAACCTTTGTTGACTTTGCTTTTGTTGAGTGATGGCTATGGTCATGCGCACTTAACTACTAATTATAGCATGAATGGCATTGTTGTGGGTGGTCCTGAACTTGATACTATTGCAACTACCTGTTGGCTTTGATCATGGGCACTTGACCATTGATGATGCTCTTGATGGCATTCCTAGGGTTGATCATGAACTTCATAATGCTGTTGATGGGTGCTGCTGATGAAGTACATGACTGATGGGTGTTGCTACAAGTCCCCCCGTTAGTCTCCAAGTGACTGATGGGTGCTATTGCAAGCCCCCCGTTGAATGCTCCAATGTGGAACTTCAAAATGCTATTGATGCCTTCCCACCTTGCTTCAACATGGCATATTTGTTTGTCTTGGGGAGTCAAGAGAGAGGGATATGGTGCGTACCCATTGCCATGTGTCCAAGAAACAATGATCTACATTTCGGTTGCCATGCAAGCCAACATTAAGGATTTTTGAGGCGGGTAATCTAGAGTTATCTCTAGTGTTGCCGGCACATTAAGGTCACTAGTCAATCGCATTGGTCGGCATCAACAGCAGCACGAGCAAGGCTATCGGCTTGTGGCTGGCGGTTGTGTACCAACCGATAGTGCCACATCTGCAAGTGGCTGTGTACCAGTCAATAGACATGGATCCGATAGGGCCAATTTGGGGTAAGTCACAATGATTCAAGTGTGTTTTCTCATCATTGGGCCTACATTCATCGTGTTTGTGCACATGTGAGGAACAATTATTGCAGAGTGAGCTTGTGATGAGTAACTATAACAATGATACAATTGCCTTTGTTGCACGGTTATGCCAACCCTGAGCATTAAAAACACATCTCAGAAGACTTCAACTTCATTTGGAAACACCACCTACACGAGGATCCATGGCTCTAACTATTGAACTTCACCACAACAGTTCATTAACGGATGTAGAATACACAGAATCTTGCACTTCCATGTTGACCTACCAGCGAGAGTGCATTCTCACACTAGATGGACCATATGTAGAGACCCTTTACTGTTAGTGTGTACAGTAATCCAAAGGCATTTTAAGTTGGAACTAGAATGATCAAGTTATAGTAGGTGGAACATACCTAAATACATGGCTTTGTGCTAGACCGCCATGTGTGCTTCTCTAGCAACCTAAGCACATGCGAGTAAATGGGATGCTGCTTTTTGGATTTATCTCCACCTGAGAATAGAAAAAAGAAAAGGAAATTGGTAATGATGTATGGATGACAATTTCAAAACAGTGCCATGCCAAAGCACTAATCTGACACCACACCTTGTACTGAACACAGAGAAGAGCAGCGGAGAGACCTCTGGTCAATAAAACTAGAAAGAGGAGACGTAGCAGAGTGTAAGCGAATACTACCCCTCTTGGGATTTTGTATTTCTTGAATCTGAGGCAGATGATCCTATTTCAAGTCATGGGGTTCTTAAGTCATTCTCACTTGATAAGTAGGGGTTCCTTGCAACTCCCAAAGAGTCACTGCAAGCTTCCGTGCAGAGATGGTAATGCAATGGGTCCAGGATTGCCTTGCACATGCAACATTTTTCTAGCACCTGTGTCTGTTTATGCACCTGCACATGCAGATGTCTACTTTGGAGGGGGTATTTGGGACAATAGTAATGGAAATGTGCGACAAATACTCAAGGTTTTGATGGTCATCACTCAAGGTGGCAAAGTTGGGGCAGCCATAGAGAGAGAGAGAGAGAGAGCCAGAGGAGGTTCACGTGCTGCCTTCTTGCCCCTAATCTAATGCTTGCTTCTCCTTCCTTCCTAGGCACCCAACTCATAGAAGAATAGACCATTCAAAGAGGGAGGGAGGGAGGGAGAGTGCATTTACATTTACACGTGTTCTTGCAATAATGGCCACATGAAGGAACAATAAAGACATTACGGAGCCACTACCCCACTAGTTCACTCCACTCTCCTCAAGGCATCTCATCTACCATGTATGACTAAATTTTTTATAGTACGCTTCATGCTGACATTGGGTGGGTGGATCACATGGGCGATTGAGCATGCATGGGGGTGGTTGGGCATGCGTGTAGGCAATCGAGCATGTCAAAAAATGGGTGGAGCCAAGATAGACACATGATGATTCTTTGTGATCATTAATGACTTATACTTTGCAAAGTTATATGACCAATGGACTAGTCCCCATCACCATGATTGAGATTAAATTTGATGCATAATACCTTGATTTATCCATACATAACCTCCATTCAGTCAGACCACTATGTGTATGCTTATATCCAATTATACCTTGAGTCCTATTTAGGCTCTTATGAGAAAGCCTCACAATGTGCACCACATACTACTGACAAAATCTCACACAATTATTTCATGCCACTAACAAAACATTTCTTCCAACTTTGGCCATTTTCAATGGACTATGAATCCATATTTTCATGTAAACTTCATCAATGCACATTCTACAAACTATATGGTTGCTTCAAAGTAGGGTATAGCATATGATGGGGCTACATGAAAAGTCCCTTTTATCTATGTTACATATGTAACTAGCCACTAGTAGGGGCCTCGTAGAGGGTATCACTTTCCACCCATATGTGAGTTTCATAATGTCTCATTTTGTAATTCCACCCATAGTATGAAGAACATTGCTAATGGTCATTTTGGTTAAGTGCTTGAGGCTTAGTCCAAGATGGTGTCCCAACCACCACTTACCTCCACATGGTATCATGAAAATGAGATGGTTACCACCAAACAAATTTGGTCGTCATATCACCACTCCATTTGACTAGATCCACAATGATCTTGTCATAGCAACTAGTAAAAAAAGAGACAATGATGATGTATGTGAAACTACTTTCATGAGAGCTTTGTGCCATTTGAACCCTTAGTTTCAGTGTGTTCTTAGATTTTCTAGGATGAAAGGGCCAACATTAGTACATCTAAGGTCTCTTGATTAATAGCACTAGATAATAAAGTTTGGACACTGCATAAGGTAATGCATCTAAAGGTCTCTTGATTAATAGCACTACATATGAAAGTTTGGTCACAAAGCTTTTGCATGATAAAAAAGCAGTCCGATTCTGGGACTCGGGCGGCCTGGTCTGACGGCGCGGACGACGGCCCGCGAGTTACACGCGATGCCTCTAGGTCAACGTCTACTCCACCGAATCATCCAGCGCCTTCGAGATAGGTGCAACACACTACAAGGAAATGCCAGACATGTATGGAATCACTATGGTGCTCGAATCAAATGGCACTCCAAGGATCTGTGCCCCTATTTCCCTATTCTAGCCTATTATACAACAACAGAAAACCCTACTATTTGCTTCTTTTTCTTTGTTTTCTCCTACCCTAAATGCATACAAATCACAAAGCAATCACCTACACTACTCCAACATGCTTTTCCAGATCCAAAAAACCAAAAACCTACTTGCTAAGGAGATCGAATACCCCTTCAACTCCCTCGCTTCCTACCTATCTACCTCAAGCACCGGTTCGGGGAAAACCCTACTTCGATGCTCGATTCGAAGCAGCAAGCGCTCAAGGCTTGAGTCCGTTGGTCCCGGCAACGGAACCAAAATGTGGGAGCTTTCACTCAACCACCAAGACCCACGGATTGCTTATTGTTCAAGCGTTCCAAGCTGAGCACTAATGGCTACCTCTCACATAGTTGACGGGCAATGCCTACCTTACGGGTGTAGTGAGCTTACCTCCATGCCGATCGAGTTACCTCCTCTCCTGCGCACTTCGATAGCTCCATGATCCAAGTGCAAGCTTCAAGCAAGCTCCATCCTCAAGCTCCACGCTCCAAGCTCCATTGCCGCGAGCAAGATAAGAGAAGAGAAGAGAAGAGAAAAAGAGAGGAGAAGATGGAGAGCTTCTCCTCCCCGGTCCCTCACCCTCACACACTCACTCCCTCACACTCTCACACTCCCTCTCTCAAGCACAAGCTCAAGCAAACAAGAAGAAGAAGAAGAAGAAGAAGAAGAGGAGAGCCACTTTTGGCCACACACAAGAATAAGCTTCTCATTCCACTTTTGGCTTTTATACATGCCCTACTCCTCCTTGGGCGGTCTTCCCCTTTTTACATGACCGGCCATTGCCCTAGGTCCTCTTTTCCTATTTCCTTCCTATCCTTCTTGCTTCTTCTCCACCACCTGTCTATCTTTACAATTTCCACAGGAGAGAGCCTAGCACTCTTTTACAAGATTTCAGGGTGCGCCTTTGTATTTTAAAATGCACATTTCCCTTTTGCATTTGCCTTGGACTTTTAAGGTTGCCCTTGCGCCTTTTCTCCTCTTCTTTCTTCAGTTGGGCTACCTTTTTTTCGCCTTTGCCCTGCGTCTTTTTTATTTCCTTTTTCTTTCTTCGTGTTGGGGTTAACAATCATTCTACTTAATGTTTGAGCTATAAATTGGCATAGAACACTAAAGAAATTTTACTTTACATTGACAAATACATACATAGGTACTACTTAATAAATGATGTCTTAAGAAAATAGACAATTGACCATGTGGACAAATCTAACCAAGAGTAATATCATGAGGTGTAAAGAAAATATATGATGATTTCTTTGAAGTAAAATCTATTCTAATAAAGTCATTTTTCCATAGCTACTTTTTATTGCTAATCATAAGTATACTTGAGATACTAACAATAGATTCTTGTAATTAGTTGCAAAAATTATATTATCAATATAATATTAAACATACTTAGTTTCTAAAAAGGCCTTTAAAATGGCATGTACAAAGAAGGTGTTTATTAGTCCTAGTTATTAAAAGAAAATTTAAACATGATACTTTTGACCATGTGACCAAAACTATGTCACATATAAGTGACACATTACAATTTAATTGAGATAAGTTATACTCTATTTGGATAAGTTTTAATAGTTTCTTCTTAAGGACTAACCATTCTATTTTTGAACTAGTTATATTCCATAGATATTTAAACTCATGAATTGTAACAAGGATTTTACCTTAATATTCCATATACACACCTCAAAAGATACATTCAAGGTGAAATCTTTGTTGCAATATTTGCTACTGAGGTAAAACTCCTTTGGGAGGTGCAATGAATCTTTTTTAGGGTGTGCAATATATTGTTGGCTCTGTTATCCTAAGGTACATGCATAGAACTACATTAGTGATGTAGTAAAAGAGGTTATAAGAGATGAGAGATTTGACCATGTCGACAAATCTAACCAAAACTAACATGACAAGATCATTACACAAAATATATAAGAGTTTAATTGAAATAAGATCTAGAATAGACTTAAGTTAAATTTGCATAGCTAGCTCAAACTTTTCATTATGATAAGTATTCTTACACACTAGATTACAACTAAACAGTTATCCTTACAAAGGATGATAAATTTTAATGAGCTCTTTTATACTATTTAGCAAAAGATTTACTTAAATAGATTTGTTAAACCAAACATGCTTGGTACCTTTTGTTAAAAATTAAAAAACTAAAGACATAGTTTCTTTAAGTAATATCACCAAAGAAAGAAAATATTGCAAATGCTAATGGAAGTGACTTCTCAAGAAAAAAATCAAAATTACATCAATGTGTCTTCCTTGATGAAAGGAGAAGGAACGAAGTTTAAACACATGAAGAAGCCTTTAATTTTTCTTTCATAATTAGACTTGCTATACCTTGGCTTGATTCTTCTATGCCCTCGGGTGGTACTTCAAGAACTTGAACTTCAGTAGGAAGAACCTCTTGGGAGTTTGAATTTTGTTTGGAACTCTCATGGACCCTCCACAATTGTGCTTCAACCTCTCTTTGCTCTTGTTGCAAACCACTGCAATAGTCTTCATATGATTTATCAATGCCACCTTAGATGCAAGTCCACTTGCATATACATCAAATACAACCTCATGAGCATCATTGAATGCTTTGATTGTAGTTTCCATAACTTTCATTTTCTTTCTCAAAAACAGCCTTTGCAATCCTTTGTTCTTTTTCAAGATCTTCATCATTGCACTCCTTGTCCAAGCCTTCAAAGTCCAAAATGGAAGGCTTGTTGACATTGTTTATATATCGCTCAAAATTGTTAAATCTTTTCTCCATAGTCACTAATGTCAAAACCACAAAAGAATCTATAGATCCAAAAGCAAAGGTTCTGTCCATTGGTAGGAAGTCAACACTACCAACTAGCATGTGATACTTGCAAGAAATGCTTTCAAGAGAATTTTCCAAAGCTTCCATTTGCTTTCGACCAAGAAATGATAACAACATGAATTGTTTACGTTCACATGTCATTTGTAGTAGAGTGGATACAACCTTTCCAAACTTTATAGAGTCCCATTTCATTTCCTCAACCTCTTGTGCTGCATGTAGAACAACAACCCCGATAGCAATTGGATATCTGTAAACATTATGTATAAGATCAAATGTTTCTAGATTGCATCCGAAAACATATACACACCAAGGGGAAGTAGTGGAGGATTGAAGCGGATTTTTCTTTTTTCCTATTAGGAAGTTCACAATATCTTTTACTCCATTTGGTAGGGACCCTGCATCAGCTCCATGTGTGAGCTTTTTTGGTACCCAATCATTACAAATGACTAAAATCTTTGTGTAGACTTCATCATTGATGTCATAATCATCAATAAGCTCTTCCCAATTGAGGCATAGAAAAGAGTGACTAATTCCTCATTTAGGACCCTATCTTACTTGATTTGCTTAGCACTTGTTTCCATGTCAATCATATCTTCCTTATCCCATTTGTTTCTAAGAAAAAGGATATGACCTTCATTGATCTCCTCTTGTAGTGCAAGGATGTCTCCATCCTTTGAACCCATAAGGCAATGAAATGCAGCAGGAGAAGGTTGCCTTCCCTTTTTTCTCGAACTCTCCTCTTGTGATATAAGCTCACCTCTAGAGTATCTCTTCATGATTTTGATCCAACTATCAAATATTTCTTGGGAGCTAACAATCATATGGCAATCTCTAGTTGCACAATTTTCTCCAATGTATGCCACAAATCGCTGCCAAAAAAATATCTAAATAGTGAGCATAGAACAAAAGAAAGAGCATCACACAAATCTTCACAAAAAGAAAAGGTAAGCTTATATATGATTACCTACTATGGTACTCTTTGAGAGCTTGCCTTAGAAAGCCCTTGTTGGGGTTTTGGTGAATAAACAAATGCTAGCCACTGATCTCTTAATTGTTGAAGTTGCTTAACATAAGGGGCATTCTTCATAACATTATGTGATTCCATATTTGTCATTCATGAAAGCTCAATGCACATTTTCGCACAATCAACTAATATTCTAGCATTTCTCCTGGTATATAAATGCTTGGTTGCTAGACAACTTGTAGTATTACTCTAAATATATATATTTGCTGCATGAATTGAGTGAAGCCCTGATATAATCCAATAACTATAAGTATCCAACTTATTAGCATCCACCTCATCACGATGCAAGGGTCTCTTCTCATTGTTGTCTTGTAGAAAAGGCATAAGATATGTTGCTGTTGCTAGAGTCATGGGATTCTTTATGAAAGATGTGGTTAGCTTCTCTACATAATCCCAATACTAATCCCAATACAGTGACCTATAAGGATACAAAGGAGGTGCCTCATAGCACCTATCAACAAGAATAGGAAATTGTGTTGTTGGACCAAATGGAAAGAATTTTTTAAACATGTGAAATCCTGATTCTTCCTTCTTTCCCTTCTTCTTAACCATCTCAAGAAAATCAAATGTTCTTTCTACTCCTTTGACCTCAAGAGAAAGTATTGGCTTTGCAGGTGTAACTTCTAGCATGGAAGGTAAAGTTGCATCATTCTCAGTAATGTTAGCAGGCATACTAACAACAAGAGCTTGTGACAAGGAACTTTGTTGAGGTGATTTTGACTTTGAGCTTGTGGGATTTAGTGAATTATTTACTTCTTGAGGAGCCAGTGAAGATCTCAAGTATATTTGTTTATCTTGGAGCTTCATTCTTTTATTGGGGAGATCACCTTTTCTTGATAGGGAAAGTAGCTCACTATTTTGGACAGCTTGGAATGCTAATATAATGTTTTATGTGCCCTTTACCTCCTCAAATAAGGTCCGTTCCATTGTTTTCAAAGAGTATTCTTCGTCCTCTTTAATACTTGCAAAGTGAAATGACAAAGGATCAAGTTTTTATACAACATTTTTCCCCTTGATCTTAACAAGATTACATGGTATTCCCTCTTTCCTAGCACATCCATCTGTTATCTTCTCTATGACAACATCTTGTTGAAAAAATATAATATCACTCTTTAAAGTAAATAAGAGAATATTTTCAGCCCTTTTTCCTTGATTATCATAAACATCCATATACCATGGATATACAAAATCATCAATAACTCCATCAATGGTTTGGGTATCCTTTTTGGATGTGCTATCTTTCTTTGCCATTGAATAGTTCTACAAAGAGAAAAAGTTTTCAAATGAAAGTGGATTTAAAAATAGTCAAATTTCACAAAACCCAAATAAATGTATAAGATTTCCAGGTTGAAAATTGAAAACACAACAACATAAGATTTTACGAAATACAAGACAAATGTACTCCAAAAGGACTCTTCTATAAAATGAAATATTGAAATTTGAGATTAAGTGTGGTATGAGATCTAACCATAAATATATGTGCTTATGTATCAAATCTCATGGATTATTCTTACCCTAACTTAGGATTAATTATGTTTATCTTGCAAGAACCATATAGTAAAAACTTTGCCATGGACTTCGGTGAGAAGATCAAATTCTATTAATAGTGAGACTTGACCATGGGCTTAGCCAAATGGTCAAGTGATAATGAAATGTTGAGTGTGAGTGTGGTATGAGATATAGTGAAAAATCATTGTGGTTATGCATGTAAGTTTCGTATACAAGGATCATACTCTAGGAACTTTGCTAAGATTTTTGGCCATGTGGTCAAATCCTATTTAATCAAAAAATGAGATTTAGTGCAATATGAGATCCACCCATATATCAATGTGGTTATGTAGCAATCTCACGATTCCATTTGGCCCAAAGTTAACATTTTTATTAATGCACATGTAAGTTTCCCTTGAAAGGAGCTATATTGTAGAAACATTGTCATTAGTTTTAGCCATGTGATCAAATCCTAAATTGTCATAAGACTTATCTATAAGATTAGAAACTTTGCCATGGTTTTTTACCGTATGGTTTGTAAAGGCTAGTTAAAGAGAGGATGCAATTTATTGTGATATGAGATTCACATATAAACAAATATGGCTACGCAGCAAATCCCATAGATATCAATATAAGGTAATGTGAAAAACACTTGAAAGGTGGAGATTTGACCTCATGGTGAAACCTAAAAGATATCTATATTTTTTTCAAATGTCTTTAACCATATGGCCAAATCTAGTTTCATAAGCATATGAAGAAAGTGATTCATTTGTTGCAACATGTTGTAAAATTGGATTTGACTATATAGCCAAATATTATTTTATAGTGGAATGAAAAAAGTGATCTCATTGTTTGCAAGATGTATGAGATTAGCTGTGATCATATGGCCAAATGAAACAAGAATGGGGGATTCTTGAATGCTAGCATTGATAACAAAATGAAAGATTTGACCATATAGCCAATTTTTATTTTGTAGTGGAATGAAAAAAATAGCTAATTTGTGGTAAAATGATATGATATTTATATGTGAGTATACAGATAGGAAGTTATGAAAAATTGAAATAAAAGAAATGGTTTATGGAAACAAAGTGGTTTGTTTGTTGCACAACAAGTTTTGACCACATGGCGAAACTTCCTATAAATATAGTAGGTAATCAAGGAGTTCCAAGTAGAACCTGGTCTTCCTTTGTGGAGATAATATAGAAGATGCTTTTCTTAGAAGATTTTGCCATACAACCAAATCTAGCGTACCCAAGATTTGTGTGATTGAACCCACCATAGATTTAGTCATAGTTTTTGAGGATGAATTCCCAAAAAAGTGGTTTGTTTGTTGTAAGACAAGATTTGACCACATGGCCAAATTATAGAAAGTAAGGAATTGTAAGTGGAAACTAGCCTTTCCTTTTGGAAGTAAGGGTTGATAATATAAGAAAGAATTTGACCAAATGGCGAAAGGTCATTGTTGTAGTAAAATGAACAAAGTGGTTGATTTGTTGCAAGATATGGTGATACTACAAGAGTCCTTATTTTGGCCAAGAGATAGCTTAAGGAGAAGATTTGGCCGCATGGCCAAATCTCACAGTATATTGAAAAAAATAACAAAAAGTACTTCTTATATTGTTATAAATTTTTTTACCATATGGTCTAATCTATAGATTGATGAAAGATCACGATATGTGTTGTTAGAAGATCAAATTACATCCTATGGAAAAATCATATTGAGTATTGGTAAGTATTGTATAGCCATGTGCTTATTGCAAAATTAGAAAGAATGTAACCATAAAATTTGATGGAAATGCTTTTACTATGAAAATATAGTATAATAGAAAGTTCTATATAATAAAGTATAATACGATGTATAAGAACTTGATAAAATGGTTTAATATTACTGAATGATAAATAAAATATAAGGTTAGATTTAGCCTTGAGGCAAAACCTTAAGGTATATAGCATCACAAAATAGAAAAAAAGGTTAGTATTTTGAAAGCACTCACTGATGAAAGCATTGCACAAACCATTTATTCCATATTCACATCCAAGAGAGTTTTTTTAACATTACAAAAATCATATATTTCATATTCAAAGAAAAGAGAGTGTTTTTAACCGTGCAAGAAATCATGGTTTTCATATTCACAGCAAAGAAGCTATCATTTGCAAGGTAGTGGGCAACAAAAAACACAGGTACTCCAGGAGATCAATCAAGCAATGGAGAAGAAGAAGAAGAAATTGAATTCTCAAGAGTGAGTGCCTAATCTCAGTGCTACAAAAATAAAAATTTCATTTAATTTTCATATATGATTCTTTTTAGAAAATGATTTTGGTTTTTTATCTTAATATTATTCAATATTAATCATACAAAAGAGTAGAAGTGTGACTTATAGTAATTATATGGATTGAAATGATCAAAATCAATGTAGTTTAACTCAAAATTAGAAATGAAGTAGGGAGGAGTTGAAAACCTATTGTAACTAGTAGAAGTCAGTAATATGTGCCAACGTAATAAAAATCACTCGTGAAGTAGAGCAAACACATTGTGGAGTGGCGATCATTCATTGCCTTGTTGAATTGCTGAACCCTTGGAGCAAGATTTTTGATTTGAAGACGCAGGTAGTTTTGGTTATAATACCCTGATTCGAAGCACAATTTACACTACACAATCTGTTTTAGTTTGAGAAAATGAAACAGTGGAGAGTAATTAGAGAAGAGCAGGGGGATAGAATTGCCAAAGATTAAGGTTGCAAAACCTGCACTAAGAGAGGGGCCACATGAGTAGAGATTAAAACACAGGGGATCAGAGATACAAAACTTGCAACTATAAAAACACAACAGAGAAAAAACTTAGGTTAGAGGGTTGCATGGAAGATAGAGGAAGGGGAAGAGAAACTTGTTTTGAAAAACATCATGATAAGTTGTAAAGACCAACCTCATGAAAGGGATCATTTAATGTATCACGCTATTCGAATTACCATAACTTGTTACAGAATACAAGTAGGTTTATATCTTATTTTTGTAACTATTTTTTAATTTTATTAAAGATTTCAAGTTGAGATTTTCTGAAAAATCACGTAATGGCTATACCGTCACCCTCAGACCCCGCCGTTGGGGGCGTTGGCCCCAAACCCCCACGAGAGACGTTGCCCCCAGACCCCCATCAGGGGGCATTGCCCCCGGACCCCCACCAAGGAGTGCTATCCCCTCCCCCCCCAGGAACCCTTGTTGGGGGCATTGCCCCACAACCCCCATTAAGGGCACTACCTCGAACTCCCCACTAGGGGTGTTGCCCCGAGACCCTGTCGTTGGGGGCATTGTCCACTCAGCCTCTGTGCTGGACAAGGCAACTGTAGGTTGTTTCTTGCTACTCCAAGTGACTGCAACACTCCCAAAAGAGAACACATATCCACTGGTAGATCGTCTATCGGAAATACTACCAGCCGAATCAGCATCAGTGTATCCATGCAACTGTATCTGAACCCCAGTCTCATAAAGTAGTCCATACTGCAATGTGGACTTCACATACCTGAGTATGCATCTAGCCGCATCCAAATGCGGTTTTCTTGGAGCCTACATAAACTGACTTACCAATCCAATAGCATAGCTCAAATCTGGCTTGGTAATAGTCATATAAATCAAACTTCCTACTATGCGTCTGTACATAGTAGGGTCTTCCAGAAGCTCACCTATATCTGCGCTCAGCTTCACATTCTGCTCCAAAGGAACTGAAATAGGCTTACAGCCTGTCATCCCATATTTGGACAACATGTCCAATCGATACTGCCCCTGCAAGAGCCGTATCCCACTTGGTGATCTAATCACCTCAATGCCCAAGAAATAACGCAGCTCTCCCAA
Organism: Lygodium microphyllum; assembly: GCF_053477565.2. Taxonomy (NCBI): domain Eukaryota; kingdom Viridiplantae; phylum Streptophyta; class Polypodiopsida; order Schizaeales; family Lygodiaceae; genus Lygodium; species Lygodium microphyllum. The sequence goes on along the minus strand of NC_141136.1, from coordinate 177,587,740 downwards.
ATCCTTCATCTCAAACTTCTGCTTTAATAGCATTTTCACATGAAGGATATCTTCATCACTATCACCTATCATAATCAAATCATCAACATAAATGACAAGCAGCATAATACATTTCTCTGTTTTTCTCACATAAAGTGAGAAATCTTCCTTGGAAATCTGAAAGCCAATAGTGATAAGATACTGTCCTATCTTGTCAGACCATGCTCTAGGTGCTTGCTTCAAGCCATACAAGGCTTTCTTCAACCTGCAAACAAACTCAGGATGAACAACATGCACATAACCTGGTGGCTGCTCCATACATACCTCTTCTTGTAAATCACCATACAAGAAGGCATTCTTTACATCCATCTGATGTAAAGACCATTCCTTTGATGCAGCCATAGCAATGACTGCTCTTACGGTTGCCATCCTTGCAACCGGACTGAATGTTTCTTCATAATCAATGCCATATGTTTGTGCATACCCCTTGACTACTAATCTTGCCTTGTATCTGTTCACAGAACCATCTGCATTGTACTTCACCTTATAAACCCACTTATAACCAATTGCATTCTTACCTTTAGGCAAAGGTACCAATTCCCATGTAGCATTTGCTTCCAAGGCATCTATTTCTTCATCCATGGCTTTCTCCCATTTTTCTTTTCCCATGGCTTGCTCAAAAGAAGTGGGTTCTGGTTCCTGTATCACTTTGACCATATAGGCATAGTGAATGGCTATAAATCCATCATATTTGAGCCTGTCCACAGGATACCTAGCTCTGGTAGACCCTGCGCAAAGTAGGTTCACTTCTAGGTGCTCTCAAAACATCCCTAGTCTTCCTTACTCCAGGTGTAACAATAGAAGGAATACCCAACTCATTATCAATGCTCTATTCTGAGCCACTGGATTCACCATCCACATAAGAGTGACCTGCATTCACATCAAACATGGGCTGATCTACCTTCTCTTTTCCTTTTCGTGAAACCTGCATACCATTATCTGCATTGTTTTGAGGAGATTCTCATGATCTTAATCTGCCTGTCCATGGTGAAGAATGTGAACCATTGCTAGAGGACACTCCAGGTCCACTAATATTTTGTGACTGCTGTTGTGAATTCTATGCAGCATTACCATTTTGTGCATCTACATCATCAATCACATTTATTGGTTTATACCAACCACTCATCTCATCAAAAATAACATCTCTGCTCACTGTAAACTTATGAGTAGAAGGGTTATAGCATCTATACCCTTTCTGCCTGCAGAGAGTAACCAATAAAGATGCACTTCTCAGCTTTTGGATCCAACTTGGATCTCAATTCATCTCGCACATGAACATAGGCAATGCAACAAAAAATCTTCAAATGAGAAATATCTGGTTTTCTACCAGTATACCTCTCCTCTAGAGTCGTCCCATGTATTGCTGCAATGGGAGTCCTGTTCATTATGTAGACTACTGTAGCAACTGCTTCAGCCCAGTAAAAATCTGGCAAGTCTTTTTCGTTGAGCATGGCACGAGATACCTCTCCAATATGCCTGTTTTTTCTTTCTGCAATTCCATTTTGTTGTGGGGTATGACTGCATGAATATTGCTGTTTTATGCTATGCTCCTGCAGGAGCCTTGCAAACTCATTTGAGAGGTACTCTCCCCCTCCATCTGACCTTAGGCATTTTATTTGCAGGCCTGTTTCTTTTTCAACCATAGCTTTAAGAGTTTTGAAATGCCCAAAAACTTCACTTTTTTTTTCATAAAATACACCCAAACTTTTCTACTATAGTCATAAATAAAAGTGACAAAATAATGACAACCTCCAAGAGATGCAGCTTTAGTAGTCCACACATCAAAGTGGATTAATTCCAATGGCTTCTTACTCTCTTGAACATGTCTAGGAAATGGTTTCCTTGCCTGTTTTCCAAACTGACAGGCTTCACATACCTTATGCATTTCTGCAACCTTGAATTTAGGCAATCCTGCAACAATATTTTGGTCCTGCATTGATTTAAGTTGCTGTACATTAACATGACCAATGCGTTTATGCCAGATATCAATATCTGCGGGACTACACCGGTCCCATGTGCAAACATTGCTGCACTCAATTCAGGCATGTCTGCATCCAACGTAAACATTATTCCCTTCTTCTTTCCTTTTGCTATCAAGCGACCTTTATTTTTCATATCCTCAACAAAGCATCCATGAGAATTAAATCTGACCTGCAAGCCCTGCTCAACCATTTGACCAACAGAAACCAAGTTCTTGGTGATATTCGGGACATGAAATACATCGGACAGGTATTTCTTTTTCCCATCCTGCATAGACAAAGGAAATTTTCCAATCTGCACAATAGGATGTGCAGTATCATCACCAGTCTCCACAAATCCTGGTTTTTCCATTTTCCTTGCATCCTACATCCATTCTGTATAACCTGTCATGTGGTTTGATGCACCTGAGTCAACATACCACACATCATTTCTTTCTTCTACACTTGTCACAGAATTGGTCATGTGCTGCACCATAAACAAGTGCTCATTTCTGTCATCACCCTGTCTACTAGAAGATGCATAATTCCCTTGTTGCAATTTTCCATTCATGATGTCATTCTGCTTTTTATAGCAATCTTTAGCCATATGACCCATTTTACCACAGTAGTAGCATTCAACATTGCTGTTTGCATTTTGGCCTCTTTGCCATCCACCACGACCTCTTTGGCTCCCCCTGCCTCTAGAGTTACTACGTCCTCCTACATAGGATTGGTTTTCTTGAGTTTACTACATATTCTGATTTCTACCACGGCCTCTAGATCGGCCTCCTCTACCTCTGCCTCTACCTCTTCCAGCATTTGAGTAGAAGACAGTTTCCTTTGAAGTTCCTCCTGAAGAAGATGCACCACCATTTCTCTGCTCCTCAGAAATTAGAAGAGCAATCAACTCCTCAAAATCAGGAAATCTTTCACAGACAGAAATGGATGTTCGAAACTGTGCATAATCCTTTCCTAGACCATTCAAGGTCACAGAAACTAAATCATCATCTTCCACTGGCGACCCAATGGAAGCAAGTGCATTTGTAATCTTCTTCACCTTCATGTGGTAGTCATTGATGCTCATACTTTCTCTTTGCACATTGTGCAACTCTTGCTTGAACTGCATTTTCCTGGCTTGCGTATTTGTGCTATACATTTTTGACAAAGTATCCCACGCCTCCTTTGGCGTACTTGCATCCTGAATATGCACAATCATAGAGCCTGAAATACTGATAGACAACCATTACATAACTTTTCTGGCTCTCTCATACCATCCTTTAAATGCCTATATTTTCTGTTGACTGGGAACATCAGGAAGAACTGGTTCTTCTTCATTTCCTGCAACAAATTCCCAATATCATTTCCCCATAAGGAAATTCGTCATTCTAAACTTCCATGCTTGGAAATTGTTCTTGTCAAGCTTTTCAGTGACAATCTGTGAAAGAAAATCAGACACCATTACAGAACATTGCAAAGAATTCTGTCACTGCAAAAAACACAGCTTCAGCCTCACAAGGGCAAATCTGCAAAACTAACGAAAGTGGTGTTTGACCACACAGTCACTTCCTAGTGACAATTTTGCATCAACAGGCAACAAGGATGATTCTGTACCTCCCAATGTCTCTGCGCACAGGCATACAATGCAATTTCTACAGTAACTTTTCACCGACCTGTAGAACAGTGATTGCATAGCAAAAAACAGGGCCATTTTTTGAGTGCTTGCGGAAGACTTCCGCCTCCAAAACAGGCCCCGAAATGGCCTCAAATAAAAAAAACAGAGCAACCAGAGGCTAAAGCCCTTTTCCGCAGCATATATTACCCTCTTGCTACACCGCGAAGGGCATCTCAATTTGAGACAATGCACTCTTGCACTTTCCGACTGTGCTACCTGCAGAGACTTGCTCCCAAAACAGAAAAATGAAAGCAACAGTGGTCCTCTTACCAGAGCACGCGAACTTGGTTTGCTTTCTTGAGCTCGTTACCACGAACAAGGCTCTGATACCATGTCAAGATTGTGGGAGAGATGGAAGGAGTCTCACTTGTAGCTTTCTCGCTTGCACAATGGGGGGAATACACACAAAGGTGGAGGCTGAAAACAGTTTTCCTCTTCTTAGTTGTGTAAGCCAAAAGAACTCTAGTACATAGAAATAGAAGAACCCTATATATGGGTCTCAAACCAAACTCAACTAACTAAGGTGGCATACTAACTGAGCCATGAACTAGAGTAGATAAGAATAGCTGTCATCTAGCTATTATTCATAGGCGGTGTACCAACCACATCTGCACAACTGACAAGTCAGTGACATAAATGCACAACGGTCACCCTGGCATATCACGAGTGGAGCTCGATATCTCAACAGGATGTTCTTCTTGGAGCGCTTCATGAAAACTCTGAAAGGCTTTGTGCGACAATGAGCTCAGCTAGAAGGTAGCATGGTTGAAGGTTGGTTGGTGTCTGAGGTGCTAGTACATATTTCACAATGACTACCAATGGTGGATTCAGACAACAATATGCTATGGTCGCTGAAGGACGATGATAGACTCATCGGAGATGTGGTGGTTGGAAATGGGGTAGAAAAAAGAATGGATATTACAATGGAGGAGAAAGTGAATCTCTTCTGTATGTTGCACCATGCCTCTATGGAGACGTGGCTCGCTAGGTACCAGCAAGCTAGGAAAGATCGAGAGGAAGCGCGATCTAAATTTCAACATAGTACCTACAATCGACCGATTCGATATCCCGAGGAGGGCATGGAGGAGATGCCGCAATTTATGTCAACACGATGGTTGCATGGAGCTTTGACCGCAACATATTGTGAAGGGGCAGAGGTCTCAACCAAGGAGTGGGAATTCTCGAGGGGATGTATTCCAAAAGTGATGACATGTTTAGGGTTTGTTGTATCTATATTTTATATGCAACAACTAATTGAGTGTTTCAATGTACAGTACAAAATATATAGTGCAGTGTGGTTGCGTATACGGCATTTCTGCATGGAGCGTATTGACAAAATGCGCTCCACAACAGATTGTGCTATCATGGCAAGGTTCGAGCAAGAGAGCCGACAACGAGCAACGGATCCAAACACACTTATAGATGAGATGGAGTATTTTGGGAACTTGCAAAGTATTATTACGGTGGATTATCGTAGCTTCTTCATGATCCTATTCGATGTGTACTCGTTTAAAGTGGTACTTGAAGGAGCTAGAGCAACAGTGACGAGGTCCATTTGGATTTCTCGAAATAGATTCCAATAAAAAAAAGATGGATTTTTGCGACACGTTTGTGTTGCTGGCCCATTGTGAACATGTGCATGAACTCATGTGTTTTTTAATTGTATTATGACACGGTATATGTCACAATAGTTAAATCTCTCTTGTACATGATTGTGAACAAGTAATCTTCTATCCAAACCCCTGAAAACCTCGATGCTGATATGTTATACCTTCAGCTCCCCGAAGTGTGAGAGTATATGATCAAAGTGATGTTCCGAGCATAGATGAGGACAATATGCAAATAGAGGGGTCAATATTGCAAGGGGTGGAGGCCACCGAAAGCTTAGAGCATGTAGAGGAGCCAGCATTGGGTAACAATGATGGAAATACAAGAGTCCAAGAATTCTTTAAGAACGAGGTGGACTCATCCTTTTGTGGTGACATCTCTATCAACCATCTAGTGTATGCGGAGTTGTGTTAGGAGATTGACATGGGACCATAGGATACTTCATACTTGGAGCATTCACCTACTCAATTCGTTGACGAATCTCTTTTAAGGATACATAAAATATGCATTTTAAGTAAGATAATTTTTTAAAGATTTATATTACCGTGCTTTGTATGATTTAAATTGATTATGTCTCGGACACCATCAAGCTGCTGTATTAGATCTACTTCGGCATGATTTGATGCTTTAGTTTCTAGCAGACGAGGTCGACGCTCCCGTAGATTCGGATGCAATGAGCCCGCGGTTGGCTCAGGATACAGGTGCTAGTCCTTGCTCTTATGGCGGTTTGAGAGAGTGTGGCTAAGGTGGTTGCTGTGGAGGCACAAACGTAGTGTCTTCGTCTCATCGTTCTGCTAGAGTTGCATCACCTTTGGGATTTATCACACCTGTGGGGACGTCTACTCCACTCACTTTGGCTTTTGCTCAGCAGTCTATAGGTGGCACCCCCATATGGATGCTACTCTGGTAGATACTACCCCGGTCGGTATACCAGATTTACAGGGGTCTCCTAGATATACCCAGGAGCGTAGTCGCAGGTGGAAGAGGGCCTATCTTAGGTATACCCTAGAGAAGTATGCCTACCTTGTAGATGATAGGTCAGGAGCGATCATCATGAATGATGAGGGTAGGAGGGTGATGGCTCGCATGAGAGAGTTGTGCCGACAAGTTTTTTGGCACAACGACTTGGATCATTGGAAGAACATACTGGAGGGGAGCATGGACTACATAGTAGCATCCTTGCATGAGGAGTTTCCAGTACTAGCCGCAGCAGATAGGTTTTCTACGGCCTGGATGATGGAGTGCATGCATGCATATATGTCACATAGACGATCAGACGCACGCAAGGCACTCAAGAGTGGGGCTTCAAAGCCCAAGTGGCTAGATGCAAGTGACTGGTGTCGACTCAGGGAGGAGGCTACATATTCTCCAGGACGTTGGAGACAAGAGCACGAGGCGGTGACGGCACGACTAGAGATCGGAGTGATCCATCATCTTGGGAGTGGTAGCCACAGGACATATCTGGAGAACTTTGTAAGTTTTTCTTTTGTTTTGCTTGCTTATTTTTTTGCGATATCCTTTATACTGACAATCATGTTTCTAACACTTGTATTTTGTTTTCTTTGTAGCACTCCATTATAAATCGCGATCCCACTGGCCTTGAGACTTGATATGCAGAGAGGCACGGTCTCATTGCATTGATCGACCGATTGTATGGATGCGACAGCCCTGTAAGTTACTCATCTTTCTTGTTTACAGTTACCATGTTTAATTAGAATGCATTATTGTATGGTGGACTGATGTGTAGTTGTTTCTTTTTTTGTAGAGTCCATTCGATGCTCCTTTGTGGCAGGATGAGGTTTCGGATGGCGATGATCTATAGCTCGGCCTTGGATCCCTGGAGCTCACACACCCTTCTTTTTTGGTCACGTGATCTATGTAGACATATTCTTAGTAGTAGTATCTTACCATGATTGTACCGGTCGCTTTCATTATGCGATGATGTATTTATTTCATGTATTAGTGTTATGATTTAAGTACACTTTGTCTTTATTTACACGAGCATCATACACATTTCTGAAACTATTTTGTATGGCTCAAATAAAGCACATAGTGCTATATGTGACATGGCAGCTTGCTGCCCTACCACAAAATTTTTTCCCTATTACCATCGCTATTAGCATCGCAAATTTATTGTACGTGTCACTATTAGCGTCGCAAAATTCGTTGCAAAGTGTCATTATTTGTGTGGTACAAATGTGACGCTGATATCGACGCAAATAGCGACACTGATTACGACGTTGATACCAATTGTTCTATGGCGTCGCCAATAACGACACTTTTTGCGACGACGGGGCCAAATTTCTTTATGAACATTTTCTCACTTTTAACATCGGTATAAGGCCTATATCATGTAGTGTATACTTAAAATATATATGGCGAATATTATGTTGGCATAGAGGGAGAATAGATGAGAGAAAAGAAAAATATAGAGAGAGAGGTAAAGAAATTGGCAACACACTAGGGACTGGAAGATGGGCCAGTCCCCCCCCTTATGGAGTTATATTATTGACAAGGAGCAAGCTCCTCCGTTACACATAAGCCAGTTCTTACTTGTAGATCGTGGAAACATAATCACGGTTCCTTGCACGGTATACAACCGGCTAACACTTGCATAACTTGGAAGTTGGCACCTTTTGATCCTTCTTGAGTCTCCTTCTCTCCTACACAATATGTGTAGGGCTCTCCTCTTGGCGCTTAATTTCAGCAGAGCTTCTACAGCACTTGCGCCTTCTCTTCTCCTCTTGGAACTTGATTTCAGTAGAGCTTTTGTAGCACTTGCACCTTCTGCCACAGCAGTTGCACCTTCTCTTCTCCTCTTGGAATTTGATTTTAGCAGAGCTTCCGTAGCACTTGCACATTCTCTTCTCCTCTTGGAACTTGATTTTAGCAGAGCTTCTGCAGCACTTGATTTCAATAGAGCTTCCGCAGCACTTGCACATTCTCTTCTCCTCTTGGAACTTGATTTTAGCAGAGCTTCTGCAGCACTTGATTTCAACAGAGCTTCTGCAGCACTTGCACCTTCTCTTCTCCTCTTGGAACTTGATTTCAGCAGAGCTTCCGCAGCACTTGCACCTTCTCTTCTCCTCTTGGAACTTGATTTCAGCAAAGCTTCCACAACACTTGATTTCAGCATGGCTTCTACAGCACTTGCACCTTCTTTTCTCCTCTTGGACACATGCAAAGTGATGCTTCCTTCACCTCTCCCTTACACCCAAGGAGAGTCTCCTCTTTTATAGGCTTTCAAGAGCTTCTCTTCTTGGAGAGAGAGTTGAATTTATCTTCATGCAAGATGTGGTTGTTCCACTCCACAGCACTAATTTTGAGATATCTCTTTGTGCATTTTTTGGATGAAAAAACGTCCAAAAAAAAGTTGTAGATCTCATTGTTTCCGATAACCCAAGCGGCTCATTTTTAGAGATCGTTTTTCTATTGCGAGATATTTTAAAAATGGATTTTCCAAAAAAAAAAAGTTTTTTAAACTATACTCTTAACTTGTGGTCCATGCAACCACCTTGAGTCATAGATAAGGATAGTTCATTAGATTGTTTTGGGCCTCGACCTTAAGATTGAATTCCACATAAAAGCTTGTGTTATTTTAGACCTTAGAAAGAGAAAATCACTTCTCTCCTCACTTCCAGAGGATCACGTTGCTTGTCTTTCTAAGTGAGAGAATTCCCTCTCATCTTTCTTAATGAAAGAAAAGGCCTTAAACCTGGACTTGTAGGGGAGAGGATGACCCCAAAATGAATGCAATGCTCATTACACACAAATAAGCATTCCTAGGAGTCCCTGGATGCACACATAAATACATATACACAATGCTAATGCACTTCCTCTTTTTAGAACTCAATCCATCTTCATTTATGTGTAACTCCTTGGTTCTTGTGTACACTCTTACACTTGGCAGATACTTCTTTCCCCCTTCATAACTTGTACTATCTGTACCAGATATTGCTGTCACAGTGCTTTGATCACCCCATTAAGTGATACACAATGAATACTGGTCTCTAAGTGGTCTCATGACCATGCTAGATCATCATCAACACTTAAAGAAAAGTGAGTCATTAATTTATTGACATGAATTTATTAAATAGAGAATGCACAATAATCAATCAATTTAGTGCCAGTGATAAAATACCATATAAATATAATTTCATAATGTTGGTAACATACCGTGATAAACATAATTCCTTTGGTGAAATTTCTTAGTCTCTTGGCCTTGGGGTAGGATGAGACCTAGGAGTCGTACTCAAGGCCTATCAGCTATTTTTATAGGATAAAGTTAAGGGGCTTTTCCCTTATTTTCTTATGGAAAATTGGCCTTAAAAGAGATTTTGGTGCCTACTAGAGAAGGTTCTATTGGTTGGTTTAAATTTTACGATTCCTAAGACCCTACCTATTGTTGAAAATCCAATGCAAATGATCTCTTCGAGGGAGGAGGGAACAAGAGAGATAGCATCCATGGACTCAAAAAAGCATAGAATGTTAGCAAAGAAATACCAAGGAAGCTATACTTGTGAGCTTGTTCATGATGGATTAGACTCACTTTGCCTTGCAATCAAATTCTCCCTTTGCCTCCCTACCTAGCTCAAATGATGGTTCAACCACAACAACAGTGGCCTCAAACAGTTCTCCCAATGGTGACTCAACAACAACAGTGGAATTCTATCAATTGAAACCAACAACTCCCAATCTCAACAGGAGCTCTGATTTAGAATCAAAACAAAGAACCCTTTGGATCAACCCAACCAGTTTATGCAGTGATTACAAAAGCTTCCCAAAATCCTACTTAGTAGGTTTCTTCTTCTTCTCTCTTTGTTATTCTATTTCTTCACTTCCAAGGGATCCAAATACCCTTTGTACATAAACCCAAAAGCAAAAACCAAATGCAAAAGCCAAAATCCAAAGTAAATACTCCCTAAATGTGTGAAGCTATAGATCCTCCCACACCCCGTGCTTCTGGCTTTTTCCTATGTGGACTATACAAGCTAAGCAGTTCTATATTTCTTTGTGTTTTAGGCATTTGAACTTAATTTTTCACTCTTTTAGCTTTCTAAAAAAAATCAAAACTCCTAAAACTCCAAATTAAAATCCAACGTATGCAAGCGATGAATCATTTGCTCTCAACTCACTCATCCTAAGCTAATTTTTTCGATGTTCAAAGTGTAAGTTCCTACTATACTGCTTAGTATAGACTATATATGCCTAGTTGCTCAATTACGTCGATCTTGACAACAAAACCAAAATGATGTCGCTCTCAAAAGCTATGAATACTAGACTTAATAGAATGCCTATTGTTTCAACCACTTTAAGCAACATGGATATAACTACCTCTTATATAATCATTACACACTCTCAAAATAAATACACGGCTATAGCTACCTCTTATATAACCATTACACACTCTCAAAATAAATATAGCAAACTCATTAATTCACCTTGTTGTAATCTATATGCAAGGTTTGTCAATGGCTCCAAGACTCCAGCAGTATGCCTCAAGTGAGCTCCACCTCCATGGCTTCAATAACTTCATGAGCTTTGTATATATGAAGAAGAATGAAAAGAAGAGGAAGAGAAAACAAGAGCTTCATCTATATCAGTCGCTCACTCTACCTCACACTCTCCCTCTCACACTCTCTCACACAAGCAATATGCAAACAAGAAGTAAGAAGAGAGTTCCATAAGATTGCATGCCGATAAGAAGGTACATGAAGTTTAATAATAATACTCAAATTTAATTTTTGGAACAATCATATGGTGACACATAACAAATTCCACCTAAACTTGCTTATTACTAATGATGCTAGTCATTGTCCAATAGGCCCTACTAGGGTCCCTATGCCTTTCACCTTTTTGGTAGGTTGAGGGTCGAGCCATGTGCAAGTTCATGACTTGCATTGATGGTGTGAATGAACTTATTGAATAGCAACCACATGTAGGTAGAGTTAATGGTGGACACGCAAGGTGATAGGATGCACAAAGGAGAGAGTGATGCTAGGAGGAAAGATCAAACACCCATATGACTTCCACATCACTAAAATTGAGGGAGTAAAATGAAGTATTCTTACTTTTAGGGCATTCCATGCACTACATGGAGTTTCTTTTTTGTAGGGTAATAGTCTACACTATTAGAACATGCGCATGTCATCAACAACTATGGTGACATGTATGAGCCAATTGACATGCACGCGTCTTGGACCTAACTCCACTGCCACATAGTCGGTTGTCGAGAAAGGTTTTGGCCAATGGAATATAATGTTCACAAAAAACCCAAGTTTACTAAAAGATGAATTGCAAAAATTCGACAAAACTTTTAAAATTTAATGAACGTTTAAAACCTTGGACTCTCCAAAAAAATAGTTACTAAAATGGCAAATACATTTTCGTTCAAGAATCCTGCGAAACTTTGAGTTTCTGATAGTTCTGATGTCTGAAGTTCTGACGAAAGATCAATGCTCTCTGATGTTTCAGCCAATGGAACAGCACGAAGGATATTTGTCTGCCATTACAATGCTTTAAGCATTTACATCTTCCAACCCCTCTCGTGCAAACACGATTGTCATTTCCGGGCTTGCAAAATTGCAGGAAACGCTGCTGAATAGGGATGGACCCCGGGTGGCTTAATAACCATGCGAGTATTGTATGGCAGACAGGCGCATAGAAAAATATAAGACAGTGCCTGCTTGGCTGCTTTGTTATATCAATGTGGGCAAACAACTCCAGAGCCGATAAATCAATGGTCACAAAAGTACGGGAGCATCCTCATGTTCTGATGGTACCTTCACACTGTTTGTTTCAGGTGGATTCAATGGTTTTAAAATAGGGTCATGCTTTTGTTCGTTTGAGTGGATTGCCTTTCAAAACCTCTATTCGATGTATGAACGCATGCCATTGATGAATGCAATCCTCACTTGACAGTCACAAAATGATGTATATCAGTAGTTATCTGTCTTCTTTTTCTTCCAAGGGACATGGAGGGTTCAGCAGCAGATGATGTATACCTGCCCACTGACAGCATCCGATTGCGTACATCAAGGAGCATCAGATTAGAAAAACTTACCAAGTCTGCAATTTTCTGCTGATCCAGTCTTTGATAGGTGTGTAATCCTATGCTGCTCCAGCCCCCAGGTGGCCAATTGTCTCTACATTCCAGGTTGCTGAATGATTGGGCTCATTGCCATACAGACGGCACATTACAACAGATCGATGCTCACCCAAATTTTTGTCTTCAAGGTGGTATTCACATAGCTCCTTACCCTGAAAATAACCAAGAACATTTTTTATTTGCAATGGTCTATGCTGTGCATGCATCCATGTGTTCCTCAGAGCACCAGGAACAAGTTGCATTCAGGGCAGGCAGTATTGTACATCAGGGTCGGAGGGGGGGGGGGAGAGAGAGAGAGAGAGAGAAAGAGAGAGAGAGAGAGAGAGAGAGAGAGAGAGAGAGAGAGAGAGAGAGATGTACCGTTGTTTCATTAACAAGCTGGACAAATGGAAGGCATATGTCCCTTAGTTTAACTCCCATCCAGCCACTCATTGTGAAATACATCTCTTTGACACCAGCATCGAGCTTGTTTAGATTGATTGTTATTCGATGTATTCCCTGATTTTCTGAATAGTCAATAATATCCCCGGAATGTACTATGCCTCGACTAGATCGGTGGCAATAATCAATCACGTTAATGAACCTGTTGCAAAGTCATGAAATATCACACATTTTCTTTCTGCGAAATGAAAAAGTTCTCATATGAATCATAGTGATGAATCTCTGACATCTTGTCAAACCCATACAGCAAGCAGGATGCATCTAGATATTGTACATGGTTTGTATAACGCCACTTCTCGAGCATTCAAACTTTTGTGAATGCACCCAATGAGAGAATCTCTCCCTTCAACAAAATTTTGGACACACCATGCCTGCCATCTCCACAAGGAGCTTGTTAGCTGTGCTTTTTCTCCCATAAATTGACAAGTACAATAGAAAGAACTTAGAATAGCAAAGAAACTGACACTATGTTTGTACCAACTTCTCTGTGCTCTCCATGATAAGATCCATAAGTTGACAAATAACCTTATAGTACCTATGAATAGCAGAAAAGTTGGTATTGTTTCTGTGATATTCTTTTCTTAAGGAATTGATCCAGCTTTGCCTTAGCCATCCAGTCATGTACTCCTTAGATGGAGGCTGAAGACCAATAAACTGCAAATTTGAAAATATTTACATTTATTCGTTCCTGATTGTAGAATTCAAAGGCAATCTGCTTAACAAAGAAGTGGATGTCCTAAATAATACCTTGAAAAATTCAGGCCAACTGTCAACTAGTTCTGCTCCAATAGTCTTGTACTGGCTTCTTCAAGGGAAGTGAAACCATGCCATAGAGAGCACCATAAGCCATTGCTACCTGCACATGCATGTTGAGCTGAGCTGTAAAACAATCTCCCTTTGATACTAGAAATGTTGGACGCTAGAGTATTCTCTGCAAACACTACAAGATATAGGCCTTATGCCGACGTTAAAAGCGACAAAAATACAAATAACAAAATTTGCCCTCGTCGTCGCAAAAAGCGTCGTTATTGGTGATGTCGTAGAACAGTCGTTATCATCGTCGCTATCAGCGTCAGTATTGGCGTCGCATTTACCGACGCTGATAGTGATGCACTACAACAAAAAGGCTCCATAGACGCACTTGTAGACGTAATATTTGAATTGTGTTTAAAAATGTTGAGCACGTTTATTACCGCGTCTACTAGCGCGTCTAAAATTTCGCGTCTACAAGCGCGCTTATAGTGAAAACTACACGTGCATATAGACGCGCATATACACCTGAATATAGATGTTCATATAGACGCACTTATAGATGCGCATATACACGTGCACATAGATGCGATTTCACTTGCAAATTAGACGCAAATATAGACGTGCAAAACAGTGTATGAAAAAAAAAGCCAGAGAGCATGTGGTTGCCATGCTGCCATGCAACCACATGCTCTCTGGCTTTTTTCCCCCAATCAAATTTTGTCTGTTTGGGGAAAACACAAGAACATTATGCAAGAATATTAGCCATACTTCTCATACAATAACAAAACATACCTTATCTATGATATTGAGCCCCTTCTCGTAAAAGTCCATTGCAAAGATCGTGTAGTACCAGTGTGAGAGATAAGTAATTTTACAAGGTAGCTAATACAACAAAAAAAAAGTGATTTTATAAGCTAGGATCCGTTACACTTAAGGTGCCATTGCATTGTAGTGAGTATTTCTATCTACATGTCTATCTGTTTGTCTCTCTCTCTCTCTCTCTCTCTCTCTCTCTCTCTCTCTCTCTCTCTCTCTCTTTCTCTCTCTCTCTCTTTCTCTTTTTGCATATTTTTCATAACAAAGTTGCGTGTCAGGTCCACAAAACTCAAAAAAACCTCAGAGGTGTGGTTGTTTAACGCGAGCACGTCTACAGGCGCGTCTACTCTGTAGATCAGACGCGCTCTTATACGCGCCAGCTCTACAAAACTCAAAAAAACCTAGGAGGTTTCATGGATCTTCAACACTTGCGCATCTACGAGCGCGTCTACTCTATATATCAGATGCACTTGTAAATGCGAATTAGCAATGAAGCACAAAATACAACTAGGAAAAGCAAGCAACAACTAACATACCCAAAGCTAAGAAGGAACCAAAATACAACTCAGAGTAAACAGAGAGAGAGAGAGAGAAGAGAAGGACTCACCTTGAATATTTGTTGTGATGGGCAGCGGCACAACTACAAACTCCTTCTTCTCCTCCATCTCCTTGCTCTTTAGCTATTCTCCTCGTCACAACAAACATACCAAAAGCTAAGAAGGTAGCAAATACAACTCAAAGCAAAGATAGAGAGAGAAAGAGAGAGAGAGGGAGAGAGAGAGAGAGAGAGAGAGAGAGAGAGAGACAAGAAGGACTCACCTTGAATCGGTGTTGTAATGGGCGGCGATAGGGCTACAAACTCCTTCTTCTCCTCCCTCTCCTTCCTCTTTCTTCCTCCTCTCTTTACCCTTTCTTCTTTGCCTCTTCCTTTCTCCTCTCTTTGTGTCGTGCGCCTTTCAAAAAAAAACCCAAAAGAAACGCAAGATGGGACTACTTTGAAAAGAATGACACACCAGCCATATTTTTCAATATTTTTAAAAATTTTAGTACGCGTCTGTGCGCGCATCTGAAAGCGCGTCTATAAGCGCATGTATATAGAGCACGAATTGCGTCTATATACACGCGCTTATAGACGCACTGATATATGCACAGTTAAATGCGCACGACTATGCGCGTGTACCAAGCGCATCTATAACTGTTGCTTGTTGTAGTGAAGGTTTGCGACGAAAATAACAACGCCAATAACGACGCGCGCAGTAAAATTTGCGACACTAATAGCAACGGTAACAGGAAAAAAAAAACTTTTGTGGCAGGGCAGACATATAGCAAAGTGTGCTTTATTAGAGCCATACAAAATAGTTTCTGCACTGTGTACAATGCGCTTGCAAACAAAAACAAAGTATACTGAAATCATAACACTTATACATGAAATAAATACATGATTGCATAATAAGCGATTGGTACAATCATGACAAGATATCACTAATACATATAAAATGTCTACATAGATCAGGCGACCAAAAAATAAAGGTGTGTGAGCTCCAGGGATCCAAGGGCAAGCTACATATCCTCGCCCTCCGAAAGCTCGTCCCGCCGCAAAGGAGCATCGAACGGACTCTGCAAAAAAAGAAATAACAACACATCAGTCCACCATACAATAATGCATTCTAATTAAACATGGTAACTATGGACAAGAAAGATGAGTGACTTACAGGGCCACCGTGTCTATACAATTGGTCGATGAATGAAGTGAGACCATGCATCTCTGCATATCGAGTCTCAAGGCCAGTCGGATCGCGATTTGTAATGGAGTACTACAAAGAAAACAAAATGCTAACTCTTAGAAACATGATTGTCAGTATAAAGGATATTGTAAAAAAATAAACAAGCAAAACAAAAGAAAAACTTACAAAGTCCTCCAAATATGTCCTGTGGCCACCACTCCCAAGATGATGGACCACTCCAGCCTCGAGTCGTGCCCTCGCCGCCTCGCGCTGCTGACTCCAACGTCTTGGAGAATCTGTAGCCTCCTCCCTCAGTCGGCGCCAGTCGTATGCATCTAACCACTCAGGCTTTGCAGTCCCACTCTTGATTGCCTTGCATGCATCGGCGGATCGTCTGTGTGACATATATGCACGCATTCAATCCATCATCCAGCCCATAGAAAATCTATCTACTGAGGCTGGAACCGGAAACTCCTCATGTAAGGATGCTACTATGTAGTCCTTGCTCCCCTCCGGTATGTTCTTCCAATGATCTAAGATGTTGTGCCGAAAAACTTGTTGGCACAACTCTCTCATGCGAGCCACTACCCTCCCCCCTCATCATTCATGATGATGGCTCCTGAACTATCATCGACTAGATATCCATATCCCCCTGGGATCTGCCTAAGATGGGTCCTCTCCCATCTGCGTCCACGCTCCTGGGTATATCCAGGAGACCCCTGTGCATTCGGTATACTGACCGGGGTAATATCTCTCGGAGTGGCACCCATAGGGGTGCCACCTGCTGACGGCCGGAGTAACTGGAGTAGACATACCCACAGGTGTGACAAATCCTGGAGGTGACGCAACTCTAGCTGAACGACGAGACGGGGACACCGCGTCCGTGCCTCCAGAGCATTCACCTGAGCCTGAACCATGCTCCTTGGAACCGGCACGAGAGCGAGGAGTCACACCTGTATCCCGTATCGACCGCGGGTTCACTGCATCCATATCTCTGTAGCATCCCTCTGACCCTGAAGCACTCCCTCCCTTTGGTCCAAGTCTGGAGCGTCGAGCTCGTCTGCTCGAAGCTGAAGCATCCGATCGCGTTGAAGTAGATCTAGCAGAGCGCCCTGACAAAGACCAAGACAGCTCTTGGTCTGCCATATCTCTGAATCTCGCGATCTAGTCTGGACATGCGTGTGAAGATATCCTGTAACTCCTCATCGCTCATCCCTCGACTCATCCATTAAATGTCACCTGCACAAACAAAAAATGATGTTAGAATAATCAATTTAAATCATACAAAGCACAGTAATATAGATACTAAAAAAAAGATCTTACTTAAAATGCATATCTTATGTATCCTTATAAGCGATTGGTCAACGAATTATCCAAGTATGGTCCAAGTATGAAGTATCCTATGGTCCCATGTCAATCTCCTGACACAACTCCGCATACACTGGAAGGTTGATAAACATGTCACCACAAAAGAATGAGTCCACCTCGTTCTCAAAGAATTCTTGGACTCCTGTATTTCCATTATTGTTAGCCGATTCTAGCTCCAAGATTTCGGTGGCCTCCACACCTTGCAATATCAACCCCTCTATTTGCATATTATCTTCATTTATGCTCGAAACATTGCTTTGATCATATACTCTTGCACTTCGGGAAGTTGAAGGTATAACATACCACCATCGAGGTTGTCGGGGATTTGGATAGAAGATTACCTGTTCACAAATACGTACAAGAGAGTTTAAACCATTGTGACATAAACCATGTCGTAATACAATTAACAAACAAATGAGTCCATGCACCTGTTCACAATGGGCCAGCAACACAAAGGTATCACGCAAATCCGTCCATTTTTTTTCGGAATCTATTTCGAGAAATCCAGATGGACCTCATCGAATTGTTGCTCCAGCTCCTTCAAGTATCACTTTAAACCACTGCACATCGAATAATATCATGGAGAAGCTACGGTAATCCATCGTAACAATACTTTGCAAGTTTCCAAAATACTCAATCTCATCCACAACCGTATTGTCGCCGGCTCTCTTGCTTGAACCTTGCCATGATACCACAGTCCATTGTGGAGTGCATTTTGTCAATACGCTCCACGTGAAAATGCCGTCCGCGCGATTACGCTGCACTATATATTTTGTACTGTACATTGAAACACTCAAATTAGATGTCGCATATAAAATTTAGATACGACAAATCCTAAACACCTCATTACCTTTGGACTACATCCCCTCGAGAATTCCCACTCTTCCATTGAGACCTCCGTCCCTTCGTGAGACGCTGTGGTCAAAGCTCCATGCAACTATCGTGTTGACATGAACCGCGGCATCTCCTCCACGCCCTCGGGATATCGAATCGATCGATGACGCGTATTATATCGGAATTCAGCTCGCGCTTCCTCTCGATCTTGCCTAGCGATCTAGTGCTTGGCGAGCTATGTCTCCATAGAGATATGGTGCAACATACAAAAGCAATTCACCTTCTCCTCCATTGAGGCATCCATTCTTTTTTCTACCCTATTTTCAACCACCACATCTCCAGTCAATCTATCATCGTCCTTCAGTGACCATAGCATTTCGTTGTCTAGATCCACCATTGGTAGCCATTGTGAAATATGCACTAGCGCCTCAGACAACAACCAACCTTCAGTCATGCTACCTTCTAGCCGAGCTCGTTGTCACACAAAGCCTTTCAGGGTTTTCATGAAGCGCTCCAAGAAGAACATCCATCGCGTATGGACAAGTCCAGCAATCTCCACTTCATCTACAATATGCACAAGAAGGTGGATTTGTATCGTGAGCATGCTGGTGGGTAGGTATTTCTCAAAGAGACAGACCGTCTCCACTGCTCCCCGCCTCGCGGATTCAATAGAGGACGTCTTAATCTCATTCTGTGAGATCCATGGTACAAAGCCGACAACCTGTAAATGGCCCCGCATATTTTTGGAGTAAGACATCCTGTGATCGCGATCGGTAGTACAAACTGCCACAAATGAGAAAGAATTATGAATAATGGCTACACTCCAAATAGCAAAATGCGTACACCAATTACAATTCATTCGTAGTATAAACCTGACATATCTTATGCCAGTCATGGGATTTTAGCCCTGATAATTGGTCGTCTTTAGAAAATGCAGACGTGAGAGAACGCATCATACCTGTCGGAGTCTGGATAGACTTGACTACTTACTTCACAATGCGCTCTTCTTTAGTGGACAAAACCCAAGGAGTGCGAGGTAGCTGCACGCGACCATCAGCACTCGACTGCGACCAAAGCGCCTCCATCTTACCCACCTCCTTCAAATCCATTCGTGCCCCTATAGTGTCTCTCTTTCCTGTGATGTGGTCCCATAGCAAGCTGCCCACATTCTTGAAAATATGCATGGGATCCAACAAGTGGTTGACTTGTAAGTGGGTCCAATATGGCAACTCGTAGAAAACTGAGAACCGCCGCATTCTGTTTGGATGTGATTCTGCGTGGACCATTTTGAGCTCGTACCAGCTTGCGGCATTCATATGTGTTGGAGGTCGTCCAAGAAAACCTTCCCTGAGTTCATGATCCTTTGGCAAGAAAGAAACGTGTCCTTGATATACCATCTTCTTCATGGTTCGTGACCTTCGGGAGTCTAACTGTGGCCTGCACAATGGACATGCATGATAACCTGAGATAACCAGACCTGTTCCAACACCATGACCCAGTGAATACAAGCTTGAACAAGATAAAATATACATATTACCAATGAGAACGGAGGCCTGTTTACCTGAGCACTCTCCGAATCCCGGAAAGTCATGCATCATCCACATGAGAATGGCTCGAATATTGGCTGACCACCGACCATCGTGCATGCTCATATCTTGCACGGTGACCCCCTCCTCCCATAAAATCTTAAGCTCATCGACTAATGGACGAAGATACACGTCCATATTTTTGACTTTGTAGCGGCCGGGGACGAGTAAGCTAAGGATGAGATGTCCTTTCTTCGTAGAAAGCCATGAAGGGATATTGTAGTTGACAAGGACTATCGGCCACACACTGTAAGAAGTTGAGCACAGACCGAATGGGTTCACGCCATCCATTGCAAGACTAAGCCGAAGATTCCTTGGCTCTCGGGCAAAGCCTGGGAAGGTAGAGTCAATGTGGCTCCATGCGCGTGAATCCACTGATATTCATTGAACTCCATCCGTGGACCTATTCTACGCATGCCACGTTGTCAAGCTCGCCATGCTGGACGTACGAAACATGTGGTTTATGCGGGGGATAAGCGAAAAGTGTCTGAGAACTTTTTGAGGGATGGTTTTGTAACGTGTCCACTTGTTCCCTTCAGGACACGTCTTAGTAGTCCATCGGAAAGGAGGTCTAGAAAGCTCCACCCGGCACTCCCATGGAATGTTACGGGGTTTCTGACCTAGGACTTTCCGCGTCTGCTACATAGCGGAAGTATTCTGGACATTCCCACTTAGGACAGACCACAATCAGGGTTTTCCCTAATGGTTATCTCCTAAACGGCAACTAGCGTCGAACCCCGACGAGCAAACTACTTTACGCATAAATGCTAGGGCCGAAGTAGATTCACGCTGCACTTGGTTCAAGGAGAATGGGAAACGAGAGGGATGCAAGGCTCGACCTCTCTGCCATAAGGCATAGTCCCATTCCGTTTCCCTAAAACAGCATAAAGCGGGATTATTATAGCCTAGACGCTAGGTCGACGCTCTTGTTATTCATTTCCTTTGAGAATATCTCCTTGCTGTCCATTATGATTGAGAAAAGTTCCCGGCCAACCGGGACCACCCATCCGTAGGATGGACCCATGGCCACATCCACCGCACTTTCCTCAGGCTATTTTAGTTGTCTAATTACCTACCACATTTAGTTGGACATGCATCAAGCAGCTTCCTTAATTAGCCCATTAGACACCAGTTCCTTCACGTAATCTTAGCACTTGACATAGAAAAGCAGTGTCAAACAAGTTCCTTTTCAACTAGTTATCATATTTATCTTTAGAATACATTCATAAAGTCCAGCTCGTAGGCTTACCCATAATCCGCCCGAAGGCTATCCAACAATGCACAGGGATTACTAATCCAAGATTCTGCCCATAGACTAGTATGCGAGTCTCGAGATCCAATCTCAAGTCATGTTGGCCTCTTATGTAGGGCTTGGAAGGCAAGGGATTTATGGCCAGAGCCCCCCTAGGCACCCAAGCGTCCTCCTACTCCAAGTAGCACTCAATGGAGAAACCTCACGCGGTGGGTTCATCCACGTTCCCGGCGCGGCTAACAATCCCCTTGGTTAGGGTCAGGCAGACAGTCGGGGGTAGCTGAGCTTGCCTCTCCCTTCAGGCCTTCAACCTGAAGCATTAGATATCTTTTCATCCTCTAGTTCCTTGAGTAAACAAAGCAAACAGTGCTCTTCAAACTGTTACAAGCACAATTATTTCTAGTGGTCATTATTTGGCCAACTGTTAAGGAGTGAATCCTTCTCTCCGAATGCATCTAGCATTCGATCTGGGATCAATTGTGACTAGGCAAGATCCCCAAGGGTTTGTTTGTTAATCCATTATGTCCTTGGGTTAGGGCCGTACCCTATTAACCCAACTTATCCATTACCTTAGGTTCTATTAACAGTAAATCATGGCGACCATGTTGCTCCAAATTATTGATTGGTCCTTTGCTTCCAAGCAAATACTGAATGCCCTTGTCTTGGCAACTTTTCCCAAGAAAAGGTGATATAACAGGATGACTACTCATCCTCTTGCAAGTGAAGCTTGCGCAAGAATCTGCCAATCTCATTCCAAGGAATTGGCCATTCTCTTGTGATCAAACCACAAGATCATGCGACGTTGCAACTTATTGCACAAGTGTCGCATCTATTCCATGGGATCATTTCATCCATCGAACGGCGTCTTCTGGTCATGGAATCATGATTAGATAAGAAGCAGGGTTTAGGGTGTCTTCTTATCCAACCCATTCCCAATTGTACTTGTCCGACAATGTTCGGACCTAGGGTTCCAACTCAATCCAAGTTTCAACATTTGATTGAGTGATCCTTAGGGTAGAAACCCTAGATCATTTCTTGCAAGTACGTCGAATTGTCCCTACATTCCCTGAATGTGGGCAAGACCTCAGGGTATGAGGGTTTCGACTTGGCAACAAGTGCGACTAGCTCAAGTCCTTAACATGCTAAAACCTAGTTAGCACTTGGGGTATAATGTATCGATTTAACCATCCTATGCGAATCCTTTGCGGTTTAGGTGTTTTAGGTAATTCCAGTTTACTTGTCTTACGACAAGGATGGCCATTCCTAAATATGTTATCTTGATCAAAAGGGAAAAAAACTAGTTGCATTACGATACAATTTCTAGAAAGCACACAATTCATTGCCTCTACGTATGATTAGATTCACAACCCTAACTTTTCTTGTTAAGACCAAAGCACATGTTAAATTTTGGCATAACTTCCATTGATGCATTCACGATTCCTGCCACTAAACTTTTAAGATTTTACGCTTAAATGAACCATGCAGCCTTTCCCCAAGTGTACCCTTGATGGATGAAATTATTCGTACGATGAATGTGCAATATACAACCTTTCGTAGTTAGATGAGATTCATGCTAATTGAAGCTAGAGTTAACCTATTTCATGTAGCCCTTAGAATCTTTCCCATGCTTTGCACTTTGCTACAGTTGATAACGACTTACTTAATGAATCATTACGAAGAAGGTTCGTCTAAAAATGTGACATGCAATTTAATCTTTCCATGCATAATCAAGGGTGTACTATAATAATTTCGACTTTGTAATGCTAGTCATTAGTTATTCTAGACTCGTCTCTTTGCAATGCACAAAAGGCAACTTGCTAATAAGGTACTAAAATGCATAGACACCTTATGTTCCTTTTTTGTTCATTCCATTGAAAATGCAAACGACCAGCTTTGTATCGTGAATTACTTTAAATAATTTCAACTAGCCAATTTATTTCAATCACATTTAGCTAGGTGGATTTGACAAGCATAACTGCATCCTAATTCCATGAATTAACCATGCATAGTTGCAATACTTCTACGTAAAAAAATTTTAAAAAAGAAGAAAACTTGGACTTGTGGGCTCGGTGAAATATCCACATGAATATTAGGAGATGATCCTCCTGCGGTTGCACCTCGTGACTTTTTAGGGGCCATCATGAATTCGACCTCTGGTTTGCCTTCGCAGATTTGAATTACTTGCCTTTGTTTGCAGTCTTATGATCTTTACCCATCTCCCTCGTACACGGAGATTCTCTTTTGAAGTACGGATCCTTGACCGAAGTACCGACTTGAAGGTCTTAGGATTCGGAGCTTGGGCCTTCTTTCTTTCGGGAAAAGAGGGATTTTGTGAAGGGATCTTGTGAAGGCCTTGCGGAAACGAAGGCTTGAGAGTTATTCTTCTCCTTGAAATTCCGGCTAGGAATGGTTTTATGGGGCCTTGCGGAAATGGGGATTTATGAACTTCTCCTTCCTCATAAAAATTCCGGGGGTAAAGATCTTGTGGAAAGGGGTTTAAGGAAACCCTCTTCTTCTCTACGAGACCTGGGGGGGAAAATTAGGGATGGGCTTATGGGGGAAATCGAGTGGGAAGAGGCTTAGAGAAACCCCTCTTCTTCTTTACAAAGAACCGGCCTTAGGGCCTTTTGGGAAATTTGGTAGGAAGGCCTTATAGGCTTCCTCTTCGAAACCCGGGGGGGAAAGATGATCTAGTGGGAAGGGCCTTGTCGCCTCCTTTTCTTCAAAATCTCAGGATGGGCTTATTGTGTGATTTGGTAGGAAGGGGTGTAATGGAAGCCCCTTAGAAGCTTCCAAATAAGAAGCTTCTAGCTTCAGATCACGGTTAGCAGCGTGGTATTACCATGTGGGTTGAAATGACGGCAATCGGCCGGATGGGAAAGGGTGGACTTTAACTTGGGATTGTGGCGGCATGGGAGCCTATGGCTCAGCTGGCAGCTTTCCACGATGGCAGTGGCGGCCTCAGTCACAGGCAGCGCGGTAGACTTACGCAGCTCCTCCACCCCATGCAGCTTTGACGTCTCCTCCAGCCTCCTCTATCTTCCTCCCCTTAGAGGGGTGTATTTATAGGACAAGGGGGGAGAGGGAACCTCCCTCCCACGTGGCCCCCTTGCATGGCATTCTTCCCTTCCCCCTTCCAAATGCAGCTCTACTAGGCCATCTCTCCACACTCCCTCTCCTCCAATCGTGCATCGGCTAGGGGAGAAGGAAATCAATTAAAAAATTTTGAATTTTAATTCCATCATTATCCTCTTAACCTCCTCCCAAGAGGATGTTTCCCCGCAGAAGATGCGGTTTTTCATTCTCGGTCCCGACTTACCAATGCGGAGTACTCGATTTCTCGCATACGGTTATAGATCAACTGCCAGCACTGGTGATAATCTTTTCACGATTTTACGGTGCGCCGAAGGTTGGTCTAGTAATATTTTTATTCAAACGGGAATATTATAGGTTTGCTCTTGCAAGTCCTGTCGATACTTGTGAGCACCACACTTTGGACATGTCTCCATAGTCTCGTATTCTCCTTGAAATAGTATGCAATCATTGATACATGCATGGATGTTGTTGTAGTCCATGCCAAACTTTCATAAAACATGTCGTGCATCATCATGAGACTCAGGCATGGTATTTGCAGGTGGTAATATATGATATTTCAATAACCTGAAAAAAATCATAAAAAACTTGAAAAAGCACAAATGTTTTTAATAATAGTGCTGAAAAAAAAATCAACGATGCGTATGTACAAGGTACTTGAACAACTCGATCACACTCGTATCACTCCACCCGTATTTTGCTTGCACACTTAAGAGTGCAAGTAGTGTCTTCAGGTGAGATACTCGGCACCCATCATATAATGGTATGGATGCTTCCTCTCTAAGCAGATCAGAAGTCTCAATATCCATGGGAATCAATGCATCGATCATTGCCTCCATCTCAGGCTCCAAGATTGTAGGTAGGTCTGGAAGGTTGCATGTCTTCTTTGGCATTAACGGTATAGATTGGCCTTGCAAGTGGTGGATTGGCTCATGCACTCCATCCATCGCACGCCCATGAACTCTTCTAATTGGCCGCAAAGGGTACACTCCTCCTTGGGATGAGACATCACCTCCGTGGATAGGAAATTTGCCAGCGAGACCCAATCTTATTGTATATGGCATTCAATTAGCTTGTGAGTACAATGCATGATTGATATTAACTTTTCTTACCGTTCGCTGAAAATCCGCAATCGCCTAATCAATGATCTCAGATTGAAACTTGCCAAATCGTCGTATGTGTTCTATAGAAAATCAACATTTTCATCTAATTGCCAGCTTGCATTGAGAGCAAGGACATGGGACACGCTAATTAAGATATGCCTCGCGATCTTGAGCAACAGGACCTTCATCGTTTTCCATTTTGTCTACATTACAACAAACAATTTGTTTTTGCTATCATTCTTTTTTTTCTTAAATTGTTATCCTCTCCTTCCATCTCTCTCTCTTTTTTTACGTTACAACTACGACCACGACCATGACCATGACCATGACCACTACGACCACGACCACTACCACAGCTACGACTACGACCACGACCACAGCTACGACTATGATCTCTAGCTTGATGGTTGCATATATACTACTACTACTCATGGAATAAACCTTAAAATAGTTATTATGCTCAAATATATGCTTGTTAGAGCATAAATTTATTCCTAAGACTATTCTAAGGAAGAAAGAGGGTTAATGATAAAAGAGTGTCCTTCCTTGCAAGTGATTTTATATTATATTTATTAATTAAAATTGATAGTTGAAGATGAGTTTCTTAAGAGATCTTGTGGTGATGTTGTTTCAGTTTTGCGAAGCATATATATGAATGATGCTCTTTTAGTTTTCTGTATTTGTCTTTTTAAGAAGAGATTGATTTTTATGGAATATCCAAAGTTATTTTTTGGGATTATGTTATGAAAAATGAATGTTTTTCATACTGATAGGCTGATTGCCTTCGTTGTATATTTGCGTAGTGGAGGCTAGGACAAGCCCCATGTATGAGAGGTCTCTTTGCAAGAAGAACATTATGCTAGGAGGCACAAGTATGGTAGGGCTCTCTAGCCATATATCCCTTAGGTTTGATGAGGATCAGCCTAACCCCTATGAGCCTAGGATGAGCTTATTGTAAGATCCTATTTACTTTTCTCTCTTTCTCTCCCTCTCTCGTTTCCTCTCCCTCCCTTACCCTGACCCTCTCTTTCTCTCTTTCTGTATTAGGTTTAATGATTTTTCTCTCTTTTTCTCTCTCCTCTCTCTCTCATATTTCTTTTTCTCTCTCCTCTCCATCTCTCATTTCCCTTTCTCTCTTTCTCTCCCTCTCTCATTTTCTCTCCCTCTCTCACCCTCACCCTCTCTTTCTCTATTAGGTTTAATATTTTTTTTTCTCTTTTTCTCTCTCCTCTTCCTCTCTCAATTTTTTCTCTCTCCTCTCCCTCTCTCATTTCCCTTTCTCTCTTTCTCTCTTTCTCTCCCTCTCTCATTTCCTCTCCCTCCCTCACGGTGACCCTCTCTTTCTCTCTTTCCCTATTAGGTTTAATGATTTTTCTCTTTTTCTCTCTCCTCTCTGTCTCTCATTTCTTTTTCTCTCTCCTCTCCCTTTCTCTCTTTCTCTCCCTCTCTCATTTCCTCTCCCTCTCATTTCCCTTTCTTTCTTTCTCTCCCTCTCTCATTTTCTCTCCCTCCCTCACCCTGACCCTCTCTTTCTCTCTTTCCCTATTAGGTTTAATGATTTTTCTATTTTTCTCTCTCCTCTCTCTCTCTCTCTCATTTTTTTCTCTCTCCTCTCCCTCTCTCATTTCCTTTTCTCTCTTTCTCTTCCTCTCTCATTTCCTCCCCCTCTCTCACCCTGACCCTCTCTTTCTCTCTTTCTCTATGAGATTTAATGATTTTTTCCTCTTTTTCTCTCGCCTCTCCCTCTCTGATTTTTTTCTCTCCTCTCCCTCTCTCATTTCTCTCTCTCTTTCTCTCCCTCTCTCATTTCCTCTCCCTCCCTTACCCTGACCCTCTCTTTCTCTCTTTTCCCATTAGGTTTAATGATTTTTCTCTCTTTTTCTCTCTCCTCTCTCTCTCTCTTATTTTTTTCTCTCTCCTCTCCCTCTCTCATTTCGTTTTCTCTCTTCCTCTCCCTCTCTCATTTCCTCTCCCTCTCTCGCCCTCACCCTCACCCACACCCTCTCTTTCTCTCTTTTCCTATTATGTTTAACATCTTCTCTTTTTTTTCTCTCTCCTCTCCCTTTCTCATTTCTTCTCCCTCCCTCTCCCTCTCTCATTTCCCTATTATGTTTTCGTCTCCCCTCCTCTCTCTCTCCCTCTCCCTCTCTCATTTCCTCTCCCTCCCCCTCTCTTTCTCTCTCTCTCCCTCTCCCTCTCCCATTTCCTCCCCCTCTCCCTCTCTCTCTCTTTCTCTCTCCCTCTCTCAGTTCCTCCCTCTCCCTCTCTCATTTCCTCTCCCTCCCTCTCCCTCCCCCTCTCTTTCTCTCTCCCTCCCTCTCCCTCTCTTTCTCTCTCTCTCCCTCCCTCTCCCTCTCCCTTTCCCTCTCCTTCTCTCTCATTTCCTCTCCCTCTCTCAATATACACAAATTATACAAAATAAAAAATAAAAAAGAGAGAGAATACACTCTCCCTCCCTCTCGTTCTCTCATTGCATCCCCCTCCCTCTTCCATTTCCTGCCTCTCCCTCTCTTTCTCTCTCTCTCTCTCTCTCTCTCTCCCTCCCCCTCCCTCTCCCATTTCCTCCCTCTCCCTCTCCCTCTCTTTCTCTCAATATATATACACAAATTATATAAAAAAAAGTAAAAGAGAGAGAGAATGCACTCTCCCTCCCTCTCCCTCTCTCATTTCCTCCCATTCCCTTTCCCTCTCCCTCTCTTTCTCTTTCTCTCCTTCCCTTTCCCTCTCTCATTTCCTCCCCCTCCCTCTCCCTCTCTTTCTCTTTCTCTCCCCCTCTCTTTCTCTTTCTCTCCCTCCCTCTCACTCTATTTCTCTCTCATTTCCTCTCCCTCTCTCAATATACACAAATTAAACCCTGAACAAGTAAAAGAGAGAGAGAATGGACTCACCGTAAAGATTTGCAGGAGGGTTTGGCGGCTCCTCTTCGCGACGGCGGCTCCTCCTCTCCTTCGCGAACGGTGGCGGCACCGGCAAGCCTTCTTCCTCTCCCTCTCTCAGCCTCTATGCAAAACAGTCGCTCTCTCTCTCTCTCTCTCGCTCTCCCTCTCGAAATGTTTTACAAATGCGCGAAATGAAACGCGCTCGGGTTTCCACCCGCTTTTTTTCTCTGTGGGGCATCGCTATTTGCGTCGCTATTAGCATCGCATTTGCAACGCAAATAGCGGCACCGCTATTCCTGTGTCGCTACCCGCAGTCACTATTCGTACGTTTCCTTGTAGTGAAACCTTGTGTAGGGATATATCACGGGGTCTAGAAACTAATTGCAAGAAGCCTCTGTGAAACATGGCCAGGCGCAGCTCAACTTTATGACCATTCCAACTTTCTTTGCAGAAGTTCTTCATCAACTCCTCCACGCTTTGGATTTATTTGGTAACAACAAATATGGGCTGGATGAGTGCATACTTCACCACCCTACAGGATTACATTGTGCTTCATGCTTGACTGCTCTTACTTTGAATTTTGCTGCAATGTCAAATTGGCTCTTGCAGATCCATAGAATGCTTCTATCACTTATCCATGGATGGATTACTTTCAATCAGTTGGTTTCTTTACTTGAACAAACGGTCAACATACTGATAAAATCCCCTAAGCTTGGGCTTTGATCTTTACTTCGAGCTTGCTCAGATCTTATGAAGCCTAAGACCTGCTTCTCCACCTCCTTATCAAAAGGCATAGATTAAAACATGAGAGGGTAAGAGAAATCATGCATTGGTCAATAGAAAATCTGGTTGAGATAGATGTAGAAAAAAACCTTCCATAAGTTGAATTTGTCGCATAGAGCAAGAAATAAATGATGAATCGTACAGAACCCATCAGTAGCTCGTTCACTGATAGCTATACCCTTATTGCATATTAGGACCACCAATGTGTTCAAAAGCTTGGGCATTAAGTTTAGGACCATGTAAGGTTGAAATCCATTTGCCTTTGGCATTGCACTTAGTGCCACACCTGTCTTCCTTAGCAGGGGTAAGGCACATTCGAAGTGATCTTCATTTATATAAAGAGGAATTAGTAACTGAAACTTCTCATTATTTGCTATGGTTTGTACATGTTGATAATAGGTTGTTTATGATCGGAGGTCAAAGCTCACCTACAAGAAGTCCTTAATTAACCTCAATTCACAATCTTACTGCAGAAATTCAAGTTTATTGCTACATACTTCAATGTAATTGACACTTTGGGTGCATGGATTGACAATAAATGTTATAGGATAACCAAGCACATCCTCTTTGTAAGTAACCCTTGAGTGGAAACACTGCAGACTGCCGATTATGTTGCTACTTTCTAGTATGTAGGGATGTTTCCTGGAATTGAGTGGAACATGGAGTTAGGCTTACATCCACTTATGTGGGCTTGCACTTTAGCTCCTACGTAACAAAATTTATAGTCACCAGTCACTCATTGTAGCTGCCTCAAGTGATGTAGCTGGAAACTGACGATGTAATATCTCCTTCCACACAAAGCCATCCTCACAAACCTCGCGCAAACCATGGCACTGCATTTGACCATGAAGAGTCAGGTCTTGATTGAAAGGAATGACACATCATTTGAAATGATTAGCAACACACAATCATTATTAGGACGCAAGAGAAAGATGCTTACTGTCATAGAGAGGGAAGCAAGGTCACTTGTAGCAAGCCTTGCAACAATCATTGTCAAAGCTTCTAGAGGCAGTTTATCCATTACACCCATGGCTTCCTGTGTTGCGTCTTTGCGGGTCAGTGATCCAGATTGCTGCACATCTGTTGCGCTTGTGACAGTTTTGGGCTCCTCCACCTGAGTAAATTGCTGGTTGCTTTGCATCCTTTGGAATCGAGAGTAATGGAGCAACTGCTGCAGCACGCATGCTAGCTTCTATAGCTTGTCGAGCTTCTTTCCGCTTCAAGGTTCTGGCCAGATTTTTCTTTCCACTTCTTGTTAGCCTATTTGACGTTGCCGGATGTGTGCTGCTTTCTTGTGTGGATTCGATCACAGAATCACCCTTGTTTTTACCATTCAAATATGTTTTCACTTGTATTTGCGTGTCCAGAACTTGTTGAGCTCTCCTCAGTGACCAGGCTAAGCTCTTGTAGAGCTAATGATTCATGACTCAACATGGACCCAGGCTGCAGTCCTTGTTGAGGATACTTGGATCGCCTTTTATGTACCACCAGTTCCCATCCACCTTGATCAGAATCTATTTCTTTGTCGATCTTTGGAGATGGTTCAGAGCATCCACCTTCAGAACTGACTTTTCTGTTCAGAGCTTGGCTTTGCATGAGTTCTGCTCACCTCATGCCATACATGCAAAGGCTCAGGTTGCTTCTTAAGAGATTGGAGAATCCAGGATATCACAGGCCTTGACACACGATTCCTTTGTCTTTGTTTCAATGCCGCTTGGAATGCATCCTCTGAATGGAAAGGAGGGAAAGGCTTGGTGCCCTCATGGGGGCATGCAGAGCACCTAAAATCATTAGCAAGTTGTATTGATGTATCTCTGTCCACCTACAGATATGCTCAACAAGCCTTGGGAGGTAGCCAACAACAGTGCAGCACTGTGCATGGATGTGGCCCTCTGGTTTTTCTTATTCAACATCTGCCCTACTTTGTCATGCTATAAAAGCTTTGCAGAACCAGGAGGTCCACAAGGTATGGATATGATTGTGGTCTGTTTAAATGAAGTACTGCCCTATACCACAAGAAGTTTTAGGCAAATTCCCACTATAATTCCCACATTGTGAATTATGACAACAACAAGAGCTTTTGCAAGGGAGGGACAGCATATGTAGCCAGGTGCAGTTGGTAGCAGGGCGCTGCCAAGGGCAGCCCCCCTGCTACCCCCAACCGCACCTAGCTAGGTGGTGGTGCCTGCTGAACAGAAGGTCATGGTGTTGGGTATTATAGGAGGAAAAAAGGGGAAAGGCCCAGGCTTTCTCCACATGGGAAAATGCAAAACTGCTAGTGTTCATACACGAGGACAAATTACAAGCTCTAAATGATGTGGTAACTCTGACCAAATTCCAGTAGAGCCTTATACAGAGTACCCATGTCAATGCTTTAAAAGAATCACGATGCAGGAGATTCAAGCTGTTATTGCTTGCTATCTAATGATTCCCAAAGAAGTGGATTTGGGAGCCGGATTGGAGCCCTTACTCTGTGATTGTTGTGTAACAAGTCCTTGCACACTACAAGGAAACACAAGAATAGCGACGGCGGGTAGCGACGCAGGAATAGCGGCGTCGCTATTTGCGTCGCAAATGTGACGCTAATAGCGACGCCCCACAGAGAAAAAAAGCGGGCCGAAACTCGAGCGCGTTTCATTTTGCGCATTCGTGAAACATTTCGAGAGGGATAGTGAGAGAGAGAGTGACCGTTTTGCATAGAGGGTGAGAGAGGGAGAGGAAGAAGGCTTGCCGCCGCCGCCACTACTGCCGCCATCGCTGTTCGCAAAGGAAAGGAGGAGCCACCGACGCGAAGAGGAGCCGCCAAACCCTCTTGTAAATCTTTACGATGAGTCCATTCTCTCTCTCTTTTACTTGTTTAGGGTTTAATTTGTGTATATTGAGAGATGGAGAGGAAATGAGAGAGAAAGAGAGAGAGAGGGAGAGGGAGGGAGAGAAAGAGAAAGAGAGGGGGAGAGAAAGAGAAAGAGAAAGAGAGGGAGGGGGAGGGGGAGGAAATGAGAAAGGGAGAGGGAGGGAGAGAAAGAGAAAGGGAGGGAGAGGGAGAGGGAGGGAGAGTCCATTCTCTCTCTCTTTTACTTTTTTTAATATAATTTGTGTATATATATTGAGAGAGGGAGAGGAAATGAGAGAGAAAGAGAGGGAGAGGGAGAGGGAGGGAGAGAAAGAGAAAGAGAAAGAGAGGGGGAGAGAAAGAGAAAGAGAGGGAGAGGGAGGGGGAGGAAATGAGAGAGGGAGAGGGAGGGAGAGAAAGAGAAAGAGAGGGAGAGGGAGGGAGAGTGCATTCTCTCTCTCTTTTACTTTTTTTATATAATTTGTGTATATATATTGAGAGAAAGAGAGGGAGAGGGAGAGGGAGTAAATGGAAGAGGGAGGGGGAGGGAGGGAGAGAGAGAGAAAGAGAGGGAGAGAGAGAGGGAGGAAATGGAAGAGGGAGGGGGATGAAATGAGAGAACGAGAGGGAGGGAGAGTGTATTCTCTCTCTTTTTTTTTGTATAATTTGTGTATATTGAGAGAGGGAGAGGAAATGAGAGAGAAGGAGAGGGAGAGGGAGGAAATGAGAAAGGGAGAGGGAGGGAGAGAGAGAGAGAGAGAAAGAGAGGGAAATTAAAGAGAGGAAGAGGGAGGGTGAGGAAATGAGAGAGGGAGAGGGAGGGAGGGAGAGGAAATGAGGGAGGGAGGGTGAGGAAATGAGAGAGGGAGAGGGAGAGGGAGAGGGGGGAAAGACGAAAGCATAATAGGGAAATGAGAG
This sequence comes from Lygodium microphyllum, assembly GCF_053477565.2. Taxonomy (NCBI): domain Eukaryota; kingdom Viridiplantae; phylum Streptophyta; class Polypodiopsida; order Schizaeales; family Lygodiaceae; genus Lygodium; species Lygodium microphyllum. The sequence goes on along the minus strand of NC_141136.1, from coordinate 177,554,972 downwards.
AGGGAGAGGGAGGGAAAAGAAATGAGAGAAGGAGAGGAAGAGAGCAAAAGGAAATGAGAGAGGGAGAGGAGAGAGAAAAAGAAATGAGAGAGAGGGGAGAGAAAAAGAGAAAAATCATTAAACCTAATGGGGAAAGAGAGAAAGAGAGGGTCAGGATGAGGGAGGGAGAGGAAATGAGAGAGGGAGAGAAAGAGAGAAAGGGAAATGAGAGAGGGAGAGAAGAGAGAAGAAAATGAGAGAGGGAGAGGAGAGAGAAAAAGAGAAAAAAATCATTAAACCTAATAGAGAAAGAGAAAGAGAGGGTGAGGGTGAGAGAGGGAGAGGAAATGAGAGAGGAAGAGAAAGAGAGAAAGGGAAATGAGAGATGGAGAGGAGAGAGAAAAAGAAATATGAGAGAGAGAGAGAGGAGAGAGAAAAAGAGAGAAAAATCATTAAACCTAATAGGAAAAGAGAGAAGGAGAAGGTCAGGGTAAGGGAGGGAGAGGAAATGAGAGAGGAAGAGAAAGAGAGAAAAGTAAATAGGACCTTACAATAAGCTCATCGTAGGCTCATAGGGGTTAGGCCGATCCTCAACAAACCTAACGGATATATGGCTAGAGAGCCCTAACATACTTGTGTCTTCTAGCATAATGTTCTTGCAAAGAGACCCTCTCATACATGGGGCTTGTCCTAGCCTCCACCACGCAAATATACAACGAAGGAAAATTAGCCTATCAGTATGAAAAACATTAATTTTTCATAACGTAATCCCAAAAATAACTTTGGATATTCCATAAAAATCAATCTCTTCTTAAAAAGACAAATATAGAAAACTAAAAGAGCATCATTCATATATATGCTTCGCAAAACTAAAACAGCATCACCACAAGATCTCTTAGGAAACTCATCTTTAACTATCAATTTTAATTAATAAATATAATATAATATCACTTGCAAGGAATGACACTCTTTTATCATTAACCTTCTTTCTTCCTTAGAATAGTCTTAGGAACAAATTTATGCTCTAACAAGCATATATTTGAGCATAATAACTATTTTAAGGTTTATTCCATGAGGAGTAGTAGTATATATGCAACCATCAAGCTAGAGATCATGCTTTGGTATCTGTGGAGATCCCAATCTCATGCCCTCATAGAGATTGTAGTGTGCAATAGTGTGGAGAGAAGATGGGTGAGTTGTAAATGGTAAAGGAGAATTCTATTGATGATGGAGAGAAGATGAGGTGAATCGTCAATCCTATTCTTAGTGAGTGCAACCTACCCATAGTCATGGTCGTCATGGTTGTGGTCGTGGTCATGGTCGTGGTCGTGGTCGTGGTCGTAGTCGTGGTAGTCGTGGTCGTGGTCGTGGTCGTGGTCGTGGTCGTGGTCGTGGTCGTGGTCGTAGTCGTAGTAGTCGTAGTCGTATTCGTAGTTGTGGTTGGGTGGTCGTGGTCGTGGTCATGGTCGTAGTCATGGTCATGGTTGTAGTCGTGGTCGTAGTTGTCATAGTTGTGGTCGTGGTCATGGTCGTGGTCATGGTCATGGTCATGGTCGTCGTAGTCGTGGTCGTGGTCATGGTCGTGGTCGTGGTCGTGGGTCGTGGGTCATGGGTCGTGGTTGTGATCATCGTAGTCGTAGTCATGGTTGTGGTCATGGCCGTGGTCATAGTCGTAGTCGTAGTTGTCGTCGTAGTCGTAGTTGTAGTCATAGTTGTGGTGGTGGTGGTGGTTGTATCATAGCCGAGGTAGTGGCCGTAGTCGTGGTCATCGTGGTCGTGGTCGTGGTCGTAGTCATCGTCATGGTCGTCATAGTCATGTCGTGGTCATGGTCGTGGTCGTAGTCCTAGTCGTAACGTAGAAAAAGAGAGAGAGATGGAAGGAGAGGATAACAATTTAAAAAAGAAAAAAAAAGAGAGAGATAGAAGGAGAGGATAACAATTTAAGAAAGAAAGAAAAAAGAGAGAGATGGAAGGAGAGAATAACAATTTAAGAAAAAATAATAATGATAACAAAAACAAATTGTTTGTTGTAACGTAGACAAAATGGAAAACGATGAAGGACCTGTTGTTCAAGATTACAAGGCGTATCTTAATCAGTGTGTCCCATGTCCTTGCTCTCAATGCAAGCTGGCAATTAGACGAAAACGTTGATTGTCTATAGAACAGTACAACGATTTGGCGAGTTTCAATCTGAGATTATTGATTAGGCGATTACGGATGTTCAGCAAACGGTAAGAAAAGTTAATATCAATCATGCATTGTACTCGCAAGCTAATTGAATACCATATACAATAATATTGGGTCTCGCTGGCAAATTTTCTATCCAGGGAGGTGATGTCTCGTCCCAAGGAGGAGTGCACCCTTTGCGACCAATTAGAAGAGTTCCTGGGCATGCGATGGATGGAATGCATGAGCCAATCCACCACTTGCAAGGCCAATCTATACCGTCAATGCCAGAGGAGACAGGAAACCTTCTAGACCTACCTACAATCTTGGAGCCTAAGATGGAGGCAATGATTGATGCATTGATTCCCATGGATTTTAAGACTTCTGATCCGCTTAGAGAGGAAGCATCCATACCATTATATGATGGGTGTTGAGTATCTCACGTAAAGACACTACTTGCACTCTTAAGTGTGCAAGCAAAATATGGATGGAGCGATACGAGTGTGACCGTGTTGTTCAGGTACCTTGTACATACGCATCATTGATTTCTTTTTTGGCACTATTATTAAAAAATTTGTACTTTTTCAAGGTATTTATGATTTTTTTCAGGTTATTGAAATATCATATATTACCACCTGCAAATACCATGCCTAAGTCTCGTGATGATGCACGACATGTTTTACGAAAGCTTGGCATGGACTACAACAACATCCATGCATGTATCAACGATTGCATATTGTTTCGAGGAGAATATGAGACTATGGAGACATGTCCAAAGTGTGGTGCTCACAGGTATCGACAGGACTTGTAAGGGCAAACCATCCCTCAAAAAGTTCTCAGAAACTTTCCGCTTATCCCTTGCATAAACCACATGTTTTGTACGTCTGGCATGGCGAGCTTGACAACGTGGCATGCGCAGAACAGGTCCATGGATGGAGTTCAACGAATATCAGTGGATTCACACGCATGGAGCCACATTGACTCTACCTTCCCGAGAGCCAAGGAATCTTCGGCTCAGCCTTGCAATGGATGGCCTGAACCCATTCGGTTTGTGCTCAACTTCTTACAGTGTGTGGCCTATAGTCCTTGTCAACTACAATATCCCTCCATGGCTTTCTACAAAGAAAGAACATCTCATCCTTAGGTTACTCATCCCTGGCCGCTACAAAGTCAAAAATATGGACGTGTATCTTTGTTCATTAGTCGATGAGCTTAAGATTTTGTGGGAGGAGGGGGTCACCGTGCAATAAATGAGCAAACATGATGGTGGTCGGCGGTCAGCCAATATTCGAGCCATTATCATGTGGACCATGCATGACTTTTCAGGATTCGGAGAGTGCTCAGGTGAACAGGCCTCCATTCTCATTAGTAATATCTATATTTTATCTTGTTCAAGCTTGTATTCACTGGGTCGTGGTGTTGGAAAAGGTCTGATTACCTCAAGTTATCATGCATGTCCATTGTGCGGGCCACAGTTAGACTCCCGAAGGTCACGAACCATGAAGAAGATGGTATATCAAGGATACGTTGCTTTCTTGCTAGCGGATCATGAACTCATGGAAGGTTTTCTTGGACAACCTCCAACACGTATGAACACCGCAAGCTGGTACAAGCTGAAAATGGTCCACGCGGAATCACATCCAAACGGAATACAGCGGTTCTCAGTTTTCTATCAGTTGCCATATTGGACCCACTTACAGGTCAACCACTTGTTGAATCCCATGCATATTTTCAAGAATGTGGGCAGCTTGCTATGGGACCACATCACAGGAAAGAGAGACACTATAGGGGCACAAATGGATTTGAAGGAGGTAGGTAAGATGAAGGCGCTTTGGCCACAGCCGAGTGCTGATGGTCACGTGCAGCTACCTCGCGCTCCTTGGATTTTGTCCACTAAAGAAGAGCGCATTGTGAAGCAAGTAGTCAAGTCTATCTGCACTCCGATGGGTATGATGCGTTCTCTCAGGTCTGTATTTTTTAAAGACAACCAATTATCAGGGCTAAAATCTTATGACTGGCATAAGATATGTCAGGTTTTTACTACGAATGGATTGTAATTGGTGTGCGCATTTTGCTATTTGGAGTGTATCAATTATTCATAATGCTTTCTCATTTGTGGTAGTTTGTACTACCGATCACGATCGCAGGATGTCTTACTCTAGAAATACGCTGGGCCATTTATAGGTTGTCGACTTTGGTGCAATGGATCTCATAGAAGGAGATTAAGACGTCCTCTATTGAATCCGCGAGGCGAGGAGCAGTGGAGACGGTCTGTCTCTTTGAGAAATACCTGCCCACTAGCATGCTCACGATACAAATCCACCTTCTTGTGCATCTTGTAGATGAAGTGGAGATTGCTGGACCTATCCATACGCGATGGATGTTCTTCTTGGAGCGCTTCATGAAAACCCTGAAAGGCTTTGTGGGACAACGAGCTCATCCAGAAGGTAGCATGGCTGAAGGTTGGTTGGTGTCTGAGGCGCTAGTGCATATTTCACAATGGCTACCAACGGTGGATCCAAACAACGAAATGCTATGGTCGCTGAAGGACAATGATAGACTGACTGGAGATGTGATGGTTGGAAATGGGGTAGAAAAAATAATGGATGCCTCAATGGAGAAGAAGGTGAATCGCTTTTGTATGTTTCACCATGCCTCTATAGAGACGTGGCTCACCAAGTACCAGATCGCTAGGCAAGATCGAGAGGAAGCGTGAGTTGAATTCCGACATAGTACGCATCATTGACCAATTCGATATCCCGAGGGCATGGAGGAGATACCGTAGTTCATGTCAATGCGATGGTTGCATGGAGCTTTGACCACAACGTCTCGCCAAGGGATAGAGGTCTCAATGGAGGAGTGGGAATTCTCAAGGGGATGTAGTCCAAAGGTGATGAGGTGTTTAGGATTTGTCGTATCTAAATTTTATATGCGACATCTAATTTGAGTATTTCAATGTACAGTACAAAATATATAGTGCAGCGTGGTCGCGTGGACAGCATTTTCGCAAGGAGCATATTGACAAAATGCACTCCATAATGGATTGTGGTATCATGGCAAGGTTCGAGCAAGAGAGCCGGCGACGAGCAACGGATCCAAACACAGTTGTGGATGAGATGGAGTATTTTGGAAACTTGCAAAGTATTGTTACAGTGGATTACCCTAGCTTCTCCATGATACTATTCGACATGCAGTGGTTCAAAGTGATACTTGGAGGAGCTGTAGCAACAGTTCGACGAGGTCCATCTGGATTTCTCGAAATAGATTTCGAAAGAAAATGGACGGATTTGCGCGACACCTTTGTGTTGCCGGCCCATTGTGAATATGTGCATGGACTCATTTGTTTGTTAATTGTATTACGATATGGTTTATGTCACAATGGTTTAAACTATCTTGTATGTGTTTATGAACAGGTAATCTTCTATCCAAACCCCCGACAACCTCGATGGTGGTATGTTATACCTTCAACTCCCTGAAGTACAAGAGTATATGATCAAAGCGATATTTCGAGCATAGATGAAGATAATATGCAAATAGAGGGGTCGATATTATAAGGGGTGGAGGCCACCGAATGCTTGGAGCCAGCATCGGCTAACAATGATGGAAATATAGGAGTCCATGAGAACGAGGTGGACTCATACTTTTGTGGTGACATGTCTATCGACCTTCCAATGTATGTGGAGTTGTGTCGGGAGATTAACATGGGACCATATGATACTTCATACTTGGACCATACTTGGATAATTCATTGACCAATCGCTTATAAGGGTATATAAGATACGCATTTTAAGTGAGATATTGTTTTTAGGATTTATATTACTGTGCTTTGTATGATTTAAATTGATTATTCTAACATCATTTTTTGTTTGTGTAGATGACATTTTCATGATGAGTCGAGGGATGAGCGATGAGGAGTTACAGGATATCTTCACACGCATGTCTCTAGACCAGATCGCGAGATTTAGAGATATGGCAGACTAGGAGCTGTCTCGGTCTTCGCCAGGGCACTCTGCTAGATCTACTTCAACGCGATCAGATGCTTAAACTTTGAGCAGAGGAGCTCGATGCTCCAGACTTCGGCCAGAGGGAGGGAATGCTTCAAGGTTAGGGGGATGCTGCAGAGATACGGATGTAGTGAGCCCGCGATTGACACGAGATACAGGTGGGACTCCTCGCTCTCGTGGCGATTCCAGGGAGTGTGGCTCAGGCTCAGGTGGATGCTGTGGAGGCACGGACGCGGTGTCTCCATCTCGTCGTTCAATTGGAGTTGCGTCACCTCCAGGAGTTGTCACACCTATGGGGATGTCTATTCTAGTTACTTCGGCTTTTGCTCAGCCGTCAGCAGCAGGTGGCACCCCTATGGGTGCCACTCCGAGAGATATTACCCCGGTCGGTACACCGGATGCACAGGGGTCTCCTGGATATGCCCAGAAGCGTGGACGCAAATGGGAGAGGACCCATCTTAGGCAGACCCCAGGGGGATATGGATATCTAGTCGATGATAGATCAGGAGCCATCATCATGAATGATGAGGGGAGGAGGGTGATGGCTCGCATGAGAGAGTTGTGCCAACAAGTTTTTCGGCACAATGTCTTAGATCATTGGAAGAACATGCCAGAGGGGAGCAAGGACTACATAGTAGCATCCTTGCATGAGGAGTTTCCGGTTCCAACCTCAGTAGATAGATTTTCTACGGGCTGGATGATGGATTGCATGCATGCATATATGTCACATAGAAGATCTGACGTACACAAGGTAATCAAGAGTGGGGCTACAAAGCCCAAGTGGTTAGATGCGGACGACTGGCGCCGACTAAGGGAGGAGGCTACAGATTCTCCAGGACGTTGGAGTCAGCAGCGCGAGGCGGCGAGGGCACGACTTGAGGCTGGAATGGTCCATCATCTTAGGAGTGATGGCCATAGGATATATTTGGAGGACTTTGTAAGTTTTTCTTTTGTTTTTGTTGTTTATTTTTTTGCAATATCCTTAGTACTGACAATCATGTTTCTAACAGTTAGCATTTTGTTTTCTTTGCAGCACTCCATTACAAATCGTGATCCGACCGGCCTTAAGACTCGATATGCAAAGAGGCACGGTCTTACTTCATTGATCGACCGATTGTATAGACACGGCAGCCCTGTAAGTCACTCATCTTTCTTGTCCGTAGTTACCATGTTTAATTAGAATGCATGATTGTATGGTGGACTGATGTGTTATTGTTTCTTTTTTTGCAGAGTCCGTTCGATGCTCCTTTGTGGCGGGAGGAGCTTTCAGAGAGCGAGGATATGTAGGTCGCCCTTGGAACTCTGGAGCTCACACACCCTTATTTTTTGGTCACTTGATCTATGTAGACATTTTCTATGTATTTGTGATATCTTGTCATGATTGTACCAATCGCTTATTATGCGATCATGTAATTATTTCATATATCAGTGTTATGGTTTCAGTATGTATCAGTGTTATGATTTCAGTATACTTTGTTTTTGTTTGCAAGCGCATTGTACACAATGCAAAAACTATTTTGTATGGCTCTAATAAAGCACACAGTGCTATATGTGGCAGGGTAGCTTGCTGCCATGCCACAAATTATTTTTTTTCCCTATTACCATCGCTATTAGGGTCGCAAATTTTACTACTCATGTCGTTATTGGCGTCGTTATTTTCGTCGTAAACCATCGGTATTGGCGTCTGTATCAGCTGATACCAACTCCAATACTGACGTTGATAGCGACGGTGATACCGACTATTCTATGGCGTCGCCAATAACGACGCTTTTTGCGATGACGGGGGAAAAAAATTTTATTTGCATTTTTGCGACGACGGGGGAAAATATATTTTCCTCCAAAGGCCTCCCCACCACATTGGGAAGAGGGTTTGCTAAGATCTGCTTGCCAGATCACTACATATTCAATTTGCTTTCTGTTGCATGTACTCTTTTTTGTGTTTTCTAAATGTGCTACTTCATCTTTGAGACTACATACCATGTCCTATTAGAAGGTTCATTTTGCTCTCCTTACATGTTTAGTGTGCTTTGTGTCTCACACATGCAAATATATCTTAGAAGCTGCATGCCATATATGATTAGAACACTGATGGTGCTCTCTCCCACATGTGCCGCACGTGTGCTACTTTATGCTAGAACCTTCATGCCTAGATAAGTTAGATCACCTTGCTTCTGTTTGTTCTTTGTCCCCTACATGTGCTACCATAGTCTACGATCTGCAGTCACATGTACTTAAAGATTCATTCACCTATGGTGATTTTGTAGGTCATATCCAATCTCACACACACACACACACACACACGCACGTTCTGTCCTTACATATCCTACTATATACCAAACTTGCATACCATAGCATAGCATGTTGTTAGACAGACCCACCTCCATTCAGCATTCTCCATGTAAGCCCATCAGCCCATCTATAAACCATTATGATTATGTGCTTTTCTCTAAATTCTATGATTCTGATTATGATGCAGTCATGTCGTTACCTCTTGCAAGTCCTTGAGAAGGCGCCGCCTTGCATACTGATCAGCCATGGCATTGTGAGGGGTGTAATTAGCAGATGAGGAGAGGATTGATTTGTAATAGGCTATGGAAACTTGCCACCCAAGTCTGTTCCTTCGATGTGCTGGCGACTCTCTTGGATGATTTTAATTAGCCAAGACTATATAGACTATCTTTTGAGATTGACTTTATGTGAAATAGCCACTAGGGGTCTTAGAGTGAGCAAATTGCAGTGAGCCTTTTGGCCTGCTTCTTTACACGTGCAGCTATGTGATGTTTTTTAATGATCTTTTTTTGTTGTTTTTCGGGTTATGGATGATTCTAGTCCTGTTCACAGAGAAGGACCATAGTTTTGAGGTTGAAGGTTATGGATGGTTTTGGGTTATGGATGATTTTGGTCATGTTCATAAAGAAAGACCATAGTTTTGAGGTTGAAGGTTCACAATTTGTGAACAAAAGTCATATTTGACCACCTTTTATCTTCTCAACATAGAATTATAGTTTCTCAAAATCCACGACTACAGAAGGAGAACTATTGAAGGACATCGAGTATCTAAATTTATGAATTTAGAAACTTGCAAAAGAACACTACAATTACTTTATTTATCTAAATTCTTTCTTTTTAGAGAGAGTCCTCTTAGGCTGGTCATCTAGATCCTTTGGTTGTGCATGCTCTAGCACAAAGAGAGAGAGAGAGAGAGAGAGAGAGAGAGAGAGAGAGAGAGAGAGAGAGAGAGATCTCACCAAGTAATAGTGCTTACCTTGCTCCTCTGAGAGACACTTATTATGATAATATTTTGCAATAATTTATAGTATTTTTTCTTATGAGTTCATTTAATTATTCTTTGAAATTCCTAGTTTTTAAAACCACCACTATTCATCACTTCTCTCTCATGCGATATATAGGTTAGTTACAATAACAAGCATATCCACATTCATGTTGAGTCTAGACCTCAAATATGAGAGAGAGAGAGAGAGAGAGAGAGAGAGAGAGAGAGAGAGAGAGAGAGAGATCTCACCAAGTAACAATGCCTATCTTGCTCCTATGAGAGACACACATTATGATAATATTTTGTAATAATTTATAATATTTTTTCTTGTGAGTTTTTTTTAATTCTTTGAAATTCCTAGTTTTTAAAAGCACCATTATTCATTGCTTCTCTCTCATGCGATATAGGTTAGTTTTAATAACAAGCATATCCACATTCATGCTGAGTCTTGATCTCAAATATTAGAGAGAGAGAGAGAGATTATACATACATACAAATATGCAACATGTTTTAATTTAAATAAAGTAATTATAACCTCCACATATAGATCAAAGGAAAAAATAGATTATTTTTCAACTATAATGTTATGTTAGCTTGTATATTGGACTAACCTCATTATGACTCTAGAAAACATGGGTTTGTTATTAAGTTTGTTGTTATATTTTTGAATAGAACATATTCTATAAGCTATGTGCTATAGATCAAAATTTGTGTATAGGTACCAAAAAGTTTAAGAATTTTTATTTACTTGTATAAATGCTTTTAGTAAAGTAATTAAATGACATAAATAAATTATAGTGTCTAAATCTCAAAATATGTGTATTATATATTTAACATGTAATATAAATAAATGTAAAAATAAAAAATAATTTTAATTAAAATTTTTAAATATTTCAAAATATTTTGAATATTCATTATAATATAGTGAAATATATTTTTTAAAATTTTAATAGTCAAATTTACATTGTTTGGATGCATTTTATGTATAAGAGCATGGCCATATTTATCTCATAATGAACTTGTTCAATATATATCTTTTTGTGAAACTTGACCATTGTTAAAGATGGTGTGAAACAAGAACAATGCTATATTAGTAATCAGGTGTGTCTTTTATGGTTATCTCTTGTGTGTGAGTCTCAATCAAAGTCAAATGAGGACATTAAGAGCATTGACGTTGTATTTGTTAGTCATTCTATGTGCTTTATGCACTTTAGATAGAGGGCACATTAGTGCATTTATTTTTTGGCGCTTTGGATTGTCATAAGCACTCACATTTTGAGTCTCGCCACCTATTACCAGTTATGGCCTAAATTTGCGTATATATAGGTGGCCTACCCTTCCATTCTTATTATCTATCATTAATCCTTCATGATCAACTAGTCCTCCTCATTCTCTCATCCCCTTGCTACCATCTGATGCCCATACTGATGCGTAGAGCTAAGTGTTAGGGTTGATTGTTATAGCCTTGTACCTTTAGCCATTGTAGTCATATTGTTCCTTCTCTCACTTGGATTTTCTCCTTGTCTCCTCACCATGTTCACTCTCCTTTCATTGTGCACTCTCACATAGTATTAGGTTAGAGTCACACTACCAAGTGTTTTCACAAAAACTAAAAACCCCCTAGGAAAACTTTAGGTAGAAGTGGTTTTTATAGTTTAGATGTTGTGTAGTTTTTTGTTTTGTCAATAAGTAGTTGGATTTTTTTATAATTGTTTAGCTTAGGATTTATGTTTTGTCATATTGTTTGATTTTATGAGTGTGGTAACTTGATGGCTTTGGTTGAGTTTGGGAAGTTTTTTTGGACACCTTGGAGTTAGAGTTTACTAGTAGATACCAAGCATCATGGGATTGTAAGTTTTCTTGCTGAGACTCTTGCACATCATAGGGATTATGGGTTTATAAGCACTTCACGTTGCACTTGTCTCATACATTGCACTCGCGGGTTGTCTCTTGATCTTATTAAGTACTTTCATGCCATGGGTTGGGTTTATGCACGCTATGCACCATTGTTGAGCACTATATGGTATGAGATCCACGGTAGCTATATGCACAAAATCTTAGATTCACACGTACCTAAGAGAGCGCCTTTCAATGAGCACGCACAGTTCCTGAGTTGGGATATTCATCACCAAGTTAGGAACCTCTGGTTGAGTAGGAAAGGTGGTTGGGTGAGTTTGAAGGTCTTGAAGGATGTTGCCAGTTGTGAGATGGGTTGTTTTCTTAGACGTTAACTTGAGGACCATTATTTTCTTGAGTGAGTGAGTTTTTGGATGGGTGTACCTATCAAGATTTGTACCTTTGGCATCTCAATTGCTCTATCCATTGTAGATGGTAGTCAAGAAAGATCCTTTAGAGTGGATAGTAGAGGCTGAGGAAGTGTTTCTACAAGTTAAGGAAACTATAGGTCATGCATCATCAGTCCAAGCACCTGATTGGAAAAATGAATTTTTTTGTGAATCCTTTAGTTTGAGAAGATGCTATTGGAGTAATTCTTATGCAACACGGAATGAATTCTCGATATGTGAGACCTACGTATTTTTCAAGTCGAGTGAAGTTGCAAATAGAAAGAACATATATTGAAACTGAGTTGGTAATGATAAGTGTAATATTTGCTTATAGAAAGTTTAGGAGGTATTTACTACCAAAACCTTTTACTATTCTCACAAGCTATACACTATTACCACAGTTAGTGAATAACTCAAAACTTTCAAGGAGAGTTATGAAATGGATTGTTGAACTTGAAGAATTTTAGTAAGTTTCACGTTTAGGATTCAACTAGGGCTACAAGAGCAGACATTTTCACTTAAAGAGGAAGTTCTTTCTTTCTAAAAGGAAAATTTGGAGATAAACAAGAAGTGAAACCAAAAATAAAAAACTTATTTTTGGTGTATTTTGATGGATCATTTCGTAAAGCACCCCAAGCATCATCATGAGGAATTGTAGTTTATGATCCACATGGGAAGTTGATAAGAAAAGAAACTAAAAAACTTGAGGAAACCAATGACAATGAAGCTAAATATGCAATATTGTAATCCAAAACAAGAAAACATAAGAAAGAAGTCAAATGACTGAAGATATTAGATGAGATACATGAGGGTGAAATGGGGAGGATACTCACCCCTCATAAGATGGTTTGTGACATCTAAGAGACTTCAAACATTAGATTTTCTAAGCACATTTATGAAACTAACAATTTGGGTGACTATCAAGAAAGAATACAAATTTGAATTCTCCTTTGATTAATGAGATTCGAGTTGTTGGTAACAATGATGGTGATGACATAGAAGAAGTGTTGTGACTAGCAAAGTATTGAAAGTCTTGCTCTGATGGTTGAATTCAAGGAAACATGTAAGCGCCTCTACAACTAAGTAGAATAAGATCGTGGGTGATGCAAACATACAAGCATGAGTGGTTTCTTAGTGCCTTCATGTTTTATTGTGATCGAGTATGGAAGTCCCTAGCTACATGCTCCAGATATGTTGAGCAGTATGACAAAATCAAATCACTCTACAAGGGAATGACTTTGGGCAACTCAAAAACATTAGCACTGGATCACAATCACATGCTTGAAGTTGGGCATTTGCAATTTCGAGAAGTGTCTCTTTTGCCAAGCCACTACTTTTGAAATGAGAACAGAGAGGTCAATGAGACCACAATAAACAAGAAGCATGCCCTGGCTATTGTGGAAGAGATCACACAACTCAGCATCAATAGCTCCCAAGCCCTGGTGGAGGAGAAGACGACTGGTGTCGACCCATACAAATCTCTAGGGTCAAGTTTGTGTCGTGTTTGGAACCCAATGGGGTGATGAAGGAAAGGGCAAACTTGTTGACATTCTAGTAGAGTAGTATGACGGGGATCAAATGCTGCTCATATTATATACAATAATGAAGGAAAGAAGTTTACTCTTCATCTTATACCATGAGGAATACTAAATGAAAACATTGTATGTGTAATTAGCAATGGAGTTGTTGCTCATGTACTAACTTTCTTCGATGAGGTAGCCAAAGCTAGAGTCCCAGGCCGCTCGAGTCCACTAGTGATAATTACAAAGAAAGACTTCTTCCAAGAGCCAAAATACCGAGATCTGAAAAAGCTAAGGTGAAGCTAAAATTCTTGAAGTTGCAACGAAAGATGAGGACAAAACAGACAAGGATCAAGATAAGGAGGATGCTGAAGACAATGTGATGCTAGGAGACATATTCCATGGTGGATTCCGTGAGATTTTGTGGTGGATTCCGTAAAACTATATTTATTTGTCAGGGCTCGTACACAAGGTGGATTCCTTGTGCGAGCATATTTAAATTAATGGACGTTTATGAGTTTAGAGTGCACTCGTATTTAATTAAGGTCAAGATAGAGTTCCAACCTATTTATTTATTTTGTAGCTGAAGATTGCTAGGTATTCACTTTTGTCAGTTTAATTTTATTATTTTTTGACAATTGTGAATGCTTCAGCTGATCTGTAGAGCAGGCGGCAGTGGCATTGGAAAGCACTAGGCGATAGCGTGTATTCAAATTACCTAGAAGAAATTATCATTTTTTATGGCCGATGTCGCAGTGAGTAGGGTTGAAGGTCACCACAGGGGTTTGGCAAGAGAAGAATGTATGGGGATTTAAGAGCTTAGACTCCAGAGATGGTAGAGATAAGAGAAGGGTTCAAGGTTTCAAGCCAGGTTCTTAAAGAAAAGTGACAGCACAGTGAAACTAGATTCAAGGAGAGGAGTAGACGAAAGAGAAGGGGTTCGAAGAGATTGAAGCTGTAGAAGAATACTCCCAAAAAGAATTAGAAAATATAGAAGAATACTAATAGAGATGAAGCCTGTCAGTTTCTTTCAGCATTACGAGAAAATATAACTCTAATAGACAAAAACGTGTACAAAATAATATCTTCCTCTATGCTACTCAGATCGCCAATCTGATGCCTCCAATGGCGCTAAAAGGGGGGTTAAATATCAGGACACCTGAACCACAATCCTGCCAGATCACTCCTTCCTCATCTCCCACTCTTATGGATTTTTTACAAGAGATAATATCTAGAATATAAAAAATTGATAAAAAACTTGTCCAAAAAATCTAATATTTTGAACTATGGATACTAATACTAATACCTAAAGTGGCATTGGCTCTCTAAATCTAAAAGGAAGCCACACTCTAGATTTTTTTACACGGTGTGCGCGTAGCGGCAGGACATCCACCCCCTCCTAACCTACACATCCTCTGGCATGTGCCAAAGTCTTACGGATTTCCAGTGTCAAAAGAAGTATCTTCTGCCATGTCAATGTCTTCATCTTCTGCCTCTTCTTCTTCTTCTTATATCTTTATGTTCTTGAATTATATTCAAGTCTTCTAGCTCATATGTTGAACTTTCTCTTCATTTGAAGATCTTGATTCTTTTTCTAGCTATGGATATCTTCATGCTTGTTCCATCCAATTCAGCCAATGAATATGTGGCATTGTCATGAACGACCTTTACCACATATGGGCCAAACCAATGCTTTACCATCTTCCTAGAAGCATTGTATTGATTGTCTAGGCTGCTGTCATAGACAAGCACCCAATCATTTTCTTGAATTTCTCTTGGCCGAAATCGATGTCGCTTATCAAATCTTATTTTCTTCTTTAGTTGTGCTGTCTTTAGCTTCTCAATAGTTGCTTGAATATCTTTAGACCTTCTTTCTAGCTCCCATATGCACAAAGTCAGCAACTCTTCTCTACTGATGCCTTCCTCCCAAGGTAGAAGACTCCATGTGAGAATATATTCTTCAATTGGTATAATTGGTTGTTGTCCATGCATAAGTTCAGCTGGCATATAGCCAGTTACTGAACTGTGAGTAGTCCAGTTAGCCCATAATGCAAAAGGTAGCATTTTAGGCCATTCTTTGATCTTTCCTCTACAAGACTTTGCTAGAGCTTTGAGAATAGGTTGATGACCTCTCTCACTCTTTCCATTGCCTTCAAGGTTGTAGGATGATGTTAAAGCCATCTTAATACCCAATTGAGCAAAGAAGTTGTGTGCCTCATCAGCATCCAACTCTCCTCTATCTGCAACTACTTTACCCACACAACCATATCTACAAAACACTTCTTCAAGCAAAAAATGACAAACGGCTTGAGTGGATTTGATTGTTAAGGCTTTGCCTTCAACTTGATTGATTAGATCCTCTCTTGCAAGCACTAAATACTGTGTATTCCATATTCGTGTAGGCATGGTCACAAGATCAATAACCCATCTATAATGTATAGACAAAGGATAAGTTGGTTGTAACCCATCTCGATGCTTGACCATAGAATACATTTGACACACATAACAAGTTTCAACAAAATGTGCTATGTCTCAATACATGTTTTGCCACCAATATTTTTCTTTGACTTTACAAAAGGTTCCCCATATGCCTCTATGGCAAGCCCACAAGCTTTCATGAAATTCCTTCATTACATGTTGTTGCAATCTTTTGTTACCTAAAACTCGGACAAGTGCTCCTTTCTTCTTCTTTGCATGCTTCCATAGATGTCCTTCTTTAAGAAAAAAGCCATAAGCTTTCCTCTTGATATGCTTGAACTCCTCATCAGTCCAAGTTTCCTTCTTCTTCATTGTGATCAAATATTGGCCGATCTTTAGCCAATCTTCTTTATAATCTTCTTCAAGGAAATGAACTAGAACTTAGCAATGCAATGAGCATGCTGGCTTCTAGTTAACCATCCTGTTGTTTTCAGCTTTGGACCAGTATATGCAGTTACTGAAAAGGTATTATCAGCAGCCATGGAATGAAATTCAACAAGTATAGATTCTTCAGCTTCATCTTCTTCCATCAGCTCTTCTTCATTGTTATATCTTGCATGTGATAGCATGTCAGCAACTAGATTCGCCTTTCTTGCAATATGCTTTAATTCGGGGTTGAGAGACTTAATATATGCAATTCTTCTTAGCATAGCAATGTCGGGTGTAGAGCAGTTGGTAATCATGCCCAAGAGTGGAAGACAATCAGTTTCTACCACTATGGAAGCACATATAAAGTATTCACGATCACACTTTAATGATGTTACAACTCTGCACAATTCCTTTTTACTTGTGCATACCTTCTTTGATGTTCATTGAGAACTTTTTCTCCAAAATGAATCGCATACCTGTTACCTTCAAGATTCTCTTGGCCAACAGCCCATCCTATCCCAATGGGACTTGTATCCACAGTAAGGATGATGGGTTGACCATTTAAACAGTCAGCCCATTTGAGAGTGGGGGCTGAAATTAATAGCTTCTTTAGTTTACGCATAGTGAGAGTATGCTCTTTATTCCAAGAGAATCTTTGGCCTTTTCTTAATAATTGATAAAGATTTTTGGCTACATGAGCAAAATGTGGTATCCATATGAGATAGAATACACATGTGCCAAGAAATCTTCTCACCTCTGAAATATTTGTGCATTTTTCTTGCATTTTGTTGATGGCATCTATCTTGATTGGAGAAGGTTTGCGTCCATAGGGGCCACATACATGACCGACCACTAGGACTTCTACTACTCCAAAAATCGACTTAGCTCCAGAAAGGGTAAGATGTACCTCTTCTAGCCTTGTCAAAATCCTGTCACAATCATGAATATGGATAACTACAAATGTCCTGCAACCATCTTTGCCAAGCTCCTCATTCTTTTCATTGACTTCACATCCCTTGATAGGTACATCATTAAGAAATGGAAGAGTAAGTTGTGGAATAAAGTCCCTTAAGACTTTGTGCATGGCATTCATCATATGGGCTACGGAGTTTGTTGCACCTTGTGGTTGAGTGCACATGCGGACCAATCCAAGAGGTGTCTTCAATGTGGTAATGTCTCCGCTTTCTAATGAAAGCTGAAATTGGTCATATCCTGAATATAGGTCGCCCGTAGAATAAATTTATCTACCTGCAAAAGCTTTAGCAAACTCATCAACAATTGGACCCGAACCAACATTTCGAATTGTGACACGATTGACAGGCTGTAGGTCTTGAATGAATCATAAAGATCCATTTTTCTTAGGCATAGTAAACCATCGGTTTGAGTAAGGTGCTGAAGAAGGTTCTAAAATCTTTATTATGATCTTCTCATTTAGAAGTTTCGATAATTTGGGTAGATGCGCCCTTGGAATAGGAATGATCTTGAGGTTCCAAGGCACATGTGGAATCGTAAAAATGACCATAGGAGCCACAATATTTGGATCCACACAGCCTATTTCACTTGGTTGAAATGCAAAATCTTTTCCATGTTTCATTAGCATTTGCATAAAAGAGTGTTTTTCAGCCGGCGAAAGGAAAGAATTTTCCCCTATTTTGAGTTCTTTTATACTTTCAGATGTGAACTTGTGACCAATGTTAGAAGGATCACAAAGACTTGGCTGATTTTCTGCCCTATCAGTAAGCCCTTCACTTTCAAGAGGTAGTGGGACTGCCCCACAGGTTTGACTTTCTTATCCACTGTCTTGTATTTTGTCTCCACTTGTGCTTCAGCCTTGTTGAGTAAACCATTATGTTCCTGTTCAAAAAAATCTTGAATTGTTTGATAAAAATCCAATGTACATACTTCTATGGACTGATTTTCAGCCTGATTTTTTGCATGAGCAGCTGCATATATTTCAACCAATGTGTTAGTAGTAATCAGTCAAAAAACAATGCCTGAAATATCTTCATTTTCAGCCATCATGTCATAAGTTTTTAGCTCCCTTTTTACATGGCATAAATATTTTCTTTCAGCCTTAGTCATGGCCGGAAGAGACTTATAACAGCCCATACTATTGGATGTACATACATACAAATTTGCTAGAGACACAGTTTCTGTAGCATAAGGAGATTCAATCTTTTTACATGACGCACTACCATAGCCTCCCTTTATAGTAGTGTAGCCCGAAAACCATTGAATTCTCAAGCATTAGAAAGCACAGGATAATCATGCAGTCGATCTCTGTTTCGATGATGGTTAACATACACAATAAGAAATTGGATAGCTCATTGATTATCCTTGATTCGGATTCAAGCATAGGAAGAACCATCATCAAGAGCTTTTGTTTCCAAGCGGGCTTTAGAAATTTAAGGTTGCCCGAGAATGATAGAGTAACTGCAAGAGTCTTGAACAAAAAAGTGAAAATTGTCTTTTATGTCTCCAATAGTTACTTGCACATTAGGACATGCAGCATATAACTCTCCAGAAGAGTTGTTTGCAGCTCTCATTCGCCATCCTAGATCAACATCTATGGGCCATCCGCTACCTTCATAGAGACTCCTTGCCATGATGTTTAGCTCCGAGCCATGGTCTAAGAGTACAATACATGGTTTTTCTTTTTCTCCAATTTTGATGACTATCTCCGTTGTTGCTCTTGCCCAATGCATACGGGAGTAGTGACTGCTTGGAATGAACTGAGCCTCTTCTTCCTCATGCATGTGCTGTAGATGGCCTTCTTTTTGAGAGGTGGGTTGCCCAACTGGTTTGGACCAGCTGACCATTACATTTTCAGCTTTCACTTCTTTAATTTTTGCATTCATGTTTTCTTTATCTTCAGCTTCAATTGCTGCAATTAATTCTTTAACTGCTTCAATTTGAATTCCTTGTGAGGTCAGCTTCTCTTCATCTTGCACAAAAACTCAAAGAACTTGCAAAAAGGCATGCACTATTTCTTCAACTTCATCACCAACACATTGTCTTTTCCTTTTGATTACATTAATAATTACATCATGGAATTCACGTTTGGCAATTCCAAGAATTTCACCTAAGGTGAATTCAATTTTGCTTCCTAGAACTCATTTTTCTAGGACTCGTTTGAGATCGGTTGCAGATTCTATGTCAGACTGCAATTAGTAGCCTGGCTGCTTGCCTCTCTTCTTTCCTTCGGTCTTTTTTGTTTGCGGCACATCTTCCATCTCTTGATCTGGGGTTATATTTTCAGCAAGCTTTGATTGTTCAGGCGTTCTTCTAGTTACTCGTTTTGGAGGGCCATAAGAGGAAGGCCCTGGTTCATCTTCTCTTCTTCTCTTTTCTTCAATCAAGACTTCTTTATGATTGACATCAACCAAATGTGCAAAGGCAGAAAAAGAATCTACCAATTCTTTCCAACCAGTTATTCCTCGAATATACTGACTGGCGTTAGCCAAATCTTCTTTGGATGCTTTACCACATTCCATTTGATCTAGTGCCTGCATCCATACTTTAGATTGTACATTAGCTTTACATGCTTTCAAACTTGATTTAATTGGCTCAATTTGTAGCCCATAGGTAGCTGCATCAATTGCTGCATAGACATTCTTTACAGCTAAATCTTCTAATCTTTTCTTCATTCTATCATTGCCAAAATTTGGCTCCAGTGGAAGACCAGTTTCAGTCACATAAATTTTTCCATCTTTCCAAAAGACGAGCTTCTATGCTTCAGCCTCACGGAAGGCAGAACACTCCCTCTTGTCATGGTGTTGGCTGTCACACCAAATACAACGTCTCTTAAGCCTTCTCTCATGGGTCTTTGAGTTGATGCTCATCCTCGCTCTTCGACTTTGACATCCAGCTTCTCTACTTTGGAACTAATTTCTGTAAGATTCAGATGAAGGTCACACATGCTTTTAATGAGTTCATCCATTATATCATTTTTAGAAGGAACAAAAGAAGAAAGAGTTGGTTGATTAGTTAAAAGAATAGGGGATTTTGAAGGTGGAACAAGCTCCATCAATGGAGTTGTTGAAGTTGAAGTAGAGCACAATCTTAGTCGCATCCGCTCTCTTCGAGCAATCATGTTAACTCCATCAGTAACATCTGTCCATGTAGTCTTGACTCCTGATTCAGAGGTAGCATCTTCTAGGCGATCAACAAGCTTCTCTTGCAGAATGGGATCTGCAGCCTTAAGGAATAATTCAATGTTCTGACCTTCCATACTTTGTTGGTCTTCAGTATCAAGTTGTCCAAATTTACTTTCAAACTCATGGTATAGAGCTATTGTAGCTAAACCTTTGTTGGGTTTTTCAACCCATTCAATGAAACTTTTCTTCGTCGTTAGGCCAGAGTCTTCTAATAAGAATTCTTCGCGTAGGGCTTTTTTGAATGCAGCCCAATCTGCATCTTGTTGAAAAAGACCATGGATTCTTTCTTGAAGACCATGCTTGGCTAGTTTGGCAAAATAACGGCTCCATGCATGTTGTGGTACACCAAAGAAGAGCATTTTTTCAACTTATAAGCGAATAAAAACAGAGACATTTTGACCATTAAATTGTTTTAATTCACGCCCAACTTCCTTTAGGGCCTTGATAGATGTGGAATCAATATTCTCTTCGTCTTGCCTTTGTTGTTGTTGTTGTAACATTTGGAATTGTTGTTGTTGAGCCTGCTGCAGTGTGCACACCAATTGTTGTAGAGTATCTCCTAAAGAATCCCCCATCTCGGCGTTGTCTTACACCGACCTTCACGTTGGGTTCACCACTGTCGCAGTGCGTAGGGTTGAAGGTCACCAGAGGGGTTTGGCAAGAGAAGAATGTATGGGGGTTCAAGAGCTTAGACTCCAGAGATGGTAGAGATAAGAGAAGGGTTGAAGGTTTCAAGCTAAGTTCTTGAAGATAAGTGACAGCCGGGTGAAGGTAGATTCAAGGAGAGGAGTAGATGAAAGAGAATGGGTTCAAAGAGATTGAAGATGTAGAAGAATACTCCCAAAAAGAATTAAAAATAATAGAATAATACTAATAGAGATGAAGCCTATCAGTTTCTTTCAGCATTATGACAAAATATAACTCTAATAGACAAAAACGTGTACAAAATAATACTTTCCTCTATGCTGCTCAGATCACCAATCTGATGCTTCCAATGGCTCCGAAAAGGGGTTAAATACCAAGACACCTAGCCAGAATCCTGCCAGATCACTCCTTCATCTCCCACTTTCAGAGTGATGTTCATTGCCTGAAAACAGTGATCGCACATCACACAATTTTAATAATCTATTTTTTTACATAAAATCCTCTCAAATTGGCTGAAAGCTATATGCTTTCTTTTACATGTCCTCCTAATCTAGAAGTTATCTATAGTTTTATGGATTTTTTACAAGAAATAATATCTAGAATATAAAAAATTGACTAAAAACTTATCCAAAAAATCTAATATTTTGAACCATGGACACTAATACTAATGCCTAAAGTGGCATTGACTCTCTAAATCTAAAAGGAAGCCACACTCTAGATTTTTTTACACGGTGTGTGCGTAGCGGCATGACACCCCGTGTCTTATTATTAAAGACGTGGTGCTAATTTTTTTTAGGTACGCTTATTTATTGAAGCGCTTGACAAATATTTATTATTTTGTATATGCATGGGTGCACGGTTTAAATATTTAAATATTGAACATTGTATTTGTGCATAGCTCGACTTTTGGGCTATCCAACTGCTTTTTTTAAAATGTAGACAAAAGCAAACACAAAAGCTAAAGCATGCTTATTGTAAAATTGGGCTTCTTTTTAGCTTTGAGATGAATAAATTTATAAATACATGCCTTGTGAAGTACTCACATAAGGTATGGGGGGAGATTGTACCCAATTTGTATCTTTTCTTCATGTTATGCAAGTCTATCTTCTTGCTTTTTGAGCTTAAGTAGAGTTCTTTGTTCTTGGGGACCTTCCGACGCTTGCTATGTATGCACCCAATATTCGATTTGTGCATGAGTGGTATCAGAGCGAGCTGAGATCAAGGGCTTCCAACCGCTTATCATCTCGTGCGAAGGTGAAGCTCCTAAAATGAGCGGGCTCTACAATTAGTCTCGCGATGAATCGTTAATACCAGCATGTTCTTGGCAATGAAGAACCCCCTGCTGTGTTGTTGGATCATGAAGGACCACTCTCTGACTGCAGAGGACCACTTCCAAAGCTCCTTCATCAACACATTTTTTTCTCAGAGTAGCAAAGAAGAGAGATAAGTCAATTAAAGCTTAAAAAGAAGCTTAAGGCCTTAAATTTAGTGTCTGTGGTGGCAGAAGTGTGTACTGATCATCACCGAAACTGACAACGACATACTCCCGTCCTTCACGTTGGCAATCAATTAGTCAAAGATTTTATTTAAAAAGCTTAAGATTGAGGTTAAGCTTTATTAAAGCTTAAAGACCTTACCCTTTAAATCTTCTTCTCAACAACTGTTCACATTGAGTTAATTCCGAACTCATTTCCAACCTTCTTGAAGCCCCATGTTTGTACCCATACTCTGACAGAGATAGTTTCCAGCAAGCAAACTGACACACACAGTCTATTTTTCGCTTGGAAGAAAGACTTCATCAATTTCCCTATCCACGAAGAAGAAAGATTCCAAAAAGCCATATTTAAAAAACAAAGGCTTGTAAACCCAACCTTGAGCTACGCTCATCCCGCTAGCAAGATTTCAAGTGTGTGAGGTTGTTTGAAATTTTGCAGGATGTCTAATCAAAATATGGAAGATTTTATGGTCAAAAAGGTGATTTACCGGAACCAATGATGGAGCAAAAATTAGACCTAGTTTTGATGCAGCTTCAAGAGAAACGAAGAGCACGTCAAATCTTGCAAGCTCAATTGACTACTCTTCAATGATCTACTATCGAACAAGATGGACCGCAACCCGAAGATGTTATATGACATACGATCGATATGACACTCAAAACATAATCTATTGGGAAAGAAGCTAAGATAAGTAAAAGAAATTTGAATGGGTTACGTGACGGAAAGATTGTTCTTGTTTTTATCAATCATTTTGATGATTATTTCCACGAAGAACAGTATACCGAAAAAGAAAAATTCAAGTGTATCACTAACCATTTAGTGGACAGAGCATTGTTATGGTGGATTGTTGTCCGAAAAAGTATTGATTGCCCTACTACGTAGGAGGCTTTTCAAAAGA
The DNA here is from genome assembly GCF_053477565.2 of Lygodium microphyllum. Classification (NCBI taxonomy): domain Eukaryota; kingdom Viridiplantae; phylum Streptophyta; class Polypodiopsida; order Schizaeales; family Lygodiaceae; genus Lygodium; species Lygodium microphyllum. The sequence continues at coordinate 177,531,701 of NC_141136.1, read as the reverse complement.
AATTTTTGCAGAATTTTCTTTCACCTCAATTCCACAAAAAAGTAATCAAATAGTGGGATCTTTTGCAACAAAGAGATCGAGAGCCTATTTCATAATATACCAAGTGTATTTGGAATGCCTTATTGCAACTTTGAATGCTTGAAGATGTACCTAAGGCGATCTATAAGCGCAAGTTTATGTCTAGTTTGCTTGGTCACTTCTATGCGGAGGTGAACATGTTCAAGCCAATGACTCTCAAGGATGCGATTTCTTTGGCCCATGATGTTGAAGACAAAATTTGAGGACAAGAGAAGCAACCACAACAATTCCCAACTAACGATAGCTTTGGTACAAAGCAATTCAATTCTAACTTTCAAAGATTCAATCAAAATCACTTTGTTCCATCTTCTTTTTGTAAATCCTGGACATGACCCCTTACTTTACTATCAAACACAAATCCGAATCCTAAGCCATCTTTCCAACCAAATCCCAACATATCTAAACTCCCAGCTATTAGCAATAATGTTTCCAAAGCCAAACCCATAGTCTACTACAAGTGCCATTAACCTAGACATTTAGCAATGAATTATCAATCCAAAAAGCCAATTGTTCACATCAACTACTTGGGAGTGACTGAAGATGAAGACCATGAAGAAATGCCAAATTTCACAGAAGGCGATGAGATATCGATACTACTTCAGATACTTTACCATGTATGAAAAATTCTCATTCCTTAGTAACGATGAAATGTCTTGTGTATGGTAAAGAAAAGATTATTTTACATGATGATGGGAGCACACATGATTTTATTTTTACAAAATTGGTCAAAGAATTGAATTTACATACTGTTTCAACTCATTATTGCATCAAGGCAACATTCTTAGGTACTAGATACAATGATACACAAGAAGTTTATAATTTAGAAATTGAAATTGGCGATTATGTTGAGCGTAGAAATTTCTTGGTTGTGCCTTTGCAATCTAGTGACATTATTTTAGGAATACCTTGGCGTCATAAATATAATCCCGATATAGATTATTCCATGCATTCAATAAAGATTCATTCTAATGGAAAACAAATCATATTACATGGTACGCACACTTTTGATAATTTTCCATTACTTAGTCACACACAGGTTAAACGTGCATTAAGAAAAGGTAGCAAATCATACTTAATATGGGAGAATGAAATTGAAGCTAAGCAAAATCAGATGCATCCTAGGTATGCACAATTTCTTTCACAATTTAAAGATTGCTTTGTTGTTGACTTACCACCACATTGTTTACCACCTACACGTTCTGAAGATCATAAAATAAACTTAATTCTAGGTTCTCAACCACCATGTAAAGCACCTTATATACATAATCAAATTGAACAGAAAGAAATTCAAACCCAAGTTGAAGAATTGTTAATCCGAGGACTCATTAGGTCCAGTAGTTCTCCTTTTGGTGCACCTGTCCTGTTAGTCAAGAAGAAAAATAACACCTATAAGATATGCATTAATTATCATACCGTAAACAAGAGTACTGTCAAGAATAGTTATCCGATCCCTAGGGTAGACGACCTCATGGATAAACTACAAGGGGCCACAATATTTAGCAAGATAGATCTTAAATCTGGATATCATCAAGTATGATTGGACACACCTGATATTTTCAAAATTGCATTTAGAACTCAATTTGGTCTTTATGAATTCATTGTTATGCGTTTTGGTTTAACTAATGCACCAACCACATTCAGTCGTATACTGAATCACATATTTTTGAAGCATCAGCATTGTGTAATTGCTTTCTTTGATGACATATTGGTTTTTAGTAAGAATGAGAACGAGCATTATGAACACTTATCTTTGGTTTTCAAATTGTTGAAAGAGAATCAATTATATGCTAATCCTGAAAAGAGTGAAATTTTCCAAACTCAAATTGAATACTCAAGACATGTTTCATTTGGCAGTATTAAAGTTGATCCTAAAAAGATAGAAGCAATTTTGAATTGGCCAATACCTAAAAATGTGCATGAATTATGTTATTTCTTAGGTCTTGCTAGCTTTTACATAAAATTTGTGAGAAAATTTTCATTGTTTGCATTGCCTTTGACAAAATTATTAAAGAAAGATATTGTGTACCATTGGTTTGAAAATCAACAAAAGTCTTTTCATTTATTGAAACATGCATTAACACATGCCCCTGTATTGCAATTACCTAATTTTAATAGACAATTCTTCCTAATAGTCACACTAATGCTACTGGATTTGGAATAGAAGCTATCCTTATGCAAGATTCACATATCATAGCCTACTCTAGCTACAAACTTAAACCATCTAAACTCAAGTATTCTACCTATGATAAGGAATTGCTAGCTGTAGTACAAGCTTTATGTCAATGGAAACACCATTTAATGGGATCTAAATTCATGATCAAAACTGACCAACAAAGTATTAAACATCTCCTTAGTCAATCACAAATCTCTGACCATCATATTAAATGGGCCGCTTTCATTCAAAGCTTTCATCCACTTATCCAATATCAACCTGGAAATGAGAATGTTATTGCCAATGCCTTAAGTAGAAGACTAAGTATCCATAATATCGCTGTTATATATTTTGATTCCCTTATCCCTATGAAAGACACCTATAACCAAGACCCCAGTTTTCAAGCTGATTGGAATAAATTAATTGCAAATAACTAGATTCCAATAGATTCATTGTCTTATTTTGAAGGATTTATGTTTTATGAGAAAAGGTTCTGTGTAGCTATTCCATTTAGATCATTTGTGTTGCACGAAATTCATTGTCCCCCATATCAAGGCCATAGAGGTATTATTTCTACTTTGTGTACATTGGTTGAAGATTTTTATTGGCCACAGATGGAATCTAATGTTTCTAACTTTGTATCTGAGTGTTCAATTTGTCAAAGAGTTAAGCGACACCATGGTAAGCAATATGGTTTATTAATTCCTTTACCGATTCTTGAATGACCATGGAAACACATTTCAATGGATTTTATAACTGGTTTGCCTAACATCCCCTAACACCCAAGCTAATCATGATGTGATTTGGACTATTGTAGATTGATTTAGCAAACAAGCATTTTCATTCAATGCAAGAAAACATTAATTATATCTCAAGCTGCACAATTGTTTTTGAAGACTGTTTTCACTAACCATGGTTTGCTAAAAGTTATTATTTTTTATCATGATTCTAGATTTTACAATAACTTTTGGACTACATTATTTGCTAATTTAGGTACAAATATTGATTTTTCATCTGCATTTCATCTTGAAACAAATGGACAAACAGAAGCTACTAATAGTACAATTTTAGATCTTTTGCGTGCATGCACAATTTCAAAACCACAAACATGGGATACATATTTGCATTTACTTCAATTTGCATACATTAATACACCACATACAGCTACACAAAAAGCCACCTTTTAAAGGCTTTTATGGACATAGATTGCTTACACCTGTTACATCATTGTCAAACAAAGTTAAAGTTGTTGATGATATTGCCAATATGCATGCTACTATTTTTGCTGAAGTTAAATATATGATTGCAAAAGCCTAGCAATCATACACAAAGCAAGCTAACAAGAAAAGAAAAGCTATGAGTTTCAAAATTGATGATTAGGTTTGGTTATGCATTGAAAAGAGAAGATTACAAAGTGTTGAAAAACACCCTATTGTTAAGTTAGCCCCTAGATTTTATGGACCTTTCAAGATCATTCACAAAATCAATGACAATGCATTTAAATTAGAACCACCCCACCATTGGAATATTCACAATACTTTTCGTATTAGTTTGTTATGACCTTTTAGAGGCCAGTTACCTATTCACCCTATCTATGAAAACCCTCCTTTGTTGGAAGAAGAAACTAAAATCCTTGAACCCAAAACTATTGTAGACACAGACTTTATGACCACTAGAATTGGCTATAGATATTCTAGATATTTGGTTAAGTTTAAAAATCATCCTATTGAAGAGGCCCAATGGATGCACGCCCGTTACCTAAGTGCTTACCCTTCAGCTCGCTCCACATTGAGCTAATAGCAATTGAGGACAATTGATATCCCACCCCAAGGGTATAATGCCAGGAGGCATATTCCACGGTGGATTCTGTAAGGTTTTGCAGTGGATTTCGTAAAAATATATTTATTTTCCCAGGCTCGTACACAAGGTGGATTCCTTGTGTGAGAAGTTGACAGGGACGCCTATCCTTTTTGGGCATCATGTTAATTTAATGTGCACATGGGTGATTCCATGGCGGGTGATTCCACAAAATACATAATTAAATTAATGAACATTTATGAGTTTAGAGTGCACTCATATTTAATTAAGTTAGGACAGAGTTCCAGCCTATTTATTTATTTTGTAGCTCAAGACTACTAAGTATTCACTTTTTTTTATTTAATTTTATTATTTTCTAGCAATGTAATATCTCCACTACGAAATATTCAAGACCCTAAATCTCGCGCAATAGTGGTTCAAAATAATCTCCCGCAATGGAAAAACCTTTGGCTAAGTGCTTCCTCCACGTGCTTCAAATAAACACCAGGTCATGTCGCATATAGGAAGTTGTGGCTTGAAAACCGTGAGCCACCGTAGGCCTACGCGAGAACACCCCTTCAAGGGGGAAAAGGGATAATGGATAAATTTTTGGCAAATTTATTTATGGATAAACTCCCCTCCCTTCAGCCGTTGCATGGCAGGGGAGAGGGAGTGTGAGAGGAGCATGAGTGTGGAGTAGGAGAGCATGGGGGGGAGGAGGCATGCGACTTGCCACGTGTGTGGCTATGTAATGAAAGAGACCTAACTGTCCTAACTAAGGGGAAGGAGAGAGAGAGGGACTGCAGAAGAAGAGGGAGAGGAGAGAGAAAGGCAAGAAGAAGAGAGAGAAAGAGGGAGAAAGGAAGAAGAAGAGGAAGAAGAAGAAGAAGCCATGGAAGCTTGAGAATTTGAAAAGAGAGTTTCTTTATAATTTCTGTGATACCTCAAAATACCCTCTTACACCTTATATACCGTCAGTGTGACTGGTATGTTCCCATGCCATGTTCCTGTGATCCCTGTTCATTAACAACCATCCCATCTCATAAAGTTTTTGTTCTAAAAAACAAGGGATGTAGTCATGGACTGTAAGGGTGTGCTGCAGGAAATCAGCCGTAACTTTGTGTGGGAAACTCTGAATGGGATAGTTGAGGTGTCATTACGGAGCCCATGAGATGTACTTTCAGCCCATGTGGGTGGGGCGGGGCTGCAATCAGGTCAAGACCAAAACTATTATAAAATAGAGGGCTGTCCAGGAATTACTAGTGTGTTGTCCCAAATGGTATGGCTGGAGAAAAACAGCCATAACTTCCACTAGGGAACTCCGATCGCGGCAAGTAAGGTGTTGGCACGGAGCCCTCAAGGTGTACTTTCAGCCCGTGTATGGACGATGGGGCTGAAAATGGACGAGGACCAAAATTGGTACAAGATATGTGGCTCTCCAGATGCAGACTGCAGCCCAAAACAGGTGTCATGGTTAAGTTCCCGCCAATACGGTCTCCTTGAGGTGTGGAAATTCATCCAAAATAGATGCTGGGTGCCAAGAGGCTTCCTCTATTGGTAGGCCTTGCCATTTGATCAGGTATTCATGTATGGAACGGGTGCGGAGTTACTTTTCACATTGCCCAATGACCGCTTCAGGAATGTACTGAATAAGGCCCTCCTCATCTATGGGTGGTAGCTCCTCTACATGATCTTTGGGAGTGCCAATGGGTGGTAGCTCCTCTACATGATCTTTGGGAGGGAGTTGGAGATGGTAAGCCAAGTCCCTGACCTTCTTAATGATTTTGTAGGGCCCATAGTAACGGTGTGCCAACTTGTTGCAAGAACCATCCTTTAGTGTGGCATAACGGGACTTGGGGACCTTGAGGAGTACCAATTCACCCTCTTGAAAGTCAAGGGGTCTTCTTTTTACATCAGCATGGAGCTTCATGTGCTCTTGAGCCCTTTTGAGATTTACCTTGCATTGTCGAAGTAAAGCTTACATGCGGTCCAACTCTTCTTTTCCAAGGGGGTTGAGCTTTTCATTGAAGATCATGGTAGGAAGGGTCACCCGATAACCATACAATGCTTCGAAGGGAGAGACTCCAATGCTTGAATGAGTAGAGTTGTTGTAAGAAAATTCAGCCAAGTGTAGCCATACGTCCCACAAATTTTGCACATCATGACAAAAATGTCGCAAATAAGTTTCAAGCGACTTATTGACTCTCTCAGTCTGCCCATCCGTTTGGGGATGATAGGCTGTAGACGGGAGCCAATTTGGTCCCCATGGAGCTGAAAATTGTTTGCCAAAACTGACTCATAAATTTGGTGTCCCGATCATGTACTATGACGTGGGGTAAGCCATGCAACTTAAAAACGTGCCCCATAAACTGAGTGGCAACTTGAGATGTTGTAAACTAGGATTTTGTAGGGATGAAATGGGCTGCTTTAGTGAGTCGGTCAGCTACCACATACATGCTTTCCCAACCCTTCTTGGTTGTAGGTAAACCAGTGATGAAATCCATGGTAATGTGGGTCCATTTTCCTTCGGGGATAGGTAAAGGTTGCAACAATCCACCCGGTTTAAGAGTGCTATCTTTATTTTGTTGACAAGGCACACATCTGGACACAAAGTCTTTAACATCCCGCCATAGGCCTTTCCAATGGAAGCTTTTTGAAACTTGGTCATATATTTTGAAGTCCCCTAAGTGGCCAGCAATCGGTGAAGAATGCATCTCTTCACTGATCTTTTGGGTGAAGGAGAGGCATGGGGAATCACTATACAGCCATGGATCCAAATGAGGCCATTGTGGAGCTGATATTGGGAATTGTCATCCATGACACCTTGCTGTAATTTTTGGAAAAGAGGGTTGAATTCAACATCAAGCAAGTATGCCTCTTGGAGCTCTTCAATCCAATCATGGTGGAGTTCAGTGATAGATGAAACCTTGCATGCCCACATGCGAGAGAGTGCATCAGCCACTACATTGTCCTTGCCATGGGTGTGGGTAATCTCAAAATCATAGTTTTGTAGGGTAGCCACCCATCTACATTGTTTGGGAGTGAGGTTGGACTGAGTCAAGAAGTATTTGAGCACATGGTGGTCACTTTTCACCTTAAATGTGCTTCCATACAAGTAGTGATGCCACTTTTTGATAGCATGAATGACTGCCAACATCTCCTGATCATAGACATGCAAGTCTCTCTCTTTATCATCCAATTTTCGGCTCTCAAATGCTATTACCCTATGTTCTTGCAGCAAGATTGCACCAATACCCTGTCCACTAGCATCACACTGGATGGTAAAATCCTTTGAAAAGTCGGGGCATACGAGGATGGGGGCTGAAGTGAGCAAGTCTTTCAGCTTTTGCTGAAAACTGCGGTCAGCCAATTCATCCCATAGGAAAGCCTCTTTTTTCAGCTTGTCTGTTAACGGGGCTGCAATTGTGGCATAATGGTGAATAAATCTCCGATAAAAAGAGGAGAGGCCAAGAAAACCATGCAAGGAGGTAGTGGTAGTTGTCAAGATTGTGGGAGAGAAGGAAGGAGTCTCACTTGTAGCTTTCTTGCTTGCACAATGGGGGAATACACACAGAGGTGGAGGCTGAAAACAATTTTCCTCTTCTTAGTTGTGTAAGCCAAAAGAACTCTCATACAAAGAAATAGAAGAACCCTATATATGGGTCTCAAACCAAACTCAACTAACTAAGGTGGCATACTAACTGAGCCACGAACTAGAGTAGATAAGGATAGCTATCATGTAGCTTATATTATTCATGGGCGGTGTACCAACCGCATCTACAACTAACAAGTCGGTGACATAAATGCACAACAGTCACCCTGGCATATCACGAGTGGAGCTCAATATCTCAACACTCCCCCTCGAGCTCAATCCCAATTCCTGCATACCAAGCAGGTCTCTGAACTTGTGCAGCTTCTCTATGCCCAATGCCTTCGTAAATATGTCAGCTACCTGATCCTCTGTGCTGACATAAACTAGATCAATAAGACCTAGTAAAACCCTCTCCCGCACATAGTGATAATGCACCTCAATGTGCTTTGTTCTAGCATGATAGACTGGGTTATTTGCCAAGTGTATACTGCTCATGTTGTCACAATAAATGACAACTGGTCCATCTGTAGGCTGATGCATATCATAAAGTAGCTTATGCAACCAAGCTACCTCACATGCAGCCATTGCTGCACCCCTGTACTCGGCCTCTGTGCTCGACAAGGCAACTGTAGGCTGTTTCTTGCTGCTCCAAGTGACTGCAGCACTCCCAAAAGAGAACACATATCCACTGGTAGATCGTCTATCAGAAATACTACCAGTCCAATCAGCATCAGTGTATCCATGCAGCTGTATCTGAACCCCAGTCTCATAAAATAGTCCATAATGCAATGTGGACTTCACATACCTGAGTATGCGTCTAGCCGCATCCAAATGCGGTTTCCTTGGAGCCTGCATAAATTGACTTACCAATCCAACAACATAGCTCAAATCTGGCCTGGTAATAGTCATATAAATCAAACTTCCTACTATGCGTCTGTACATAGTAGGGTCTTCCAGAAGCTCACCTGCATCTGCACTCAGCTTCACATTCTGCTCCAAAGGAACTGAAATAGGCTTACAGCCTGTCATCCCATATTTGGACAGCATGTCCAATCCATACTGCCTCTGCAAGAGCTGTATCCCACTTGGTGATCTAATCACCTCAATGCCCAAGAAATAACACAGCTCTCCCAAATCCTTCATCTCAAACTTCTGCTTCAATAGCATTTTCACATGAAGGATATCTTCATCACTGTCACCTGTCATAATCAAGTCATCAACATAAATGACAAGTAGCATAATACCTTTCTCTGTTTTTCTCACATAAAGTGAGAAATCTGCCTTGGAAATCTGAAAGACAATAGTGACAAGATACTGTCCTATCTTGTCAGACCATGCTCTAGGTGCTTGCTTCAAGCCATACAAGGCTTTCTTCAACCTGCAAACAAACTCAGGATGAACAGCATGCACATAACCTGGTGGCTGCTCCATATAGACCTCTTCTTGCAAATCACCGTGCAAGAAGGCATTCTTTACATCCATCTGATGTAAAGACCATCCCTTTGATGCAGCCATAGCAATGACTGCTCTTACGGTTGCCATCCTTGCAACCGGACTGAATGTTTCTTCATAGTCAATGCCATATGTTTGTGCATACCCCTTGACTACTAATCTTGCCTTGAATCTGTTCACAGAACCATCTGCATTGTGCTTCACCTTATAAACCCACTTACAGCCAATTGCATTCTTACCTTTAGGCAAAGGTACTAACTCCCATGCAGCATTTGCTTCCAAGGCATCCATTTCTTACATGGGCTGATCTACCTTCTCTTTTCCTTTTCGTGAAACCTGCATGCCACTATCTGTATTGTTTTGAGGAGATTCTCCTGATCTCAATCTGCCTGTCCATGGCGAAGAATATGAACCACTGCTAGAGGACACTCCAGGTCCACTAATATTTTGTGACTGCTGCTGTGAATTCTGTGCAGCATTACCATTTTGTGTATCTACATCATCAATCACATTTACTGGTCTATACCAGCTACTCATCTCATCAAAAACAACATCTCTGCTCACTGTAAACTTATGAGTAGAAGGATTATAGCATCTATACCCTTTCTGCTTGCAGAGAGTAACCAATAAAGATGCACTTCTCAGCTTTTGGATCCAACTTGGATCTCAACTCATCTGGCACATGTACATAGGCAATGCAACCAAAAATTTTCAAATGAGAAACATCTGGTTTCCTACCAGTATACCTCCCCTCTGGAGTCATCCCATGTATTGCTGCAGTGGGAGTCCTGCTCATTATATAGACAGCTGTAGCAACTGCTTCAGCCCAGTAAAAATTTGGCAAGTCTTTTTCGTTGAGCATGGCACGAGATACCTCTCCAATATGCGTGTTTTTCCTTTCTGCAATTCCATTTTGTTGTGGGGTATGACTGCATGAATATTGCTGCTTTATGCCATGCTCCTGCAGGAACCTTGCAAACTCATTTGAGAGGTACTCTCCCCCTCCATCTGACCTTAGGCATTTTATTTGCAGGCCTGTTTCTTTTTCAACCATAGCTTTAAGAGTTTTGAAATGCCCAAAAACTTCACTTTTCTTTTTCATAAAATACACCCAAAATTTTCTGCTATAGTCATCAATAAAAGTGACAAAATAATGACAGCCTCCAAGAGATGCAGCTTTAGTAGTCCACGCATCAAAGTGGATTAATTCCAATGGCTTCTTACTCTCTTGAACATGTCTAGGAAATGGTTTCCTTGCCTGTTTTCCAAATTGACAGGCTTCACATATCTTATGCATTTCTGCAACCTTGAATTTTGGCAATCTTGCAACAATATTTTGGGCCTGCATTGATTTAAGTCGCTGTACATTAACATGACCAATGCGTTTATGCCAAATATCAATATCTGCAACTACACCGGTCCCATGTGCAAACATTGCTGCACTCAATTCAGACATGTCTGCATCCAACGTAAACATTCTGCCCTTCTTCATTCCTTTTGCTATCAAGCGACCTTTATTTTTCATATCCTCAATAAAGCATCCATGAGGATTAAATCTGACCTGCAAGCCCTGCTCAACCATTTGACCAACAGAAACCAGATTATTCGTGATATTCGGGACACGAAATACATCGGACAGGTATTTCTTTTTCCCATCCTGCATAGACAAAGGAATTTTTCCAATCTGCACAATAGGATGTGCAGTATCATCACCAGTCTCCACAAATCCTGGTTTTTCCATTTTCCTTGCATCCTCCATCCATTTTGCATGACCTGTCATGTGGTTTGATGCACCTGAGTCAACATACCATACATCATTGCTTTCTTCTGCACTTGTCACAGAATTGTTCATGTGCTGCACCATAAACAAGTGCTCATTTCTGTCCTCACCCTGTCTACTAGAAGATGCATAATTTTCTTGTTGCAATTTTCCATTCATGATGTCATTCTGCTTTTTATAGCAGTCTTTAGTCATATGACCCATTTTACCACAGTAGTAGCATTCAACATTGCTGTTTGCATTTTGACCTCTTTGCCATCCACCACGACCTCTTTGGCTCCCCCTGCCTCTAGAGTTACCACGTCCTCCTCCATAGGACTGGTTTTCTTGAGTTTGCTGCATATTCTGATTTCTACCACGGCCTCCAAATCGGCCTCCTCTACCTTTGCCTCTACCTCTTCCAGCATTTGAGTAGAAGACAGCTTCTTTTGAAGTTCCTCCTGAAGAAGATGCACCACCATTTCTCTGCTCCTCAGAAATTAGAAGAGCAATCAACTCCTCAAAATCAGGAAATCTTTCACGAACTGAAATGGATGTCCGAAACTGTGCATAATCCTTTCCTAGACCATTTAAGGTCACAGAAACTAAATCATCATCTTTCACTGGCGACCCAATGGAAGCAAGTGCATCTGCAATCTTCTTCACCTTCATGTGGTAGTCATTGATGCTCATACTTTCTCTTTGCACATTATGCAACTCTTGCTTGAGCTGCATTTTCCTGGCTTGCGTATTTGTGCTATACATTTTTGACAAAGTATCCCATGCCTCCTTTGGCGTGCTTGCATCCTGAATATGCACAATCATAGAGTCTGAAATACTGATAGACAGCCAGTACATAACTTTCCTGGCTCTCTCATGCCATGCTTTGAATGCCTGCATTTGCTGTTGATTGGAAACATCAGGAAGAACTGGTTCTTCTTCATTTCCTGCAACAAATTCCCAATATCCTTTTCCCATAAGAAAATTTGTCATTCTAAACTTCCATGCTTGGAAGTTGTTCTTGTCAAGCTTTTCAGTGACAATGTGTGAAAGAGAATCAGACGCCATTACAGAACACTGAAAAAAATTCTGTCACTGCAAAGAACACAGCTTCAGCCTCACAAGGGCAAATCTGCAAAACTGACGAAAGTGGTATTTGACCACACAGTCACTTCCTAGTGACGATTTTGCATCAACAGGCAACAAGGATGATTCTGTAACTCCCAATGTCTCTGCGCATAGGCATACAATGCAATTTCTACAATAACTTTTCACCGACTTGTAGAACAGTGGTCACATAGCATAAAACAGGGCATTTTCCTGAGTGCATGCAAAAAACTTCCGCCTCCAAAACAGGCCCCGAAATGGCCTCAAATCAAAAAAATAGGGTCTCAACCTGAGACAATGCACTCTTGCAATTTTCGGCTGTGCTGTCTGCAGAGATTTGCTCCCAAAACAGAAAATGAAAGCAACACTGCTCCTCTTACCAGAACACCGCGAGCTTGGCTTGCTTTCTTAAGCTCCTTACCACGAACAAGGCTCTGATACCATGTCAAGATTGTGGGAGAGAAGGAAGGAGTCTCACTTGTAGATTTCTTGCTTGCACAATGGGGGAATACACATAGAGGTGGAGGCTGAAAACAATTTTCCTCTTCTTAGTTGTGTAAGCCAAAAGAACTCTTATACAAAGAAATAGAAGAACCCTATATATGGGTCTCAAACCAAACTCAACTAACTAAGGTGGCATACTAACTGAGCCACGAACTAGAGTAGATAAGGATAGCTATCATGTAGTTATTATTCATGGGCGGTGTACCAACCGCATCTACAACTGACAAGTCGGTGACATAAATACACAACGGTCACCCTGGCATATCACGAGTGGAGCTCGATATCTCAACAGTAGTGGGGGTGGGCCACTCCCGGACACATTGCACTTTCTTAGGATTAGCTTGGATGACTTTTTCACTAGCAATGTGTCCTAAGTACTCAACCTCTGTTTGCATGAAGACACACTTGCTTTCTTTGGCAAATAGCCGGTGCTCTCTCAGTTTATCAAAATTTTGCCTAACATGCTTCAGATGCTCATGCACTGACTTGTTGTAAATGAGTATATCATCAAAGAATACCAACACAAACTAGAAAAGCCATGGCTGCAATATTTTCTTCATTAAGCTTTGAAATGTGGCGGGTGCATTAGTGAGCCCAAATGGCATGACAAGGAAATGGTACAAGCCACGGTCAGTCCGAAAGGCTGTTTTGACTTCATCACCCACCCTCATTCTGATTTGGTGGTAACCGGATCGCAAATCAATCTTGGTGAAGTAGCGTGCTCCCTTGAGCTCATCAAGCAAGTCATCAATTCGAGGGATGGGGTATCTATTTTTTACGGTGATCTTATTGAGATCACGATAGTCAATGCACAACCAGAAAGATCCGTCCTTTTTCTTAACCAATAGAACCGGGGAGGCATAAGGGGAAGAGCTAGGCTCTATGAATCCCATCTCAGTGAGCTCCTTGACTTGCTTTGCTACTTCCTCTTTCTCGCTATTAGAGAGTTGATATGGGGGTTTATTGATGGGCTTGGCATGGGGCTCCAAGTCAATCGGGTGATCCACCGATCTCTGAGGAGGAAGGGTAGCGAGGGGCTGAAATAGGTCCTCATATTTAGCCAAAAGCGCTTTTAGTGCTGCATTTTGCTTCCCCAAGGTGTGTTGGTCATCATTATCCTTATGCACAAGACAAAGATTTGGGAGTGTTTCTTGAATTGTTTTTTGAGTTGTCTTACTGTTATAAGCTGAAAATCTGCATTTTCTTTGATTCCCTCCAAGTGTACAAGCTGCCCATGTATTACAAACTCCATATACAGCTGAGAGAAGTCCATAGAGATTTTTTCCAATTGCTGAAGCCAATCACATCACTACAAGAGAATGGGGCAATAGCGATGCCGATTAGCGACGACAGATATCGGCGTCGCTATAGGCGTCGCAATTGGCGTCGCTATATGCGTCGCATTTGCGACGCAAATAGTGACGCCAATAGCGACGCCGCAGGGAAAAAAAGTGCGGTCGAAACCAGAGCGCCGTTTTCATTTTCTTTTCTTCGCATTTTGAGAGCGAGAGCGAGGGAGAGAGCGAGGGAGAGAGCCAAGGCTTTGTGAGAGAAGAGGAGGAAGAGACTTGCTGCCGCCGCCACCGCCGCCGCCGCCACCGTCGTTGTTCGCGAAGGAGAGGAGGAGCCCTCATTGCAAAGAGAAGCCGCCCACGCTCACCATATCTCATTGGTGAGTCTCCCTCTCTCTTTCTTTTACTTGTTGAAGGTTTAAATCGTTCTCTTTTGTTTGTTTAGGAGAGGAAAAGAAAGAGAATGAGAGGGAGAGGGAGAGAGAGGGAGAGAAAGAGAGGGAGAGGGAGAGAAAGAGAGGGAGAGTGCATTCTCTCTCTCTCTCTCCCTTTTGCTTGTTTAATGTTTAAATTACTTTCTTCTTTGCTTGTTTAGGAGAGGAAACGAGAGAGTAAGAGAGAAAGAGAGGGAGAGGGAGAGGGAGAGGGAAAGAAAGAGAAAGAGAAATAGAGGGAGAGGGAGAGGGAGGGGGAGGAAATAGGAGAGGGAGAGAAAGAGAAAGAGAGGGAGAAGGAGGGAGAGTGCATTCTCTCTCTCCCTCCCTCTCCCTTTTGCTTGTTTAATGTTTGAATCACTTTATTTTTTGCTTGTTTAGGAGAGGAAATGAGAGAGAAAGAGAGTGAGAGGGAGAGGAAGGGGAAGGAAATGAGAGAGGGATAGAAAGAGAAAGAGAGGGAGAGTGCATTGTATCTCTCCCTCTCCCTTTTGCTTGGAGGATGTTTAAATCACTTTATTTTTTGCTTGTTTAGGAAATGAGAGAGAAAGAGAGATAGAGAGGGAGAGGGAGAAAAAGAGAAAGGGAGGGAGAGGGAGAGGGAGAGGGAAAGAAAGAGAAAGAGAAATAGAGGGAGAGGGAGAGGGAGGGGGAGGAAATAGGAGAGGGAGAGAAAGAGAAAGAGAGGGAGAAGGAGGGAGAGTGCATTCTCTCTCTCCCTCCCTCTCCCTTTTGCTTGTTTAATGTTTGAATCACTTTATTTTTTGCTTGTTTAGGAGAGGAAATGAGAGAGAAAGAGAGTGAGAGGGAGAGGAAGGGGAAGGAAATGAGAGAGGGATAGAAAGAGAAAGAAAGGGAGAGTGCATTGTATCTCTCCCTCTCCCTTTTGCTTGGAGGATGTTTAAATCACTTTATTTTTTGCTTGTTTAGGAAATGAGAGAGAAAGAGAGATAGAGAGGGAGAGGGAGAAAAAGAGAAAGAGAGGGAGAGGGAGAGGGAGAGGGAGAGGGAGGGGGAGGGGAAGGAAATGAGAGAGGGAGAGAAAGAGGGAGGGGGAGGGAGAGGGATCGAGGGAGAGGGAGAGCGAGAAAGAGGGAGGGAGAGCGAGAGGGAGGGGGAGGGAGGAAATGAGAGAGGGAGAGAAAGAGAACGAGAGGGTGAGGGAGAGGGTGAGAGAAAGAGAGGAAGAGAGGGAGAGGGAGAGAAAGAGAGGGAGAGGGAAGGGAAGGAAATTTAAGATAATATACGTATTGATAATGGTATGCAATGTGCTTTGCATACGGCCACGTACTTCATCAAAATGAACCCAAAATTATTATTATAGAAGAAGAAACCCTTAAATTGAGTATATGATAATTTCTCTCAGGTCTTATAATTATGAGTAGAATTGATTGAAATAAATTTTATTACTATAGTTATAAAATTTCATAGATGGCACGCATTAATTTTAAAATGGATTACTTATACTCAAAGCCGAGATATAACAAAAAATTATCTACCGGGACAAACAAATCGTTGAGCATGATACAAGGCCGAGATATAACATCGGAAAATCTCTCGACTACTATATACAATGCAAGGTTTATGGTCAACTTGCAACTTGACGTACATCTCCATAAAGCTATCCATTTAAGCCTCATTTGCTGTAATGTAGATAAGATGGCAAACGAAGAAGGTCCTATTGTTCAAGACCGCGAGTCGTATCTTAATCAGCGTGTCCCATGTCCTTGCTCTCAATGCAAGTTGGCAATTAGACGAAAACGCCGATTGTCTATAGAACAGGTACGACGATTTGGCGAGTTTCAATCTGAGATCATTGATCAGGCGATTGCAGATTTTCAGCAAACGGTAATTTGAAGTTAGCATTTTTCATGCATTGTACTCTCAAGCTAATTGAAAACCATACACAATAAGATTGGGTCTTGTTGGCAAATTTTGTATCCAGGGGGGTGATGTCTCGACCCAAGGGGGAGTGCACCCTTTGCGGCCAATTAGAAGAGTTCGTGGACGTGCGATGGATGGATTGCAGGAGCCAATCGACCACTCACAAGGCCCATCTATATCGTCAATGCCAGAGGAGACAGACAACCTTCCCGACTTGCCTACAATCTTGGAGCCTGAGATGGAGGCAATGATCGATGCATTGATTCCCATGGATGTTGAGACATCTGACCCGCTTAGAGAGGAAGCATCCATACCATTATATGATGGGTGCCGAGTATCTCGGTTGAAGACATTGCTTGCACTCTTAAGTGTGCAAGCAAAATACGGTTGGAGCGATACGAGTGTGACTGAGTTATTCAGGTACCTTGCACATAGACTTCATTATTTTTTTTTTAAAACAGTATTATTGCAAACATGGATGGATTTTTCAAGGTGTTTTATGATTTTTTCAGGTTATTGAAATATCATATATTGCCACCTGCAAACACCATGCCTGAGTCTCGTGATGATGCACGACATGTTTTACGGAAGCTTGGCATGGACTACAATAACATCCATGCATGTATCAACGACTGCATATTGTTTCGAGATGAATACGAGACTATGGAGACATGTCCAAAGTGTGGTGCTCACAGGTATCGACAGGACTTGCAAGGGCAGACCATCCCTCAAAAAGTCCTCAGACACTTTCCGCTCATCCCCCGCATAAACCACATGTTTCGCACGTCTGCCATGGCAAGCTTGACAATGTGGCATGTGCAGAATAGGTCTACGGATGGAGTGCAACGAATATCAGCAGATTCGCGTGCATGGAGCCACATTGACTCTACCTTCCCAGGCTTTGTGCGAGAGCCAAGGAATCTTTGGCTCGGTCTCGCCATGGATGGTGTGAACCCATTCGGTCTGCGCTCGACTTCTTACAGTGTGTGGCCTATAGTACTTGTCAACTACAACATTCCTCCATGGCTTTCTACGAAGAAAGGACATCTCATCCTTAGCTTGCTCGTCCCGGGCCGCTACAAAGTAAAAAATATGGACGTGTATCTTCGTCCATTAGTCAATGAGCTTAAGATTTTGTGGGAGGAGGGGGTCACGGTGCAAGATATGAGCAGGCGCGATGGTCGGCGGTCAGCCAACATTCGAGCCATTCTCATGTGGACGATGCATGACTTTCCGGGATTGGGAGAGTGCTCAGGTGAGCAGACCTTTGTTCTCGCCAGTAATATCTATATTTTATTTCATTCAATCAAGTATTCACTAGGTCGTGGATCGCCTTGCAGGTCTCGTTACCTCATGTTATCATGCATGTCCATTGTGTGGGCCACAGTTAGACTCCCGAAGGTCACGAACCATGAAGAAGATGGTATATCAAGGACACGCCGCTTTCTTACCGGAGGATCATGAACTCAGGGAAGGTTTTCTTGGACGATCTCTAGCACGTATGAACGCTGCAAGCTGGTACGAGCTGAAAATGGTAAACCCGGAATCACATCCAAATGGAATGCAACGGTTCTCAGTTTTCTACGAGTTGCCATATTGGACCCACTTACAGGTCAACCACTTGTTGGATCCCATGCATATTTTCAAAAATGTGGGCAGCTTGCTATGGGACCACATCACAGGAAAGAGAGACACTATAGGGTCACGAATGGATTTAAAGGAGGTAGGTAAGATGGAGGCGCTTTGGCCGCAGTCGAGTGCTGAAGGGGGAGTGTAGCTTCCTCGCGCTCCCTGGGTTTTGTCTACCAAAGAAGAGCGCATTGTGAAGCAAGTAATCAAGTCTATCCGCACTCCGACGGGTATGATGCGTTCTCTCAGGTCCGCATTTTCTAAAGATGACCAAATGTCTGGGCTAAAATCCCATGATTGGCATAAGATATGTCAGGTTTGTGAACAGAATGGATTTTAATTAGCGTGGACATTTTGAAAGTTGAAAAGTGACCATTATTCTTAATGCTTTCTCATTTGTGGCAGTTTGTCCTACCGATCGCGATCGCGGGATGCCTAACTCCAGAAATTCGCGGGGCCATTTACAAGCTGTCCACTTTGGTGCAATGGATCTCACAGAAAGAGATTAAGACGTCCTCTATTGAATCCACAAGGCGAGGAGCAGTTGAGATGGTCTGTCTCTTTGAGAAATACCTACCCACTAGCATGCTCACGATACAAGTTCACCTTCTTGTGCATCTTGTGGATGAAGTGGAGATTGCTGGACCTATCCATACGCGATGGATGTTCTTCCTGGAGTGCTTCATGAAAACCCTGAAAGGCTTTGTGCGACAACGAGCTCGTCCGGAAGGTAGCATGGCGGAAGGTTGGTTGGTGTCAGAGGCGTTAGTGCATATCTCACAATGGCTACCAACGGTGGAACCAGACAATGAAATGCTATGGATGCTGAAGGACGATGACAGGCTGACTGGAGATGTGGTGGTTGGAAATGGGGTAGAAAAAAGAATGGATGCCTCAATGGAAGAGAAGGTGAATCGCTTTTGTATGTTGCACCATGCCTCCATGGAGATGTGGCTCGTCAAGTACCAGATTGCAAGGCAAGATCGAGAGGAAGCGCGAGCTGAATTCCGACGCAGTACGCGTCACCGACCGATTCGATATCTCGAAGGCATGGAGGAGATGCCGCAGTTTATGTCAACACGATGGTTGCATGGAGCCTTGATCGCAGCATCCAGCGAAGGGACAGAGGTCTCAATGGAGGAGTGGGAGTTCTCGAGGGGATGTAGTCCAAAGGTAATGAGGGGTTTAGAATGTGTCGTATCTAAATTTGTTTGTTACATCTAATTTGAGTGTTTCAATGTGCAGTACAAAATATATAGTGCAGCGTGGTCGCGCGGACGGCATTTTCTGGTGGAGCGTATTGACAAAATGCGCTCCACAATGGACTGTGGTGTCATGGCAAGGTTTGAGCAAGAGAGCCGGTGACGAGCAACGGATCCGAACACGGTTGTGGATGAGATGGAGTATTTTGGGAATTTGCAAAGTATTATTACGGTGGATTACCGTAGCTTCTCCATGATAATATTCGATGTGCAGTGGTTCAAAGTGGTACTTGGAGGAGCTGGCGCAACAGTTCGACGAGGTCCATCTGGATTTCTCGAAATAGATTCCGAAAAAAAATGGATGGATTTGCGCGACACCTTTGTGTTGCCGGCACATTGTGAACAGGTACAACTAGTCATTTGCTTGCTAATTGTAATACGACATGGTTTATGTCACAATGGTTTGAAGACGGTTTGTAAGTGTTTGTGAACAGGTAATCTTCTATCCAAATCCCCGACAACCTCGATGGTGGTATGTTATACCTTCAACTCCTCGAGGTGCGAGAGTATACGATCAAAGCGATGTTCCAGGCATAGATGAAGAAAATATGCAAATAGAGGGATCGAAATTACAAGGGGTGGAGGCCACTGCAAGCTTGGAGCCCGCATCGGCTAACAATGATGGAAATACAGAAGTCCTAGAATTTTTTGAGAACGAGGCAGACTCGTTCTTTTGTGGTGACATGTCTATCGACCTTCCAGTGTATGCAGAGTTGTGTCAGGAGATTAACATGGGACCATAGAATACTTCATTCTTGGAGAATTGTATTACTCAATTCGTTGTTTAGATCTTCCATAAAGGTAGATAAGATATGCATTTTAAGAGGGATTTTTCAAAAATGATTTATATTAATGTGCTTTGTATAGTTTAAATTGATTATTCTAACATTATTTTTTATCTGTGCAGGTATTGACATTTTCAGGATGAGTCGAGGGATGAGCGATGAGGAGTTTCAGGAGATGATGGCACGTATGTCTCCAGATCAGCTCGCGAGATTCAGAGAGATAGTAGATCAGGAGCTGTCTCGTTCTTCGTCAGGGCGCTCTGCTAGATCAGCTTCAGCGCGATCAGATGCTTCAGCTTCGAGCAGACGATCTCAACGCTCGCGACTTGGGCCAGAGGGAGGGACTGCGACTGCAGGAGGATCAGGGGGGTGCTGCTGTGGAGACACGGACGCGTGTCTCCGTCTCGTCGTTCAGCTGGAGCTCGGTCACCTCCAGGATTTGTCACACCTGTGGGGACGTCCACTCCAGTTACTCCGGCTTTTGCGCAGCCGTCGGCAGATGTCACGCCTTTTGGTGGCACTCCTTTTGGTGGCACCCCCTCTGGTGGCACTCCTTTTGGTGGCACCCCCTCTAGTGGCACCCCTTTGAGTGGCACTCCGGGAGAGGGTACCCCCGTCGGTACATCGGATGTTCAGGGGTCTCCTGGATATGCCCAGGAGCATGGACGGAGATGGGAGAGGGCCCATACAAGGCACACTCCTAGGGATTATGGATACCTAGTGGATGGCAGGTCAGGAGCCATCATCATGAATGATGAGGGGAGGAGGGTGATGGCTCGCATGAGGGAGTTGTGCCAACAAGTTTTTCGGCACAACGTCCTGGATCATTGGAGGAACATACCGGAGGGGAGCAAGGAGTACATAGTAGCATCCTTGCACGAGGAGTTCCCGGTGCCAGCCGCAGTGGATAGATTCTCTATGGGCTGGATGATGGATTGCATGCGTGCATACATGTCACATAGACGATCCGACACACGCAAGGCAATCAAGAGTGGGGCTCCAAAGCCCGAGTGGTTAGATGCAGACGACTGGCGCCGACTGAGGGAGGAGGCTACAAATTCGCCAGGACGTTGGAGTCAGCAGCGGGAGGCGGCGAGGGCACGAATCGAGGCCGGATCGGTACATCATCTTGGGAGTGGCGGCCACAGGACATATTTGGAGGACTTTGTAAGTTTCTCTTTTGTTTTGCTTATTTGTTTTTTTGAGATATTCTTTGTACTGACAATCATGTTTCTAACAATTAGCATTTTGTTTTCTTTGCAGCACTCCATTACAAATCGCGATCCGCAAGGCCTTGAGACTCGATATGCAGAGAGGCACGGTCTCAGATCATTGATTGACCGATTGTATAGACGTGGCGGCCCAGTAAGTCACTCATCTTTCTTGTCCGTAGTTACCATGAGATATTTGAATGCATTATTGTATGGTGGATTGATATGTTGTTTCTTTTTCTGCAGAATCTATTTGATGCTCCTTTACAGCGGGAAGAGCTTTCGGGGGACGACGATTTGTAGCTCGCCCTTGGATCCTTAGAGCTCACATACCTTTAGTTTTTAGTCGCCCGATCTATGTAGACATTTTCTATGTATTAGTGATATTGTTTTATGATTGTACCAATCGCATTTTATGCGATATCATGTATTTATTTCATCTATCAGTTTTATGATTTCAGTATACATTCTTTTTGTTTGCAAACGCTTTGTATGCAGCAGTGCAGAAACTATTTTGTATGGCTCTCATACAGCACACAGTGCTATATGTGGCAGGGCAGGCCACAAAATTTTTTTTTCTCTGTTACGGTCGCTATTTGTATCGCAAATTTACTGCACACGTCGCTATTGTCGTCGCTATCAGCGTCGCAAATTCTCTGTAACCGTCGCTATATGCATCGCTATTTACGTTGCAAATGCGACGCATATAGCGATGCATATAGCGACGATTCTATGGCGTCGTCAATAACGACGCTTTTTGCGACGACGGGGGCAAATTTTGTTGTTTGTATTTTCGTCGCTTTAAACGTCGCTATAAGGTCTATGTCTTGTAGTGCATCCCAAAACAACATCCACGGGGCCCATATCAAGGGTAATTAAGTCCACCTTTGCTGTGTAATTTTCAGCCAACATAAGAGACACTTGTGCACATACATGGGAGCTCACTTCCTCATTTCCATTGGCCACTTGAACCCGAAGAGGTTGCTATAATTCAGTGGGAACACATGTCAAACGGCCAAGAGTTGATTTATTCACAAAACTGTGCATGCTGCCACTATCTATGAGGATGTATACACTCTTGCCATCAATGTTACCATGCACTCGTAGGGTATTTGGGCTCCTAGAGCCGGTCCATGCATCCATGGAGATCGAGCAAGCTGACATAGTGGTGAATGAGGGGTGCTAAGGGTCATTCCCAAGCATGTCATCAATGGGGCAGCCACCACCGGGGTCAAAAGGGAACCCGTCTAGTGAGTCATAAAACTGATCGGTATCAAGATCCTCCTCATATTCAGCATTTTCAGCAAGTGTCATCATTGGAGAGTTGTCATGCAAGTCCTCTTCTAACTTGTCACTATCTTTTAGCACATATATGCTATTAAACTTGACAACTGTGTCCTTAAAGGGGCATTTGGATGCATGATCAGTCATGTACTTATCCCCGCATTTAAAGCACAAGCCTTTGGCTTTTCTATCCTTGACAACTTCAGGAGGAATGAATTTTTGACCGTTAGGACTGAAACCATTCCTTATCTTATTTTCAGCATACTTTGGGTCACTTTTGGAGGGTGGTGTTATCCCAAAACTGCCATATTTCCTTTCAGCATTAAAAGTGAGGTAAGTAGGGATTTTGGGGCTGCCATTCCCTGCATTGTTGCTGAGATAATTATTAGCATATGGGGGTTGCCTGATAGGGTATCTTTGTTGTCTTGCAATGGGCTGCATGCCCTCATTGCGACGGTATTTCAGACTATAGCGTTCAGCCAATTCTACGGCTGCAAACAGGGTGGCTGGCTTTTGAGCCATTACATTAGCTGAGAGATGTGCATCTAGCCCATAAATGTATTTATGCAATTTGGCCTCATCACTGACTGCCTCAACATACATTGATAGGTTCATAAATTGGTTGGTGTACTCCCTCACGGTGAGATTTTGCTGATCAAATTGATACCATTGCCTAGCTAAGCGTTCTTTTTCCACCGGAAAGACAAAAACTTGGATCATATGCATCTTGAACTCTTCCCAATCACGAAACTGTTGATTTTCTCTTTGAACAAATCTCCAGCATGTGTGGGAAAAACCTTCTAAATGAAGGGAGGCAAAAATGATCTTTGCCTCATCGGTACGGGGGTAGATGAGAAAATAGGCTTCCAATTTAGAGGTCCATTCCTCTAGTTCAGTTGGGGATGAGGATTGCCCATTGAATTTAGTAAACACAATCTTGTCACGCAGCTCATTTGGGCCTTGCTGCCCATGAATGCCATGTGCTACATGCTGCCCATACATGCCTTGCTATCCAATCCCCAGCTGTCTAAAATTTCCATGGGGGTCATGCTGCCCTTGCATTACATGAGGACCAAATTGCCCATTAGGACCTTGCTGTCCAAAATGTCCATGCTGCCCATTGCCATGTGCATGCTGCCCATTGCCATGTGCATGCTACCCATTGCCATGTGTATGTTGCCCATGCACTCTGTGCATTCCATGCTGCCCAAGATTTGCATTGGAACCGTTCCCTTGAGTGTGCAAGTAGCTTTTGTTACGGGGGAGTTGGGGTGCCAAGGAGGATGGGCTTGAAGGATTCGTAGTAACGGGGAGGGAAGGAGGGGCTCATCATGTCGAGTGGAGGACTCACCCATCTCATAAGTGCTATGGGGAATGCCATGGGTACCACCGAGACCTTGTGGGCTACGCCCGGCCTCCAAGGGGGGAGGGCGGTTAGCCTCACGGGGAGGGACATACTCCTTGGGTCTATCCGAGGGGGGGCAATGGCAGGGATTGTTACAACTATATATATCATCTCTCACTTGACTTGGGTCTCACCTATATATACTAACTCTACATCAATATGAATCATTCTTTGGGAGCATGTCTTGTGTATCTCTCTCGTACTCTCTCTCTCTCTCTCAACATGGTATCAGAGCTATGGATGCGTAGTAACAACAAGGAAGATAAGTTGTTTCATTGTTTATACTTGATTTAATTCTTTGCACAAGTGATGATTTGATACATGAACTTGTTCAAATTAGAAGTTCCTGTCAAAACCGCTTGTCAATCGGAGTTCTGGATCAAAAGTTATGACAGTTCAGGATTCAAGACAACAATTTTGCTCGAATCTGCAATTCTTTATTTAAAACTGTAATTCTAATGATGGGACCTAAAACGGGCCGGCACTGGCTCATGCACTAGCCGGACCTCTATCATGCACTCAACCCCACGGCCTCGCGGCCAGGAGCGTAGATGACACATACATCATCTTGCTCAACATCTTGCGTTTGTATCACGTCTCGTAGTCCAACTCTAACCCAATCAACACTCCTCAGAGGGAGTCCCTACACATTGCCAAATAGCACGAAGTACAAACATAGGAGGTCCTCCCATGGCTGACTGCCGCTACCTCACTGCGACTCTCCTACACCTTGGGGATTGGCCCCTCAATGCGTCGCTAAACATATATAACACAATATCGCACATAGTTCTCTCAAGGTACCAATTGATCGTATCCAAAAATGTACCATTCTCCTCACTTTCTTTCCCCTAGACCCAACGCCTAGCCTACAGCTTAGGACAACCTTACACACTCAATGTTGGTCAGGATCTAGAGAATACAAGTGCTATGCATCCAGGAGGTATTGTCTGATACCCTTTATCATTTTATGCTTCATGCAAATTTTGAATGTCCATGTGCTCAAATAATTAAGAAAATCAACATTTGTGCACATGTGGAAAACATTCTTTCAATGAATTTAACTATTGCTCATATGCTACGTTGCATGAACCTAGCACCGAGAAACCCTCGTGCTACTAGGTCCTTAATTTTTAATTATCGACCAACCTAAATGATATGCATAAAAACTAGCAAGCTTTTCATCATTTCATTAAGCATTTAAACACCTTTTACACACTCTACCCCCTCACCCATTTAGGTTGTGCATTATTGATCGGTTTAGGGTTCATTTCCATGTTTTTTGTTGTATGAAAAGCAATAAAAACTCACTAAAACATAAAGGTAGGGCTGAACTGAGGCTAAACCTCATAATTCAGACCCCCCATACATACACGAACATGGTTCTTATTTTTCCTTAATTTTCGGCACTCAAAATCCATTTTTTCCTTATTTTTACCCATTTTCCCTATTTTTCTTGTATTTTTTGCAATATTAAATAACTAAAAATACAAAATGAGTTGTGGGCTGTGGCCCTTAGGTTCATTTGCAGCAAAAACAAAAATTTAGTTGGTGTGTCTTATTATATTTTCCATTGATATATCAAAAACACCCAATTTTTCCATATTTCGCGTGTTTTACGAGTTTTACACCATTAATTTCAGTCACAACACTTATGATTTTCTGATTTTCTGAGCATATTCTAATCAAACTCATAGCAAACAACATTATGATGCATAATCATCCCATGGGAACAAATATTCATGAAGCAAATTGCATAAAACATCAATTTCCTTTGTAAAAATGGGATTACCATTCTTTGCGGGTTGCGGGTTTTTATTTGCCATATCTCGGGACTGATTTCCAACAGCCATTAATGCTCATGACAGTCCACAATCAGCAATCTTCATTCCTCTTGAACCACGAAGCAATCCGGTCTTCATTGGACAAGGATCCGTCATCCATTCTTCTTCTTCTTCTTCTTCACCACATGAATCTGCCCTAGAGGAGAGAGAAAGATTGAAATCAGAGATTTCCATTGAGGCCACCATTTGACAGGCGAAGACAGGCGATAAGACCAGCCAAGAGAGGGAAGATCAGCCCCATGATCGATTGTATGGGTTGCTTTCAGCCTGCATACTCCATCTCCATCATGAGAGGGCGCAAAAAACGGCCGCCATGTTGCTCCACATTTTTTCTTCATCCCTCATTCTCTTTCCACGTTTTTTGCTTCATAAGGTGCATAAAATTTTAGGGGGGGGTCTAAACTCAAAAGGCATGCCTAATTTTGGCCTCCCAAGTGTCCACATTTTCATATCTTGACCATTTTGTGGCCATTTCCCCATCTGGACTTCAAATTGAGCTCTGAAAAATCCTGGGCGTCTGGCTCGACATCCCGCATTGGCCGGTAACTCTTGACAATCCTCACGAGAGTCTTTAAAGCACTTTGGCACTTAAAATTGCCCTAGGTCGAGCTGCCGCCTTCGACGTTGAATATTTTTCCCTTGATATTCGTAATTCTTAGCTATTTTTAAGCACTTCTCGGTACCAAAATTCTGCTCTCATCTAATTACAGTTCGTTAATTCCCAATTACAGTTCGTTAATCGCTCGTCTTCGTTAATGACATTGATTATGATAAGCAAACATCTTGCTATTTTGAGCGATGTTTTATTCTCGTTCCACGTTCTTTGTTCGACCGAAATAGCACTTTTCTTATACGCGTTATCTCGTCTTGCACGTTACGTCTCTCTATTTCGGGCTTTCTTTTTAGTCACTCAATACTTTTCGTCATTCTTACATGCATCTCCCTATTTTGATTGTCATGCGTCTCAACTACGCTCATCTTGTTCATAGTTTGCAGATTCTGCGATCTCATCTTATTTGTTTTCTCTCGAGATACAGGTATGGCCAATTGCGTAATTGTTAACGGATATCCGTCTGCTGGCCAACGTTCGGTTCCCTTCTTCCAAGGACAAGGCTTTCCTGGGTGGAAAGCAAAGATGATGCTAATTCTTGAAGGTGACGAATTATTTGATATTGTTTTAGGCAACTTGTCTTGCCCAGTTCCACCTACTGATGTGATGAATGACAATTCTCTGATTACTGATGGCCCATTATTTGAACAATGGAAAATTGATCATACTGATTGGATTCGTTGTGACAAAGCGGCTTGTCATTATATATTGTCTGCACTTTCTGACTCACTTATGTTGGATGTCTTTCATCTGGAAACCTCTCATGTTGTTTGGGAGTATCTTATCTCAATGTTTGAGAATAAATCGGTCATCGAAATTTTATATCTCCAAACTCGCTTGAAGAATCTTCAATATAAGGTTGGTACTTCTATGCACTCTCATATCGAGGCTTTTAAAGACATTATCAATCAGCTTGGTGCTGCCGGTGCTCCTGTTGCTAAAAATCAGATTGTTACTCAACTTCTTCATACCATCAAAGATCCTTTATATGACAATATCATCACTATTTTGTCTAACAAGGATGATATCTAGTTTGACAAAGCATGTATATCTCTTATTGAATATTCTCAACGTCATGAGCATCATTTGGAAAAATCTGATGCTGTTTTGGTCACTCGTGAACAAAGGGATTTTGATGCTTCTTTTGTTGCTCGCAAGCGTCCCGCTTCACATTTTCAGTAGGGTGGACGCCCTAATCAAGGTGATAAATCTTCTCGTCTTGCTTATCCTAACAGACATTGTTCTTATTGTGATAAGAAAGGCCATGTGGCTTCTGATTTGCTGGGCACGTCAATATGATGAGGAGCATGGAGTTACTACAAAGCAACCTCGCTCGTCCAAAAGTTTTCCTCCTTGTGGTTATTGTGCACATACAGATCATCCATCTCATCGTTGTTATAAATGCAGATATGATGAAGAACGTTCTCGAGCTTATATTGTTCAACAAACTACAACTGATGATGATCATACTAATCAAGAGCTCAATTTCATCCATCATGATATCTCTCCAGAAAAGGTACTTCATGTTCATGATGGTTCTCTATTCATCCTTGATTCAGGTGCCACTGGAAACATGACATACCAATCGCAGTGGCTTCACAATTATCATTCTCTTCCTGTCAAGAAGTTTGTTTACCTTGCGGATGATACAACTTGTCAAGTCAAAGGAGTGGGTGATTTATATCTGGGGACTGTTTCTCCACTAGAATATTAAGAGGAGTTCTTCATGTTCCAGATTTGCAAAGAAATCTTCTTGCAGTTGCTCGTCTAGTTGATCTTGGTTTGTTTGTTGGCTTTGATTATAATCAATGTCATATAGAGAAAGATGGTCATACTATAGCAGTGGCTCCTCGACATGGTAATCTATTTGAGCTATCATTGAACGATACGGTTGCAAATGTTGTTACTGCCCCTCGAGATGCAGATTGCAAATTATGGCATCAACGATTTGCACACTCCGATTTTGCCAAAATTCTTGATCTTCATTGTCATGGTCTTGTGCAAGGTATGGATCTTAAATCTCATCCACGTATGGGAATATGTGAGTACTGTGCACTTGGAAAACACCATCGTTCTCCTTTCCACACTTCTACTTCATCACATTCCTGTGCTCTCTTGGATTTGGTTCATACCGATATTTGCGGTCCTTTTCCTACCTCAAAGTCTCAATATCGATATTTTATAACTTTCATTGATGATTTCTCACGGTACACACATGTCTATCTTCTTCGACATAAGTCTGAGGCTTTATCTATATTTAAACAATACAAGATAAGTGTGGAGCTTCAAACTGGATTCTCTATAAAGACTCTTCGCAGTGACAATGGCGGTGAATATTTATCCAATCTATTTGATGACTTCTGTAAGGATCAAGGTATTCATCATGAGTTTACAGTTCCTTATTCTCCTCAGCAAAATGGTGTTGCTGATGAGTGCAAAAATCGCACTATTCTTAATGCTATACGTTGCATGCTTATACACTCTGGTTTGTCTCAAAAGTTTTGGACTGAAGCACTTCTAACAGCCGTTTTTATTCAAAATCATCTTCCAACAACTACACCTGCTGGCAAAATTCCTATAACAATCTGGACAGGGAAGACA
The DNA here is from genome assembly GCF_053477565.2 of Lygodium microphyllum. Classification (NCBI taxonomy): domain Eukaryota; kingdom Viridiplantae; phylum Streptophyta; class Polypodiopsida; order Schizaeales; family Lygodiaceae; genus Lygodium; species Lygodium microphyllum. Next base: position 177,503,022 of record NC_141136.1, on the reverse strand, counting down.
CCTTCAGTCTCTCACTTTTGCAAATATGGCTGCATTGCTTATATTCATGTGCCCAAGGACACTCGACATAAGTTGGATCCTCTAGGTTTGAAGGTTATTTTTCTTGGCTATTCAGATCATTCCAAAGGTTACAAAATTTATGATCCTTCTACTCAAAAGGTTATCATTAGTTGTGATGCTATATTTGATGAGAAGACTATGGGTGGCACATGGTCGTCAGATGTTTCAGATGATACACACTCTTTGCTTAGTGCATTTCCTTACTTGCTTTGTGAGTCTACTAATTCTGATGATCATAAACCTCCTTCACCTCCAAAGAAGATTGATGAAAATTTGGAGATATATGTCGATCTTCCTATTGAGATAGAGCATGGATTCTATTCTATTGAATATGATGTCTTTGATGATGGTATGTCTGTGTAAGAGGATCCAATATCGTATATGGAAGCTATCAATTCATCTCAAAGGGATCAATGGCAAGAAGCTATGCAAGCTGAGTACGACTCTTTAATCTCCAAAGGTACATGGATTCTTACTGAACTCCCCTTAAATCATGTTCCTATCAAATGTAAATGGGTTTAAAACCAAGACCAAAGTTGATGGCTCATTTGATAAGTTCAAAGCACGACTTGTTGCAAAAGGTTACTCGTAGATTGTAGGAGTAGATTACCAAGAAACATTTTCTCCCGTTGTGCGCTCCACAGCTGTTCGTATGCTTTTGGCTTTTGCAACACTATTTGATCTAGAAATTCACCAAATGGATATTAAAACGGCTTTTCTCAATGGAGATCTTGAAGAAGAAATCTATATGGAGCAACCTGAAGGTTTTATGATTGTAGGAAAGGAGCATCTTGTATGCCAGCTTCATTATGCATTATATGGATTGAAGCAAGCCTCTCGTGCTTGGTATATTAAGATTGATCAGTTCCTCACATCTAAAGGTTTTGTTGCATGTTTTGCTGACCCAAATCTTTACATCAAAAGGGAGGACAAATGTTTTATTATTCTTGCTCTATATGTTGATGATACTATTCTTGTGTCAAATAATATTGCTTTCTTGGATGCTATGAAGAAGCTTTTATCGACTGCATTTGAAATGGTGGATCTTGGTGAGATACATTCTTGTTTGGGTATTCAAGTTCAACGACACCGACAACAAGGCATTCTTCTTCTTCGCCAGACAAACTTTATTAATGATATTGTTAAGAAGTTTGGGTTGACAAATGCGCACTCTGCCAACACTCCCATTCTTTTGAGCTCTACCAAGGGTACATCTACAACAACACGCAATGAAGAATCAGCTATTCATCAACCTTTTGCTAATCTTGTTGGTTGTCTTCAATTTATTGGTTTAAACACAAGACCATATATTTTATTTGCAGCTAACTTTTTGGGATAGTATCTTTCTTCCCCTTCCACTATTCATTGGAGTGCTGCAAAACGTATTCTTAAGTACCTCAAGGATACTAAGGAGTTTGGTCTTATTTATCGTCATGGAGAGGATTCTTCTTTATCTTCTTCATCTTCTCTTGACCTTATTGGATATACAGATGTTGATTGGGCAAGTTCACATTTATCCATGCTATCTACAAGTGGGAATTGTTTCTTTGTAAATGGATGTTTGGTTTCTTGGTCCCGCAAGAAACAACAATGTGTTGCGGTTTCTACAACTGAGGCCGAATATGTTGCTGCATCATTAGCAACTCGCGAGATAGTTTGGCTTTGACAACTACTTGCAAATTTGGGACATCCTTCATCATCTAGTACACCTCTTTGATGCGACAACCAAAGTGCTATTAGTCTTACCAAAGACTATATACAACATAGTAAATCAAAGCATATTGCTATTCATTATCATTATGTTCGACATGAAGTCAAGAAAGGTTCCATTATGGTGGAGCATTGTCCCAGTGATCAAATGGTTGCAGACATATTCACAAAATCTCTTAGTGAAGCTCACTTTAGTTCATTAAGACATGCACTTGGTATTGTTTCAAGTTCTTGTCTCACTGATTGAGGCATGTATCATTGTATTCAAGAAAACTTTATAGCAAATCATTTTTGTATCCTAGGTATGTGTAGGGGCTCGGGTTTTTCCCTTGTTCTCCCCAAGGGTTTTTTCACTCGTAGCCAGAGACCTTTGTTTGAGTGGGGATGTTACAACTATATATATCATCTCTCACTTGAATTGGGTCTCACCTATATATACTAACATCAATATGAATCATTCTTTGGGAGCATGTCTTGTGTATCTCTCTCATACTCTCTCTCTCTCTCTCGACAAGGATGAGGGCACCCATGCGCTCTATGAGTAAGTCCATTTTGGCCATCATCTCGGAATGATGGTGATCTTGGCGGGTTTCCATCTCCCTATGGCATTGCTCCATCTCTCGATGTCGTTTAGCATGATGGGTCTCATGTTGGCATAAGGTTTGGTTGAGCAGAGATAAGCGGTCTATCTTGGGGGCACCCTCTTCAGACATGTCTTCACAATCCTCCTGGATTGAGCTAGGATCGTTCATTGAGGCACGGGAGTCCCTTATTTCACGCTGAAATTCCTCCTGGGCCTTTGCTTTACCCTTATGGCCTGCCATCCCAAGTGGAGTCCATCAGACCCCTTGTTAGAGAAATGACGATATCTTGAGCTAGGGAGCTCCGATCGCTAAACTTTTTGATTCAAATGAAAGCGCTCGATCCCCTCTACGGGGCCATGTAAAAATATCTTTGATGATAAATGATAAGGGCTTTGTTGTAATCACTTTTTGTGGGCTGACTGTGTACGACTGTTGCCTGTCCCATAGTACCTCTGGGCACAAAACTGAGTGTATCTCCCAAACCGTAGGGCAGAATGGGGAGTTTTAGTTCAAATCGAAGGGGAGGATTCCCTCTTTGAATCAAGATATAGATCCCGCACTCAATCGCACAAGAAGGCTTTGTTGTAATCAACTTTTGCGGGCTAACTGTGCATGACTGTTGCCTGTCCCACAGTACCTTTGAGCACAAAACTGAGTATATCTCCCAAATCGTAAGGCGGAATGGGGAGGTTTTTAGTTCAGATCGAAGGAGAAGATGCCCTCTTCGAATCAAGATATAGAGCTCACACTCAATGACACAAGAAGGCTTTGCTATAATCAACTTTTGTGGGCTAACTATGTAGGACTGGCTATCTACAATACCCTGCAAAGACTCCCTCAAGGAGCATACCTTATCCCAATGGTGAGGGTCTTATCCCAGACATCCAGGGCCTCAATGGTGGATCTCAATGCCACATAAAGCCATACATCCTTTGCATCCATAGTTCATTGCTGAGACCATTTCCATAACTGCATACCCTGCCCTTCTTGCATTGCATCCACCATACATTACCAAGTGGTTCGTGACATTACCAATGCATGTAGGGGCTTTTAGACTCAAATGATCAAGGTTCGGGCTTTTCCATCAAATGAATCTACACCTGCAATAATTCTTTGGGTTTCGAATCACCGGGAGGTGGGCAAAGTTCCCCCCGGGCCGAGTTGCGCACCCGTTCAGGGTCTTTGATGGCAAGGGGGGGTCACCCCTCTTTTTTCTTGCCACCTCACCTGGCATCGGGCTTTTCGTCACCCAGAATATACATGGCAGACATTTATTAATTAAACACCTAGCATGAGATGCATTTCAGGAATCAAAATTTTGGGCTTTTCATGAAGTGTATGGAATTGGAATGGGGAATAAGGATAGAGAGCTTACCGGTAGTGACTCACGGCCTACTCACCCTTATACAATGGAAATTTTTATCAATTCTTGGCTCAGTCAATTCACAAGAAGCCAAATGGGTTATGGGTAAGCAAAATATAATCAGAATGAAGCTTCAGCATGAGTAAAATCCATTTCAGTGCCATAAGATCAAGGGAAATGACTGGGATTAATATTCAGCATGCATTCAATGTGTCTGGGACTCCTATTATCTACTTGGACTCATACATTCTCTCAAACAAGTGGATGGGATTTAACAAGAGGCTTAAATGCAGAGAATGAGAGCCAAGAATCGGTTACCTTGAGTCTTTTGGAGAAGAAGGTAGCCACTAATGCCACTTCAGTTCTTCATGAGAGCTCCACTTTGATCCCGCATGCTCCATAGCTCCAAAATGGTTGTGCTCCGTCAAGAAAGGGTGAAGTCAAGCTTGGGGCAGGTTGGCTCAGGACCTTCCCATGAAGAGATCTTGCTGAAATTGAAGCTCTATTCCCATAGCCATGGCTGCCCACAAGTGCATGCCTTCAAATCTTGCTTGTAATCTTCTTCCCGTGCTTCTTAAAGGCTGAAATCTTGAGCTAGGCTTGAAGAGGGACTCCTGGGGACCAAGAAAACACCAAAATCTTCAAGATTTCTGAGCTTGATGCCAAGGTTCCATGGCTACTATGGACTACACCAGACTAGGGTTTCTTGAAGTGAAAAGGGGAGTCCAAGAGCTGAGGAGGATGCCTTCAATGCTGCCCAAGAAGCTTGCCAAGAGCCAGGAGTGAGATCAGGGAGGAGAGGAGGGCTGGGGGGGCTGTCCAACAGGCCAGGAAGAAGCTCGTTTTTTGGACCGCAAATTTCGGGGCTGCTCCTGGGGGCTACAAACAGGGTAGATCAAGGTTGTTGCTACTGAATATGTTGCTCTAGCTGAGGGGAAAGCCTTGGGACCAGCCATTCTTGTTGAGGAAGAGGGGGAAGCAAGATTCCTAAGGTTCTTGGGCTGGAGGTTCCATGGCAGCTTGGAGGAAGGAGGAGAGAGAAGGTCTTCTTGAAAAGTAACTGAGTTTTTTGCCTTCTCTAACTGTGCTACCCTCCTTTTTGCCCAAAACCCTAAAAAAAACTTACATGAAAATTAGTGACGACCTATCAAATTTGTCTGCCCGCCTCCAGATGTGTCCATGGTTCTTGGGAAAGCTCCAAGAAAGACTACCATAGTCTTCAAGAGGGCTGGTAGCCTGCCTAAGTACTCCTGTGTACCTGTGAAAGAGATGTAACTGGAGTTTTCTAACTGTGGAAAATTGTGAGAGCCCTAAATCTATGGGAAAAGAGAAGGATCAAGGACAAAACTCTGATACCACTTGTAATGAAAGAGACCTAACTGTCCTAACTAAGGGGAAGAAGAGAGAGAGGGACTGCAAAAGAAGAGGGAGAGGAGAGAGAAAGGCAAGAAGAAGAGAGAGAAAGAGGGAGAAAGGAAGAAGAAGAGGAAGAAGAAGAAGCCATGGAAGCTTGAGAAGGTGAAAAGAGAGTTTCTTGATAATTTCTGTGATACCTCAAAATACCCTCTTACACCTTATATACCATTAGTGTGACTGGTATGTTCCCATGCCATGTTCCCGTGATCCTTGTTCATTACAGGCTATCCCCCCTTCAAACTATATGACCCCCCCTCTCAAGCTTGAGAGCGAGGGGAGAAGAGGATCGTGCATTATGCAAGCCGCCATGCTGCCATGCCATCGCCAGGACTGCCGTGGTGCCGCCACGCTGCTGCCGCCATCGCCTTCACCACCATCATCACCATCATCTTCATCATCATTACCATCATCATCATCTTCTTATTTAGCATCGTCGTCTTCATCCTCCCAATAATTTTCTCTCTCCATGTCATCTGCTTGACAGAAGCTAGGAAGCTTCTAATTTGGAAGCTTCCATTAAGGCTTCCATAAGCCTTGTTCTCTCATGCCTTCCCTGGTTTTTAAAAACCGGTCTTGCAAGGCCCAAGTTCTGTGCGGGGGAGGGGGGGGGAGAAATCTCAGCCTAGTAGGCAGTTTTGGAGATCGGGAAAAAGGGCAAGGAGAGTTCGCGGAGTCCAAGTCCACTGCGCCAATGGCTCCTAAGCAAAAGGCGAGAGGAGCACACGCAAGAGCTTCCACTTCGAGTACGCGAGTGGACAACGCCCTGAATCTTAATGCCTAGGTTCCGATAGTATTCCCGCATGAAACGAATGCATTAAGCATGTTGGTTTTTAGGGAAATTTAAATGCATTTACTCATTCGATTTACAAAGCTTAGTGGCATGTTGAGTGCTTGTATTTGCTTGCACCTCCGTTGTCAAGAGTAGCTGCAAATTTCAACGCATGATGCATAAGTTATATGACAAAATTGTGCGAAGGTGTCCTTGTGGAATCTCGCAAAAGATAGGGAATATAACACATAACGTATTTAGGCAATAAGTTCTTGGTTGTGCCTCATGATTAAGGCAATCATAGACAGACATTAAATGCTATCTAAAAGGTTGCATTGAAAGGAAAAAAGATTTATGAACCTTGCAAATTGCATGCAATGAAAGTTACATTCTAGATTGGGTTAAGTGACAAGGGACAGTGTCGTGAGGTTTGTGCAAGAGTTGTTGAACACGGGGTTCAAAATGCAGCAAGGAAAGAGGCTAACAAGAAGATCTCAATTCTTGATGCCAAAGTTCACTATATTGCTTGTCAAGTGAATTACAACAAAGAAACTGTCAACAAACAAATTTTGTTCAAGTCCTTTTTATCTCAGCATATAGCTTTTTGGACAAGGATTTTGTAGCTTCATCAGTTCATAAAGTGTCAAAGTATCCTGAGCAAGCCCATGTTCATTATATACTGTCAACAAAACTGTTCATGAAACAACATCCTGCTGGTATCTCAACAAGTGAGCCACACCTTGATAACCAAAGAATTGCCAATTGGAAGAACCTTGTCAAAACCTTTTTGAACAATCTCAGTATGAAGACTTTGCCCTTCTTCTTTATTTTTGCATCCCTGTCTCCACTCTTCTTTAGGTATTAATAGAGATTAGGGTGATGGCTAATCTCGTCTGTAAGCAAGCTAGGCAGAATGTCTCTCCTTTTACAAGCTCTGGTACATCTTCATCATCAACTGCAGCAGCATCTACAAAATTGTAGTCGAGCATCCTTAGCATTTAACTTCCTTTAAAGCATCTGCGAAGTAAAGGAACGTAGGATCTGTGGCTCCTTCCTAACCACATACTTCTGTGAAGTAAGGAAGTGCTCCTACATGATCAAGATGAAGCTTGCCAGAACTCCCGCTCGCGAGTATTCTTGGATTCTCGTATCGTCGTCGCATAAGTTGACTCTGTAATAATCAAATCAGGCTCCAAGCGATCAATATGTGCTACTCCCAAATGTCGGTCTGGAGTCATATTGTAATCCCCAGTGTATACCACACTGTTGTCACCCACTTTGACATAGAACATCGCCGCACCAAGAACATGGCCAGCATAATAAGCACGAAGTTGAATATCTGTACCCACAGACACAGTTTGCCGCAAATCAACAGCAATCACTTTTTTCATACACTCATGAATCTGCAATACAGTGAACTGCTCATGTTGGCCTCTTCTCTCCGTCATTACTTTTCGATAATCCTCAAGCATCAAAGGAGATAATGCCTTGGTAGGAAAAGTCATAAAAACGGGCCCTTCATAGCAGCAGCCATTGCAGCTAAGCGCTACCCCGAAACTCTCTGCATCCGTTTTTTCTCGAGCATGCCAAGCTGGGACTGATCAGGGCTCCACTCCAGGAAACGCTCCCCCTTGACAAGAAGAGGCTCAGCCCAGAAAGGCTCCTGTCACGCATGTTTATGCAACAAATTTAGTTGCATCCATCTTTGTAACCACATTTCTTTCCCGTTTCCACATTAGCAAGGTGATCCACGTAATTCTCATCATTCACGTCATCTTCGTTTTGGGGTGCATAGTTTAGATCAAATAAGTAGCTTCTGCCATGGTACTTCTCGGTCTTGTGGAGTGCCGTTGGTTGCGGTTGGCTTATTGTGGCCTTAAGGCGATCAAAGCTGTGAGGTAAGGACTGCGTGTAAGAACCTCCTTTATACGTCCAATGGCCATTGGGTGGATGCAATTGATTCCTGTGTCCATTGCTTACCTTGGGATGGAGTTATTGGTTCCTTGATCATAACTTTGTTGTAATCTATAAAATGCAACTGTATCCCCTTCTGAAATGTTCAAGTGCTTTTTCTTCTTTTTATAGACTCCCCAATTCCTTTTGAGGATGTAAGATTTGCTTGACTCCCAAAAGCCATAGACAAACTTCATAATTTCATCATCATCTCCATCCTCGATATCAACTTCGATGTCCCCTTGCTTTTGGGGGTCTCCAACGCCAAAGCACAACTTGTTTGTTTTGGGGATTAGAAGCCTCCCCTGCACTTTTCTTGGAATTCATCATTGAAATTGACAGCATAATAATATTCTTTGGCATCAGTTTTTCATATTTTTCTAGCACACACACAACATGCACGCAAATAGAAACACACAAGTGGAGTATGTACATTGGATGCGGGTACTAAAAAGGACGGAAAGATAATGCAGCAATCACACACAATGAAACACACGCGAAAAGATAACACAGATGCACAACAAAAATGGTGGTGTTTACGGCTCGGATGCGCAGCAGCGCGACATCCACCCCCTCTAAACCTGCGCATCCTCCGAATGAGCCAACTATCCAGGATCATCTAAGTCCACAAACAGGTCCAGTTTTTCATCAGTTTCCAGTAGACCTGTTTCTTCATCAGCTACTTCATCCATATTCTCTGCTTCTTCTGCTAATTCTTCAAGTGCATACTCTTCATCTTCCCTTCTCTTGAAAATCTTGACTCGTTTTCCAGCAATGGGTATCCTCAATACCATCCCATCCAATTCAGCCAACTCATAGTTAGCATTGTCAAAAACCTGTTTCACCTCATACGGTCCAAACCATCTTTGAACCATTTTTCTCATGCTGCTATGCTGATTCTCTAGGCTACTGTCGTAGACTAGAACCCAATCTCCCTCTTTTATGGCTCTAGGCCGCAAGCGATGCCTCAAATCAAACCTATCCTTGTTTCTGAGTCGAGCTGCCTTCAAACGATCAATTGCTAGCTGCACATCTTCTGCCCTTCTCTCTAGTTGACAAATCTGAAGAGCTAGAAGCTCCTCTCTTGATAAATTCTCATTCCAAGGAAGAGCACTCCACGTGAGAGCACAAATTTCAGTAGGCATGACAGGTTTTTGCCCATACATCAACTCTGCAGGCATATATCCAGTAGTCACGCTATGTGTAGAGTGGTCTGCCCACAATGCAAAAGGTAGTAATCTCGGCCAATCTCCAATCCGACCTCTACAAGCTTTTGCCAATGCCTTAACTATCGGTGGATGCCCTCTTTCACTCTTGCCATTCCCTCTGAATTATAGGCAGTAGTAAGAGCCAACTTAATCCCAAGCCGTGAGAAAAATTCTCTAGCTTCATCTGCATCTAGCTCTCCACGATCAGCAATAATCTTGCTTATACATCCATACCTGCAAAATATTTCTTCCAACAAGAATTTACATACTGTAGTAGTGGTCTTTGTCCGCAAAGATCTGCCTTCAACATAGTTTGTAAGATCCTCCCTGGCCAAGACAAGATATCTCATCTGCCAAAGTCCCACTGGCAAAGTAACCAAGTCAACCACCCATTTATAATGTATACATAGCAGATAGGTCGGATGCAACTCATCGCGATGCCGCACTAAAGAGTAGAGCTGACAGTCCCTGCAAGTCTCCACAAAGTGGGAAACATCCTTATACATCCCTTTCCACCAGTATCTTTCTTTGATTTTCTCATAGGTAGCCCATACACCTCTATGTCCAGCCCAAGAACTCTCATGAAACTCTCGCATAATCTGTATCTGCATCGTTGCCTCACAAACTACTCTCAAGGGTAGGCCACCTCTCTTCTTTGGGTGCTTCCAAAGAAAACCATCTTTCAAGAAATACCCATAAGCCTTTCTTCTGATTTTCTTGAATACATCATCTGTCCAATCAGCTCTTCGAGTCAATGAACTCAGATAGTGACCAATTTGCAGCCACTCACCAACATAGAGTTCTTTAGTAAAAGCTTCAACAATGGATACATGACAATCATGAACAAGGACAGAAGTTGCAAACTCTGTCTCATCATCTTCTGCAAGCAACGACTCCTCATCCTCATATCTCGCTCTAGACAGCATGTCAGCAACTGGATTATCTTTTCCTGCTATGTGTCGAAATTCTGGATTCAATGATTTGATGTAGACAATCCACCTAAGCATCGCTATATCTGGAGTCGAATAGCTAGTAATCATGCCAAGCAAAGGCAAGCAATCTGTTTCCACAACAATTGAAGCACCAATAAAATACTCTTTATCACACTTCAGTGCAGTGACTACTCCCCTTAACTCTCTTTTAATCTACGGATATCTCCTCTACCGCTCATTAAGAACTTTAGCTCCAAAACGGATTGCATATCTATTCCCATCAGCTTCATCCTGTCCCACTGCCCAACCTATGCCAATAGGGCTAGTATCAACTGTCAACATGATTGGCCGTCCACACTGATAATCCGCCTTGCGAAGAGTAGGAGCTGACTGCAATAGCTTCTTGAGTTTACGCATGGCTTTCGAATGCTTCTCATCCCAATGAAATTTCTGCCCCTTTCGAAGCAGCTGATAGAGAATATCTGCTATGTGAGCAAAATGAGGAATCCAAATCATGTAAAATACACAAGCTCCCATAAATCTCCGCACCTCTGAGGTAGTCGAGCAATACTCTGCAATCCTGCTTATGGCATCCACCTTTGCAGGTGAAGGCTTTCTGCCATAATAACCAACCATATGCCCAACTATGATGACTTCATTAACACCAAAGACAAATTTCAGCCCTGAAAGAGTCAAATTCACCATAGTTGGGCATATGGTTGGTTATTATGGCATCCACCTTTGCAGGTGAAGGCTTTCTGCCATAATAACCAACCATATGCCCAACTATGATGACTTCATTAACACCAAAGACAGATTTCAAGCAACCAAGTGTTCAGCCACAAACTATCTATATCCTCGCAAATCAAGACTCTCATTCTTTTCTTCTTCTGCACAACCCTTAATAGGTACATCATCTAGGAAAGGCATGGTATACTGTGGAATATAGTCTCGCAGAACTTTATGCATAGCATTCATCATATGAGCAACTGAGTTAGTGGCACCTTGATGCAAGGTACACATCCTCACAAGACCAATAGGTGTCCGCATAGTGGTAATATCCCTGCTTTCCAAGGCAAGCTGAAACTGGTCATAACCAGAATACAAGTCACCTAGGGAATAGATGGCTCGTCCTGCAAAAGCCTCGGCAAACTCATCCACAATTGGACATGTTCCCACATTCCTGATTGTCACTTTATTCACGGGCTGCATATCCTGAATAAATCTCAAGGTTCCATTCTTCTTTGGTACAGTAAACCACCTGTTAGAATAGGGCGCAAAAGAGGGTTCCAAAATCCCCATCTTAATCTTCTCATTCAGCAACTCTATCAGCTTTGGCAAGTGTGCTCTAGGCACAGGTATAGGACGTATATTCCATGGCACATGAGGGACACTGAAGATGACCATAGGCGCAACCAATTCGGGACTAATGCAGCCAATTTCATGAGGAAAGAAAGCAAATGCCTTACCATGTCGTCCAATCATCTCTCTAAAACATTCTTTTTCCACTGGAAGCAAGAAATCATAATTTCCAATCTTCAATTCTGCAAGAGTTTCAGCTGTAAATTTATGTCCAATATTTGCAGGATCTCTCAACATAGGCTGCTTCATAGCTTTTTCTATCTGCTCATCACTATCAGGAGGAAGCGGCCCTGCAACCAGTTTAACCTTCTTATCAACTGTTTTATACTTCGTGTCAACCTTGGCATCAGTCAAGCACTCTTTTCTTTGCTGCAATTTCTGCAAATTTTCAGCAACTCTCAACTCTGTTGGCTGAAAGATTTCAGCCCTTTGCTCTATGGACTGCATGGGTGCAACCTGAAACTCTGTATGCTGAAATTTTTCAGCATTAAACTCTGTTGGCTGAAAGGTTTCAGCCCTCTGCTCTGTGGACTGCCATGATGCAGCCTCATACTCTATATGCTGAATTTTTCCAGCATTTAACTCTGCTGATTGAAAGGTTTCAGCCCTCTACAACTCTGAAAGCTGATCATGATCAGCCATAGATTCGGTTTGCTGAGTTTTCTCAGCCTCTGACTCTGTTTTCAGCATAAAATCAGAAATTTCCTGATACATATGCAGGGTTTGCACAGGTATGATCCTTGAACCTTTACATACATCAGCTTTCAGCATATTTCCCATCTCAGACAATGTATCTGCATAAGACATTCCTTCATACAGCCCATCCACATGCTTTTCTGCTTGCAAAATACCTGCAGTCTTCAACTCTTTCTCCTTATGACCAATGTACTGCCTGGCAGCTCTAGACAAATCTGAAATTTTCTGATAACTCACTGAACTATCTGAAGAAAAACAAAAAAAATTAGTGGAGAAAGACTGGCTGCCAGGAGGCGAGATCTCCTCTTTTCTCCGCTCCGTACCACTGATGTCTCGCAAGACAGCGGTACCTAATGAAAATCCAACTCCTTCGCAGGTAGTGGTGCCTCACGCAAGGAGTCCCTGTTTCTCGGATGATTTACTCCAATAGTCATAAACTGAACAACTCGCATACCATCCTTACTGTGTATCCGTGCATAGGCTGAGCCATCATCCATCACTTTCGTCTCCATTCTTGCTTCTGTAATGAAAGGCTGTCCAAGAATAATCGAATAAGAGCAAGAATCCTGAACAAAGCAATGATAATCCTCTTCAACATTGCCAATAGAAATTCTGATGCTCGGACAAGTAGCATACGTATCACCAGAAGTATTATTGGCTGCTCTCATGCGCCAGCCATGCTCTGCATCCATAGGCCACTTGCCACTCTCATAAACACCTCGAGCAATAAGATTAATCTCGAAACCATGATCAACTAAAGCAACCAAAGGAATCTGTTTCTCTCCAATCCTTACCACCGTCTCAGTGGTTGCTCTAGCCCAATGACTGCGTGAAAAATGGTTGTGAGGAATAAGGATAGGAGTATCATCATCCTCATGCTGCATAGGCTGAACTATTTTCTCCAACTGCGGATTGACAGAAGCATTCTCAACCATCATTGCATCATCATGCTCTTTCCCAAGAGCTCCATGCCATAACCCCTGTAAAGCAGGTCCTTCCATTGCATGTCGTTTCCTCTGCAAAAGATCCTGCATTTGATCCTGTATTTCTCTTCTAGCAATCCCAAGAGCTTCACCAACAGTAAAAGTGACTTCACTATTTAAAATTCTTTCATGAAAAATCTTACTCATATCCGTCTACATATCAAGGTCTGACAAGAGCTTGAATCCTGGCTCCTTTCTTGGTTGTCTCTTTTCTTTCATATGTTTGTCTGCCATAGGTTGTTCAGGACCTGATTGTGCTGGAGAACTCGTCATAGGTGGAGCTGTAACAGGTGGTGAAACAAAGTCACCCCCTCTAGTCTTTTTGGAGGTGCTAAGACCCTCCTCATCTCTTCTTCTCTTTTCCTCAACCATGGCATCTAAACCCTGTGTTTTCGCCATATAAGCAAAAATAGAATACCTGTCAACAGGAGAATCCCATCCCGTTTCTCCTCGGATGCTGGAGCCCACAGAAGTCATAGTGGATGCCTGAAATTTCCCTCTTCTCGCTATCTCTAAGGCAGAGGACCATAAAGCAGAGTCTCCATCTGATTTCTGCTCAAGCTGGACTCCATAAGCTGAAGCATCTCCTCTAACACTCGCATAAGCTGATCGCGCAGCCATATCATCAACGAGCTTCTTCATGCCTCCCTTACCAAAGTTCGTGTCAAGAGGAGAACCAGTCTCTGTCAGCCATATCTTCTCATCTTGTCCCCAAAACACTACGTTCTTCTTACGCGCTTCCTGAAAAGCATCACAATCTCTGCAGTGTTGGTGCTCTGTACTATCGCACCAAATACATCGTCTCCCTTTTATTTGGCCAACTGGAAAAGCAGTCACTGGAGCAAGTGCTACATCAGGTACTGATATAAGTTGCTCTTTTAACTTCCCAACTTCAACTTTGATTGCCTCTATCGTCAAATCTGCCAAGCCTTTAATAACATCATCTGTTGATAAGGGCACTGGAGCAGCAAGAACTGGTGGATTTACAACAGGAGGAGTAGTCTTAGGCATAGAACTTGCAGTAGGGGTAGAAGTAGAGGTCTCCAAGGATTTTTCAGAAGCAGATCCTGTATTACGATGCAATTGTACCCTCCTGCGCTGCTTCTTAACAAGCGCATTCACAGCATCAATGACATGTCTCCACTCGGTCTTTAAACCTGAATCGGTAGCTTGATCTTCCAAAAGATCATCCAACTTTTCCTGTAAATCAGCATCAGCAGCTTGTAAAAATAATTCCACTTTCTGCATCTCCAAAGCTTGCTGCTCAGTTCCATCCAATTGATCATAGCGGCTCTCAAACTCTCGCAGAAGGGCGGTAACTGAAAGGCCCTTATTAGGCATAGAAACCCATGCTAAGAAATTCCTACGGTTCATAAGACCTGTATCCTCCAGGAAATATTCATCTTTTAATGCCTTCTTAAACTCTATCCAACCAGCATGTGTTCCTTGAATTTCTGAAATTCGGACTTCAAGTGCGTGAACCACGATCTGCAAGAAGTAGCAGCTCCAAACGTCTTGAGAAACCCCAAAAAACTTCATCTTTTCTTCATACAAATGCAGGTAAGTTGAAACTTGTTGGCCATTGAACTGCTTCATCTCCTGTTGGACAGCCTTCAAGGCATCCATGGCATCACTATCGCGTTTCACGTGTGCTTGCTGCTGCATATAGGATGTAAACGATTGAAACAGATGCTTCATGACATTCTCATCTGTCATCTCTTCTTGCGAGTCTCCCATCTTGCTGAAAATTGACGCAGCGCTTTCACGTTGGGTTCACCAGAAATGTCGTGGAGTTCGTGCAAGAGCTGCTAAACACGGGGTTCAAAATGCAGCAAGGAAAGAGGCTAACAAGAAGATCTCAATTCTTGATGCCAAAGTTCACTATATTGCTTGTCAAGTGAATTACAACAAAGAAACTGTCAACAAACAAATTTTGTTCAAGTCCTTTTTATCTCAGCATATAGCTTTTTGGACAAGGATTTTGTAGCTTCATCAGTTCATAAAGTGTCAAAGTATCCTGAGCAAGCCCATGTTCATTATATGCTATCAACAAAACTATTCATGATACAACATCCTGTTGGTATCTCAACAAGTGAGCCACACCTTGATAACCAAAGAATTGCCAATTGGAAGAACCTTGTCAAAACCTTTCTGAACAATCTCAGTATGAAGGCTTTGCCCTTCTTCTTTATTTCTGCATCCCTGTCTCCACTCTTCTTTAGGTATTAATAGAGATTAGGGTGATGGCTAATCTCGTCTGTAAGCAAGCTAGGCAGAATGTCTCTCCTTTTACAAGCTCTGGTACATCTTCATCATCAACTGCAGCAGCATCTTCAAAATTGCAGTCGAGCATCCTCAGCATTTAACTTCCTTCAAAGCATCTGCGAAGTAAAGGAACGTAGGATCTATGGCTCCTTCCTAACCACATACTTCTGTGAAGTAAGGAAGTGCTCCTACATGATCAAGATGAAGCTTGCCAGAACTCCCGCTCGCGAGTATTCTTGGATTCTCGTATCGTCGTCGCATAAGTTGACTCTGTAATAATCAAATCAGGCTCCAAGCGATCAATATGTGCTACTCCCAAATGTCGGTCTGGAGTCATATTGTAATCCCCAGTGTATACCACACTGTTGTCACCCACTTTGACATAGAACATCGCCGCACCAAGAACATGGCCAGCATAATAAGCACGAAGTTGAATATCTGTACCCACAGACACAGTTTGCCGCAAATCAACAGCAATCACTTTTTTCATACACTCATGAATCTGCAATACAGTGAACTGCTCATGTTGGCCTCTTCTCTCCGTCATTACTTTTCGATAATCCTCAAGCATCAAAGGAGATAATGCCTTGGTAGGAAAAGTCATAAAAACGGGCCCTTCATAGCAGCAGCCATTGCAGCTAAGCGCTACCCCGAAACTCTCTGCATCTGTTTTTTCTCGAGCATGCCAAGCTGGGACTGATCAGGGCTCCACTCCAGGAAACGCTCCCCCTTGACAAGAAGAGGCTCAGCCCAGAAAGGCTCCTGTCACGCATGTTTATGCAACAAATTTAGTTGCATCCATCTTTGTAACCACATTTCTTTCCCGTTTCCACATTAGCAAGGTGATCCACGTAATTCTCATCATTCACGTCATCTTCGTTTTGGGGTGCATAGTTTAGATCAAATAAGTAGCTTCTGCCATGGTACTTCTCGGTCTTGTGGAGTGCCGTTGGTTGCGGTTGGCTTATTGTGGCCTTAAGGCGATCAAAGCTGTGAGGTAAGGACTGCGTGTAAGAACCTCCTTTATACGTCCAATGGCCATTGGGTGGATGCAATTGATTCCTGTGTCCATTGCTTACCTTGGGATGGAGTTATTGGTTCCTTGATCATAACTTTGTTGTAATCTATAAAATGCAACTGTGTCCCCTTCTGAAATGTTCAAGTGCTTTTTCTTCTTTTTATAGACTCCCCAATTCCTTTTGAGGATGTAAGATTTGCTTGACTCCCAAAAGCCATAGACAAACTTCATAATTTCATCATCATCTCCATCCTCGATATCAACTTCGATGTCCCCTTGCTTTTGGGGGTCTCCAACGCCAAAGCACAACTTGTTTGTTTTGGGGATTAGAAGCATGTCCTGCACTTTTCTTGGAATTCATCATTGAAATTGACAGCATAATAATATTCTTTGGCATCAGTTTTTCATATTTTTCTAGCACACACACAACATGCACGCAAACACAAACACACAAGTGGAGTATGTACATTGGATGCGGGTACTGAAAAGGACGGAAAGATAATGCAGCAATCAAACACAATGAAACACACGTGAAAAGATAAAACAGATGCACAACAAAAATGGTGGTGTTTACGGCTCGGATGCGTAGCAGCATGACATCGGTTTAAATCAATGATGGACTCATGGCATTCGCTCATGCGTGGAGTTCTTTATCAAAGTTTGAATGCATCTTCATTAAAAATATTAAAGCTTTGACTTCATTGCATCAACGTAGGGTTTATAAGAGTTAGCTCTGAATGTCAGTCATTATAGTATAGGGCAAGGAAAAGAATGATCTCTAAGTGTCATAAAAGCAGAAGGTCTATGGTTTGAAGTTGCATACTCGCATGGAATGATGCATCTCACCTAGTTACCTACATCTTTTAGGGGAAAGTTCTTGCTAATTTGCCATCTTCGTCAAGCTGCTCATTCTTTTCATTGACATCACATCCCTTGATAGGTACATCATCAAGACTCATATGAGGGGCAAAGACAATGTAGTGGTTGATTCTCTTTCTTGTATGTGGGCACATAAAGTTTCAATCTGTTGGTCTCGGAAATGGAACCAAGATGTAGTGGGAGCTCACACTCAACTACCAAGAGCCATGGGTCACTTATTGCTTCAAGCATTTCAAGCAACCATAAATGGCTATCTCTCACCTAGCTGACGCACCTTTGATCCTACAAGGGTGTAGTTGCAAGACATCAAATGTATAGTTTTCTTGATGGATTCAATGGATATAATCAGATCCTCATGGTAGAGGAAGACAGGGATAAAACTGCTTTTGTAATAGAATGGAGGGTGTATGCCAGTACTATTATGGTTTTTGGCTTGAAGAATGCTCCCCCTACTTTTCAGAAATGGGTATAGGAGGTCTTTGCGCCATACCTTACCACATTCATGAGGGTTTTTCTTGATGATTTCAGTGTTTTTGGTAAAACAGATGATCACCTGTCTCAGCTCAGATTATGTTTTGAGAGATGCAGAATGGCTAGACTACTGAGTGTGAATCTAGCCAAATGTGCCTTTGCAGTTAGAAGGGGGATTTTACTGGGTCACATCATATCAGAAGAAGGAATGTAGGTGGATCCCAGAAAAGTAATGTCTATCCAAAAGGCTAAGGAGATGAGCTACAATATATCATTATGCAAAGACAATATTGCATAGATTATAGGACTCCAACCTATAATTTAATTATGATGTTAACCAGCATGATTGAATAATAACAAAATGTATTATCGCACTCTTGGATCATAGTAAAATAAGATTATCTAAATTGAAAGTACTCAGACGTTTAAAAAAATTATATTCATTCTTTACGCATGGAGCTCTACTTAATGCAAGTTAACCTTTGTAAAGTTGTGTCTAGAGAGGAGAAATGACCTAATGGACTCGAGGAAAAATTGGATCTCATTGATATCCAAGCATGGGACACCAAATATCTCACCGTCTGCATGGAAAACATCCTCCATTGTGAAGATAGGCAAGTACAAATGGTAAGGACTCTTACCACCTCCAAAGAAATTTGGGAGTTCTTTAATTGTGTCTGATTTGTGTGATTCTAATTGTCCAAGTGCCCGATTGTGTGAATGGGTTGTCTGAATGGGGTGACATGCCACGTGTCCAATCGGACGAGGTTGGGTGGTTTCCAAGTGATCCAACTTCCAAGTCGAACCATGCAATTATTTGGAATCAAACAGTCCAAATCCAATTCTAGGAATCAAACTCTGTCTGTCGTGTCCAATTCCACTGGCCGTGTTTCTAGTCAAGGCTAAAATTGAATCAATGGCAATAATTTTGGATATGTCCAGCAACACAACCTTGTAGAATGCAATAATAGACAAGGGGTAAGGTTTATATATACCTAGGATGGCCAACAAACTCTAGCACAAGTTGATCAATCTGTTTGTTTGGCCCTAGACTCTCTCTTCTCTCATAAGCTCTCTCTCTCTACTACAGAAGCTAAAAATGAGCCTTCCACCCCCTTCCTTGGGTCTTAAATCTTTGTTCTAATGCCCGATGGTGCTGCCCCATTAGTGCTTATGCCTTGTCAATGGATTACAAGCCTATTTTCCCCTTGTTTTTGCCCTATTTTGGGCTTGTTTAAAGCAAAAACCCTAAAATGATTCACTTCAATTTTTTGATCCTATCCTACTATAAATGCAACAAAAATCAAAACCCAAATACTGAAATGATTTGTCCTACTTGTCTACTCATCAAGAATTAAAAATCCTTACTTGTTTTGAAGATTAAAAACCCCAAATTTCCTACCTATATCAAGCACCGATTTGAGGATGCAACCCTACTTCGATACTCAATTTGAGGCGCAATAGTTAGGGCAATGTGTCCCTTATAGGCTCCTAGCTGCGAGGCTGAGGGGGTGTGTTCTTTGAGTATAGAGAGTCCCGGCTAGTGCTTATAGCCAATGTCGGGCTCGTTTTAGGTCCCGACAAGGGTAGGGACAACCCTTGGGATAGGTTCATAGTGGACCACTTCTTTGCCGATAGATGATAAAGTGGAAGAACTTATATTCTTCTCCTTCACTGTATATGGCTACTCCTTGAACACCACATCACTGCCTACTATGATCTTCTTTACCTCTTGGTCATACAATTTTTAAGCCTTTTGCTCATTCGTATTACCCAAGAAAATACATTTTTTGCCTTTTGGTTTTAACTTGCTTCTCTTATCCTTTAGAACATGTACATCATATTCACATCTAAAAGTTCTAAAGTGTGAGATAGATGCTTTTTTTTTACCATAATAGGTTTCATGAGAATTTTTTCCCTTAAGAGCATTTGTGTAACCTAGATTGAGAATGTAGATTATAGTATTAATAGCTTCCATCCAAAAATTGTTAGGCAACCTTGCTCTTAAGCATGCACGTTGCCATTTCCACAATGATACGATTTCAATGTTCAACAATGCCATTTTGTTATAGTGTATGAGGCATTGTCAATTGATGCTTAATCCATTTTCTCTCTTGCAAAAGTCTTCAAGCTCCTTTGAGTTGAACGACTACCACCATCTATTCTAAACTTCTTTACACTTTACCTTGTTTCATTCTCAACAAGTTTTAGCCATTCTTTAAGCTTACCAAAAGCTTGAGCCTTATTATAAAAGAAGTACACCCACATCTTCCTATTGTAGTTGTTGATGATCAATGTAAAATAAGAAGATTCCCCTAAGGCCTGTGTAGATATTTTACCCTCATTTTACCACACAAGTCAATATCCACCAACTCTAGAGGAACCTTTGCTCTATTCTTGTTTTCTTGTGGAAATGCCTTTCTATGTTTCTTACCCATCATACAAGCTTCATATGGTTTTCTCATTTCAATTACAATATGTAGGTGAGCAACCATGCATTGCTTATACATCTTCTTTAACACTGCAAAAATCAATGTGACTAAATATTTCATGCCAAAGTTTACTTGTGCCCACACTAGTGGTGGTTCTAAAAGCACTTAGCTCATACAAGTTGTTCCTTCTTTCTCCTCTGTTATTGTGACAACTTTGCAAGCACTATTGATAATTTATGCACCTCTCTTGGTGAACCTCACCTCATAGTAGTCAAGATCGGTTATAGAAGCAACTAATAGAAGATTTCTCTTAATTTCACATTTGAAAGATTTTTTAGTTCACCATTTGCAATAACAAAGGAAATAGTACATGTGCCCTCATCAAGACATTTTGTATTATTTCCAATTGTCACAACGACGATGGATTCTTGCAGAGGCTTCATAGAACTATATATACCTTTCTTATTGGTCATGTGATGGGAGGCGTCACTATTCAATACCCATGAGGCAATGGTAGATATTTCTTACGTTGAGGAACACACTTTCTCAATTGTCACTATGAATAACTCCAACTAACACCATATTAGAGAATTTGGAAACTTTCCAAGTCCCAATTTCAAATAAATGATAAATATTTGACCATCTGGCTACATCTTGATCCATATTTGAAAGTGGGATTCGGGAAGGTAGCTAATATAGTATTTAGGGTAGACTTCATCTTTAAGTAAGACAATAAGATTTGACCAGGTGGTCAAATAATGAAGATATTGAAGGTTCCCAAAGTGCATGAAAATTTTGAAATCCCTAATATAGTGTTAACTCTGCTTCAATTGTATTGGATGTCCTCTTCCTTTAGTCTTTACAGTGCCATTATTTTCAGCTACCTTCTTGACACGTCAATCTGCAATTGCATAACCTTTCTTCTTATAGTAGAAGCACTCTCCTTGAAACCTTTTCTTACCACCTTGCTTCTTTTTGTCACCATTGGTAGAGGAGCCAACTTTGCCTTTCACATTTGTGAAAAAAGCAACATCGCCACTATTGCTACCTTCTCGAGCTTTAAGCCGCAACTTCTACTGCATCAGTCATTAGGGAAAATATGGACTAAAAAGGGATCTTTTAAATTAGGAGTTAATATCTCTTTTGGCTAAAAAGGGGATGGTGGACCAATACCCATCAGCCATTTGGGGTGGACCAATGAGAGAGGGGATGGTGTGCACATTCTATCCATTTACTTTCCTTCCTTGGGCCCACCATTTGATGGTTTTCCTCAAAATTTGAGTGGTATTGTGAAAAAAAAAATCATTTTTCATTTTTCATTTTTCCTCACTTCTCAAGTTGAACTCGTGTGTTGCCACGTATAAAGGTAATGGGAGGAAAATTCAAAATTCAAACTGCTTGTAAATAATCCAAAATTCTTTTGACATACTAGTATAAATTCACATTACCAAAAGTATCATAAGTTATTTTCTTCTCATGCTGCCATATTCATCTATAATAATGCCTCATAAATTTGATTGTGTTTCTCTATTAAGTGGTGATGATTTAAAAACTAGTCTGCCTCCATCTCTCAAAAGAATATAAGCTTCTTAGAGGCCTACTTTTTCGTGTATTTGAACATAACTCTTCAGCATGTTGCTCTAATCTTTGTACGCTTGAAGCCTCATTCTCAATGCTACACTTGCAAACACAAATATTACTTGGTATTTTGGCAAATAAGATCATATAAAATAGGGATAATCTTTTTCCTATATATTATATTGGAAAAAGATGTACCTTCATTTTCCTTGGAGCCTTCCACCACTTACTCCCTTCCATAAGCTATTCTGTCTCCTTTTATTGTCTCATATGCAACTTTTTATATCGCTAATTTGCCAATTTCTTCTTGTATCTTCTTGGTCGCACAAGTCTATTGTTGAAGCTCTTCACTACCTTTATCCTTGTTCTCAACACCCTTTGCACCAACTCTCTTCAGAGGCATGATCTCAGTATCTCTACTTAAATCAATTGAAGGTTTTGGATATGATTGTGCAACAAGTTCATTATTGTGTTCCACCTCCCCCACCTCTTCTTCATCAAGCATCACTATCATGACACTCAGTTTCTTCACTAGGTGACACTTATTGTTCTATTTGAGGGGTACTACCTCTCTCCCCTCTTTTAATTTGTCATCTTTTTTTTGTGAGGAAAAATAAAAGTCTACGGTAGCTACTACTTGGAGAAATTATACATTACATTGAGATCTCTCTTATGATTATTCAATTAGCACGTATCTTTGCATTAATGTTGAAGTTTCAATAGAGAACTATAGTAATGATGAGGGATTTTGGACTGGAGGCTCAAGTTTAAGTTCAAGATTCACTTGCTAGTGCTAATAGTAGAATATCAATGAGGGATTTTGGACCAAAGGCTCAAGTTTAAGTTCAAGACTCACTTACTAGTGCTAATAGTAGAATGTGGATGAGGGATTTTGGACCGGAGAACTATAATAATGATAAGGGATTTTGGACTAGAGGCTCAAGTTTACGTTCAAGACTCATTTGCTAGTGCTAATAGTGGAATATGGATGTGAGGCTCAAACCCAAGTTTGAGCCTCACATACATGCACTAGGTTTATAGAGGCTAGGGTTTTTCAACTCTAGATAGCTAAAGTGTGTGGGTGAAGTTCAAAAGAACTAAAGTTAAAGAGTTCAAACTCAAGTTTGAGCATCTTGCAAGTGTTTGATTAAATAGGGTTCTAACTCAATATTGAGTCCTACATTGATTAGCCAGGTGTTAGTTGTTAGGATGTATGGAATAAGAAGAAGCCAATTAACATAATAAGAATCAAAATGAATGCAAGGAAGCCAAATTAGCATTCAAAATACTATAGACTTAAATTGACAATCCAGACTTTGAAGAAGATACATGATTATATGATCTAGCAAGCTTGTTTTTATAAAACCTTCTTCTACATACTAGCATGAGAGGGCACTTTGCAACCTTTCTCACTCTTGAATTTTGATGGGCCATGGGCCTGGAAAGCATATTTGACCCTTATATTCCCAACAATCTCAACATCCCTAGCAACCTCGATACTCCTAGCATCCATAGGTTCTATAGTATCCATAGCATCACCTACAATAGCTCCATCTTGCTCAGCATTTGTACGATCCCCAGTGGCTCCCATACAATTTTCACTATCCTTAGATTTGTTCTCTACATTCTCATTATCCACATCATCTCTAGTATCTTCAACATATCCAATTTCTCTCTCGTCTTGCATGTCATCTTCATTATCATCTACATCATCTTCATCCTCATCCTCTCTGCTTGACTGTTCATTAATTGTCCAGATCCTCTTTTCTTGCCTCATCTACCTCTATTGTGTGCGCAAGAGTTCCACTTGCACCACACCACTCTTGCAAGGAAGGGTCGTTATCTAGGAGGGTAGAGCATTTTGATTCTAAAGCCATGGCTTCAAAATCATATTTGCAAAGAGCAATACATCGTCATTTCTTTCATAAGCTTTGCTCCAATACAACTCCACCACAATATATCTCAAGAACATAGTTGTGTTTTGGACAAAATCCTATAATGAGGCCATCAATGAAACTTCTATTTACTAAGTATTGATTTTGACTTGTAAAGCCTGAAATAGACATCTTATGTGTCACCACCTTATCAATTGCCTCAAAATTGTCAATCTTTCTTACAAAAAAGCCCACAATTGCAATCTCAATTGTTCCAACTATCCATGCATCATCTTTTCATGTGTGTATCACACCAAATTCATAGTGCACCTTTATTGATTGGCTAACAACTCCTTCAACAAGCATCCCAATGTTGATAAAACCAACAAAGCACACCAAAACATATTCATATTGTGAATTGAGTGTGTTGAGGGAAAGTCCCAAGCTAGAGAAAAATTACATGGAGAGCTGCTCTTCTGTACTAGATACATCCAGCATTGCTAGTTGGAATGGTACATGCGCTTTAGAGAAAAAATCTTTAATTTTTATGATATTATATCCTACCCCCTAGATTGTCCAAGGAATAGACTCCTACTAGGATATAATGCCCATACCTGATCTATATGGGTGATTGAGCAAGGTCACTACACTTTTTGGAAGTGAGGGATTCCTTTTTTATTTATTGAGAGAGTCCCTAACAAAGGACTGGCTGGAGCTTCTCATCTAATTGTACTGGTACTCCCCTTGCTTATATTTCTTAGAAACTTGTTCCCTATCTAGATTTTCTCTTTTTAGATTTAAAAAAATGCAATTATTGCATATTTGAGTACCCGATCTATCTTCAACTACCAAGCCATTTCCTCCATGTTCATTCATTGAAGAGTATGCCTTCCCTTCTTAAGTAAGATTTCCTTATTGAGGAGTGCTGCCTTTGTTTCAAGAACTTCACTCTTCTCAAGGCTTGAAACGCACCTAAACAACATGGGCCCTAATGTTACTATTCTCGGTGTTCATTGAATCTACATATCCTTTAGAGTTCAGGTTCTTGAACTTTCATTTTGACTTTTTGGTTGAGTTTCTCCTTTTGTATTTGGAAGTTGGCCTCGGGCACATAGACTCAGGATCCTTACCTAATTCTTCCATATGTTATCCTCACATAAAAGAAAATGCAAATCATTAATTCTGACAAATCCCTTTTGGAATGTGTGCTTTGTGGTCTCCACAAAGGCTTGCAAATTTGACAAATATAAAATCACTTCCAAGTATATATTAGTTTAAAAATGGTTAGCATTCATCCTTGTTGGGTCTGAAATTGAATATCTCATGTTACTCAATATAAAATGGTATGATAAACATGTTTCTATGGGCTTTATAATCAATTGTTAGTGCTACACTAGGATATGGAAGTGAGGCTCACTGACTAATGTTACAACATCATATAGAAATGAGGCTCAAATATTGAGCCTCACTTGCTAGGATTAAACTAGCATATGGAGGTGAGGTTCAACACTTTCTTTACATTTAGGATTAGTTGAAGAGAGCCTAATATTTATGTTTGAAAAGATTGAGTTATTGCACACATTAAGAAGAGTAAGGAAACAACATGTATACATGCATTCCTAAGCTTTAGCAAAGAACCAAAAGAGTGCCTTCCAAGATTCAAAGTCCCTCTTGGTTCTAGGTGGAGGCTTAGAAGGAAAACCATTTTCATTCCATTGTGCTCATGTTTACTTGATCGAGAAAGGGCTCATTTTGCATTGACTTGGCAACATATATGTTTGCATCTTTGGAGATTTTGGGAGGAGGACAATTGAGAATTATCTTAGATCTCCTAATACCTGAATTCATGACACAATTGGGAAGTCACCTTTGGAATATTTGCATTCTGCAACCAATTTGTAGCACTAAAGGAGCACTGACCAAATATTATCCAACAGTCAACCTTATGTATATCTTCTCTAGCAAGTTTGTCAAAGGGAAAGTTTACTAGCATGATCAAAGGGCATCAATATTTCCAAAATCTCTTCTTTCTTTGTGTCTTTAATGAAATCTAGTGTTAGAATCTTAACTCCATCCACATTTAATCATCTATACACATAGTTTGAAGTAATCATCACATCAATGTGAAAGACATAATCTACACCAAAATGATAATAAGCTTGCTGAATTTCTAAAGAATTCATTGCCTTGTTACCTTGATTTGAAGTCTGCGCTACTAGTTACTCCACATTAGAAACCTTGACATCTTTTGAACCACTTGTAATCTTGGCTCTTTGCCTCTAATAACTTTTCTTGGACATGATCTTTTGGAGCACTTACACTCTTGGATTTTTTTTCTCTTTGATAACTTTTCTTGAATGTGATCTTTTGAACCACTTGCACTGTTGGCTGTTTTCTCTTTGATAAATTTTCTTGAATGTGTTGAGTACTAGAAGCATCCTTTTCCTTTCTCTTCTCAATCATGAGCACTTATACCTCTTGCTTTGGGGAACCTAGTTTGGCATCACCTTCAATTTCACTTGCATGAGGGACTTTAGCCACCTTGTTTTCTTTACTTCCTTCAAGCTTTCTTCTGACCATGCTTTGAAGAGCTTGCATAGGTCGCAATTGCACAACCTTCTTACCTTGAGTCTTTGTGGTGTTCCTGCCAAGAAGAGCCTTCTTTTTTTGACCCTTGAATCTTCTTCATTAGAGAAGTTATTGATTTCCAATCCTAACTTTACTATAGAAATTTTCCTTCCCTTGTTTACAACCACTCATGTTTGTTGGACTAAAAGTGTCCAATGATAAGCAAAACTTGTTTGCTTTTGTGGTCTCTCCTCCTGGTAGTACATTGCATGTAAAGCATTGAATTGATGTTACATCCACATTGTCTTTGGTAGCAACAACAACCCCTATATCTCCATATATCATATCACGTTGAGAAAGGTAGAGATGAAGGTTACCTTTGAAGTTTCCATTGATATCATAGCTATCCACAAACCACTTCAATGCTTCTTCTTTAGTCATTTCATAATTTTTATCCACCTTGATTCTAGGAGTGATGCTTTTGATTTGTCTCATTGTTTCAAGAGCATGTAATCTAAAGACTTCTCCATGTGATTGCAAGGTAGTTGTTGGAATCCATTCCTATGAAAAGAAAGGAGTATTTCAAGCTTAAAAATATTGGCTATAGCGACTCTCTAATTGAATTGAAAATCTTAAAATAGAAAACTTCAATGGAGGCTACATCTTCTCAAGATCGAGCTAAAGTTTAGGAGTGCATGTTTAGCTAGTATTAAGATTTAGCCTCAGTTTCTAGCTCTACCCTTGCCTTGCACTTTTACACTAGCATGTAGAGGCAAGGCTCAAACTCACATTTGAGCCTCACTTGCAAGCTCTAGTGTAGCACACGGAGTTGAGGTTCAAACTTAAGCTTGAGCCTAACTTGCAAAGGGAGGTGAGGCCCAAACTCGAGTTCATGCCTTAGTTGTTAGAGCAACACAAGTACATAAAGAGAATGCTCTATGGAGACTCACTTTTTGACTCTATCCTTGACAATTAATGTGGGGTTCACTTAAGTTCGTGCCTCACTTGCTACTACTACACTAGCATATGGAGGTAAGGCTCAACGAGCCTCACTTGATAGCTCTGTGGTAGAACATGGAGGTGAGGCTCCATGTCCTACCATAGAGCTATCACTTGCTAGCTCTACACTAGAACAAGGAGGTGAGCTTAAGCTCGAGCCTCACTTGCTAGCTCTACATTAGAACAAGGAGGTGAGGCTCAAACTTAAGCTCTTGAGCTTGACTTGCTTCCTCTACACTAGCAAAGGGAGGTGAGGCCCAAAGTCAAGTTCATGCCTTACTAGCTAGAGCTACACTAGCACATGAAGGGAACACTCTATCACGGCTTACTTTCTGGCTTTGTCCTTGACCATGAATGTGAGGCTCAAATGAGCGGCACTTGGTACGACTATGCTAGCATATGGAGGTAAGGTTGATCTTAAGTTTGAGCCTCACTTGTTGATTCTACACTTGCACATGAAGTTGAGGTTGGATAAGCCTCACTTGATGATTTTATGCTAACAATTGAAGGTGAGGCTTTAACTTAAGTGGCTCACTTACTAGGGTTCCACTAGCACATGGAGTGAGGCTCAAACTTAAAGTTTGAGCCTAACTTGCAATTATAAACTAGTTGGGATTGGTAGCTTCAAAGTTAGGTTTTATATATGGGATAGTTTGATCCCTTAATAGCTAAAAATTTTTGTTGAGACTCATGCATAGGCTCAAGCATCGCTTTCCAGTTTATGTTACCTTAATAGAGGATAACACTTGTGAGTTTAAGCTAGTATAGAGAAGCTAAAAACTTCCATGCCTTACTTAAAATTGTAAGGGTACTAGTTGTGATTGCCTAAAATTTAGTCATATAGTGTGGAAGCTTCACAATATAAGCCCAATTCTATGTTGTCATAAAGATTAGAGGAGCTGAGGAGATAAAACATTGGAAGCAAGCAATCATCATCAAGCAAAAATGGCACACACTCTATCTAACAAAGTAAGTTCATCTACATTGTTGCTTCTGAACAATTATTTATTAAGTTACTTAGTTAGTAAAACTCATTTTATTAATATTTCTAAATGAAAACTTAGATTAGAGATTAGTGACTTACTTGTTGTGTTCTAGCATGCTAACGAGCACCGATTGGGTTGTTATGATCTTAGAAAAGAAGGTTAGAGAGCAATAATCGAGATTAGGGACAGATGAGAGAGAAGAAAAAAGTGATTAGTGATAGATTAGTAATAGACTAATGGTAGATTAGTGATAGATTCGGAAGGAGAGAGATAGATGGAGAGAGATGGATGTAGGTTGGAGGAGAGAGACAAATATAGGTTGGAGGATGGAGAGAGATGCATACATAGATTAGAGACAAGGTTGGAGGAGAGGGGGAGATGCAGATTGGAGTAAGGGGAGAGATAACCACATGTAGGTCGGAGGAAGGAGAGCAACATGCATAGGTTGACAAGGTTGAAGGAGAGTGAAAAATCAATTAAAATACAAAGAAGGGGAAGGAGAGAGAGAGAGAGAGAGAGAGTAGAAAAGAAAAAAGAAAATGGCATTAAGAACTCATGCATGAGTAATAATAGTATTTAATCTCCCACACATTGAAATTTTTGAAGGGAGAGAATGGTAGTGGTAGCTAATGGGTCCTTAACATGTCCTTAATTCCCATGTAGCTCCATAATTTGACATCATGATCTCATGGGTCCTTGACAGATCATTAACTGCTCCATGAGCTGATATCATGAGCTCAATTTTTGTACATTTACTGATTGATTAATTGATTAATGAATGAACAAATAAATAAATTATAATGAGAGAGGTATTAATTTTGACAATACCTAAAACACATTCTAGAACTCTTTCTATATGCACAATTCAAAATTTTGAATCATGAGAAATTGGTCTATCATAGCCATGTATAGTGATACACGTCCAATGTTTGTATTCCATTATTGAAAATGCCATGGAAATGTAGCTTGTTATAAATTTTTATCATTTACATGAGACTTTTAGTCTCAAAATCAAGTTCGAGCCATGCGTAAAGTCCATGGCTATTTTGGTGGCTAGAACTAGAGTTTGAGCCTCAAATAAGAGAGGTCTTTCACTAACCAAGCTCTTAACTTAAGTTGGACTTAAGTTGGAGCCTCAAAGTGAATTGCATGACCCTATATTGCTCAAAGTCCACAACCATTCTTTGCAACATAGTGTCACCATTCTCTAAGCCTCCATCTAAAGTTCAAGAAATGCTAATGAGCTACTAGGGTTATATTTGGTTCTACTTCTTTGCTTGAAAAATACCATGCAACTCTTGCGGGCTATAGATTCTCAATCCTTAGATAACACTTTAGGCTCAAACTTGAGTTCAAGCCTCGCAGTGAAGCTCATTTATATCCTACCTAAGAATATATTTTTAGCCTCAAAGAAGTTTTTTAACCAACCAATAGGCTTAAGAGCCTCATAGAGAAGTGTGACCATACCCCAAGCATTCTCTAGAAACTGCTGTAATTTGTGACTATTGTCTAAGACTCAACCTAAAGTTCAAGTTGTGAATTGTGGCTACCTTTAATCCATAACCCTCCTATGAGGCTCAAACTAAAGTTTGAGCCTTGAATGCAATTTTTGGCCAACAATCAATGTAATTTGATTTGAAACTTTGTATTGAGGTGCCATGCTACAATGGAAATTTCAGCACATTCAATTCTATTAATGAGCTTCACTCATTTATCTTTAGTTTTTGTAGGGATTGGAGGGTCTAGAAAAAGGTGATTCGGTGTTTCTTGTTGATGGTTGTTCAAGAAAGGCACATAAGGTTGTTCATTCTCTCAGAGGTGTGGATTTCAATTGATCGATACAATGTGTATGGCCATACATGTTCTTGAGAACTTTGATTATACATTCTTGATTCTAATGGCATTTTCATTGACAAAGACAAAGTTGGTACAAGAGATAACATTTTTGAGGAGACAAATGTTGAGCAAGAGGACAGCTTCATAGATAGAGAGAGTTGGAAAGAAAAAAGAGTTATCCTATAGGATGATAATAGATCTACAAAACTTGGTGAATGTGTGGTTTTGTTGGTCCACCCATGCAAGGCCATAAACTATAGCAAACTAGTGGAGAGTAACTTGGGTGTCATTGTCTCAGGATCCTTGGATCCATCAAAACTGAGTGAACCCTAGGCATAAGGAATTTCTCGCATATTTTAAGGACTGTTTTGCAGAAGACCTACCACCAGGTTTACCTCCATCACGTCCAGAAGACCATAAGATTGATCTAATACCTGGCACACAACCACCTTGCAAAGCCCCATATAGGCACAATCAAATAGAGCAAAAAGAAATCCAGAGTCAAGTTGAAGAATTACTAAATAGAGGCTTAATTCGACCTAGTAGTTCCCCATTCGGTGCACCTGTGCTCTTAGTCAAGAATCACTTTTGAGAATGGTGAACCCTTGAGAGACAAGAAAACATATTCTATTGTTCATAGCATTGAAGATGAAAGGATGGAAGAAAATATTGATTTCTTTGAGAACTTAGATGGTTTTAGTGTGGTGAAGATGAAGTTGATGCCATTTTTCATAACAATGAAAATAATATTGAAGCTAGGAGTGATAGTAAAGAAGTAGGTTTTCTTCTTCAAAATGAGGATGCCAGAGGAGAGGATGCCATGATTAGTGACTATGATAGCATAGATAGGATACTAAAGAAATGAAGCTATGTGCATAGAGTAAGGGTTCAAAAAACAATCAGGAACCTTGCATTTGGTAAAATATGTGATATTGCAAACATACATCAATTGCAACAATCGATTGTTGTGATCAAATATGTTGCCAAATTGGAAGTAGATCCAAAATCATGCAAGCGAGGTTAGACTTTTGTGGATAGAGCTATTCTAGTCGATGCACATATATACTAGATTGTATGAGCATGATCTACAAATATTGCCAAGATGAGAACTACTTTGAGTTTATGTTTGATGGAAAAAAAAATTGTAATAAAGCATGGTATGTAATACATGGCATAGGGAAATCAACATTCTACATGCTTAAAAAGAATTCATAGATAGGGCAAGGAATGCGTGTCATGGGAACACTAGAATAATAAGGAAGGGTATGACACGTGTGGAGATGGAAACATTGCTCATATAGCACTTCATTGACAATAATGCAAATCAAATGCCACGCAAGTCAAGATTGTCTATGCATGGGAGTCATGAAATGCAATAGGTGGTACCATCAATGTACAAATAAGTTGATATTTTGGGTGAAGTGAAAGACACTTTGGTCACATTCAACTACAAAATGCTATCACTGTCAACTTTCTCAAGGTTATGGAGCATAGTCTTCAAGACAATCTCTTTAATAAAAAATAGTAGGTTCTCTAAACGTTGTCGAAGGGTTTCGAAAGCAATGTCGCGACTTCAGAAGTCCTTGATTATTTTCAAGATAGAAGATCAAGCATGTGAATAAGCAAAAGCGAAGTAGCAATTGTATTACTGTCAAGATGTTTATAAAATTCAAGATGAATTCCAATCTGTTCAATCCACTGACTCTAGATCACCTGTTTTAATTTAAGCTGGGTTTAACAAGTTTTACATATTGAAAGTGCTGTTTGGGAAGACCAAAGTATGCTCCAACATTACATTCCTCTTCCATAGCTTGTCCACCTGAGCTAAAGTAATTGCAAAAAGCTCTAATCTTCAGAGTATAGCATTAGCCACAGAAGAATCTGCATATTGTGGGCTTTCTGTCTGCTTGGTAAACACTGAGTTTGATCTGTTATGTTTATCTTCCTCCTAGATCCATTAGCGACATCACTGTTAGATGGTATGAAATCTAAAGAGCATGTGGATGAGATGTCATCAAGAAGGGCTTGATGATTCTAACTAAATCTTCCATTTCTGCACGCCCTCACAGAGCAGCACTCTATCCACTGTTTCAAAGAAGCAATCACAGTCTCTGCTTTCAAGCTTCCCGAATTTTTCCATGATCAGAGTTCCAAAGCTTGGTGATAAAGAACAAATCTTCTCTTTTGACTAGACCTTGCCGCAGGGCTTCCGCAAGAGCCTCACCAACTTCCTTCTCATTCTTGTAATCAGCTAATGTCGTTAACCAAGACGTATAGCTTCAATTATGAGATTCTGGAGAACCTCTGGCTCCGTTTGAGTCTGTTTTACAAGGTTAGATATGCATACACTGACTCAAATTATAAAACAGGAAATTATCACAGTGCTACCAAGAGATTTCGATCAATCCCCTGCTGTCGCAGGTAACTCTAGGGAATTTCTGCCGCAGGAGGCGAGCAGAGAGCACGAAATATGAAGGGCGAGTCATGTTGTTTTTGTTCACAAGGTCGTCACTGAGGCAATGTAGAGACAACTTCGAGCCTCGAATTGAATACCTTAACACGACTCCGATTCCGAGCTCAATGGACAGCAGAAAAGCTCCCGCGATCAAACGGAACAAGCAATGCCAGAATCACGCACAAGGGAGATCCTGTAATCTATTTGGAGGAGACAAACGCAGCTCGCTGTCAGCAGTTGAGATCTTAGACTTAAGCAGAAGAATGAGTAGATCTAGATGCAGAGACCCCTTTCCCCAATCCACTCCTGCGGCTTACAATCTTTCGGTCCTCTCCCCCTTACTGCCATCCAAAATCCTCGCTTTTTTCCCCTTTCGTGATTCTCCTTAAGGTTGCTCCATTCCTTTGTCGTCGATTCAGTCTTTGTCCTCCACGTTCCTCTTCGTCTTTTCGTCCCTTCAGCTTCATCTTCATCTTACGTTTTGCTTCAGGACCTCGTCTTCTACATCAACTTTACTCGTCTCGTCCTCATCTTATGTCGTTGCACCTTTTGTCATGGCCTCATCCTCGTCTTATGACGTTGTCTCCCTCCGTCGCAGCCTTCTCCTCGTCTTCTTTGTCACCAGCTCATTGTCACAGGTGCTCTCCTTTATTTCCTTCTGCGGTGTTATCTGACTCTTCCTCCCACCTTCTTCCACAGTAGCCTCCTTGTTTTTTTTTCCGTTCGCATTCCCCCCCTTTTCGATCACAGAGAGAAAAAAAAAACTAACATTAGCCTCTTGATTCCAAAATTCCCTACGCCCCCCCAAATTGGCTATACAGCACGTAGCTTTTTGTTACAGAAAAGCGGCCCCATTATTACCACAAGCTTTCAATTTTCCTTGATCTATCAATCAGTGAAGAAGCCCTACTGTCACACCTTTGGTAGCTGAGAATACGGGAAACAAACTGTCATGCTGGACAGGGCGGGAATCATATTTCCCAAGAAACCCCCCAGCTGAATCAATAATAACTTTTCCATTTTTATAAGCACAAACCTGAATGCCTAGAATTTTTTTCTGCTCTGCCAATTCCAAAAGCAGCTTGTGTAACTTTTCCAGTAGCTTTCTCATTGATTCCACCACACAACCACCCATAGGCTAGTGCATGGTATATCTATTTAGAACCTGGAGTAGAATCTGGTGTGGCTGCAGCAAGCTGCTCTAATAGTGCATCCCAGTTGCACATTAAGAAGGGATCTTCCCTCAACTGCTCAGCAAGAGCATTATGCAGTCCAGCAGTGCAACACCAAGCAAAACATCCTTTTCCAATAGCCCCTCTCAAATGATCTTAGCATGTATAACTTTCCCCTTGTCGGCAGCTCCTATACTACCACAGGTTTTCAGAACACAAGCAAAGGTGACAACATCAGGAGAGAGACCCTCTCCTTACATCCGTTCAAAACAGTTCAGTGCTTCCTTGCCGTGTCCATGTTGGATGTATCCTGTAATAAGTGCAGTCCATGAGACTATGTTTTGAACAGGCAGCCCATCAAACACTTGGACTGCTTCTGCAAGAGAGTAGCATTTCCCATATATGTCCACCATTGTACTCCCCATGTATAGCTCTTTCTCAAGTCCTCTCCTAGTTATCTCAGAATGTATGCTATGCCCTGTTTCTAAATCTCTTTCTGTGCCACAAGCTTTTAAGGTGCATAGAAAAGTAGCTCTAGTTGGAACCCTCCTGTTGCATGTCCCTAAAGAGATCCAAGGCAGTGAGACTAAACCCATTTTGAATATATCCTGTCATTAAAGCATTCCATGACACTTAATTTCTTTCCAGCAAGCCCTTGAAGATTTTATGCGCTTCGTTTAAACTTCCACATTTGACATACATGTCAACCAGAGCATTATTGATTAATTCTTCTTACTCCAAACCCTCTTCCACGTAGAACAAAAGTATAAACACAACAACTAAATATGTACAAAGTATCAAATCCCACACACAACTTTTGGGTGGTTTTCACACCTCGAATGCGCAGCAATACGACATCCACCCCCTCTAATCCTGCGCATCCTCCGGATGGGCCAACTACCCATGATCATTATCATCAAGATCCACAAACAAATCAATCTCTTCATTATGCATTTCCGGTATATCAACAAGATTATCTGTCATATCATCTGTCTCTTCCATTGGAGTTTCTTCTCGTCGCTCTTCTCTTGCAAATTCTTCCAATGCATAATCTTCATCATCTCTTTTCTTGAAAATCTTGATTCTTTTTCCAGCAATAGGCACTCTAAGCACTATCCCATCCAATTCTGTCAACTCATATGTTGCATTATCAAAAACATGTCTGACTATGTATGGCCCAAACCATCTTTTCACCATCTTCCGAAGTGCAGTATGCTGATTTTCAAGGCTGCTATCAAAGGCTAATACCCAATCTCCCTCTTCTATTGCTCTAGGCCGCAAGCGATGTCTGCTGTCAAACCTGTCCTTATTTCTTAGTCTAGCAACCTTCAACCTGTCAATAGCTAGCTGAATATCCTCTGGTCTTCTCTCCAACTGCCGAATCCGAAGAGCTAAGAGCTCCTCTCTCGTCAAATCTTCCTGCCAAGGTAAAACTGACCAAGTCAAAGCACAAGTCTCAGTCAGCATAACCGGTTTCTGACCATACATCAACTCTGCGGGCATATATCCTGTGGTAACACTGTGAGTCGTACGATCAGCCCACAAAGCAAATGGTAGAAGTCTCGGCCATTCTTCAATCCGTCCTCTGCATGCTTTGGCTAATGCTTTCAGTATTGGCGGATGCCCTCTTTCACTCTTCCCATTTCCCTCTGGATTATATGCTGCAGTTAGAGCCAACTTGATTCCTAGTTGAGAGAAAAACTCCCTAGCTTCATTTGCATCCAATTCACCGCGATCCGCAGTGATCTTACCCACACAACCATACCTTCAGAAAATTTCTTCCAATAAGAACTTACACACTGCACTAGTGGTCTTCGTTCTCAAAGATCTGCCCTCAACATGATTGGTAAGATCCTCTCTAGCCAAAACAATGTATCTCATCTGCCATAGACCCATAGGCATAGTAACCAAGTCAACTACCCACTTATAATGAATGCATAACGGATAGGTCGGATGAAGATCATCTCGATGACGCACTGCCGAATACATCTGACAATCCCTGCAAGTCTCAACAAAGTGAGAAACATCTCTATACATTCCTTTCCACCAATATTTCTCCTTGATTTTCTCATAAGTAGCCCAACCTATGCCAATTGGACGGATTCTCTTAAGTAGCCCAACCTTTCCACTATTGGCATAGGTTGGGCTACCTATGTAACTGTGTCTCTCTATCGCAGACAACCCGCAAAGGTAATCCACCTCTTTTCTTCGGATGCTTCAAAAGAAATCCGTCCTTGAGAAAATAACCATAGGCTTTCCTTCTGATCTTCTTGAACTCTTCATCTGTCCATTCATCTCTTTTACTTAGTGTACTAAGATACTTGCCAATCTGCAACCAATCTCCAACATAGAGTTCTTCTATGAAAGCCACAATATCATAGACATGACAAACATGATCAACCATAATGGCTGAAATTTCTGCATCATCCTCTTCTGCAAGTAGAGTCTCCTCATCATCATATCTGGCTCTAGACAGCATATCTGCCACTGGATTATCCTTCCCTGCTATGTGTTTAAATTCTGGATTTAATGACTTGATGTATGCAATCCATCTCAACATGGCTATATCCGGAGTAGAGCAACTCCTAATCATACCATTCAATGGCAAGCAATCTGTCTCTACCACAACTGAAGCTCCAATAAAGTACTTCTTGTCACATTTGAGAGCCGTAACAATCCCCAGTAACTCCCTCTTGATTTGCGAATATCTCTTCTGTCTCTCGTTTAGGACTTTCGCCCCAAACCGAATAGCATACCTGTTTCCATCTGCATCATCTTGACCCACAGCCCAATCTATGCCAATTGGACTAGTGTCAACTGTCAATACAATAGGCCTTCTGCAATTATAATCCGCTTTCCTGAGAGTAGGAGCATTCTGCAATAACTTCTTCAATTTCCGCATGGCTCTAGTGTGGCTCTCATCCCAATAGAATTTCTGCCCCTTTCGAAGCAGCTGATATAAACAATCTGCTATGTGTGCAAAATGAGGTATCCAAATC
Organism: Lygodium microphyllum; assembly: GCF_053477565.2. Classification (NCBI taxonomy): domain Eukaryota; kingdom Viridiplantae; phylum Streptophyta; class Polypodiopsida; order Schizaeales; family Lygodiaceae; genus Lygodium; species Lygodium microphyllum. The sequence continues at coordinate 177,466,454 of NC_141136.1, read as the reverse complement.
ATATAAAACACACAAGCTCCAATGAATCTCCGTATCTCTGAAGTGGTAGAACAATACTCCGCAATCTTGCCTATAGCATCCACCTTATCAGGTGAGGGTTTCCTGCCATAATACCCACACATATGTCCAACAATGACAAGCTCATTCACTCCAAAAACAGATTTTTGCCCTGAAAGTGTCAAGTTCACTTCTTCTAATCTGGCCAAAATCTTCTCACAAGCTGAAATATGATCAGCCACAAAGTATCTGCAACCCTGCTCATTTAGACTCTCATTTTTCTCTTCTTCTGCACACCCCTTAATGGGCACATCATCCAAGAAAGGCATAGTAAGCTGAGGTATATAATCACGAAGGACCTTATGCATGGCATTCATCATATGCGCAACAGAATTAGTGGCACCTTGAGGCAAGGTACACATCCTGACAAGACCAATAGGAATTCTCATGGTGGTTATGTCCTTGTTTTCCAAAGCCAGCTGAAACTGATCATATCCTGAATACAAATCACCTAAAGAATAGATGGCACGTCTAGCAAATGCTTCTGCAAACTCATCCACAACTGGACCTATACCAACATTCCCGATAGTAACTCTGTTCACTGGCTGCATGTCCTGTATAAATCAGAGAGTACCATTCTTCTTTGGAACCGTAAACCACCTATTTGACTATGGTGCAGATGAAGGCTCAAGAATTCCCATCCTGATTTTCTCATTCAATAAATCAATCAGCTTTGGCAGGTGTGCTTTAGGCACTGGAATAGGTCGGAGATTCCATGGAATATGAGGAATAGTAAAAATGACCATAGGAGCAACAATATCTGGATTCACACATCCAATCTCATGCGGAAAAAAAGCAAAACCCTTTCCATGTCGCTCAAGCATCTCCTAAAAGCATTGCTTCTCTGTAGGTAACAAGAAATCACCATTTCCAATTTTCAGTTCAGCAAGAGTCTCTGCTGAAAATTTATGACCAATATGCTCCGGATTCCTCAAAATTGGCTGTTTGGCAGCCCTCTCTATTTGCTGATCACTGTCAGGTGGAAGCGGTACAGCTACTGGCTTCACCTTCTTATCCACAGTTTTGTATTTCGTATCAACCCTGGCTTCATTATACTCTTCTGCATTACTCAAATCTTGCTGTAAATCAGCAATTCTGCACTCCAATGGCTGAATATCCTCAGCCCTCTGCTCTATGGACTGCATAGAAACAGCCCTGAACTCTGGATGCTGAAATATTTCAGCAGTAAACTCTGTTGGCTAAAAGTTTTTAGCCCTCTGTGTCTCTGAAAGCTGATCATAACCAGCTGGAAACTCTGTTTGCTGAATTTCTTTAGCACTCAACACTTTTTGCTGAGCCACCTTAGCCTCTGACTCAATCTGTGACACAAAATCTACAATTTCATGAAACATGTCCAGGGATTGCACTAATACATTACTGTGACAACTCTGCATATCAGTTTTCAGCATATCTTCCATCTCTTCCATTGTATCTGCACAAATCATACTGTCATACATCCCATCTATGTGCTCATCATCCTCTAAAATTCCTGCATTTTTCAAATTTTTCTCCTTCTTGCATATGTACTGCCTGGCAGCTCTAGGCAACCTGGAAATCTTCTGATAGCTCATCAAACTGTTTGCTGAAATCCCAACAAAACCGGAGGAGAAAACATTGCTGTCAGGAGGCGAGAACTCCAATCTCCTCTGCTCTGTACCACCGTCGTCTCGCGAAACGGCGGTACCTAATGAAAACCCGAATCCCTCACAGTGGGCAAAAGTGCATCTCTGAGAGTATCTCTGTTTCTAACATGGTTCACACACACAGTCATAAACTGAATTGCTCTCATACCATCGTTACTACGAATCCGTGCATAAGCAGATCCATCATCCATTACCTTTGTTTCCATGCGCATCTCTGTGATGAATGGCTGTCCAAGAATTATAGGATAAGAGCATGAATCCTGCACAAAGAAATGGAAATCCTCCTCTACATCTCCAATAGAAACCCTGACACTGGGATAGGTAGCATACAAATCACCTGCAGTGTTATTAGCAGCTCTCATACGCCACCCATGCTCTACATCCATAGGCCATCTGTTACTCTCATAAACTCCACGAACTATGAGATTAATCTCTGAACCATGATCCACCAATGCAACATAAGGCACCTGTTTCTCTCCAATCTTTACCATCGTCTCTGTAGTTGCCCTAGCCCAATGACTCCGCGAAAAGTAACTACGCGGTATTAAGACAGGCTCATCAGTTTCAGCATAATGCATAGGCTGAACCCTCTTCTCTACCTGCGGAAAAACAGAAGCATTCTCAACCATAACCTCATCCTCATCCTCATCCAACTCCCCAATCAAAACTCCCTGTGTATCACTAGTAGGCAATGCATGTCTTTTCCTCTTCAGGACCTCCTGAAACTGATCTTGAAACTCTCTTTTCGAGATGCCCAAAACCTCAGAAATAGTGAAAGTCACCTCACTGCCAAGAATCTTGTCATTAAATATTTTCTTCATGTCTATAGATGTCTCAATATCGGACATCAATCTAAACCATGGCTGCTTTCTCTCTCTAGGCTCTTGCCTCTTTTCTCTCTTTTGAGCATCTTCCATCTGTCGTTCTGGCCCTGGTCTCAAAGACGGTCCTGCAGTAGGTGGCGTAACAAACTCACCCCCTCTAGTCTTCTTAGCTGCACTTGGATTTTCTTCATCCCTCTTATGCTTCTCCTCAACAAGTACATCTGCTCCATGAGACTTAGCCAAATAAGCATAAATAGAGTACCTGTCAAACAGGCGAATCCCAACCTATCTCTGATCTGATGCTAGAGCCTGCACTAGTCAAAATAGTTTGCTGAATTTTTCCCTTGTTTGCAGTCTCCATAGCATAAGTCCATAGTGCTGACTGAGTCTCTGATCCCTTCTCAATCTGGACTCCATATGCAGAAGCATCACCTCTAGCTGTCACATAAGAAGTACGCGCAACCATGTCATCCACTAACTTCTTCATTCCACCTTTACCAAAGTTGGTAGCAAGTGGAGCTCCTGTCTCAGTCAACCAAATCTTACCATCTTGTCCCCAATATACCAAATTCTTCCTCCTTGCATCCTGAAAAGATTCACAATCCCTGCAATGCTGATGGTCCATACTATCGCACCAAATACATCTCCGATCTCTCCTTGGTGCACTAGGAGCACTCCTAGGTGCAATAGGAGCACTAGAAGAAGTAGTAGGCATAGTCGAAGCAAACTGCTCTTTCAATTTTCCCACCAACTCCGCTTTAACTGACTCCAGTGTCAAATCCGTTATGCCTTTGATAATATCATCAAGAGAGGTAGGCACCGATGGAGCGGATGGTTTTGGAGAAGAAGGTGCTGGCATCAGTCGTGGAACAGGAGGAATAGGTGGAGTGGAAACAGTAGGCACTGGCATAGGCCAAGAAACTGGCTGAGGAGAAGAAGAAATAACAGGGATAGAAGCAGGCATAGGAGTAGATGATGGTGTAGGTGTCATGGAACCATTCTGTAGGCGAGTCTTCCATATCCTCCTCTTGGTCAAAGTCGAGACTGCATCCTGGGCATCCTGCCAATCCGTTTTAAGACCCATAGGCTTCGTGCGATCCTCAAGAAGTTTTCCCAATTCTTCTTGAAGAGCAGGATCTGCAGCTTGCAAGAAAAGCTCAACTTTTTCAACATCCAAAGCTCTTTGTTCAATGGCATCAAGCTGACTATACCTCTCTTCAAATTCTCGAATCAACTCTGAAGCAGCTAAACCTTTGTTTGGCATGTAGACCCACTCTCAGAATGACCGCCGTGTAGCCATCCCAAAGTCCTCAAGGAAATACTCTTCTTTCAAGGCCTTCTTAAAATCTTGCCAATGTGTATTTTGAATAAAAAGATTAGTCACTTTTGCCCTCAAGGCGAGTGTGACAAGACGAAGGAAGTACTTACTCATAAGTCCAGCTGGAACTCCGAAAACCCCATCTTGATCTCATATGTCTTCAAATATGCTGAAACATTACGGCCATCAAATAGCTTCTTCTCATTCTCAACTGCTTCAATCGCCTTAATCGCGCTATTTGCATTCTCCTGCTCCGAATAGAGTTGCCTTTGCTGAGACAACTGCTGTTGATGCAATTGTTGCTGCTGCTGCATATACAATTGTGTCTGCTGATTTTGGAGCTGCATATACATGGACATATTTTGCAAAATCTGCTTTAGATCCTCTCTTGAAGTACTTGACGCAGCAGTCATTGATGGAGCTGAAGTAGAAGACGTAGCTGGAATTGTAGAAGAGGCTGAAATAGAGGCTGAAGTATCTCCCATCCTGAAATTTCTGCGACGCTTTCACGTCGGGTTCACCAAAGATGTCGAAGGGTTTCGAAAGCAATGTCGTGACTTCAGAAGTCCTTGATTATTTTCAAGATAGAAGATCAAGCATGTGAATAAGCAAAAGCGAAGTAGCAATTGTATTACTGTTAAGATGTTTATAAAATTCAAGATGAATTCCAATCTGTTCAGTCCACTGACTCTAGATCACCTGTTTTAATTTAAGCTGGGTTTAACAAGTTTTACATATTGAAAGTGCTGTTTGGGAAGACCAGAGTATGCTCCAGCATTACATTCCTCTTCCATAGCTTGTCCACCTGAGCTAAAGTAATTGCAAAAAGCTCTAATCTTCAGAGTATAGCATTAGCCACAGAAGAATCTGCATATTGTGGGCTTTCTGTCTGCTTGGTAAAAACTGAGTTTGATCTGTTATGTTTATCTTCCTCCTAGATCCATTAGCGACATCACTGTTAGATGGTATGAAATCTAAAGAGCATGTGGATGAGATGTCATCAAGAAGGGCTTGATGATTCTGACTAAATCTTCCATTTCTGCACGCCCTCATAGAGCAGCACTCTATCCACTGTTTCAAAGAAGCAATGACAGTCTTTGCTTTCAAGCTTCCCGAATTTGTCCATGATCAGAGTTCCAAAGCTTGGTGATAAAGAACAAATCTTCTCTTTTGACTAGACCTTGCCGCAGGGCTTCCGCAAGAGCCTCACCAACTTCCTTCTCATTCTTGTAATCAGCTAATGTCGTTAACCAAGACGTATAGCTTCAATTATGAGATTCTGGAGAACCTCTGGTTCCGTTTGAGTTTGTTTTACAAGGTTAGATATGCATACACTGACTCAAATTATAAAACAGGAAATTATCACAGTGCTACCAAGAGATTTCGATCAATCCCCTGCTGTCGCAGGTAACTCTAGGGAATTTCTGCTGCAGGAGGCGAGCAGAGAGCACAAAATATGAAGGGCGAGTCATGTTGTTTTTGTTCACACGGTCATCACTGAGGCAATACAGAGACAACTTCGAGCCTCGAATTGAATACCTTAACACGACTCCGATTCCGAGCTCAATGGACAGCAGAAAAGCTCCCGCGATCAAACAGAACAAGCAATGCCAGAATCATGCACAAGGGAGATCCTGTAATCTATTCGGAGGAGACAAACGCAGCTCGCTGTCGGCAGTTGAGATCTTAGACTTAAGCAAAAGAGTGAGTAGATCTAGATGCAGAGACCCCTTTTCCCAATCCACTCCTGCGGCTTACAATCTTTCGGTCCTCTCCTCCTTACTGCCATCCAAAATCCTCGCTTTTTTCCCCTTTCGTGATTCTCCTTAAGGTTGCTCCATTCCTTTGTCGTCGATTCAATCTTTGTCCTCCACGTTCCTCTTCGTCTTTTCGCCACTTCAGCTTCATCTTCGTCTTACGTTTTGCTTCAGGACCTCGTCTTCTACATCAACTTTACTCGTCTCGTCCTCGTCTTATGTCGTTGCACCTTTTGTCATGGCCTCATCCTCGTCTTATGACGTTGTCTCCCTCCGTCGCAGCCTTCTCCTAGTCTTCTTTGTCACCAGCTCATTGTCACAGGTGCTCTCCTTTGTTTCCTTCTGCGGTGTTATCTGACGCTTCCTCCCACCTTCTTCCACAGTAGCCTCCTTGTTTTTTTTTCCGTTCGCATTCCCCCTCTTTTTTATCACAAAGGGAAAAAAAAAACTAATATTAGCCTCTCGATTCCAAAATTCCCTGCGCCCCCCCAAATTGGCTATACAGCACGTAGCTTTTTGTTACAGAAAAGCGGCCCCATTATTACCACAAGCTTTCAATTTTCCTTGATCTATCAACCAGTGAAGAAGCCCTACTGTCACACCTTTGGTAGCTGAGAATACGGGAAACAAACTGTCATGCTGGACAGGGCGGGAATCATATTTCCCAAGAAACCCCCCAGCTGAATCAATAATAACTTTTTCATTTTTATAAGCACAGACCTGAATGCCTAGAATTTTTTTCTGCTCTGCCAATTCCAAAAGCAGCTTGTGTAACTTTTCCAGTAGCTTTCTCATTGATTCCACCACACAACCACCCATAGGTTAGTGCATGGTATATCTGTTTAGAACCTGGAGTAGAATCTGGTGTGGCTGCAGCAAGCTGCTCTAATAGTGCATCCCAGTTGCACATTAAGAAGGCATCTTCCCTCAACTGCTCAGCAAGAGCATTATGCAGTCCAGCAGTGCAACACCAAGCAAAACATCCTTTTCCAATAGCCCCTCTCAAATGATCTTAGCATGTATAACTTTCCCCTTGTCGACAGCTCCTATACTACCACAGGTTTTCAGAACACAAGCAAAGGTGACAACATCAGGAGAGAGACCCTCTCCTTACATCCGTTCAAAACAGTTCAGTGCTTCCTTGCCGTGTCCATGTTGGATGTATCCTGTAATAAGTGAAGTCCATGAGACTATGTTTTGAATTGGCAGCCCATCAAACACTTGGACTGCTTCTGCAAGAGAGTAGCATTTCCCATATATGTCCACCATTGTACTCCCCATGTATAGCTCTTTCTCAAGTCCTCTCCTAGTTATCTCAGAATGTATGCTATGCCCTGTTTCTAAATCTCTTTCTGTGCCACAAGCTTTTAAGGTGCATAGAAAAGTAGCTCTAGTTGGAACCCTCCTGTTGCATGTCCCTAAAGCGATACAAGGCAATGAGACTGAACCCATTTTGAATATATCCTGTCATTAAAGCATTCCATGACACTTAATTTCTTTCCAGCAAGCCCTTGAAGATTTTATGCGCTTCATTTAAACTTCCACATTTGACATACATGTCAACCAGAGCATTATTGATTAATTCTTCTTACTCCAAACCCTCTTCCACGTAGAACAAAAGTATAAACACAACAACTAAATATGTACAAAGTATCAAATCCCACACACAACTTTTGGGTGGTTTTCACACCTCGAATGCGCAACAATACGACAACGTGACATTTGCATGGCAATAAAGGTCAAGTTGGAGTCAGCTAGGAATCAAGAGGAGTGTTCCACATACTTTGCAGAAATAGGGGGCACACATGTTGCAACAAAGGAGCTACAGAAATCTATACTATGCATGAAGGAGCACATAAAAAATGTACCCGAACAAGTTCTTGTGCATTATACATGATAGAATGGACGAAAGTAAGATTGTTACCACAAATCAAACCAGTTTTCAAATCATTAAATGATGTTGAAAGGCTTCCAATATCCTTGACATGAATTCTTACACATGGATATGTAATTGCTTATGGCCACTTTGCATTGGGGTTATGGCCAAGTGATCCCAACTTCACAATAATTTACATCTCTCTCACAATACTTGAGGAATTTGGAAAGAAAAGAGAAACACATGTATGGTGACTTGAGCTCAAAAAACTTAGATGGTTCATCTCAAATAGATTTTTTAATTGTGTTTTGTCTACTATATCACTTTATCACCACATGAAAGTCACAAACAAGAAAAACAAGCCAATGATTACTAACTAGCCATGGGGTCACAATATCTGTATCTCCACAACACCCCCGTAGAATGAGGATGAGAGGAATTGTGTGGCTCTCCCCCCTCAAGAGGGGGGGGGGGGGGGGGGGGGGGGAACCTTATAGAAGCCCTCTATATAACGTGCGTAGGATACTTTAAAAACCCATTTTATATTTTTTTGTATCATTTTATATAACCCTTCTATGAATTTCAAAAATAATAGTTTTATCCCTTCTATAAATCTAAAATTCAAAGAGAAGGTGCTTTTTCATGGCCCCTTCTATACAATTCAAATTAAAACATGGTCACTAGAATTTTAAAGTAGCAAATTGTGCTTAGATTTTTCATTGATCCTTTAGAGATTGGAGACACGGAATGCTTGTCGTCCTCTTGTAGTTTCATCCTACTTGGAGATTTGCTCTTCTACTAGCATGGAGCTTTCTCTCCCTAGGCAGATCTTGAAGCATATCTCAATGCTACCACAAAAGCTGCTTCTACGGTAAGGTAAGGCAAGGCAAGGAGTTGCTTAGATTCAGGGAAGGCAAGTTGATGCTGAGTTGATTAATTCGGGTGTGGCTCTAGAAGCTGGAATCTGAGAGGAGATGGTTGAGATGGCCTCCCTTCTCTCAAAGCTTGTGTTGTCCTATTGTGTATGATTAGGTTTTCCCTTGATTTCTCTTCCAAATGTAGTAATCTTGTGGCACAGCTAACTTGCTTCTTTTGAAGAAATTCGTGTTTATACTTCTAGATCAATTTTATATCCTTCATCTTCTTGAATATGATATCTATCATGTAATTCCCTATCTAGCAATGCTATTTTAGAAAGCAAATTATGAGTATTTAATGGAAACTAGCTAGTTTGTCCAAAGTTGTAGGTCAATCTACATGTAAATTATAACAAAAGGCATTCAGAGCACTGGCCTAACAGAGCCCAATAGGTGCAACATCATTGAAGAAAAATATCTTATTAATCAACCCAACAAGATTTTTAGCAATTCTGAAAGTACAACAAGCACGCATTAAATAACAATAGCATATATGGAGTAGCAAATGTAAGAAGCAATAAGAATAATAAGAATTTATTTCTTGGCAATAACTATAAACCTAGAACAATGGTCAATAGTATTCTAGGAACCAGTCTCTTTGCTATAATAGTAGTAAGACTCATAAAAGTAATATTTTATATGGATCTAGCACCTCATAATTGCAAGCATTTAGAGCATGTAGATTTCAAGGCACTAGCACAAGGTACAACTAAGATGATCTGTGGCGAATATGACATGCTGTACAAGGATGTTAAACCAATTTATACTTGAATACTTGTTTTAAAGCATTATTATAGCAAGGATATAGAAAGTATGATTGTTGTTTTTTTTAAAGATTACTCCTTTATTGAAGTAAGAGAATGACATATACCATCTCCTTGTATATGCTTACACAAAAAGATTGAGTTTTTGTCTTGATATAAAGTCACCATTCTAAATACATGCTCTCCATGACAAGAGAATCAATGCATATCCCAAGGAGTTGGATTGTAAGATTTTAGCTTTAATTCAACATGGATCGAGGTAGTTAAAATCAACTTATTTATTTGCCATGTTATCTATAACATAAGTCATAATCATGATTGTTTTGCATTTGATCAGATTGTGATGATTCTAGCATTCCCATTTGTTTACATGTATCACCTTAAGAATTTTTGGTTACATCTCATAAATAGCAGTAGATCACAGCTTCAGCAAGAAGTTCTTGAAGAATACTTTACTCCCCAACCATCTCTAAAATGACAGTAGCTCAGGGTTGGAAGCTAGACGACAAAACACAAATGCGAGTTGCCTAGAGAATGGTTATCAATATACAATTTGATATCACCAACACGCAAAAGAAGGTCACCAATGAGTTGGAGGTGGATAAGCAGGTAGGTGGCCAGATCTGCCCCGAAAACATAGCCCTAAAAACATAGCATGAAGATGATGGAACAGGGTACTAACATTAGACAACACAAGAGAGTTATCCATGAATTGAGATGTCCTTTGTTTGTTACGGTACAAACCTAGAGGGGCCACCTTATAGAACATATAAGATACCATGTGAGTTCAAAAGAAAGGATACTATATTTAACAAAATTTATAGGATTATATTTACAAAATGGGTTTTTTAATTACAATTTGAAAAAAATATGTAAGTTTAGTAAAGTTAAAGGGGCCTTATATAGCATGTAAAGAAAGGGTATTTCTTAGTATCCTTTGAATGCACATTATATAGATGATTTCTTATAGGTGGACCCCCCATGGGATATAGACAATAGTGGAGAGGCTAAATAATGAGGAGGAGAATGATGGAATAAGAGATAATGATATGATGGATGGATCATTATGAATGAATTGTGTACCCTAATTATAAGCATTGAATAGTCTTAGGTAGCAACCTAGAATATAGGCACCCAAACTTTTTGGGGCTTTAAGTATGAAACCAAATGGAAATTAAGGAAAAGAAATGAACTTAATGATGGGTTTTCTTAGTGGAAATAAGGGTATTTATCAATAGTGAAAATAGGGAAAAATCTGAAGATGTTGGCAAACCCAAAAACTTTGTAGACAATAGTGGAGAGGCTAAATAATGAGGAGAATAATGGAATAAGAGATTATGATATGATGGATGGATCATTATGAATGAATTGTGTACCCTAATTATAAGTATTGAATAGTCTTGGGTAGCAACCTAGAATATAGGCACCCAAAATTTTTGGGGATTTAAGTATGAAACCAAATGGAAATTAAGGAAAAGAAATGAACTTAATGATTGGGTTTCTCAGTGGAAATAAGGGTATTTATCGATAGTGAAAATAGGGAAAAATCTGAAGATGTTGGCAAACCCAAAAACTTTGTTTGGCTTCTCTAATTAAGAGAATATTTAACCCTCTAAGCACCTTTGCTCTCGTACCATGTCAAGAAAAATGATGGGATGACATACACTCAAACAATATGAGAGAGAAATTTTACAAGAGAAATGTAAGAGTGTATGGTAAATATCGAGAAAAAAATCAAAAATACAAAAAAAGATAATGAATAAAAAATGATGAACATTGAATCATGTTGAAAAAATCATATTAATATAAAGAAGCTCTGCGATGAGTACACTGCCCTAGTTGATTAGGTAGTAGCACCTAAAGGGAATCTGCATTGTGAAGGAAGCAGGCACTGAGCCAAATATGATCACCTTTATTTGTGTGCTGGGTGCATGTGCAGACCTTGCAGTCTTAGAAGAAGGGGCCGCTTTTCTGGTGGAAGAGGGACCGCTTTTTGGAGCGCAATAAATCTGGCGTGAAGAAGAAAAAGCTTGGACATGATAACACTGGAGGGATAGATCGTGTTGTTAATCAGTGGCGGACAGAGCTGGAGGGGTAGAAGCTCTTAATGATGTGTTTGTTTTTGTTGCCACGAATCGGCCAGAATTGCTCGATGCAGCCTTGCTTCGTCCTGGACGCTTGGTTCGGCTTCTTTTGTGTGACTTGCCTACAGCAAAAGAACGTTTTGAGATATTGAAAGTCCTTACAAAGCAGCTGCCCATAGCTGAGGATATTGATCTCTATTGGGTGGCATCACAGACAGAAAATTACAGTGGTGCTGATATGCAAGCGATCTTGATTGATTCTGAAGTGGAGGCAGTACGCAACTGTTGAGATGGTAAGTCTAAAAGACCTATTATTTCCATGAATATCTTGAAATCGGTCCTTGGAAAAGCAAGGGCTTCAGTTTCCAAAGAAGAGAGGATTAGGCTTCACAAAGTCTACGAGGCATTCATGAGTTCGAGGTCCTCTATTGCTAAAAAGGCTCGTGATATTAAATGAAAACGGCCAACGTTAGCATGAGCCACTGCACAGGATGGTGATTGATGTATATTGCCATTTACAGATGCAAGCATTTAAGGGCACAGAATCTCTCATCTGCAGATGTTCAGCTGTTAGAAGTACCTAGCTTCTGCACATAGAGAGTCACCAAAATCCTTGATGAGAAGTATTCAAACCTTTGGGTGTTGCAGAATGATTAAGTGATGCCTGAAGGGGTTGTTAACTTCCCTCTTGTGTGGGTCAAACCGCATCACTCAAACCCATACATTACATGGGGATACAAAAGTCTTACTGGCATCTTTGAAAGTAATTTTATGGTCCAGTAGGCCAGTTCCTATCGAATTATGATTAATCAAGTTCCTTAGGAAACAGTGAATCAAGCTCTATGTATAGCTCAAGTGAATATGACTACTCCTCGGTACTACAGGGAGGAGGGGATTATGTATCTGGTGCAGGAGAGGTGAGAGGAAGTTCATATTCCTCATTAATGTATTGGGACCGCTCAAGTTCTGGCTATGGACTTCCTGGCAGTGGTTCTGAACCATATTATTGAGTTTTAATGGCATTGAAAATTCTTGTTGCAATATGTATCTGCTGTAGACAAAAAGGATGGTTTCTGATTCATATAACTAAATTTGTCCTTGGCTTGTCAGAAAATTCTGTGCTGATCATTGCATACATACGTTTTTTTGTCAAAAGGGTTTGGTCTAAGAGGCTCAGGAAATACAGGAAAAGCCATCTTCAGTGCCTGTCATAGAACAGTTGGTTTCTAAAAGTTGTTTCTTCCCAATTGATCATCATCACAGGAGACAATTGCAGTCATATCAAGTTTGGAACTGAAACTGAGTTTTGCTGAGGCATGATTGTTAAAAAATATTATTTTGCTCAATGCACATTATGCTGGAATTACTGTTGTAGATTCAACTTTATTCATTTGCTTGATTGATCTTCTATCCTGAAATTAGTCAAGGTCCTCTGTGGTTGCGACTTTGCTTTCGAAAACCCTTCGACACCGTGGCATGGAATCCACCGTGTAATATGCCTCTTGGCATCATACCCCCGGGGTGGGATAGCAATTGTCCTCAATTGCTATTAGCTCAATGTGGAGCTAACAGAGTGGGGAAAGCATTTAAGTCTCTAGCGTGCATCCATTGGGCCTCTTCAACAGGATGGTTTTTAAACTTGATCAAATATCTAGAATATCTACGGCCACTTCTAGTGGTCATAAAGTCAGTATCTATAATAGCTTCAGACTCAAGGATTTCAGTCTCTTCATCTAGCAAAGGTGGATTTTCATAGACAGGGTATACAGGTAATTGGCCTCTAAAGGTCGTAATAAACTAATATGAAAGGTGTTGTGTATTTTCCAATGTTGTAGTAGTTCTAGTTTAAATGCATTGTCATTGATTTTGTGTATGATCTTGAATGGTCCATAGAATCTAGGTGCTAATTTCACAACTGGATGTTTATCTACACTTTGTAATCTACGTTTTTCTATTCGTAACCAAACATAATCATCAACTTTAAAATTCATAGCATGTCTTTTCTTATTTGCTTGCTTCGTATATGATTGCTGGGCTTTGGCAATCATATCTTTAACTTCATCAAAAATAGTAACGTGCATGTTAGCAATATCATCAGCAATTTGAATTTTGTTTGATAAAGATGCAACCGGTATAGATAATCTATATTCATAAATAACTTCAAATGGTGCTTTCTTTGTAGCTATATGTGGTGTATTGTTATATGCAAACTGAAGTAAATGTAGATGTGTATCCCATGTGTGTGGTTTTGAAATACTGTAAGCATGTAAAAGATCTAAGATAGTACTGTTAGTAGCTTCTGTTTGACCATTAGTTTCAGGATGAAATGCAGATGACAGATCAATCTTTGTTCCTAAGTTAGCAAACAAAGTAATCCAAAAATTATTGCAAAATCTAGAATCATGATCAGAAATAATAACTTTTGGTAAACCATGATTAGTAAACACAATTTTCAAAAACAATTAAGCTGCTTGAGATGCAGTCAGAGTTTTCTTGCATGGAATGAAATATGCTTGTTTGCTAAACCTGTCGACAACAATCCAAATCATATCATGGTTAGCTTTAGTGTTAGGTAAACCAGTAATAAAATCCATAGAAATCTGTTCCCATGGTCGTGATGGAATAGATAGTGGCATTAGTAAACCATATTGTTTACCATGGTATCTTTTAACTCATTGACAAACTAAACATTTGTAATGTGTCCACTAGTATCATCCAGGACACGTCTTACCAGTCCATCGGAAAGGATGTCTAGAAAGCTCTGCTCGACACTCCCATGGAATGTTACGGGGTTTGCGATCTAGGGCTTTCCGCATCTGCCACATAGCGGAAGTATTCTGGCTGTTCCCACTTAGGATCGACCTGAATTAGGGTTTTCCTGATTAGTCATTTCCTAACAGCAACTAGCGTCGAACCCAAGCGAACTATTTTACACAGAAACGCCAGGTCCGAAGCGGATTCATGCTACACTTGGTTCAAGGAGAATGGGAAACGAGAGGGATGCAAAGCTCAACCTCTGTGCCATAAGGCATAGTCCCATTCCGTTCCCCTAAAATAGCATAAATCGGGTTTAATCATAACTCTAGGTAAATGCTTTTTTTGTTCGTGTTCTTTGACGATCTTCCTGCTGTCCATCGCGATTTGAGAAAAGTTCCCGGCTAACCGGGACCACCCATCCGTAGGACGGACCTATGGCCCATCCTCTGCACTTTCCTCGGGTTGTTTTAGTTATTTAATTACCTAACACGTTAGTTGGACATGTGAGCCTGAAACTATTATAGATACTGACTTTATGACCACTAGAACTGGCCATAGATATTCTAGATATTTGGTCAAGTTTAAAAACCATCCTGTTGAAGAGGCCCAATGGATGCACGCTAGAGACTTAAATGCTTTCCCCACTCTGTTAGCTCCACATTGAGCTAATAGCAATTGAGGACAATTGCTATCCCACATCGGGGGTATGATGCCAGGAGGCATATTCCACGGTGGATTCCGTGCCACGATGGATTCTGTGAGGTTTTGCGGTGGATTCCGTAAAATTTTATTACGGGGGCTCATACGCAAAGTGGATTCTTTGTGTGAGAAGTCGATGGGGACGTCTATCCTTTTCAGGTGTTTTGTTAATTTTATGTGTATATGGGTGATTCCATAGCGGGTGATTCTGCAAAATACATATTTAAATTAATAAATGTTAATGAGTTTAGAGTGCGCACTCGTGATAAATTAAGGTTAGGATTGATTTCTAACCAATTTATTTATATAGCTGAAGACTGCTAGGTATTCACTTTTGTCGGTTTAATTGTATTATTTTTCTAACAATTGTGAATGCTTCTGTTGATGTGTAGAGCTAGCAGCGGTGGCAGTGGGAAGCATTGGAGGATAGCGTGTATTCATATTATCGTCAATATTTTGATGGGCGCATATCTTAGCCATGGCGCCTATATTTTGACGCACTTATTTATCAAAGCGCTTGATATTTATTTATTATTTTTGTATGCGCATGGACGCACGATTTAAATATTTGTATTGGACATTGTATTTGGGTACCGCTTGACTTATTGGGCGCCCATTAGCTTTAATTCTTTATTGGCACAAAAGCAAACTCAAAAGCTAAAGCATGCTATTTTGTAATTTGGGCTATTATTTGAGCTTGAAGATGAATAATATATGAAATACATGCTTTGTGGAGCGCTCACACAAAGGCATGGGGGGAGATTGCACCCAATTGGTCTCTTATTCATGTCGTGCAAGCTTTCTTCATTGATTTGTGTGCAAAAAGTAGAGATCTTTTGTTCTTGGGGACCTTCTGACGCTCACTACGTGCACATACGGCGACCGATCTATGCACCAACTATTACCCATCCTGACTTTAGTTATGCAGTGGGGCTAATTAGCCAATTTATGCAAAAACCTCATAAGCCACACTTAGATGCAGTCAAGAGGATTATATGGTATGCAAAGGGTATTACTAATTATGGGATGTTTTATGAGCATGGAAAATCATTTTACTTGACAGGTTATACGGATGTTGATTGGGGTAGTTGTGTCTATGACAAAAGGTCAATCAGTGGTTATGCTTTCAGTTTGGGCAGTAATATGATTAGTTAGAGTAGTAAGAAGCAACCCACCATTGCTTTATCTAGTATACAGAGGCAAAATACAGGGGTGCAACCTTAATGGCATGTGAAGCAGTTTGGCTTGTGAAATTACTACATGATTTGGATATCCAGTTGGACAGCAAAGTCACATTGCATTGTGAGAATCTCAGTAATGTGATGTTGGCTAGTAAACCCCTCTATCATGCTAGATCTAAACACATAGAGGTTCATTACAATTTTATCAAGGAAATGATACTTGTAGGACAGATTGATCTACTTCATGTGAAGACAGAAGACTAAGTAGCAAATATCTTTACCAAATTACTTGGTAAAGAGAAATTAGTTCGTTTCAGGGATCTACTTGGAGTACAACAACTAGTTTGAGCTCAAGAAATGGAGTTTAAGAAGGGGGAGGATGAGCTTGATTCTTTTGATCTTAAAACACCTTCATCCATTGAGATTGAGGGTGAAGACAAGAAAGAAGAGATAGAAGATGACTTAGACATAGGTAAAAATAAGAAGAAAAAAGTAGAGCTTAGAGAAACTACTACTCCCTATATAAGTGTTTCTGGCTCCAACACCATGGTATAACTCTTATAAATATCCAAATGCTCCCCCAAAAGGACTTGAACAAGTTTGGAATAAGTTGGAGTGAGCAGAATATCAATGGGAATTATTTATACCTGAGAGTCATGATTATAATGAAAGCTTAAAGTGAAGCTCTTCTTCTTGGGCCTAACAAGTGATAAAAAATCTCCTTGAGTAATACTTTTTTGAATTGATTATATCTAGCTTTTGCAATCACAAGCTCTTTTTCTTCTTGGGCCTAAGCAAGTGATGAAAAAACTCCTTGCGAAATACCTTTTCGAATTGATTATATCTAGCTTTTGCAATCAAAGGATTCCGTTTTTTTTTAAATCTGATACACAATTTTTAGACATTAGGTGTAGGTGACATTGGCAAATGAATTATGCGAGAATATTTAGTGCATATAGCTAGAAGGGTAGCAGGGCTGCATGCCTTGCCATCTGATGTTTTCCTCCTCCATAACTGTCGCTATTTGTATCAAAAATTTACTCTACAATCGTCGCTATTAGCGTCTCTATTAGCGACAATAATAGAGATGCTATTTCTGTCGCTATTAGCATCTCTATTAGCATCACTATTTATGTCGCTAACCTAATTAGTGATGCTAATAGAGATGCTAATAGCGGCGAATCGATCACATCGCTAATAGCAATGAGAATAGCGATGAGGGGGGTAATTTTTTCCATGAATAATTTTGTCGCTTTAAACATCGCTATTGGGTCTATACGTTGTAGTGATTCTACTTCTACCATTTGTAGGCTAAGAATTCTTAGTGTACTACATGAGCTTCTCGCTGCTTTCCTTGAAAATCTCTTGGTCTTCTTCTATAGCAACCTCTCTATGCTTGAGTCCTATTGTCACATACGCAAATGTTGAACTAATTGATGCTTGTAATGTTCAAGATGGGATGTAAGCTTGCCCTTGTTCTTCCTTATCTGTTTCACTCTCTTCTTGCTATAGGCACCATACTTTGTTTGATTGCCTCATGTTCTTTTCAACAATAGCTCTTTCTTCAACTTGGAATATCTAGACCATGCCTAGCCACTCATGTAAGATCTTAATGACCTCTTAAGAAAACCTTTTGAAACGTGGAAGGGTTGAGAGAGAGTGAGAGCACAAGTGGAAGTGAGTAAGAGCTATGGAGATTGAAGTAAGAGAGAGCGAGAGGGTATGTGGGAACTCCAACAATCACAATGTATGGCCTTCCTTCCCTTATTCTATCATCATAGAAAGATTAAAGAATAAAGTGACAGTGATGGGCAACAACCACCTCCCAAGTACAAGTGTGCAAACACTAAGTACAAAGTAACTATGGACAATTAGGCACAAGTAGCTGCCTTTAATCTCCAAAAACCTCCCACTTAAAGGAGAATATGCCTAAGTGAGGAGATAACAAGAAAATTTTGACAAAGTGTATATATAAGTACAATTGGATGAGGAATAGACATATCTCATCCTATGCCCATCATCTGCCTAAGGTATAACGTTTCACTAGGAGACATTTAGTGAGCAAATCTATAGGGTTTTCATTTATAGATATCTTAACAAGATGTATCTACATATCTACAACCACCGCTTTGATAAAATGATAACAAGCCTCAATATGCTTGGTCTTTGCATGAAAGATCAAATTACGTGTCAATTCAATGGTACCCAGAAAGTTTGAATGCAATGTAGGAGTCATATTTATGATATTAAGGTCTACAACTAAGTGGCTAACCATAGGGCCTCCTTGCAAGCCTTAAGGCTACAATGTGCTCAACCTTGGTAGTAGATAAGTCAATGCATTTTTGCACCCTAGACATCCAAGAGACAACACTTTCAACAAAGGTGAAGATATAACCAGAGGTAGATTTCCTATTATTTGCATGTCCTACATAATCAAAGTCAGTGTAACCCATGACTCTAGTGTCTTGGCTACCATAGCAAAGACACAAGTCTACAATTTCCTTAAGGTATCTCAAGTTTGCCCTTCACAACGTCCCAATGGTGCTTGCTAGATATCCCCATATAAATAATCAAGCATGTAAACCGATAAAGCTCTAAGCAAGTAACCACTGCAAATGTGTAGATATCTAAGCTCAAGATCAAAGCTCAAAGCTCAATGAGAGCATATCTAAGCACGTGTATCAATATCAAGCATATGTGGTTTCGTATAGCATCCTAGGTAGCGTGTAGGTATCATAAAATACATCAAGTACATAAGCATTCATTGTGTATGCTTGCTTTTTAGAGGATCTAACACCAAAGAACCTTCCAAATGTTGAGATAAGCAAGCTCTACTAAATCCAAGGAGCTTTCTCGAGTATCAATACATCATCCAGGCATCAAAAATTTGCCCCATAAGCATCAATAGAGCATTAAACAATCAAATACTTGTTATCCCAAACAATGAACAATAGTTTGGCCCTGAACTGTGAAGTAAAAGAAACAAAGATAAGTAAAAGAAACTTCAAATTCCGTACTTTCAATGGATCTCGAGATGGAAAGACTGTACTTGCATTTATCAGTCAGTTTGATGATTACTTTCATGAAGAGACATATGCTGAGAAAGACAAAATTAAATGTGTCACTAACCATTTAGTCGATCGAGCATCTCTATGGTGGACTGTGGTTCGTAAGAGCATTGATTGTCCCACTACCTTGGAGAGTTTCCAAAAGAAGTTTTTGCAGAATTTCCTTCCTCCTCAATTCCATGAAAAAACCATTAAGCAATGGGATCTTCTACAGCAAAGAGAACGTGAACCTATTTTCCAATACACTGAGCATTTTTGGAATGCCCTACTGCAACTGCGCATGCTCGAAGATGTACCTGAAGCAACTCACAAATGCAAGTTTATGTCTGGTCTACTTGGACATTACTATGCTAAAGTCAATATGTTCAAGCCAACAACCCTTGAAGATGCAATTTCCTTGGCTCATGACACTGAAGACAAGATTCGCGGAAGAGACAAATGACCACAACAATTTCAAGCAAATGGTAATTATGGTTCCAAGTAATTCAATTCAAATTTTAGAAGATTCAATCAAAGTCGTTTTCTTCCATCTTCATTCCGTAAGTCTTAGACATGACCACCTGCTTTGCCATCAAATACCAATCCAAACCCTAAGTCATCCTCACAGCCAAATCCTAATATTCCTAAACTTCCTGCCATTGCCAACAATGTATCTAAAGCCAAACTAATAGTTTGTTACAAATGCCATCAACCTGGACATCTAGCAGCCAATTGCCAATCGAAAAAGCCACCTGTCCATATCAATTATCTTGGAGCAATGGAAGAAGAAGAACGCGAGGAAATGCCTGATTTTACGGAAGATGGTGACGACATTGGTACTCCTTCGGATTCTTTGCCAGGTATGCCAACTCCACATTCTTTGTTGACAATGAAATGTTTTGTGCATGGTAAAGAAAAGATTATTTTGCATGATGATGGTAGCACACATGATTTTATTTCTGCAAAGTTAGTGAAAGAATTGAATTTACAAACTGTTTCTACACATTATCGCATTAAAGCAGCATTCCTAGGCACAATATATAATGCAACACAAGAAGTGCATGACTTAGAAATTAAAATTTGTGAATACACTGAACGAAGGAATTTCCTAGTTGTACCTTTGCAGTCTAGTGATATTATCTTAGGTATGCCTTGGTGTCATCAGTATAATCCTGACATAGATTATTCCACGCATTCAATTAAAATTTATTTTCAAGGAAAACAAATTACATTGCATGGTATGCACACATCTAATAATTTTCCACTGCTTACTCATACTCAGGCTAAACGTGCATTACGTAAAATTAGCAAATCTTATTTAATTTGGGTGAGTGAACTTCAAGTTAAAGAAAAACATATGAATCCTAGGCATACACAATTTCTTGTTCAATTTAAAGATTGTTTTGCTGATGATTTACCACCTGGACTACCACCTTCACGTCCTAAAGATCACAAAATAGATTTAATTCCTGGTACACAACCACCATGTAAAGCACCATATAGGCATAACCAAATTGAACAAAAAGAAATTCAAAATCAAGTAGAGGAATTATTAAACAGAGGATTAATTAGACCTAGTAGTTCTCCATTTGGTGCACCTGTTTTATTAGTAAAGAAGAATAATAATACTTATCGCATGTGCATTGATTATCGTCCCCTAAATAAAATTACAGTTAAGAATAGATATCCGATTCCTAGGGTAGATGATCTTATGGATAAACTACAAGGTTCTGCCATATTTAGTAAGATAGATCTTAAATCTGGTTATCATCAAGTAAGATTGGATAAATCTGATATATTCAAAACTGCATTTAGAACACAATTTGGACACTATGAATTTCTAGTGATGCCTTTTAGATTAACTAATGCACCTGCTACATTTAGTCGAATGATGAATCGCATATTTTTGAAATATTCAGTAAAAATGATGATATATTAGTATTCAGTGAAATATCACCTTTGGACTACATCCCCTCGAGAATTCCCACTCCTCCATTGAGACCTCTATCCCTTCGCGAGACGCTGCAGTCAAGGCTCCATGCAACCATCGTGTTGACATAAACCGCGGCATCTCCTCCATGCCTTCGGGATATCGAATCGGTCGATGACGCGTAGTACGTCGGAATTCAGCTCGCACTTCCTCTTGATCTTACCTAGCGATCTGGTACTTGGCGAGCCATGTCTCCATAGAGGCATGGTGCAACATACAAAAGCGATTCACCTTCTCTTCCATTGAGGCATCCATTCTTTTTTCTACCCCATTTCCAACAACCACATCTCAAGTCAGTCTATCATCATCCTTCAGTGACCATAGCATTTTATTGTCTGGTTCCACCGTTGGTAGCCATTGTGAAATATGTACTAGCGCCTCAGACACCAACCAACCTTCGGCCATGCTACCTTCTGGCCGAGCTCGTTGTCGCACAAATCCTTTCAGGGTTTTCATGAAGCGCTCCAAGAAGAACATCCATCGCGTATGAACAGGTCCAACAATCTCCACTTCATCCACAAGATGCACAAGAAGGTGGATTTGTATCGTGAGCATGCTGGTGGGCAGGTATTTCTCAAAGAGACAGACCATCTCCACTGCTCCCCGCCTCGCGGATTTAATAGAGGACGTCTTAATCTCCTTCTGTGACATCCATTGCACCAAAGTCGACAACTTGTAAATGGCCCCGCAAATTTCTGGAGTAAGACATCCTGCGATCGCAATCGGTAGTACAAACTGCCACAAATGAGAAAGCATTATGAATAATGGCTACATTCCAAATAGCAAAATTCCCACGCTAATTACAATCCATTCGTAGTACAAACCTGACATATCTTATGCCAGTCATGGGATTTTAGCCCTGATAATTGGTCGTCTTTAGAAAATGCGGACCTGAGAGAACGCATCATACTCGTCGGAGTGCGGATAGACTTGATTACTTGCTTCACAATGCGCTCTTCTTTAGTGGAAAAAACCCAAGGAGCGCGAGGAAGCTGTGTGCAACCATCAGCACTCGACTGCGGCCAAAGCGCCTCCGTCTTACCTACCTCCTTCAAATCCATTTGTGCCCCTATAGTGTCTCTCTTTCCTGTGATGTGGTCCCATAACCAGCTGCCCACATTCTTGAAAATATGCATGGGATCCAACAAGTGGTTGACTTGTAAGTGGGTCCAATATGGCAACTCGTAGAAAACTGAGAACCGCCGCATTCCTTTTGGATGTGATTCCGCGTGGACCATTTTCAGCTCGTATCAGCTTGCGGCGTTCATATGTGTTGGAGATCGTCCAAGGAAACCTTCCCTGAGTTCATGATCCTCCGGCAAGAAAGCAGTGTGTCCTTGATATACCATTTTCTTCATGGTTCGTGACCTTCGGGAGTCTAACTGTGGCCCGCACAATGGACATGCATGATAACCTAAGGTAACCACACATGTTCCAATACCATGACCTAGTGAATACTTGATTGAGCAAGATAAAATATAGATATTACCAGCGAGAATGGAGGCCTGCTTACCTGAGCACTCTCCCAATCCTGGAAAGTCATGCATTGTCCACATGAGAATGGCTCGAATATTGGCTGACCGCCGCCGACCATCGCGCCTGCTCATATCTTGCACTGTGACCTCCTCCTCCCACAAAATCTTAAGCTCATCGACTAATGGACGAAGATACATGTCCATATTTTTTACTTTGTAGCGACCTAGGACGAGCAAGCTAAGGATGAGATGTCCTTTCTTCGTAGAAAGCCATGGAGGGTTGTTGTAGTTGACAAGGACTATAGGCCACACACTGTAAGAAGTTGAGCGCAGACCGAATGGATTCACACCATGCATTGCGAGACCAAGCCGAAGATTCCTTGGCTCTCGGGCAAAGCCTGGGAAGGTAGAGTCAATGTGGCTCCATGCGTACAAATTCGCTGATATTCGTTGAACTCCATTCGTGGACCTATTCTGTGCATGCCACATTGTCAAGCTCCCCATGCCGGACGTATGAAACATGTGGTTTATGCAGGGGATGAGCGAAAAGTATCTGAGAACTTTAAGAGGGATAGTTTGCCCTTGCAAGTCCTGTCGATACATGTGAGCACCACACTTTGGACATGTCTCCATAGTCTCGTATTCTCCTCAAAACAGACAGCAATCGTTGATACATGCATGGATGTTATTGTAGTCCACGCCAAGCTTCCGTAATACATGTCGTACATCATCACGAGACTCAGGCATGGTATTTGTAGGTGGTAATATATGATATTTCAATAACCTGAAAAAATCATAAAACACCTTGAAAAAGCACAAATTTTTGTATTAATAGTGCCGAAAAAAAAATCAATGAAGCGTATGTACAAGGTACCTGAACAACTCGATCACACTCGTATCGTTCCACTCGTATTTTGCTTGTACACTTAAGAGTGCAAGTAGTGTCTTCAGCCGAGATACTCGGCACCCATCATATAGTGGTATGGATGCTTCCTCTCTAAGCGGATCAGAAGTATCGACATCCATGGGAATCAATGCATCGATCATTGCCTCCATCTCAGGCTCCAAGATTGTAGTTAGGTCTGGAAGGTTGCCTGTCTCCTCTGGCATTGACGGTATAGATTGGCCTTGCGAGTGGTGGATTGGCTCCGGCACTCCATCTAGCGCACGCCCACGTACTCTTCTAATTGGCCGCAAAGGGTGCACTCCCCCTTGGGACGATACATCACCTCCGTGGATAGAAAATTTGCCAGCAAGACCCAATCTTATTGTATATGGTATTCAATTAGCTTGTGAGTACAATGCATGATTTATATTAACTTCAAATTACCGTTTGCTGAAAATCCGCAATTGCCTGATCAATGATCTCAGATTGAAACTCGCCAAATCGTCGTACGTGTTCTATAGACAATCAGCGTTTGTCTAATTGCCAACTTGCATTGAGAGCAAGGACATGGGACATGCTGATTAAGATACGCCTCATGATCTTGAACAATAGGACCTTCTTTGTTTTCCATCTTGTCTACGTTACAACAAACAATTTAATGACTTGTAATACAATTTGGGAAAACTCTTCACTCATTGTTTATTGGAGGTTCTAGAATGCACTTGGATTGAGATTGAAGCTTAGTCTCATTGAGTTTGACTGTCACTTCTCACATCAAGCATTAATTTAAGACACTTCATGCCTCTTATCATTGGATGATACATGAGCCATTTGTTAGATATATTATAGTGAGACAATAGGACTAATTGTGACATGTACATGCTCTCTTGATACTCATTGGATGCAGTACCCCTATCGTAGGATGGTTTGATGTTTTGTCTTGGATCTATTAGCATCTTCCCCATCAAGTAGAAAAAAATTCAATAGTGCATAAAGCTTCCATTGACATAGAATGCTTGCTTTATATTACCTAAAAATTTTATGTCTTTCTTCTTGGTTCCTATCAAAGAAGAGAGCCTTACAAATAGTTTCGACATCAATACTCTTTTCCTTTACCTATGTGGCATATGACTATGCTTCGATTTCCCACCATCCTAAGTGACTTGGAATTTGAAGTGTTGAGGGAGGTCACCTCCTACCCTTTTCCCCTACATGCATCCATAAGAAGAGGACAAATGCAGTGATGGAGGAGTAGTCTTTCTTGTCAACACTCATTTGATGCCATTTTTTGTGGACAAACTCAAAAACTCATTTAGTGCCCTTGAAATTTTTAGTGACAAAGGTACTTGTGGGTATATGTATACGATACAAACACACTAGATGATCTCCTAGTAGCACTTGTTGGGGCTACTTGTATTATTGTGAAGTTGTGAGTCTGCATCTTGCTCATGCATTATCATGCATCTACTTCGCTTTGTTCATAAAAGAAGAACATACAATAATTCTTGTTTGGTACAAATGATGCACTAAGTAATTATGTGCAAAACCCCAACATTCTCAAGAGGTAGAATGTTATACTTTTACCAAATTAAAAATATTATTACAAAGAAAACACATTGATAGAAGAGCAAAACTTCCTTTTCACAAGAATTATATATAGAATAACATAATTGAATTGTAATTAGTTATAGTAAAATGTCAAAAGTAAATCATTACAATCGGTTAGTGTGCCTAAGTAGAAATATGAGCTTAGAACATGGGCAAAGAGAGATGAGAATAGAGCATGGGGCATGTAGGCTCGGGGGGTCCACTAGGGTTTACTGTATGGTACCACGTGAGTGTAAGGGAGGGGGTTATTTAAGGGAAGAAAGGTAGATTTTATAAGGTAAGGTCCCATAAATAGGGGGTAAATAAGGGGCATTTCCATATATTTCTTGCACACATGTGACGTATCCTTATTACTACTAGTGAATCCCCTGTGCATGTAGGCTTTGGGAGAGGGTTCACTATGCTTGTCGTCAAAGCTATTATATAAGAGGGTAGGACACATCGAAATAGGATTTATTGCTATTTTCTAGATTTTTGCAATGCATTTGACATGTGTCTTGTGCAACCAAGAAAAGAGAATGTTGTAGCTGACGCTTTGAGTAGAAGACCAACAATTCATAATATTTCTGTGATATCATTTGATTCCATTATCCCTATGAAAGATACTTATCATCAGGATCTTACTTTTCAAGCTGATTGGAATAAATTAGTCGCAAATAATTGGGTTCCTATTGATTCACTGTCATACAATAATGGATTCATGCTTTATGAAAAAAGATTATGTGTTACAGTTCCATTTAGATCTTTTGTTTTACATGAGATTCATTGTTCAAGGTCATAGAGGTATTATATCTACTTTGCGTACATTGACTGAAG
The DNA here is from genome assembly GCF_053477565.2 of Lygodium microphyllum. Taxonomy (NCBI): domain Eukaryota; kingdom Viridiplantae; phylum Streptophyta; class Polypodiopsida; order Schizaeales; family Lygodiaceae; genus Lygodium; species Lygodium microphyllum. Next base: position 177,440,755 of record NC_141136.1, on the reverse strand, counting down.
ATTTTTATTGGCCACATATGGACACTGATGTATCTAACTTTGTTTCTGAATGTTTAGTTTGTCAAAGAGTTAAGAGATACCATGGTAAACAGTATAGTTTACTAATGCCTTTATCTATTCCATTACGACCATGGAAATAGATTTCTATGGATTTTATTACTAGTTTACCTAACACTAAAGCTAATCATGATATGATTTGGACTGTTGTCAATAGGTTTAGCAAACAAGCATATTTCATTCCATGCAAGAAAACTTTAACTACATCTCAAGCACCTCAATTGTTTTTGAAAACTGTGTTTACTAATCATGGTTTACCAAAAGTTATTATTTCTGATCGTGATTCTAGATTCTGTAATAATTTTTGGATTACTTTGTTTGCTAACTTAGGAACAAAGATTGATTTTTTATCTGCATTTCATCTTAAAACTAATTGTCAAACAGAAGCTACTAACAGTACTATTTTAGATCTTTTGCGTGCTTACACTATTTCCAAACCATACACATGGGATATATATCTACATTTACTTCAGTTTGCATATAACAATACACCACACACAACTACAAAGAAAGCACCATTTGAAGTGAATTATGGATATAGATTGTCTACACCTGTTGCCTCATTAAAATTCAGACTGCTGATGATATTGCTAACATGCACACTACTATTTTTTATGAAGTTAAAGATATGATTGCCAAAGCCCAGCAATCATATACAAAACAAGCCAATAAGAAAAGACAGGCCATGAATTTTAAAGTTGATGACTATGTTTGGTTACGTATAGAAAAACGTAGATTACAAAGTATAGATAAACACCTAGCTGTGAAATTAGCACCTAGATTCTATGGACGGCCATTCAAGATTATACACAAAATCAATGACAATGCATTTAAACTAGAACTCCCACAACATTGGAAAATTCACAACACCTTTCATGTTAGTTTATTACGACCCTTTAGAGGCCAATTACCTATACACCCTGTTTATGAAAATCCACTTTTGCTAGATGAAGAGACTGAAATCCTTGAGCCTGAAGCTATTATAGATACTGACTTTATGACCACTAGAACTGGCCGTAGATATTCTAGATATTTGGTCAAGTTTAAAAACCATCCTGTTGAAGAGGCCCAATGGATGCACGATAGAGACTTAAATGCTTTCCCCACTCTGTTAGCTCCACATTGAGCTAATAGCAATTGAGGACAATTGCTATCCCACCCCGGGGGTATGATGCTAGGAGGCATATTACACGGTGGATTCCGTGCGAGAAGTCGATGGGGACGCCTATCCTTTTCGGGCGTTTTGTTAATTTAGTGTGTACATGGGCGATTCCATAGCGGGTGATTCCGCAAAATACATATTTAAATTAATAAACATTTATGAGTTTAGAGTGCGCACTCGTGATAAATTAAGGTTAGGATTGATTTCTAACCAATTAATTTATTTATGTAGCTAAAGACTACTAGGTATTCACTTTTGTCGGTTTAATTGTATTATTTTACTAACGGTTGTGAATGCTTCAGTTGATGTGTAGAGATAGCAGCGACGGCAGTGGAAAGCATTGGAGGATAGCGTGTATTCAAGGTTATCGTCAATATTTTGATGGGCGCATACCTTAGGCATGGCGCCTGTATTTTGTCGCGCCTATTTATGAAGGCGTTTGATATTTATTTATTATTTTTGTATGCGCATGGGTGCACGATTTAGATATTTGTATTTGGGTACGCCTAACTTCTTGGGCGCCTGCCCATTAGCTTTATTTCTATTTGGCACAAAAGCAAACTCAAAACCCAAAAGCGTGCTATTTTGTAATTTGGGCTATTATTTGAGCTTGAAGATGATTAATACATAAAATATATGCTTTATGGAGCACTCACACAAGGCATGGGGGGAGATTGCACCCAATTGGTCTCTTGTTCATGTCGTGCAAGTCTTCTACATTGTTTTGTGTGCAAAAAGTAGAGTTCTTTTGTTCTTGGGGACCTTCTGACGCTCACTACGCGCGCTTACGGCATCCGATCTGTGCACCAATCATTATCTTCTTTATGGTAGAAAATATTTTATTTCACAAAATTATTTTTATTTTTTATAACATTTTCTCTCTCTAGAATCTCCTACAATGAATTTTTGAGACCTCAAATATTTTCTAATGACTTAATAATGTCATTAATTATTGCAACTAAGACCCACCACCATTGGCTTAAACCCACCCTATGTTAGGCCTTAGTAAAATAAAGTATGCTTGATCCACTATCACTATTTGCAAGTATTTGAAGTTGGGATAGATTCTCTTTCCAACCTGTTGACATAGCCAAATCGTATGAGTCTATGTGTACTACATGTGTATCAACATCAAGCTTCCAAGTGTATCCCAAGCAATGAAATATAAAGAGATGGACATCATATGGAAGAGAATCCCATCAATGTTTGAGCTTCATATGCTCCATGTTGGAATCCTCTAAAAAGGGATTAAAGTTAACTCACAAAAATCCAAGGACTTCATAAAAGTTACCTCCTGCAACAAATAGATAAGTTCAATATGTACATACAAAAAATTTCTAAAAAATAATATTAACTTGCTATGAGAAGACATTTTTGAATCAATTCATTGCTCATTAAATATAATGCAATGTTTTTTGAATTGATTAGATACTCATTAAATCCTACTACACATATACATTTTCAAATACATTTCTCTCATCACTTGCTTTTGAGTAACTTGCTTCATAGTACTTTGAGAAGATATCATAAACAATGGATGTAAGGAGAAATAAGCCCAAGCCTAGGATGTATATGTCCATCCTAGCCACGTTCTCTCTAGGCTTAGGCCAGGTGACAGGGGTCTCAATGTGTGAAGGCTCCTCCAACAGGTTTTCATACACATGCACATATGCCTCTGTCTCTTTGCTCCTATTTTGTTGTAGTGTTATCAAAAGTTGTGTGTCCACATTTAAAGGCAAAGATGATTTCTATTTTGTAGTTGAAATACATGGTTGCTCTCTTTCTACCTTAGGATGTGGTATTTCATGATTGGGAGTTTCTTTTTCTAAGGCAAATATATTTCATTCTCTCTCTCCATCTTTCTTGGAAAAATTTCTTGAGTATTTTTTTGTTGGTGAAAGTGTTTTTTTAGATGATTAAACATGAGAAATAACAGTTGTGCTATAAGCCTATACACAACTTATTTCTGTAGATTTATACTTATTTTTGCACATCTTTAAAATTTTACTTCACTATCCTCCATCATTTAGTTGCAATCATTCATCATTAAAAAATTGAGTGCGCCTGAGCTATTCTAGAATTATTAAAATGAATCAATGGAAATTGAACATATGTGTAATTAACCCATAACTAGATGAATTGTTAAGCTTGTATAGCAAAACGTGAATGAAGTCTATGTGTGGGTATATACTGTTGCATTATGTGTGGCACAAAGAAGCACCCATGGCTTCATGTATGGAGAGAGAGAGAGAGAGAGAGAGAGAGAGAGAGTGTGTGTGTGTGTGTGTGTGTGTGTGTGTGTGTGTGTGAGTGAGAGAGAGAGAGAGAGAGAGAGAGAGTGTGTGTGTGTGTGTGTGTGTGTGTGTGAGAGAGAGAGAGAGAGAGAGATTAATTTAAGGAGAGACAAATGGTGTCACATGAGAAGGAAAAGAGAAAAGTGAACATTTTAGTGATGGAAAAATATCATAATAGACTTGTAAGATTTTTATTTCAATTTATTGTCATCTATTTTACTTATTATCTTTATACTTAAGATAAGTAAAATTTAAACCTTTCCTAGATGCTTGTAAAGGCTTAGGTAAGCTACGAAAATATGAATACATAAAGGACCTTTTAATCTAGAGCAAACATATACTAGATAGAAGGCATGATTTAATTTTAGAAAGGAATACATAATGAATTATCTAACACTGATCAATAAATGTGAAAAAAGGCTTGGGGGTATGCATCTATAGGAAACTATCTATATCACATGCCTTTCAAAGGCATGCAAATAAATCCCTTTATTTATATAAGGCAAAAAATGTCCCTTGTTGCTTGAGAACCTTATGATTTTTTCTCAAATTGCAATTAAAAATCCATTTTCATTCTAAATAGAATCATATGAATACATCCAAATTCTATTAAACAAAACAATATTGTTGATATGTTTGCCTTCCTTTTCTATTTTTGGAAATGCACCACCAAGAAATATGGTTTTTGGCAACATCTCTTAAGAAGATGTGCTATATAAGTTCTAGGTATTGAATCATTTGAAATTCTTGTGAGATACCAACCTTTTTCTCTGTGCATTCACAATGGATTATCATTTAAGTATGCTGAAACATCCCTTTGTATCCATTCAAGCTAATGTTTATATTTAAGTTTATACATTTTGGGTCTAATAGTAGCCCATTGAGATCATCAAATACAGAACACCATAATGCCGATGTATTGGTGATGGTAAATAAGATTTTGGTTCTAATAGTGGCCCATTGAGATCACCAAATACAAAACACCATAATGCCCCTATATTGGTGATGGTAAATAAGATGTTGGAAAGATGGCAGTTGGGTTTGATGGCTCACTCATAGCCATTGTATTCAAGGAGATTTCAGGAGTCTTTTGAGGATATTGACTAGGTTTATCTTGTGAACATGGTGTAAAGTAGCGCTTCCAAAACCAATGGCGGACCCATATAATAGGCATTAACTCAATATCAATATCCATAGTCTCCGGTAAGAAGAAATAAGTTAGAACTCCACTGAGCATTGTGCAGGCACCAAAAAAGATAAATAATCCATATTTTAGGTGACAAAGTGAAGTGAGTGTCGTTTGAGCAATTATGAAGGTGAAAAGCATATTGGAGCAAACAGTAACACTTTGCCCTTGGGATCGAGTTATTAACGGAAATATCTCGGTTGAGATGAGCCAGGCTAAAGGACCCCATGACCATGCAAATGCTGACACAAAGACACATATGAATAGTAGAATAACAATAGCTGATAATTTGTGGAGCTTTCCATGTTCAACACTTGATTTTGCAAGAACAATAGCTATCAGTACCTGCCATAAAGATTAACTTCATGATAAGAACCTTTCATCATCACATGAGTACAAGTCAAAAATGCATATTACAAGCTAGAAAGTCTATAATGATAAAATAAGTATTATGAAGAGAATAGACATGCAATGCTGTTAGTTGTTGGAAATGACATTGAAATTATTTGGATTGACATTTATTCCAATGGCTCCATCCTATATGGTAATGCATATTTTAACCTTTAGTTAATGAATTCTTAGAAATGTGTCCTATCATGTGAGTTGAGTGATAGTATAAAAAGGTGCTTTGTATATTGGTGTTTCCTTAAAAAGGGGTTTTTATAACGGGCCTTGAACATTCGTGATATAGAAAGTTCTTTAAGAATGCCTAATAACTATATCATGTTAGCAAATCACATGTACAATGCAGGCGAAACCTCACGAGTTTTACCATTGATAAAATTGCATGCATAGATCATGAGTTTTGCCATTGATAAAATTACATGCATACATAAAAGTAGAATAGGTTATTAGGTACCTCACGAATCGTCACGAGTTCTGCCATGGAGAAAATTATATGCATGGCTACAATGGGTACCTCACGAGATTTACCATACATAAAATTGCATGCATTGTTAGCAAAATGAGCCGAATCTCCTTGAATGATTGAGAGAGAGAGAGAGAGAGAGAGAGAGAGAGAACCTGAGCTACACACATCTGTACAGAAGCTTGCAACAAAAGAGCTCGCCGTCCCACTCGATCCACAAGAAAGATGGCTATGAGGGTGGAGAGGACGTTAATGGCGCCAATGATAATTGCAGAATAGAGAGCAGCTCGTTGAGCAGTGAGGAAAGGGCCACCCACGCTGCTGAAGAAGACGGGGGCGTACATCATGATGACGTTGATGCCCGTGAATTGCTGGAACAACTGCACGAAGATGGATATCAGGAGAGGAGGCCGGTTGCGCCTCTCGAGCAAGCTCCCGAAATAATTAGTACTGGAGCAAGTATTACAAGAGTCATCGGCTGCAGGCGCAGCAGCAGCTGTAGACGACATACTGTCGACGTTAGAGTTATGCAGGTTGGAGATGCTTGCTGATTTGAGGTCCTCGATGACGCCATTGATGTAATTGTCGTCGCAGGGAGCCCCTGACCTTGCCCTTAGCTTGATGATAGCTTGCCTGGCTTGCAAGTATTGGCCTCTCTCCACCAGACTGTTGGGCGTGTCCACTATGAGGAGGCTCCCGACCATCAATGCCGACGCTGGTATCAACGGCACTGCCAGGGACAGACGCCAGCCCCATGGATGGACGTGCTCTGCTCCCAGATTCACCATGTTCGCAATCAGTATACCGAACGTCACAAAGAGCTGGAATAGGTTGTTCACTCCCCCTCTGGATCCTGTGGGTGCAATCTCTGACAAGAACAGCGGCACAACCTATAACACGAACATAATAAAATAATGGCAAAGAACGGAAGTAGGTTAAAGACAATCTACATCTGGGCTAATCACTCTCGAGTCTCCGTGATAGCTATGCAGAACTTGCAGATATCATAATAACATAGAACACAAGTGAATTAAGGACAGGCTGTATATTAAGGCTTGATAATTGTGATTGTATACGTAACCTGATTGCCAAATCCAACACCGCAGCCAAGCATGATGCGGCCAAAGATAAGCATGCCCCGATCTATGGCGGCCGCGTTGATGGCCGAGCCGAGCGCGAAGAAGGCTGCGCCGAGCAGCATGCTGGCACGCCGCCCGTGCCTCCACGTCACCACGCCCGCCGCGAATGTGACCACCATCGCGGTCAGGTACAGGGATGATGTGAACAGCTGCACAACCTGATTGTCGTACCGGCAGTACACTTCGCCAGTGTGATTGCTTCGCGGATTACGCACCGCACTGCCATTGATTTTGCTGCAGAGACGGTGCTCATACCTGCTGGCGTTTGCCTCTATCTTATGTTTTAGCACCCGTGGGAAGAACTCGCACAGAAAATCGTCCATTACAGTGACCCCGCCTGCAATCATCAAGAAGTGATTCATTCATAGCCACATCAGCAATGCCACATGGGATTAAGAATCACTGTGCAATATCACAAAACATCAATCACAGCGGTGACACTATATTCTTCGCAGCTTATTGCATAGCGACATATATCAGCAATATCGCAGGAGGCTAAGAATCACTGTTGTAATATCGCAAAAACATCAATCACAGCCGTAACACTATATTTGTCGCAGCCTATGGCTGTCGCGTTATATGAGTAGCTGCAAGGTCAGGAACCATCGTCGCGGCTTATAACAATCGCAAGTGGGTGATTCGTATTCAGAGCTAGCTAATTACTAGCAATATTTACAGATCCCCGCAGTCGATTAGTAGACTAATCCTTACACGAGCAACATGACGGATCATCGTGGCAGCGTGTGCCTATAATCGCGTGCGTGAGGTACTGGAGTGTTACAAAGACTACAAAGCCTGATATGGGGATATCGAATGTCCAGATATTCTACCATTTCATATAACAGTATCCCATCAGGAAGTAAACGGAAAACCTATGCCGATGATCAGACCTGATACGCCCACATCGTAGCCGAACATGAAACCTCCTGTGGCTGCGATGAAGCAGACACAGATGACATAAGGTGAGAGTGCGCTCCCATATTCATCAGTACCGGGCCTGCTTCTGTTACTGCTCCTGATCCACATTCTAATCGGCCTTCTGGCTATAGTGTGCTGCACATGCACTGCTAATTAGTCCTGCCGTGCTAAAACCTGATCTTTGGATTCGCAAGGGCTGGAATGAAAGGAAAGGGAAGATCTGAATAAAGTTCACTACTGCTGGCAGAGCAGTACACGAGAGGCGATTTTTTTGCCTTCGCTAATGCAATCGCGATAGATAAGGGTATGGACCATCCATCCAGCATTTTTGACCAACTGATTGATTGCCTGCTGCAGACTTCTGAGGACTCGACCAGTCGCCTCCCGTTTTCTTCCCCTCCCTCGTTAAATCTTGTTTTCTCTTGGAAAAGATTTAGACACCAGCAGAGCTATCAAACTTAACGCAAAAAAACGCATATCCCAAGCCATCCTTGATTTTACGAGGTGTTCAAAATTTTGACACCAAAACTTTCAAGCTCAACGCAAAGAAACGCGTACTAGTCTTGGAAGTCAAGCATGATGGTGACTCGTTATTCTGTCTTCAGGCTCCTACCTCCTGAGTCCTTCCTCTTCTTCTTTTCTTTCTTGTTGTATTCCTGTCATTAATCATCGTCATCGTTTCTTCTTCGTCCTCTCTCTTTTTTTCTTTTCGTAATGGATCTTCGTCCTCTCTCTCTCTCTCTCTCTCTCTCTCAACACACACACACACACACACACACACACACATTCATTCTAGCATAGTTCTCCTGCGATTGTATTATGTATCAATTGAATAGAAGGCTAAACCAGCAGTTATTTCTAATATAGCAGCTTTTTCACCAAATCATGATAAAATATTTCATTGTTTTTGTACATCATTTGAATTCAAATTTTACTAGATCTTCATACTAAATTGAATAAACATTGATATGTTGCCCTAGTTAATGGACTCGTGATCAAAGCTTACCACCTACAAGGGCCAACCCTAAGGTGTTTCTTACACGGAGACATAAGCTCTACACAAGGGAAAATTCTTAATGCTAAGACTCAAAAGTTTCTCAAAGGTGTTGACTACTATGAGAAGATATTGTGTTGAAGCCAACACAGGGGATAACTTCTCACCCAAATGGAAAATGTAGATACAAAGAAAACAAAACTTGACACAAGGTCTGGCTCTAAGCCCTTGAAGTTTTATCTTCAATTTCAAACTATCTACTATGGATGGAGCTAATAGTACTTAGAGAATAACTTATTAGTAAAGTTAGCTTACATTCATGTGGGTTAAAAAGTGACTTATTATTGAAGTTAGCCTATATTAATGTGAGTGTGTGATGCTTATATTATCGAGAAGGAATGAGGAAACATCAAAATGATAGCAAGTCAGGACTATGTAAGAAGAAACCATCCCATTAGAAAATAAGAAAATAAAAAGGCTTGCTAAATAAGACATATATCTCAAATTGGTTGGGTTGGACTAGAACTCACTTATCTTTACATTAGAAAATACTATTCAAAGTCTCCTCAAAAGCAAATGGGACCTATAGTGATTTAAAGTCTTATTTTCATATACATTATGTAACTAAACTATTTTAAGGCAAGGGCCATCAATTTCAAAATTTTGATAGCAACAATAAAGCAATTAAAAGGCAACATCTTGACCTTATGTACAGTGGAGCTAAAATTGTGATATTGACTACTAGGCACACATTTTTCTCACAAAATCAACTCTATAAACAATTCTAACATGCACATTGCATAGATTTGCCTAGGTCTATTTGTAATTTCCATCATAGTTGAGATAACGCAATGATAAACTATTGAATTTGAAGTTTTGGTAAAACCTAATATTTCTTTAGGCAATGGTAGAGAAAAAAATTTAGGCTTTGAAAAACACTTCTTAAAAGTATCATTGAAATTTATAGATAGTGTGATAAGCAACAAAGAGACTTTGTCAATGCATCACATTTTCTTAAAAATCAAATTGAAAGAGGTGAGTTAGAATATTAAAGGAAAGCTTATGAGAGCATATTCTTCCTACTTATTGTAATTGGTTAAGAATAGGTAAGTTGGCAAGTTGGTTGAACACATAAGGCACATACATTTGTAATTACAATTTTCGTACACAAAGGTGACTTGACTTACTTTTGATAGGATGAAGGAGTCTACCTTATATTTTTTATGTCTCCCCAATAATTTATGAACATAAGGCAAGTGTATTCCCCGAGTTGTCTTCCTCTCGTTATGTTGGAAACATTTAGAGAATCCCAAATGTGTAGGAGGAAGCCAAGAGTGTGTGTAATTGCATTTGTTCAAGAGATAGTGACACATAGGTGAAGTGGAGTGTGTGTGTGTGTGTGTGTGTGACCATTAGAATATGAGGATATTGAGCCCATAGAGAGAGTGTGAGATAAGGACTGGATGTGATCTTGAGATTGAAGCAGAGTCTAAATAAATACTAGATGTTGAGTGACAAATGTAAGGAAATAGGATAGAACACAGAGATGTAAGAGAAGCAGAAGCAATGTACTTGATGAGGGAGTGACCTTGAAGGTTAGTAGAAATATCCAATAAGAGTTGATGAGGAACGGTAGGTGTATCCACATTGTTAATTGACAGAGTGACAAGGTTTTGCCATCTTCTTGCCACTAAAGTACCATCCAAATGTGTTGAGGAATACAATTCAATAGAGAGGCCACATACAATGCCTTCTTGGGCCTCAAGATGTAAGGTATGAAGGGCATCCCCTTCTTCAATTGTTATTCCATTTGAGATAGAGTCCTCTATTTCAGGATGCTAGAGGAGAGAGTGACAGGGTTGACAAACATTGTAGTATTGAGAGTGATTGGGAGACCTAGAACATGGTTGGATGGATGAGTTGAGAGTAGGAGAGCACAAATTGGAAGAGTCATGACAAATAGATGGATGTAAGGGGCCTTCATTTGGTAGAGAATTGGGGTTTTCCATCAAAGAATTTTCTATGTATTCCACTAGTTGACAAGCGAGAGTGAACAATGAACTTAATGAGGATGCAAGCAAGGAAGATATGTATTACATGATGTTATCTAACCAGGATAAGAGAAGATAGAAGGCTATGATGTGGATCAGGAAGTGGAGAGAATACTTCAATGAATCAATGATAGGCACATATATAAGTAGTGATCCTAACAGTCAATCTTGCCATTGCTATGTGTTTTCCCATTATTGTGTGTACTGTGCATAAGTTACTAAGGATACAACACGAAGTGGAGGTGTAAAAGCACGTGTGAACAAGCACTTGGTTGCTTCAATGTGAATGTGGGCTTACAGAGTACTAAGGTTTGAATACCTTAATAATATTTATAAGCTAAAAAGCTTGTTAGCACTAACTTTTGGCTACCATCGTGATTGCTAGTTCGTGCAATCATTGAATTTGTTGAGATAGATGCCGTTGACTGCACGCTTGATGCAGAGGTCCCGAGAAAGTCGAGTTACTGTTTGACGTGGACTGCTACTGAGGAGGAAAGCCTACTGACGTGGCACATATTGATCTGGTGTTACTGGATATGCCATGTTGATGATTGCTTTGTCGCTTGGAGTGTGATGTGGCGTGTCAGAAGGCAGGTAAAGAAGGTGCATGTTGATAGTATATTGTGGCCGTCAAATGTTGCACGTGATTACTGGTCACGTTGGTTGTGCTCGTAATACCCTCTGATCATTGATCAGCTGGTTTGCGACGACTGATGGAGGGGTCACAATTTCTACTAGCATTGATTGATGGCTACTTAGCTGAAAGAAAATGATTTTATCAAAAGGCCATGATGGACGTCAAAGTCAATGAGTTGAATGGATCTCTCTCTCTCTCCCTCCCTCTCTCTCTCTCTCTCTCTCTCTCTCTCTCTCTCTCTCTATGTGGATAGGTGATGATAATGAAGATAGGAGTTGGTGAGAAGAGATAGATGAGAATTAAAGAGGGGAAGAGAGAAAACCAAAAGAGAAAGAGAGTAGGTGAGGAAATCAATGAGAGATTCTAGCTCAAAATGCCAAAAATGGCTTGTAGGTGGAGAGAGGAGATAAGATGAGATAAGGATGATAATAATGATAAACAGGACAAATATCTTTCTCTCTCTTAAGAAGAGGTGATAATGAAGAAGATAAGAGTAGGTGAAGATGATAAGAATAGGCAAAAAGTAGGTGGATAAGATAAGATGAGTTCAAGATAATGAGGATAAGGTGCATGTGGACAAGGTTAGTTTACCTTGACATGGATTCAAAATCCTAATAATCTACACACAAAGAAATTGATTTGGATTGCATGCAAGAAATGAACCTAAGAATTAACTAAGTAGACAAAGGATGGAAGCTAATAACCTAGGCCCTTTGGAGCTTGGTGTGCTCTGATACCATGTAGTGAAAGTGATGGTGAGAGAAAGAGAGAGAGACAATGAGACAATAAGATGGAGAATGACCCACACACTTGTAATGCACACTTGCTTACAGACTTGCATTGGAATAGGTGAGAGTACACATATACACACAATATAGGTGTGGATATGGTAGCTTCTCTTAGTGAAATATCATCCATGTGTTCTAGATCCATCTTATCTAGTTCTCCTAAATATCTAGATATTGCCTTTCTATATATTCTCTAAGTACATGTTTATATGCATACATTCTAATATTCTAACATTCCCCCTCTCTAGAAAAGGTCAATAATATCTTCTAACAGAGGAGGAAGGGGGGGCGGGCGGGGGGGGAGGGGCGGGAGCTTCTTAATTTTGGAAAAAGGAAGAAGACATCACTGCCCTGTAGATCGACAAGATGATTGGAGGAGGGCTATGGTGGTTGAGAAGAAGGCTATAATCCGATCATACTTGGCAGATGCTTTAATTTTTTGCTCCATATCGCTCGTCTCTCTGATCCCAAAATGGTGGCTTGAGCATGAAGAACCAAAACCAGTCTTTCTCTCACCTCCCTTTCTCTCCTCTTATGGACTGTTCAAGCGGGAATTAATTGGGGAAGCTCGGGACGAAGATCGGTTGCCTGACTTGAACCAGATTGACATGAGATTATGCCAACGCTGAGGACTAATGAACAACACTATTTGGACATTAATAGTAGATCCGATGGCTAGGAGAAAAATCATTTCATGAAACCTAAAACCCAAAAAATGGCGGTAAGCCTTTTTTTGGAAGAATTCTAATCTTTTTTTAGCTGTGAATCATAAAATTCAGAATCACTATCCATGCATGTGAGTTATTAATTTTTGAAAGCCTAAAATGCATGTTTTAAGTGGAAAATGATGTTTTTTTTGTTTCAAGGAATCAAATCATATTCATGTGGATTAAAATTAAATGTGATGATGGATCAAATTGCGAATTAATTTTTTAACTCAAAAATATTAAAAAATATATTCATTTATATTTAAAAATAAGAAAAATATCTAAAAATACGAAATTGGGAAAAGAAAATAGAGAAGAAATAGTTTTTACATCTGAAAGTGTATGAAAAATTAGAGTTATGTTTGTGCATGTATAATGAAGGTAAAGCATGAGGGTTGGCCTTTATTTACCCCTATTTGTATTTCAAATTGCGTGTTTATCACTTTTATCATAAAGAAATATACATTAAAAAATCATTTTAACCTATCCATCGAATGCAACATCATAAACGACAGGGGAAAGGGGATTGTGGGAGTTGTGTATCATTTGAATTCTGATTTTATGCATATTCTATCATATTTATATAGGATTCATTTGATTTAAGTCTTAAAAATGACAATAGCACAAGTTATTCCGATGTGTGTTTCCTTAACAATGAAGCAATATGCTAGAGTGAAATCATGAAAGCGTTGTTTGTGCACATCCATGCTGATTGATTTATAAGTTTACTTGTTTGAGCACATGTTCCATTTACCTTGTATCTGCATTTTCATACGTGGTATCAAGAGAATTATCTCCTATATGCATAGCACTTGATTTTGAGTGATTGATCCACATTGACTGTGAGGTTCCCTAAGCTATAGTTCTAGTGCTATCATTTTCTTTGGGGACTAATGTCGTAAGGATTAATTTATCTCCTGGAACATTTTATTAAAAGAGAGGACTATCTTGTATATGTGCTTTATGTTGTTGAAACAACACATCTTGGGGCTAATCCTTGGGGTATAGGAGAGTGGTAGTGGGGCCACAAGGATAGTCTAGGGGTGCTCCCTTTGTGTGTGTTATGAGGTACCGATATGTTTGGGTACTCCAATTGCTTGGAGTTGAAAAGGACATCATGTTGGACTACAATTTAGAGATAGTATCTATAGATGTGTTCTTTGGATAAACTAGTTCATAGTGTCAAAAGTAATATAAAGAAAGAGTATAATATTTTAATAATTAATTACATTATTACTTATTTTATTATTTGTGTTATTACCTATGCTACTATCTCTATTATTACTACCTACACTATTATTCAATCTTTTATCTCAATTGCACCATTATCTAAATATTTAACAACATGGAGGAAGGCAAACAAAGAAATGGAAATAGGGAGAGAAATAGCGAGGGGGATAGATAAAAATAGATAAAGGTAAAGAGAAGGGGAGAGAAAATGAATATAGAGAAGTAGAGAGATGGAAGAGAAAGAGAAATAATAAGAGAAAAGAGGGGAAGTGAAAAGGAATGAACAAAGAGAGATAGAGGGAGGCAAACCAAGAAAGGGAAAGAGGGAGAGAGAGGGGTGGGGAGAGAAATAGCAAGGGGGATAGATAAAAATAGATAAAGGTAAAGAAAAGGGGAGAGAAAAGGAATGGAGAGAAGTAGAGAGATGGGAGAGAGACAGAAACAATGAGAGAGAGGGAGAGGAGGGGAAGAAAGAGAGAAACAAATCGATAAAGGGAGCAAACAAAGAAAGGGAAAGGCAGAGAGAAAGAGGGGTGGAAAGAGAAATAAAGAGGGGAGACAGAAAAGGAATGGTATAAGAATGGAGAGCGAGAAAGATAAGTAGAGATTAAAATGGAGGAAGATCATCAATGAGGAAAACAAAAACATATTGTTTGTCATAACATAGACTAAATGGAGAACAATGATATTCATGACATCCAAGATCACGATGTGTATCTTAATTAGCATGTTCTGTGTCCTTGCACTCAATGTAAGCTGGCAATCAAACGAAAGCATCTATTTTCCATAGACCATGTACGACATTTCGGTGAGTTTCAATCAGAGATAATTGATTAGGAAATATCAAACTTTGAGCGAATGGTAAGAAACATTTATATCAATCATGCTTTACATTCAAAAAATAATTGAATATCACATACAAAAATATTAGACATGCCTTTGAAATTTCTACTACAAAGAGGTGATGTTTCATCCTAAGGAATGCATCTATTATGGCCCATCAGAAGAGTTTGTGGGTGTGCAATGGATGGGATGCCTGAGCCCATACACCAATTGGAGGGCATGGCACAGACTACACCCTTGATACCAGAGGAGACAATGGATCACCTTTCGAACCTTCCTCCAATCTTGGAGCCTAAGATGGAGGCAATGATTAATGCATTATTGCCCATGGATACTGAGTCATCTAATCCACTAAGAGAGGAAGCGTCCATACCATTGTATAATGGGTGCCAAGTATCTCGCTTAAAGATGCTACTTATGCTCCTAAGTGTGCACGAAAAGTATGGGTCAAGTGATGTGAGTGTGACCAAGTTGTTCAGGTATATTCTACACTCCGTTGATTTTGACTCCATTATAAAAAACACTTTACATTTTGCATTATGTTGGAAACACATGCTCATTGGTTTAGGGAAATACATGTTGTGCTTACACTTATTGTAGTTTCCATCTTATACAGTTTTAATTCTTTTGCCTTAGTTGTACTGCTTACTTTTGTTATTCGAGTGAATTTGTCCCTTGTTTTATGCTTCAAAAAGTTTAGGGCTTCATTTTTGCTTGCTAAAAACTCTATCTTGCTATAATTCTTTGACATGAAGTTCATTGATAGTTCTTCCTAGATAGAATCCATTGTAAATCCATTTCTAAATATTTTACATTCTCTACATTTCTAACTGATTCAAATTGTGGTTCTTCATGAGTCTTTCTAGTTCTTTGTTCTTTTAATTATTTCAAATCATAATTCAAACTCTTTCTAAGGCATGTTATATTATGGTGTTACCATCATTGATACTGTGAATTTTCTCCCTAATGTTGTGGCTTCTTTTGTAGTCTTAGAATTATGATCAGTTATATTAGCATACATTTTGCCACTACATGACATCTACCATTAAATTAGGGTTCTTGTGAGTTTCTTGGACAATAGCTTGACTTGAATTATTTGTGTTGCATGTAGAATGGACAAAAGCAACAACCTCCTCCACCCACCTTATTATCAGCCTTTAGGGCTACAACACCACAAGGAAATGAAGAGCACATGTTATCGAAACATCTTCACTAGACTCCTAGTTCTTTGACATGCTTTTTTCGATGAGGTCATTTTCAACTCTCAAACATGCCCCACACCTATCTTACCTTATGGAAACACATTCCAAACACAAATGCATGCTACTCTATTCAAGCCTCCATCCCCCCCCCCCCCCCCCTCTAAGAACCACCAGAGCCAATTGCAAATGTTGGGAGGCCTTCCATTCTAGTGTAGCCACCTTTTCCAACCTCGAATTAATTGAGCATAATGCCAACCCTCACCTTGACTAACGGTCCTCTAGCATGAAAAAGGAAGTCCTCTAAGATTTGGTCCCTTGCTAAAATATGTGTCTTACAAGACTTCTACAAGGACAAGTGGATTAGCCTTAATAGAGCCAACCTCAAAGCAAAACATTAGCCAATGGCACTGCCAAATGAGCAATGCAGTACTAGAGGAGGATGCAGACTGTACCACTTCCAAGGTAGTTAACAACACTGTGGGTGATGTGGTGCCTACAAATGCTTCTAGACTAGTAGTGTGAGGGTAGAAGAATAAAAATAGACAGTCTACAAGGGGGATGGACGGTCCAACCATGTCTTTAGAGTAGAAAGTGGGGACCTTTGCAATCATGTTTGAGTGAGTAGAGATCAAGTGAATGGAACGACAACTAGAGATAACAAAGTTTCTTGCTCCACCCAAGGACAATGCATGAGAGCAAAGCTTGGATTGTTTTCTTGTAGCAACTTTCCATTATAGTGTTATTTTGTTTGCACTGTGCTATTCTTTAGTTTACTTTCCATCTTACTTTCACCATAAAACTCAAAATAAAGTTGCAACTAATATTTGGCCCACTTCTTTCTTATCAAACCCTTTGATTGCTGTGAAGCAAGATAACTTGTGAAAGTACTTTGAAGGAATTATGTGGTATTTGCAAGATAAGTCACATTTTGAAATGTGTAGGTGGAATCTTTCATGGAATTGCATGCGTGCAAGATGTGGAAAAGGAATTACTATTTTTCAAAAACAGTCATTGTAAAAAACAAGTATGTCCTTCAATAAGCAAATCCAACTTGAATTATAACAACAAGAAATGATGGAGATGAAATAGCATTCCGTATAAGGAAATGGCATTACATGGGCACTCCACTCATGAAATATAGCCATCGATAGGGCCTAACCCTTCTTGGAACAATAAGCCGTCCTTGAAGCACTTGTAGATGGATAAAGCTTTCCAACGGCCCCTATCATTGGCACCACCAAGTGCTACCACACAAAAATCCCAAATGTGCATGTGCCCATCACATATTTCTTGAAGAAGAATGGAGTGGAAATGATGCATGCACCAGTACTATGCAAGTCTTTCCTCAAGGTGGTTGGGCTTCCTTGTGAGCTTTATATGGGTACTCTAAATTGCTCCACACACATTAGGAAAAAGAATGAACAACTAGAAGTTAGTAATAATGTTTCTGTGATGCTCCATAGTCAGAATGGAAAGCTTGATTGAAGATTGATAGCAAGGATTTTGATAATAATGTGGTAGTACTTCTCACAGTGGACTCATTGACACCAAATGTATCGGCAATAATGTGAGCTTGTTCTTAGTTCATTACAGGTTGAAATTTCACCAGTTTGACCATCCACAAGAAACAAACTTGTTGTCATTTGTGAAACTATGAGTGCTTACTTGCTTACTTTCATGTTTTGACCTATTGATGGTCCCATTTGTTGTTCCATAGTAATTGACTAAAAATGGAAGTTGGTTTGAGGCTAAAATACCTATGATGATTCTTCCCTTGCTCTACTTTTAGAGTATAGATAGTGTTGTTGCTCTCATGTCTCACACACAAGCTCCTCATTTTTGCTCATGCTAAAGATTATCCATATTCTTAATCTCTTAGTGTTGTTCTATTTACATAGGATGCTCTTGATGGTCTCAAACAGATCAAATTCTACTACACTAACCACACTCTAATTCAAGCACAAGAAGGTGGTACATTGGTGAGAGGAAAAGAACAATGGTGGCTTTCCATTCCATAGATTTCTTCTTATGTTCTCTCTATTGATGCCCGAAGGAGATGGTGTGCTAGTTGGCCAAGGAGAAACTTATAGTGTGGGCTACTATTCTTTATCTATTCTAGTTCTTTATCTCCAAGGCTATATTGTGATGCTAGTGGGTAGCTAATGGTAATAATTATTATGCTCCAGGCATATAGCATGATGTTGGAAGGGCAACTAGTGGCAATGAATGTTGTGAGATGGTCCTCTTCATTCTGCTTCTTTTTTCTCACATCCTTTTTCGCTAAAAGGTAGTGGAATTGTAGAATGAAAAATCAGGGTTGGCATTGCTAAGGCAAACAAAAAGACTGCTCTGTGAGAAATAGGAAAGGATAGAACTGTTGGTGATAGGGTAGCTACATCTGAGCTTCAAGGGCTCTGGTAATCACTTCTTGGCTTCACCTTTTTTGCCATTGTGTTCATTCACTACGAGGGAATGGGGCAATAGCGACAGCCATTTGCGACGCAAAAAAGCGGCGTCGCTAAAAGCATTGCTAATTCTATTACCGACGCCAATAGCAACGCATATAGTGATGCTAATAGAGACATCGCTAATTCTATTAGCAATGCTAATAGCAACGCATATAGCTACCCTAATAGCGATGCATATAGCTATGCTAATAGCGACGCTGATCTAAGAGAAAAGTTTCAAAAACCCGAGCGTGACATTTGCCAAGAAAACATTTGCAAGAAAGAATGAAAGAGAGATCGAGAGAGCTTAAAGCTTTGAGAGACAAAGAGAGAGGGGGAGAGGGGGAGCTCATCACCATCGTCAGTGCCACTGCCACTATACACAAAGAAAAAAGAGAAGTGTGCAAGGGAGAAGGGACGGAAGGTGCAAAGAGAAGGTACAAAGGGTTTCATCTTCAAGCCTTTGAGGTAGGTATATTGCCTCTTCTTGCTTTATTTTTGTGTTCTCTTCTTTTCTTTTTTTGTTTTTCTTTGCAAAGAGATATATGGAAAGAGAGGGAGGAAGGAAGGGAGGGAGAAGAAGGAAGGGAGAGGAAGAGAGAAAGAGAGAGAGAAAGGGAAGAAAGGAAACAGAGAGAAAGAGGAAGAGAGAAATGAGAGATGAAGGGAGGGAGAGAGGAGGATGAGTGAGAGAAACAATGAGAGAAAGAGGGGGGAGAAACAAAGAGAGAGGAAACAAAGAAAGGGAAATAGAGAGAGAAAGAGAAAGAGAGGGGGAGACAAATAGAGAGAGGGAGAGGGAAGGAAGAGAGGAGGAGGAGGTAGAAAAGAAGGGTGAGGCAAAGAGAAAAAGGAGAGTGAAAAGAAGAGAGAGAGGGAGGGAGAAAGAGAGATAGAGAGAAAAAAATAGAGAGCGAGAGAGAGGGAGAGAGAAATAGGAAAACAATGAGAGAATGAGAGAGAATGTTAAGAAAGAAAAGTAAAGGGAGAGGGGGGAGAGAGAGATAAAGAGAGGTGGGGTGACATTTCTTTCAATATCTTTGTTTTTTTAAGCTTTTTATTTTCTATCTTTGATTGTCTTTGCAATGAGATGAGTTGAGTGAGAGTGGGGAGGGAAGGAGGGAGAGAAATAGAGAGAAGAAGGGAGAGGATGGAAGAGAGAGATGGAGAGAAATAAAAAACGAGAGAGAGAGGGGCTTCATAAAAAAGTGTCGAAACTCGAGCATGGCATTTTACAGGTTTGTAAATAAGTAAGAGAGAGAGAGAGAGAGAGAGAGAGGCCGCCACCACCGCCACCATCCACGAAGAGGGAGGAGACAAGTGTAAAGAAGAATGAAGGAACTTATGAAGGAGAAGAAAAAGGAGAGAAGTACAAATGGATTCTTCTTCCAGCTTTGAGGTAAGTGCATTATCTCTTCTCTCTTTGTTTTTCTCTTTTCTTTACGTCTCTCTTTCTTTTTATTGATGAAAAGTGTATAGAGAGAAGAAGCGAGAGAGATCAATGTGCACAAGGGAGATTGAGAGAGAGAGAGAGACACACACACACACACACACACACACACACACACACACACACACACACACACACAGTGTGTGTGTGTGTGTGTGTGAGAAGCCACCAATCGCCAATTCACCACAAAAAGAGAGGGGACAACTGCAAAGAAGGAGGGAACCTATGAAGGAGAAGAAGAAAAAGGAGAGAAGCGTAAAAAGATTCTTCTTCAAGCTTTGAGATAAGTGCATTCTCTCTTCTCTCTTTGTTTTTCTCTTTTTTTTACTTCTCTCTTTCTTTTTGTTGATGAAGAGATGCATAGAGAGAAGAAGGGAGATAGATCAATGCAAGGGAGATTGAGAGAGAGAGAGAGAGAGAGACTGCCATTGCCACTGCCATTGCCATCACATCCACTAAAAGAGAGGGGATAACTACAAAGCTTTGAGGTAAGTGCATTATCTCTTCTCTCTTTGTTTTTCTCTTTTCTTTACGTCTCTCTTTCTTCTTGTTGATGAAAAGTGTATAGAGAGAAGAAGCGAGAGAGATCAACGTGTACAAGGGAGATTGAGAGAGAGAGAGAGAGAGAGAGAGAGAGAGAGAGAGAGAGAGAGAGTGAGTGAGTGAGTGAGTGAGTGTGTGTGTGTGTGTGTGTGTGTGTGAAGCCACTGCCATCGCCAATTCACCACAAAAAGAGAGGGGACAACTGCAAAGAAGAAGGAGGGAACCTGTGAAGGAGAAGAAGAAAAAGGAGAGAAGCGTAAAAGGATTCTTCTTCAAGCTTTGAGGTAAGTGCATTCTCTCTTCTCTCTTTGTTTTTCTCTTTTTTTTACTTCTCTCTTTCTTTTTGTTGATGAAGAGATGCATAGAGAGAAGAAGGGAGACAAATCAATGCAAGGGAGAGAGAGAGAGAGAGAGAGAGAGAGAGACTGCCGCTGCCACTGCCATTGCCATCACATCCACTAAAAGAGAGAGAGAGAGAGAGAGAGAGAGAGAGAGAGAGAGACTGCCACTGCCATTGCCATCACATCCACTAAAAGAGAGGGGATAACTACAAAGGAGAAGGAGGGAACCCGTGAAGGAGAAGAAGGAAGAGAGAAGTGCGAAAGAATTCTTCAAACACCAAACTTCGAAGCAGGGGTCTGCATGCCTTTTTTTTTTCAAAAAAAAAATTGGGCTCTTGGCCACCTAACAAGTGTGCATGTGAAGTTTCGTCGCATTCCGATAAAAGGTTATGGATTTACGATCACACCATGAACAGTGCGTATGAAGTTGCATTAACCCAGTTTTGGGGTTTAAATGAGTTAAAAGTTCATTCTTTTTCTCATTTTCACAACTTGCTTTCTTTGCTTCCTCCATTCTTACACCCCCAACCTCTGTCTCTTCTCCATCTTGCATACCTCGAGCTTGCATGGTAGGCACCAAGTAAGTATGTCGCCCATTTCTCGGCCATGGAAAGGCCTCACGCCAAGGCCCGCCACCTGCAGCACAAGGTGGAACCTCCTCTAGTGCAGTAGGTGCTCCCCATAGAGCACAATGACCACCATAGAAGAAGAGGTGATGGAAACCGGGCACTGTCGCCCTTTGGGAGATAAGAAGAATCTAGCATAGATATGAGCTTCTCATCCCGAAAAGATATTTTCATAAGGTTATTTGGGAAGTCATGCAAGACTTAGAGCTGAAAGGGATAGAAAGATTTTGGGCTCAAGTGTGGGATGGCCCACCAACAAGAAGATAGACTGCTGCAGCTATCACTACAAGGATACCGAGGCATAGCGACGGCGCTTTCTGACGCAAAATAGCGACGGTGCTTAGACGAAAAAACGTGGGCCGAAACCCAATTACACGAACAAACGAAAGAGAGAGCGAAAGGGAGAGCGAACTCCATCTTGCATTTGAGAGGGAGAGGGAGAGAAAGGGAGAAAGAGGGAGAAGGAAAGCTTCTCATCGCCGCTGCCGCCGTTTGCAAAGAAGAGGAGAAAGTGTACGGAGGGCGAAGAGGAGCCGCCGAATCCATCCTTGGGCCTTTACGATGAGTGCATTGTTCCTTTTTACTTTATTTTTGTTTTTTCT
Organism: Lygodium microphyllum; assembly: GCF_053477565.2. Lineage (NCBI taxonomy): Eukaryota > Viridiplantae > Streptophyta > Polypodiopsida > Schizaeales > Lygodiaceae > Lygodium > Lygodium microphyllum. The sequence continues at coordinate 177,418,670 of NC_141136.1, read as the reverse complement.
ATTTTTCTTTTACTTGTTTTTGGTAAAAATCATGTGTATTGAGAGAGGGAGAGGAAATGAGAGAGAGAGAGGAAGAGAGAAAAGGAAAGAAGGAACGAGAGAGAGAGAGAGAGAGGGAGAAAACATTAAACATAATAGGAAAAGAGAGAAAGAGAGGGAGAGGGAGAGGGAGAGAGAGGTTGTTGTTATTGTTGTTATTGTTTTATTTCTTCTTTTCTTTTTTTATTGTTTGTTGTTATTGTGGTAGTCGTAGTAGTAGTAGCAGTAGCAATAGCGGTAGTTGTTGTTTAATTTCTAATTTTCTTATTTGTTGTTTTTGTGGTTGTCGTGGTAGTGGTAGTGGTAGTGGTAGTGGTAGTGGTAGTGGTAGTGGTAGTGGTAGTGGTAGCGGTAGTAGTAGTTGTTGTTTAATTTATTATTTCTTTTGTTGTTGTTGTGGTATTCGTAGTAGTAGTGGTGGTAGTGATAGTGATAGTAGTAGTTGTTATTTAATTTCTTCTCTTCTAGTTTGTTATTGTTGTGGTAGTCGTAGTCATGATTGTAGTAGTACTAGTAGTAGTAATAGTAGTTTTCTTGTTTGTTATTGTTGTAGTAGTAGTAGTTTTTTTCTTTTCTTGTTTATTGTTGTTTAGTTTTCTTGTTTGTTGTTGTTATTGTTGTTGTTTTTTCTTCTTTTCTTGTTTGTTGTTGTTGTTGTTGTTGTTGTTATTTTTTCTTCTTTTCTTGTTTATTGTAGTGATAGTGGTTTGTTATTTTGGTAGTCATAGTCGTAGTTGTCATAGTCATGGTTGTAGTAGTAGTAGTAATAGTGGAGGTTTTCTTGTTTGTTATTGTTGTAGTAGTAGTATTTTTTCTTTTCTTGTTTATTATTGTTTAGTTTTCTTGTTTGTTGTTGTTGTAGTAGTGGTAGTAGTAGTAGTTTTTTCTTCTTTTCTTGTTTGTTGTTGTTGTTATTGTAGTTGTTTTTGTTGATTTTTCTTCTATTCTTGTTTATTGTAGTGGTAGTGGTAGTGGTAGAGAGAGAGAGAGAGACCTATTGTGGTAATCGTAGTCGTGGTCGTAGTCATCGTAGTTGTGATTGTAGTAGTAGTACTAGTAGTAGTAATAGTAGTTTTCTTGTTTGTTGTAGTAGTAGTAGTAGTAGTTTTTTTTATTTTCATGTTTATTATTGTTTAGTTTTCTTGTTTATTGTTGTTGTTGTTGTAGTAGTAGTAGTTGTAGTTTGTTGTAGTTTGTTGTTGTTGTTGTTGTTGTTGTTGTAGTTTTTTCTTCTTTTCTTGTTTGTTGTTATTGTAGTTGTTGTTGTTGTTTTTTTTTTTTCTTCTTTTCTTGTTTATTATAGTGGTAGTGGTAGTGGTTTGTAATAGTCGTAGTCATGGTCGTAGACGTAGTCGTAGTCATCATAGTCGTGGTGTAGTAGTAGTAGTGGTTTTCTTATTTGTTGTTGTTGTTATTGTAGTAATAGTTTTTTTTGTTTTCTTGTTTATTATTGTTTAGTTTTCTTGTTTGTTGTTGTTGTAGTAGTGGTAGTAGTGGTATTTTTTTCTTCTTTTCTTATTTGTTGTTGTAGTTGTTGTAGTTGTTGTTATTATTGTTGTTTTTTCTTCTTTTCTTGTTTATTGTAGTGGTAGTGGTAGTAGTAGTGGTAGTGGTAGTGGTAGTGGTAGTGAGAGTGAGATGTTTTGTTAAAGGAAATTGGTAGTAGACAAAGAGATATGTTTTGCTAAAGAAATCCCTTCTCAAAAAATTTAAGAAAGAAATCCCTTCTCAAACAATTTAAGAAAGAAAGAAAAATGATAACAAAAACAAATTGTTTGTCATAACGTAGACAAAATGGAAAACGATGAAGGTCCTAATGTTTAAGATCGCAAGGCGTATCTTAATCAGCGTATCCCTCCCATGTCCTTCCTCTCAATGTAAGTTGGCAATTAGACGAAAACGTCAATTGTCTATAGAACACGTATGGTGCTTCGACGAGTTTCAATCTGAGATCATTGATATGGCGATCTTAGATTTTGAGCAAACGGTAAGAAAAGTTTATATCAATCATGCATTGTATTCGCAAGCTGATTGAATACCATATACAAAAAGATTGGGTATAGCTGGAAAATTTTCTATCCAGGGAGGTGACATCTCATCCTAAGGAGAAGTGCACTCTTTGCGGCCAGTTAGAAGAGTTCATGGGCGTGCGATGGATGGAGTGCCTGAGCCAATCCACCACTTGGAAGGTACTATCCAATCTATACCGTCAATACTCGAGGAGACAGGCAGCCTTCGAGACTTACCTACAATCTTGGAGCCTGAGATGGAGGCAATGATCGATGCATTGATGCCCATGGATATCGAGACTTCTGATCCGCTTAGAGAGGAAGCATCCATACCATTATATGATGGGTGCCGAGTATCTCACCTGAAGACACTACTTGCACTCCTAAGTGTGCAAGCAAAATACGGGTGAAGCGATGCGAGTGTGACCAAGTTGATCAGTACCTTGTACGTACGCTTCGTTTATTCTTTTTGGCACTATCATTAAAAACATTTGTGCTTTTTTAAGGTATTTTATGATTTTTTTCAAGTTACTAAAGTATCATATATTACCACTTGTAAATACCATGTCTAAGTCTCGTGATGATGCACGACATGTTTTACGAAAGCTTAGCATGGACTACAACAGCATCCATGCATGTATCAACGATTGCATATTGTTTCGAGGAGAATACGAGACTATGGAGACATGTCCAAAGTGTAGTGCTCATAGGTATTGACAGGACTTGCAATGGCAAACCATCCCTCAAAAAGTTCTTAAACACTTTTCGCTTATCCCCCACATAAACCACATGTTTCATACGTCTGGCATGGCAAGCTTGACAACGTGGCATGCGCAGAATAGGTCCACAGATGGAGCTCAATGAATATCAGCGAATTCATATGCATGGAGCTACATTGACTCTACCTTTCCAAGCTTTTCCCAAGGGGTAGATACCACCGAAAGCTTGGAGTATGTAGAGAAGCCAGTATCGAGTAACAATGATGGAAATACAGGAGTCCAAGAATTCTTTGAGAACGAGGTGGACTCATCCTTTTGTGGTGACATATCTATCGACCTTCCAGTGTATGCGGAGTTGTGTCAAGAGATTGACATGGGACCATAGGATACTTCATACTTGGAGCATCCACCTACTCAATTCATTAACAAATCGCTTATAAGGATACATAAGATATGCATTTTAAGTAAGATAATTTTTTTAAGATTTATATTACCGTTGTCGAAGTGTTTCCGAAAACAAAGTCGTGACCACAGAGGACCTTGACGAATTTCAAGATAGAAGATCAATCAAGTGAATAAGCAAGATGAGAAAATGATACCAAGACTCTGTTTTATTTCTGCTAATAACAAATACAAGGTTCAAGAAAAAAGAAACCCGAGTGACCTCTCCGAATCCAGGATAAGCAAGACATTATGACATCCACATACAAGTTCAATGAAGCATAACCAATCATCCCGTGAATCTAGCTCCAAGAATCTTCTTCCCACAAAATCCAAATGCTCTTCTTCCTGTCTTCTCCAAAGATTCAGACTGCTCAGTTGAAGGATTTAAACCAAGACAAGTTGACCTTCAAGGACTTTTACTGAGTATAAGAGATTTAGCTTTAAGCTTATGCTTTCTTTCTCAGTGTAAGAAGAAAAAAAAGAAGCTTTGTCTCAATATTTACATTATTGGAATTAGTGTTCCCAGCCCAAATTGGAGGTATTCTAACAGTTAATGACCATCAAAGAACCTTCGATCAAGCACATTCAAACTTCATTCAATGTACCCTCAAGTCATGAGTGATCTGTCCTTATTTATTGCTGTCTACTGTTGTTAAAACAGAGTAACCAATAGCAGTAAATCTCTACTCAAAACAGTCCCACTTCCCTACTTTCCTTCCTCTCAATAGCTTTGATAAGTAAAGCATGGATTGAGTAAGGCTAGAGCTTGCTTTGCCTCTCCCTCACCAATTCAGGCCGCAGTAGGTCCGCCATCCAGTCGAAGCATTCAGCAACATACTCGACCATCAGCGCGATCATCATGACGTGAGGAAGCTTCTTTCAAGAGTGAAAGCTCTCTTAACACACTCCATGCCTTCATATTACAGCCAGCTCTCTTCTTGTCAGTTGCTTCCCCCCTTCAACTCCGATTTCACGAACATCATACGAACTGAATTCTTGGAGAATTATACGTATGGAAGCCCTCGCCGTTCTGATTCATGGAGATTCTTCTCTTGGGCCCGCTGATCCTATCATGTTACTCATGAGTTTCCCAATAGCTAGCTAGCCCCTAGCTACGACACAATCTTCTATCCTTCGTTCTTCAACTTCAGTGCCGTTCGATCCTTAATCTTTGTCTCTTCATCTTCCATTACAACAGCAACTCCATTTCTACTTCCCTCCTCCCCAACTTTTTTTTCTATCAGTTGCTTTTCTTTCTCTTTTGTTACATATGCATCTCTCCTAAGCCTTAGAGAGTTCACACCCCAGAACTGCGACCATGCTTTTCTTTTTTTTATCAGAGTGTATCCTCTTTTTCTGGAACACAAGCCCATAGTGTGAAAGAAAAGACTCTTGTGTCATTGAATCAAGAATCAAAAGGCAGCCAAAAGTAGCTAGTATTAAGCCCCAGATAACTAAATGTGTGATCCATGTCCATTGTTGAATATCCATTGCAAGATGTAAGCTCACTAATATAACCACTGAGATTGTCCACAAGCTGCCCATGCTCCAGATGTCAACTGTGCTTATTTGATAAGTAAAGAAAGGAACATAGAAGAGTACTAAACTTTGCCACAGAGTATCCAGCATGGTGACCCAAAAAGGGCAAACGGTTGTAATTTTCATCTCTTTGACCAGCTCCATAGAGAGGAGGATATTTCAGCAATGCTTTGTGATCAATGTCCTTGTCCATGATTCCAACCACAACAGTAGGAACAGATGTATAGATCAAATAATAGAACATCAGATTCCAATCAAAAATGGCAGATGAGGAAGAAAAGGCTGTTTGTAAGATGTACCAGAAAAGCATCATGACAAACACAGCATTGCGATAGAAATTATACAACACCATGTAGGTCAATCTTTGGTAATTCCAATGTCCATGCACTAATAGGAGCTTTCTCAAGAATCTGAACTATCCCATAGAAACGTCTGAAGACATAACTGCTTGCCTTCCTTCTTTGCCACTTTTCCGCATGATATACAAGCATTCATTCACACACACACATAGATAAATGCACACAGATAATATTATTTACAATGGAACGAAGTCCCAGTACACACACGGTTTTGAGATGATAAATGAAAACACACTTATGAAAAGACTAGGGTTCATATATACACAAACATGTAAGCCACATGCAGAACAAAATGCAAACACAACGACTAAGTATGCACAAAGTAACAAATGCCACACACACAACTTTTTGGTGGATTCCACACCTCGGATGCGCAGCAGCATGACACCGTGCTTTGTATAATTTATATTGATTATACTAACATTATTTTTTGTCTATGTAGGTGATCTTTGTGAATATTTAGATCATCAGGATGAGTCGAGGGATGAGCGATGAGGAGCTTGAAGGATGGATTTTAGGCCCCGGAACATGCCTAAAAATAGGAGAAAAATATGGAAATGCGGGGGAAAATGCTCAACCACGAAGGCGGCAGCTCGAGCGAGCACGATTTTAAGCGTCAAGTACTTGACGGGCGCCCGCACGACACTCCGAGAATTTTCATAATTTTTCCGTGCGCCCATGCCAGTCAGTGAAGCTGCAGGCCTGTTCGGGATGTTGAGACGAGCTCACAGAAATTTTCAGAACGCAGTTCGGAGTTCGCACGCGAGAGTTGGCCCGAAACCGGCCGGGGTGCCCAAGAGGGGGCCCAAAATTGAAATTTCAAAAGGTGCAAGAGAGGGGGGGTGACCTTTGGCACCCCCCCCTTCAAAAAATCGTGGATATGGAGGGGGGGCAGCGGCTGAAAACAGCCGCTGAAAAAAACGCGACCCCCCCCCCCAATCGATTGCAGGGCTTGCAAAGAAGCCATAGTGATGAACCTCCAGGCCTGGTCAAAGCATCATGCCGAGTGAATCACCGGTCTCCGCTCCCGCAATGGTGGACTGGTTGGAGAGAGAGAAAATCAGTATTTCTCTCTCCTCTCTCTCTCTCCTCTTAGCCCCCGTTCGTGCTTGAAGGAATAGGGTGGAGATGGACGACCGGATGGATACCGATTCTTGACGGGATGAAAGAGCAATGCAAAACCATTGTAGATTGCTGATTCCAAGCAGAATTCAAGGCTGGAAATCAATCGTGGGACGTGCCAAATTTAATGGAAAAACCCGCAAGACACGGTAATAATTGTTTTTACAAAGAAAATGGTCTTTTGATGCAAATTTGGTTGATAAAAATGTGTTCATATGGATTGAGTTTTGAGTATGTTGTGCTTTGAGTTGGTTTCTAGCTGTTCATCATTTAAAAATCAGGAAAACATGTGTGGGTTAGCAGAAAATAGGGAACCGAGACACGAAAGACCATAAAAATGAAGGAAAATAGGGTTTTTTGGGCTAAAAATGATGCAATAAATTAATCCACACCTACTAAAATTTCTGTTTCTGCTGAAATGAACTAAGGGCCACAGCCCATAAACTGAACTTAATTTTTAGCAATTAAAAAAATAGGAGAAAATGGGAAAATTTGCAAGAAAATGATAAAAACACCATGAAAAATAGGGGAAAAATACATTTGGGGCTACGAAAAATATAGAAAAATAGGATTTATGTTTGTTGATGTATAGCAAGGCTGGGGCATGAAGTTATGCTTCAGTTCAGCCTTGTTTATATGTTTTAGTGCGTGTTTCCTTCCTTTCTCCACATAAAATGACAAGGAAACCCTAAAAGAAATGAATGCAATGATGCACTATCAACGGGGAAGGGTAGAGTTGTGGAAAAAATGGTTAAATGCCGCTGAGCATGAGGAATAATTTGCTGATTTTATATGCATTGCATCTAGGACGGAATAATAATGATAAAAATTAAAACCTAGTAGCACGAAGATCACTTCGGTGCTAGGTGTTGCAGCGAAGCACAAAGCAGTTAGAAAGAAAAGCATGAAGGAGATGTTTTGCACTTGCACGCTGCTAGTTTTTAAAATGTTTGAGCACTAGGCATCCACCTCTTTGCATGATCATTTAGAGGAAATTAAAAGTATCAGTGATTAGCTCCTGGACATGCATTGCAATTGGTTTTGGATATGACCTACGTTGAGAGGCAGTGAGATACCCATGCTGTAGGTTAGTCGTGGGATCCTAAAGGGGAAATCAAGTAAGGACAATGGTACATTCCTGGACACGCTTATTTGGTACCTTGAGCGACGTTTGTGCGAAATGTCTAAATGTTGAGCGACGCATCGAGGGGCCAATCCCCAAGGTGTAGGAGAGTCGCAGAGGGTTGACGGCATTCAGCCGTAGGAGGAACCCCATGTGTATGTGATTCGAGCCTTTTGGCTATGTGGAAGGGACTCCCTCTGAGGAGCAATATTGGGTTAGGATCAGTTGGACTACAACGTATTACAAACGCAATGTTTAGGAAGGCAGAGATTTTGATAGACGCTCCTGGCCGCGAGGCCGAGGGGTTGTCTTGTGCATAGTGACGAGGTCCGGCTAGTGCATGAGCCAGTGCCGGCCCGTTTTTAGGTCCATCAGTGGTGCGTCTGCCGGGAGCCGCTTAAAAGTGGCGGTTCTCGAATCCTGGTTGTTTAAGGACCAACTAGCAGTTTATGCCAAAGGATACTGAGATTGATCCGTTATTTATTGATAAGCATCGTCTAGCAGAAATCCAAAAGCAAGAAAGAGACGAAAGAGCTAAGCGACGTGCTGAAATTTTTAGGAGATATTCTCCTAAGCGTAGCGGTGCTGAACCCTTACAAGGGAGTGGATCTAGTGGTCTTAGGACCACAAGTAGTAAGTTAGGAGAAGGTGGAAGCTCTAGTGCTCCCCTTCCTGCCATAAGCCAGTCCACGTCAATTGCGGGAGGTGTAACCCCACCGTTCCCTATTCCTAGTGCAAATCCAATCCTCGTCATGGCGCAGCCGATTGCAATTCCAGCAGGAACGACGGATTTGCCGGCTCTAGGTTACCCGCTACCCATTTTTAATGGGCTAGTTGAGGAAGATGCGGAACTCCACATTAGGGAGTTTCAAAAGCTGATGTTTAACTGTCGCATTCAAGAAGAAGGACATTTAATGATGTTCTTCAATATGACTCTCAAAGGAAGAGCCACTATATGGTATCATGGTTTAGAAGCCGGAACCATATTGAACATTGATGCATTTTATGGAGCTTTTCGAAGGGAGTTTGCCCCTGAAAGGGGTGGGCAATACTGGTTGCGTGTACTTAACGTGACCCGCCAAGATCCACACGAGGATATTCGTGCTTATGCGAAGAAGATAAAAGAGGTCTTCCGTAAGTTAGATACCTCTATTCCTATCCCCGCAGCTGCCCAATTGCAATATTTCCTACATGGTTTGGACTTTAATATCCAATTGCAGTTGAGTAGTGTCCCCTTGGGGGATATAGATACTGCCATTACATGAGCACAAGAGGTGGAATCCCGACTACAAGCAGCCTATGCTTCTCGAGGCAATTCGAATATGGGTTTAGTATTGGGAAACAATATGGCAATAGCCAATGGCAGTAGTGGTCAAGGGATAGCGATGGCTAACCCTAATGGGAGAGGAAACATGATGCAAAATGTCCCTTTATTACCAGCTCCCCCTAGCATGGCGATGCCTACGGGCAGTCAAATGGCTCCAAATGGTGGAGGCCAGGCGGTCAATTCTAATACCATGCCTGTGGCTCAACAACCAGTGCCTAATCGAATTGTTAGGCCGATGGAGCGACATGGTAATGACCAAGGCTATGAGTCGAGTTCTTCCAATGTTCTTGGCGAGGTTAAGGACATGATGAAGCATTATACCGACATGATTACGGAGCAGTATCGACAAATAGCGGTTGATGTTAACTTCCTTAAAAAACAACAAAATTTGATAGGAAGTAGATACCCGGAGGAGGGTGCACCGTCGAGGTTTAGTTGTAAATGGTGTGGCGGGCAGCACTATCCACGAAATTGCCCAAATGTTAAGTGCGACATTTGTGGAAAATCCGGCCATCTAGCAGCTACTTGCTGGAGTAAGATCAGTTCTCTCCAGCGAGGAAGTCGACAACCAGGGCCTGTCAATCATCGTGGCCAAGGAAATGACTCCCAGCCAGAAAATGGGCCTAAACAAATACTTCAACGACCAAAGACTACAGTGGAGGAGCTACCAAGTGGTAGTGGGGTTAGTTTGATTGAGGCTGTATGCGTTAATGATGTTGAAACCTCTAATTTGCGTGCTGTTCTTACAAGAGGTCAAAAGGGTAGAGAAGCCGACAAGGATAAGCCTGTCGACGGGAACCCTAAACAAGGCGACAAAGGAACGCAAGTTTTGGATCCTGCCCTAGAAGGGGGACCTTTGAAGCCCGTAGAGAGTAAAGCCGATAAGGAACCACCAAAGAAGAAGGTGAAAGTTAAGAAAGAGGCAATAAAGCCAGTTCAGCGACCTAAAGAGCGGATGGTTTGGCGTGAAAAGCGAGCTCTATCGAACTATCATGAATTCGATTTGGCAAGCTCTCTTTGCGAAGTCAAGCCGGATGTGAACCTCTTACAGCTTATTAAGCTTTCCCCAGGAGTACGCAAGGAATTTAGAAAGATCCTACGTACCGGATACATCGTAGAACCTTTGGGTATTGCGCGAGTTGGTGATGACTGGTTTGAGCATGCTGAGAAGCATTGCCCAAGGGTTGCAGCCTATGTCGATGGGATATTAGTAGATTATGCCATTGTCGACACGGGATCATCTGTTAACATTATGAGTTCTGAACTGATGGAAAGGTTGGGTCTTGCGATTCAGAAAGATACCTCCACAATTCTCAGAATGGCAGATGACAGTTTGAGACAGCCGGAAGGCTGCATTACTAAGGTCCATGTCACTGTTGCAAATGTAGAATGCATGTTGGACTTTAGGGTGATTCGTTTTGCAGGGCGGCCAAGTTACCAAGTATTACTTGGACGACCTTGGATCTTGCAAGCGGATTGCCAAGTGGATATACCTGCCGGTCGATTAATATTTGGCAGAGGTGCCCAGCGTGTGGTGGTTGATGCTTATCCTGAGTCCCCGCAGAGTGAGAGAGCTCCTCTATCTTCTACAGAATTGGAGACATTAGAAGATTTATCTGCCAATGAGACATCATCGAGTGATGAGTCCAAAGAGGGATCCACCACGGAGGACATCTATCAGATCACTTTGAACGAGCCGATAGAGGCCCAAGATCGTATAAGGGATGCAGATGTTATCGAGCTAGACCTTGGTACGCTTGATGATTCGCGGCCAATCAAATTAGGGTCTATGCTCAGTACAACAGAAAGGGAGGACTATGTGGCCTTGATCCAAGAATTCCGTGATATCTTTGCCTGGAGTTATGATGAGTTGAGAGGCATTCCCCCTAGCCTTGTTGTTCATACAATTCCGTTGAAAGAGGGCAGTCGTCCTGTACGACAGAAAGTAAGGCGTATGCCTTTTGAATTGAGGGACGGGCTGTTTGAAGAGTTACAGAAGCTTCGAAAAGCGGGTTTGATTTTTCATGTGCAACACACGGAATGGTGTTCGCCAGTTGTGATTAGAAAGAAGAAGAATAATCAGATCCGTTTATGTGTAGACTTTAGGGAGCTGAATAAGCAGACAGTTAAGGACTACTACCCATTGCCATTTATTGACCAGATTTTGGATCAATTAGCAGGTAGGGAGATATATTCGTTTATGGATTGCTTTGCAGGATACAACCAAATGGCAATTGCAGAAGAGGACAAGTTGAAAACAACTTTCATCACTGTATTTGGTACTTTTGCGTACCATGTGATGGCCTTTGGTTTATGCAATGCGCCTGGTTCGTGGCAACAAACAGCCGATAAGACATTCGGTGACATATCCCCTGAAGAGTTGAGGGTGTTTATTGATGACTTAGGGGCCACCACCGTGAGAGAAAGGCAGTTGATCATTTTGAGAAAATGCTTTGAGCGTTGTAGACAATTTTGCATCGCCCTAAACCCACGGAAGTGTGCTTTTGGAGTACCTTATGGGCTATTGCTGGGCCATGTGGTCAGTTTGGTAGGAATTGCGACAGACCCCGAGAAGGTCAAAGTTATAGTTGCCATGGGTCCACCACGCACTCCGAAAGAAGTTCATAGCTTTCTGTCTTCGGTTGGTTACTACCGTAGATTCATTAACGCCTTAGCAGAAAGAACGTTGCCGCTTACAAATTTATTGTCCTTTAGCTGTTCGTTTGTATGGGGTGACACTTGTAAGGTAGCATTCGAGGATGTGAAACAAGAGCTAGCAAGAGCGCCCGTTTTAAAAGCACCTAAAAGAGGTGAGATATTCTATATATTTTCAGCAGCCACCATGTATAGTATCAGCTGCTGTTTAGCCCAATTTTGGGAAGAGAAGTGGTACCACCCGATTGCTTTTGCTAGTCGGAAGCTAGGGGTATCCGAAATCAATTACACCTACATGGAGAAATTGTGTCTAGCGATGGTCTTTGGGACCAAGAAGTTCAGGCATTACATTCTCTATGAGAAAGTCGTGCTTTATACGAAGGCGGAGGGACTTCGACTATTGATGAATAAGTTACAGCCGCCTGATCGTTTAGCGAAGTGGTTGATCACTTTGCAGGAATTTGATTATGAAATCAAGAGTAAGCCACCAAGGTTGCAAGGCATCGTGGAATGTCTAGTGGACTTTGGGGAGCCGAAAGAATCTGTGGCTGAAGGTAGTGACATGGAGATGATATTTAAAATAGATACGGCATCTATTCCCTCCTGGTATGCTGCAATAATGCATTATTTATCAACGGGAGAGGCGGGATCCGAACTATCTAAGGCTGAGAAAAGGAAAATTAAGCAGCAAGCGTTAAAGTTTGCCTTGATCGCAGGTACATTATATCGGCAAGGGGTTGATGATATCTATCGCCGATGTGTGATGCCTGACGAGGTGCCATTCATCTTGGAGGAGTGCCATGATTCTGCTTGCGGTGGCCATTTTGCTGGACGGCTTACAGCACAAAAGGCTTTAAGAGCAGGTTATTGGTGGCCTGCCATCTTCCAGGATGCGTTTGCGTATGTTAAGCGATGTGATATTTGCCAACAACATGATAGTCGAGAGAATAGGAAACGACCACTCACCCCTATTATGGCGATACTTCCATTTGAGAAGTGGGGAATAGACTTTGTGGGTCCTATTACTCCGTCATCGACTACGCAAAAGCGGTACATCATTGTAGCAACTGACTACTTCACAAAGTGGTCAGAAGCACGTGCAACAAGGAAAGATGATGCTAAAGAAACTGCTAGTTTCCTTTTAGAGCAGATAATATGCCGGTTTGGTCCACCGAAAGAATTAGTGTCGGACCGCGGAACCCATTTCTTGAATAAGGTGATCAAAGGTTTGACAGAGTTGTGGAACATCAAGCATAACAAGACAACCCCATATAATCCGCAAGCCAATGGGCAAGTCGAAAGTACCAACAAGCAGCTTGTGGGCATCCTGTCCAAAATTGTGTCAGAAAAGAAACGGGATTGGGATAAAAAGTTATATGTGGCAGTGTGGGCCTATAATACGACTTTCAAACGAGCCACTGGCCATACCTCGTTTAAGTTAGTATATGGGGAGGAGTGTGTCTTGCCTTTAGAAATTGAGCTGCCGACCATTCGGTTTGCCATCAATCATTCTTTGAGCGATGAGGACGCTCTTTTTGAGCGCTTGACGACACTGGCACATTTAGATGAGCTTAAGTTACAGAGCTTATTGCACCAAGAAGTGGCGAAGCGCCGAATGAAGAAGCTACACGACCTCAAAGCCAAGAAATACACCTTCAAGAAAGGACAGCTTGTTCTGTATTATGACGCACGACGTGAATTATTCCCAGGCAAGCTAGAACCCAAATGGGATGGGCCCTATAAGATCGTTAGGATAGGAAAGAATAAATCTACAGTGTTGTTAGCTGACCTTGAGGGGATAGAATTTAAAAATAAGGTTAATCTTAATAAGATTAAACATTATTACTTCTGATTGCACTAATGCTATGACTGTCTTGCAGGTCTAGGAAAGATCGATCAAACATCTGCAAGGAAATCGTGATAGAGGTTGATGGGTCGTCTGATCCCTTATTTAGAACACCCATATTTGGAACAGAGGTATCATCAGGGAAAGCTCATTTGGTGGAGCAAAGGATACAAGGTGATTGAGCAAGAAGGCGGGACATTTATTTGGGAAATCAAGGTCTTCTGCCATCACTGCCTACAACTTTTGACGAGCCTCCCTGTTGAATTCAATGATGATGGAGGGATGGAGCCTACAGTCCACCCATTGAATATGCTGAATTTCGATTACCATAATTACGAGTAGAGTTCCGGATGGCGGGATGTGTAAACCCTTTATGGACGTATACCTTGTACTTTGATGGGGCGTCCAGGGGTGCATGCAAAAAAGGAAGTGTAGGAGTTGTCATCCGAGACCCCCGACGACGCATTGTCATGAAGGTAGCTGCTTATCTCGGGGCGAATTTTACCAATAATATGGCAGAATACAAAGCCCTGATTATGGGTTTGAATATTGCAAAGAAGGGTGGTATCCGCCAGTTGTTGATAAAAGGGGACTCTCAGTTGGTTTTAAATCAACTCAATGGGACGTACATGGTGCGGAACCCGATCCTTTGTATGTACCATCATACTGCCATAGCCCTGCTAGACGAATTCGATAGAGTGTCTTTTCAGCTGATTCCACGGAATTGGAATCAGTTTGCCGATTCATTGGCTAATCTTGCGTATGAAGAGGACCTCTTCTTTAATTGTGGCCCTTGTCCCGATATATCTATTGATGGTGAGACAGGACCTGGTCGTTTGTGGGGTATGCTTTCTGAACATGCCCTCTTTGGCAGACGATGGTTGATTTGGGTGATGCAGAGGGTAAGCGAGACTCATCTACCTTTATTATCTCGGACCCATAGACTGATTCGACGACATGTGATGCGAACACCTCTTGCGATATACGCAGGAGGGATAGGTCATAATTTAATGCACCTAGTTTAGGGCTACAAGCCCTGTTCCCCTGGGAATAGTATGCTTTGATGTCTATCATGGTTGTTTCCAGGTGGATGTTCTGCATAGTATTGTTTTATTTCATTAGGCCACGAGGGCCGATTTAGTTTTGTAGCAAAGTCATGTCTGAATTCATTAGGCCAAGAGGGCCATTTCCCTGTCTAGTGCGGGTGCGTTTAATTGGGTTTTTGTTTAGTGTTGTGCTAGACAGATTTCGTGGTTCGTGGAATTTGGTGGAGCCTGGAGGAGCCTTTGCTGCGATGGAAGCTTCTTGTGGCCAATCCAGGTGATATTTCTCCTTTACGAGTACCTTTCTTTCCTGTTATATGTGTATTTGTACTTGTCGAGGGGATCTATTTTTTTTTTGGGGACCGGCAACCAAGGCATGAAGTCCCAGGGTTAGGCTAAGTATGTTTGAGGGAGGTTGGAGTAGTCATTGCCTCCTGTAAAGACATTGTCAGGCATTGAAAGACCTGTTTTAGAAGGAAGCCCTAGTGGCTCTGTTCTGCTAGCCTGCTAGGCAGCCGTTCTAGGAGTTCCTGTTAGTAGTGAGGCAATTAGAGAAGCCTGCTAGAAGATCATAATGATGATGCCAAGAAATCCTGACTGTCCTAAAGGATGACTATCAATGCGAAGGTGTGTAAAAAGGGGTTCTAACCCCTATCAAAGAAGAGGAGAAAAGAAATGAAAATATATAAGCAGTTGATCATTGCCTTGCGAAGGCCTGGTAGGTTCCTGGGGACGAGTCAGACCCGGGGCCGATACCTTGTCTTCCTAGGGGTGGCTTCTTGCTGGAAAAATAATATCAAAACAAGGAAGGTTGGAGCGAAAATAAAAGTGAGCGTTAGAAAAGGATTAAGTGTCACCTTGCGAGGCCATGGTAGGTTCTTGGGTGCCGAGACAGGTCCTGAGACCGATGCCCTGTTCTCCTTGGGTCACTACGCTCAGCTCCCTCCTTTTTACATGCCCAAGTATGTGCATCCAATAAAAATCCTAAAAGAAGACATGTACTGAAAGAAAATATCCTTTGCTCAGGCTATAGGAGTCCTCGCCTTGTAGGAGCTCCTAGTTGTGTTGTCTTTAGTTGGTCAGTAGTTCAGACTACTACTTAGGGCAACCTCTTTGACAGTTCTTTTTAGTTTGCCTGTGTTGGAGCAGCTGGTTAGTGACTCCCTTCGGATCTTCTATTAAATGATGCTAGGTCTATTCCTTGTGGATGTCATGCCTTGGTTCTGTCCAGGGGTAGGGGGAGCATTGTGCTGAGTTTTAATATATATTTGTTTTGTATCAATTTGATGCTTCTTTGGTTGTTTATGTGCAGATATGTTCGTGGGTTCGACGGACTGAGTCGTCCTATCCCGTGGTCGCCAATGAAGGATGGATTTTAGGCCCCGGAACATGCCTAAAAATAGGAGAAAAATATGGAAATGCGGGGGAAAATGCTCAACCACGAAGGCGGCAGCTCGAGCGAGAACGATTTTAAGCGTCAAGTACTTGACGGGCGCCCGCACGACACTCTGAGAATTTTCATAATTTTTCCGTGCGCCCATGCCAGTCAGTGAAGCTGCAGGCCTGTTCGAGATGTTGAGACGAGCTCACAGAAATTTTCAGAACGCAGTTCGGAGTTCGCACGCGAGAGTTGGCCCGAAACCGGCCGGGGTGCCCAAGAGGGGGCCCAAAATTGAAATTTCAAAAGGTGCAAGAGAGGGGGGGTGACCTTTGGCACCCCCCCCTTCAAAAAATCGTGGATATGGAGGGGGGGCGGCGGCTGAAAACAGCCGCCGAAAAAAACGCGACCCCCCCCCCAATCGATTGCAGGGCTTGCAAAGAAGCCATAGTGATGAACCTCCAGGCCTGGTCAAAGCATCATGCCGAGTGAATCGCCGGTCTCCGCTCCCGCAATGGTGGACTGGTTGGAGAGAGAGAAAATCAGTCTTTCTCTCTCCTCTCTCTCTCTCCTCTTAGCCCCCGTTCGTGCTTGAAGGAATAGGGTGGAGATGGACGGCCGGATGGATGCCGATTCTTGACGGGATGAAAGAGCAATGCAAAACCATTGTAGATTGCTGATTCCAAGCAGAATTCATGGCTGGAAATCAATCGTGGGACGTGCCAAATTTAATGGAAAAACCCGCAAGACACGGTAATAATTGTTTTTACAAAGAAAATGGTCTTTTGATGCAAATTTGGTTGATAAAAATGTGTTCATATGGATTGAGTTTTGAGTATGCCGTGCTTTGAGTTGGTTTCTAGCTGTTCATCATTTAAAAATCAGGAAAACATGTGTGGGTTAGCAGAAAATAGGGAACCGAGACACGAAAGACCATAAAAATGAAGGAAAATAGGGTTTTTTGGGCTAAAAATGATGCAATAAATTAATCCACACCTACTAAAATTTCTGTTTCTGCTGAAATGAACTAAGGGCCACAGCCCATAAACTGAACTTAATTTTTAGCAATTAAAAAAATAGGAGAAAATGGGAAAATTTGCAAGAAAATGATAAAAACACCATGAAAAATAGGGGAAAAATACATTTGGGGCTACGAAAAATATAGAAAAATAGGATTTATGTTTGTTGATGTATAGCAAGGCTGGGGCATGAAGTTATGCTTCATTTCAGCCTTGTTTATATGTTTTAGTGCATGTTTCCTTCCTTTCTCCACATAAAATGACAAGGAAACCCTAAAAGAAATGAATGCAATGATGCACTATCAACGGGGAAGGGTAGAGTTGTGGAAAAAATGGTTAAATGCCGCTGAGCATGAGGAATAATTTGCTGATTTTATATGCATTGCATCTAGGACGGAATAATAATGATAAAAATTAAAACCTAGTAGCACGAAGATCACTTCGGTGCTAGGTGTTGCAGCGAAGCACAAAGCAGTTAGAAAGAAAAGTATGAAGGAGATGTTTTGCACTTGCACGCTGCTAGTTTTTAAAATGTTTGAGCACTAGGCATCCACCTCTTTGCATGATCATTTAGAGGAAATTAAAAGTATCAGTGATTAGCTCCTGGACATGCATTGCAATTGGTTTTGGATATGACCTACGTTGAGAGGCAGTGAGATACCCATGCTGTAGGTTAGTCGTGGGATCCTAAAGGGGAAATCAAGTAAGGACAATGGTACATTCCTGGACACGCTTATTTGGTACCTTGAGCGACGTTTGTGCGAAATGTCTAAATGTTGAGCGACGCATCGAGGGGCCAATCCCCAAGGTGTAGGAGAGTCGCAGAGGGTTGACGGCATTCAGCCGTAGGAGGAACCCCATGTGTATGTGATTCGAGCCTTTTGGCTATGTGGAAGGGACTCCCTCTGAGGAGCAATATTGGGTTAGGATCAGTTGGACTACAACGTATTACAAACGCAATGTTTAGGAAGGCAGAGATTTTGATAGACGCTCCTGGCCGCGAGGCCGAGGGGTTGTCTTGTGCATAGTGACGAGGTCCGGCTAGTGCATGAGCCAGTGCCGGCCCGTTTTTAGGTCCATCAGAGCTGCAGGAGATCTTCATGCATATGTCTCCAAATCAGAAGGCAAGATTCAGATAGATGGCAGACCAGGAGCTGTCTCGGACACCGTCAGACTGCTCTATTAGATCTACTTCGGCGCGATCTGATACTTCAGTTTCTAACAAACGAGGTCGATGCTCCAGACTTGGGCCAGACGGAGGGCACTACAAGGATTTAAACCTATAGCGACGGCGGGTAGCGACGCCCCACAGGGAAAAAAAACAGACCGAAACCGAGCGCGGATTTATTTCGCATATTTTCGTCTACTATTTTGAGAGCGAGAGCGAGAGAGAGAGCGACCGTCGTGAGAGAGGGAGAGGAAGAAGGCTTGCCGCCGCCGCCGCCGCCGCCGCCGTCATTCGCGAAGAAGAGGAGGAGCCTTCATCGCGAAGAGGAGCCGCCAAATCCTCGCCATATCTCATCAGTGAGTCTATTCTCTCCTTCTTTTGCTTGTTTAGGGTTTAATTCTCTTTCTCTTTTGCTTGTTTAGGAGAGGAAATGAAAGAGAAAGAGAAAGAGAAAGAGATGGAGAGGGAGGGGGAGGAAATGAGAGAGGGAGAGAAAGAGAAAGAGAGGGAGAGGGAGAGGGAGAGGGAGAGGGAGAGGGAGCGCATTCTCTCTCTCCCTCTCCCTTTTGCTTTTATAATTTGTGTATATATATTGAGGGAGGGGGAGGGAGATGGAGGGAGAGGGAGAGGGAGGGAGAGGGAGGAAATGAAAGAGGGAGGGGGATGAAATGAGAGAACGAGAGAGAGGGAGAGGGAGAAAGAGAAAGAGAAAGAGAACGAGAAAGAGAAAGAGAAAGAGAGGGAGAGGGAGGGGGGAGGAAACGAGAGAGGGAGAGAAAGAGAAAGAGAGGGAGAGGGAGAGGGAGAGGGAGAGGGATGGGGAGGAAATGAGAGAGGGAGAGTGCATTCTCTCTCTCCCTCTCCCTTTTGCTTTTATAATTTGTGTATATATATTGAGAGAGGGAGAGGAAATGAGAGAGAGAGGGAGAGGGAGGAAATGAGGGAGGGAGGGAGAGGAGGAGGAAGGGAGAGTGAGAGGGAGGAAATGGAAGAGGGAGGGGGATGAAATGAGAGAACGAGAGAGAGGGAGAGTGTATTCTCTCTCTTATTTATTTAATTTTTGTATAATTTGTATATAATGTGAGAGGGAGAAGAAATGAGGAAGAGGGAGAGGGAGAAAGAGAGTGAAATTAAAGAGAGGGAGAGGGAGGAAATGGGAGAGGGAGGGGGAGGAAATGAGAGAGAAAGAGAGGAAGAGAGAGAGGGAATGAGAGAGAGAGAGAGGGAGAGTGTATTCTCTCTCTTTTTTATTGATTTTTTGTATAATTTGTATGTAATGAGAGAGGGAGAAGAAATGAGGGAGAGAGAGAGGGAGAGGGAGAAAGAGAGGGAAATTAAAGAGAGGGAGAGGGAGAGGGAGGGGGAGAGGAAATGAGAGAGGGAGGGGGAGGAAGAGAGAGAAAATGGGAGAGGGAGAGGGAGAGGGAGAGGGAGAGGAGACGAAAACATAATAGGGAAATGAGAGAGGGAGATGGAGGGAGGGGGAGAGGAAATGAGAGAAGGAGAGGAAGAGAGCCAAAGGAAATGAGAGAGGGAGAGGAGAGAGAGAAAAAGGAGAGAATAAGAGGAGAGAGAAAAAGAGATAATATGTTAAACATAATAGGCAAATAGAGCAAGAGAGGGTATGGGTGAGGGCGAGGGAGGGAGAGGGAGAGGAAATGAGAGAGGGAGAGGAAGAGAGAAAAAAATGAGAGAGGGAGAGAAGAGAGAAAAAGAGAAAAAATTATTAAAAATAATAGAGAAAGAGAAAAAGAGAGGGTCAGGGTGAAGAAGGGGCAGGAAATGAGAGAGGGAGAGAAAGAGAGACAAGTAAATGAGAAAGGGAGAGGAGAGAGAAGAAAAAATGAGAGAGAGAGAGGAGAGAGAAAAAGAGAGAATGTAGCATTAAACCTAATAGAGAAAGAGAGATAGAAAGAGAGGGTGAGGGCGAGAGAGGGAGAGAAAGAGAGAAAATGAAATGAGAGAGGGAGAGGAGAGAGAAAAAATAAGAGAGAGAGAGAGAGGAGAGAGAAAAAGAGAGAAAAACCATTAAACCTAATAGGGAAAGAGAGAAAGAGAGGGTGAGAGCGAGGGAGGGAGAGGAAATGAGAGAGGGAGAGGAGAGAAAAAAAGAAATGAGAGTGGGAGAGGAGAGAGAAAAAGGAATGAGAGAGAGCAAGGGAGGGAGAGGAATGAGAGAGAGAGGAGAGAGAAAAAGAGAGAGGGAGGGAGAGGAGAGAGAAAAGGAAATGAGAGAGGGAGAGGAGAGAGAAAAAGGAATGAGAGAGAGAGGAGAGAGAAAATGGAATGAGAGAGGCCAAGGGAGGGAGAGGAATGAGAGAGAGAGGAGAGAGGAAGGGAGAGGAATGAGAGGGAGAGTAGAGAGAGAAAAGGAAATGAGAGAGAGAGAGGAGAGAAAAAGAGAAATATCATTATACCTAATAGGAAAAGAGAGAAAGAGAGGATGAGGGCGAGGGAGGGAGAGGAAATGAGAGAGGGAGAGGAGAGAGAAAAAGGAAATGAGAGAGGGAGAGGAGTGAGAAAAAGGAATGAGAGAGGGCAAGGGAGGGAGAGGAATGAGAGAGAGAGGAGAGAGAAAAGGAGAGAGGGAAGAAGAGGAATGAGAGGGAGAGGAGAGAGAAAAAGGAATGAGAGAGAGAGAGAAAAAGAAAAGAATGATAACAAAAACAAATTGTTTGTTGTAACGTAGACAAGATGGAAAACGAGGAAGGTCCTGTTTTTCAAGATCGCGAGGCGTATCCTAATCAGTGTGTCCCATGTCCTTGCTCTCAATGCAAGTTGGCAATTAGACGAAAACGCCGATTGTCTATAGAACATGTATGACGATTTGGCGTGAAACCTGAGATCATTAATCAGGCGATTGCGGATTTTCAGCAAACGGTAATTTGAAGTTAATATCAATCATGCATTGTACTCGCAAGCTAATTGAATACCATATACAATAAGATTGGGTCTTGCTGGAAAATTTTCTATCCAGGGAGGTGATGTCTCGTCCCAAGGGGGAGAGCACCCTTTGCAGCCAATTAGAAGAGTACCTAGGCATGCGATGGATGGAGTGCAGGAGCCAATCCACCACTCGCAAGGCCAATCTATACCATCAATGCCAGAGGAGACAGGCAACCTTCCAGACCTACCTACAATCTTGGAGCCTGAGATGGAGGCAATGATCAATGCATTGATTCCCATGGATGTCGAGACTTCTGATTCCGCGTAGAGAGGAAGCATCCATACCATTATATGATGGGTGCCGAGTATCTCGGCTGAAGACACTGCTTACACTCTTAAGTGTGCAAGCAAAATACGGGTGGAGCGATACAAGTGTGACCGAGTTGTTCAGGTACCTTGTACATACGCTTCATTGATTTTTTTTTCGGCACTATTATTACAAACATTTGTGCTTTTTCAAGGTATTTTATGATTTTTTTCAAGTTATTGAAATATCATATATTACCACCTGTAAATACCATGCCTGAGTCTCGTGATGATATACAATATGTTTTACGGAAGCTTGGCATGGACTACAATAACGTCCATGCATGTATCAACGATTGCTGTCTATTTCGAGGAGAATACGAGACTATGGAGACATGTCCAAAGTGTGGTTCTCACAGGTATCGACAGGACTTGCAAGGGCAAACCATCCCTCAAAAAGTTCTCAAACACTTTCCGCTTATCCCCCGCATAAACCACATGTTTCGTACGTCCGGCATGGCGAGCTTGACAATGTGGCATGCGCAGAATAGGTCCATGGATGGAGTTCAACAGATATCAACGGATTCGCGCGCATGGAGCCACATTAACTCTACCTTCCCAGGCTTTGCCCAAGAGCCAAGGAATCTTTGGCTCGGTCTTGCAATGGATGGCATGAACCCATTCGGTCTGCGCTCAACTTCTTACAATGTGTGACCTATAGTCCTTGTCAACTACAATATCCCTCCATGGCTTTCTACGAAGAAAGGACATCTCATCCTTAGCTTGCTCATCCCAGGCCGCTACATAGTAAAAAATATAGACGTGTATCTTCATCCATTAGTCGATGAGCTTAAGATTTTGTGGGAGGAGGGGGTCACTATGCAAGATATGAGCAGGCACGATGGTCGGTGGTCAGCCAATATTCAAGCCATTCTCATGTGAACAATGTATAACTTTTCGAGATTGGGAGAGTGCTCCGGTGAGCAAGCCTCCGTTCTCGCTGGTAATATCTATATTTTATCTCGTTCAATCAAGTATTCACTAGGTCGTGGTGTTGGAACAGGTCTAGTTACCTCAGGTTATCATGCATGTCCATTGTGCGGGCCACAGTTAGACTCCTAAAGGTCACGAACCATGAAGAAGATGGTATATCAAGGACACGCTGCTTTCTTACCGGAGGATCATGAACTCAGGGAAGGTTTCCTTGGACGACCTCCGACACGTATGAACACCACAAGCTGGTACGAGCTGAAAATGGTCCACGCGGAATCACATCCAAATGGAATGCGGTGGTTCTCAGTTTTCTACGAGTTGCCATATTGGACCCACTTACAGGTCAACCACTTGTTGGATCCCATGCATATTTTCATGAATGTGGGCAGCTTATTATGGGACCACATCACAGGAAATAGAGACGCTATAGGGGCACGAATGGATTTGAAGGAGGTTGGTAAGATGGAGGCGCTTTGGCCGCAGTCGAGTGCTGATGGTCGCGTGCAGCTTCCTCGTGCTCCTTGGTTTTTGTCCACTAAAGAAGAGCGCATTGTGAAGCAAGTAATCAAGTCTATCTACACTCCAACGGGTATGATACGTTCTCTCAGGTCTGCATTTTCTAAAGATGACCAATTATCAGGGCTAAAATCCCATAACTGGCATAAGATATGTCAGGTTTGTACTACGAATGGATTGTAATTAGAGTGGGCATTTTGCTATTTGGAATGTAGCCATTATTCATAATGCTTTCTCATTTGTGGCAGTTTGTACTACCGATCGCGATCGCAGGATATCTTACTCCAGAAATATGCGGGGCCATTTACAAGTTGTCGACTTTGGTGCAATGGATCTTATAGAAGGAGATTAAGATGTCCTCTATTGAATCCGCGAGGAGGGGAGCAGTGGAGACAGTCTGTCTCTTTGAGAAATACCTACCCACCAGCATGCTCACGATACAAATCCACCTTCTTGTGCAACTTGTGGATGAATTGGAGATTGTTGGACCTGTCCATACGCGATGGATGTTCTTCTTGAAGCGCTTCATGAAAACACTGAAAGGCTTTGTGCGACAACGAGCTCGGCCAGAAGGTAGCATGGCCGAAGGTTGATTGATGTCTGATGCGCTAGTGCATATTTCACAATGGCTACCAACGGTGGAACCAGACAATGAAATGCTATGGTCGCTGAAGGACGATGATAGACTGACTGGAGATGTGGTGGTTGGAAATGGGGTAGAAAAAAGAATGGATGCCTCAATGGAAGAGAAGGTGAATCACTTTTGTATGTTGCACCATGCCTCTATGGAGACGCGGCTCGCCAAGTACCAAATCGCTAGGCAAGATCGAGAGGAAGCACGAGCTGACTTCCGACGTAGTACGCATCATCAACCGATTCGATATCCCGAAGGCATGGAGGAGATGCCACGGTTTATGTCAAGGCAATGGTTGCATGGAGCTTTGACCGCAGCGTCTCGCGAAGGGACAGAGGTCTCAATGGAGGAGTGGGAATTCTCGAGGGGATGTTGTCCAAAGGTGATGAGGGGTTTAGAATTTATCATATCTAAATTTTATATGCGACATCTAATTTGAGTGTTTCAATGTACAATACAAAATATATAGTGCAGCGCGGTCGCGCGGACAGCATTTTCGCGTGGAGCATATTGACAAAATGCGCTCCACAATGGACTGTGGTATCATGGCAAGGTTTGAGCAAGAGAGCCGGCGACGAGCAACAGATCCAAACACGGTTGTGGATGAGATGGAGTATTTTGGAAACTTGCAAAGTATTGTTACAGTGGATTACCGTAGCTTCTCCATGATACTATTCGATGTGCAGTGGTTCAAAGTGGTACTTAGAGGAGCTAGAGCAACAGTTCGACGAGGTCTATCTAGATTTCTCGAAATAGATTTCGAAAAAAAATGGACGGATTTGCGCAATACCTTTATGTTGCCGGCCCATTGTGAACAGGTGCATGGACTCATTTACTTGCTAATTGTATTACGACATGGTTTATGTCACAATGGTTTGAACTCTCTTGTACGTGTTTGTGAACAGGTAATCTTCTATCCAAACCCCTGACAATCTCGATGGTGGTATGTTATACCTTCAACTCCCCAAAGTGCGAGAGTATATGATCAAAGCGATGTTCCGAGCATAGATGAAGATAATATGCAAATAGAGGGGTCGATATTACAAGGGGTGGAGGCTGTCGAAAGCTTGGAGCTAGCATCAGCTAACAATGATGGAAATACAGGAGTCCAAGAATTCTTTGAGAACGAGACGGACTCATTCTTTTGTGGTGAAATGTCTATCGACCTTCCAGTGTATGCGAAGTTGTGTTAGGAGATTAACATGGGACGATGGGATACTTCATACTTGAAGCATCCACTTACTCAATTCGTTGACCAATTGCTTATAAGGGTACATAAGATATGCATTTTAAGTGAGATTTTTTTAAAATGATTTATATTATTGTGCTTTGTATGATTTAAATTGATTATTTTAACATCATTTTTTGTCTATTTAGGTGACATTTTCAGGATGAGTCGAGGGATGAGCGATGAGGAGTTACAAGATATCTTCGCACGCATGTCTCCAGACCAGATCACCAGACACTACAAGATATAGACCTTATACCGACGTTTAAAGCGACGAAAATACAAATAACAAAATTTGCCCCCGTCGTCGCAAAAAGCGTCGTTATTAACGATGCCATAGAAACGTCGCTATTGGCATCGCTATTAGCGTTGCATTTAGGGGGGGTGTGTATATGGAAAGTACCCTACTAGAGGCTTGGCTCTCCTTGGTGGCAACACGGCATGGGGCTGTTGCGTGTCACGCTTAGGCATGGTTAAGTGGCTCGGGGCATCCCATCGGAAAATATAGGAGGGAAGGTGAGTGACTTGAGTGAAAAAGTGAGGGGGGGATTAGTTTCTTCTTGGGTTGAGAGGTGAGGGGGTTATAGGGAGGGGCCGGGGTTTCCACCCTTGGCCCTTGCGTGAGCACCAAAAACTTTCGTGTTACCTTCAAAAAAGCTCTTTGCACGTTTGGGGGAGTTTGAAAAGCTTGTCTTTTGGCCCGAACTTGAGTTGAGAGCTTGTTCCATCTTAATACTTGGTATCTGCGACACTAATAGCAATGCCAATAGCGACGCAACCAGTAAGTTTGTGACGCACATAGCAACGGCAATAGCGACGCGAGCAGTAAATTTACGACGCTAATAGCGACGGTAACAGGGATAAAAAAAATTTTGTGGCAGGGCAGCCTGTGTGATGTATGAGAGCCATACAAAATAGTTTCTGCACTATTGTATACAAAGCGCTTGCAAACAAAAAGAATGTATACTGAAATCATAAAACTGATACATGAAATAAATACATGATCGCATAAAAAGTGATTGGTACAATCATGACAGGATATCACTAATACATAGAAAATGTCTACATAGATTAGGCGACTAAAAAATAAAGGTGTGTGAGCTCCAAGGATCCAAGGGCAAGCTACAAATCCTCGTCCCCCGAAAGCTCATCCCGCCGCAAAGGAGCATCGAACGGATTCTGCAGAAAAAGAAACAACACATCAATCCACCATACAATAATGCATTCAAATATCTCATGGTAACTACGGACAAGAAAGATGAGTGACTTACAGGGCCGCCGCATCTATACAATCAGTCGATCAATGCATTGAGACCGTGCTTCTCTGCATATCGAGTCTCAAGGCCTTGCGGATCGCGATTTGTAATGGAGTGCTACAAAGAAAACAAAATGCTAACTGTTAGAAACATGATTGTCAGTACAAAGAATATTTCAAAAAAACAAACAAGCAAAACAAAAGAAAAACTTACAAAGTCCTCCAAATATGTCATGTGGCCGCCACTCCCAAGATGATGGACCACTCCGGCCTCGAGTCGTGCCCTCGCCGTCTCGCGCTGCCGACTCCAACGTCCTGCAGAATCTGTAGCCTCCTCCCTCAGTCGGCGCCAGTCGTCTGCATCTAACCACTCGGGCTTTGCAGCCCCACTCTTGATTGCCTTGCGTGCGTCGGATTGTCTATGTGACATGTATGCACGCATGCAATTCATCATCCAGCCCGTAGAGAATCTATCTACTGCGGCTGGCACCGGAAACTCCTCATGCAAGGATGCTACTATGTAGTCCTTGCTCCCCTCCGGTATATTCTTCCAATGATCCAAGATGTTGTGCCGAAAAACTTATTGGTACAACTCTCTCATGCGAGCCATCACCCTCCTCCCCTCATCATTCATGATGATGGCTCCTGACCTACTATCGACCATATATCCATAGCCCCTAGGAGTCTTCCTAAGATGGGTCCTCTCCCATCTCCGTCCACGCTCCTGGGAATATCCAGGAGACCCCTCTACATCCGGTGTACCAACGGGGGTAACCTCTCTCGGAGTGGCACCCAAAGGGGTGCCACCCAAAGGGGTGCCACCTGCTGACAACTGCGCAAAATCTTGAGTAACTGGAGTAGACGTCTCCACAGGTGTGACAAATCCTGGAGGTGACGCAGCTCCAGCTGAACGATGAGACGGAGATACCACATCCGTGTCTCCACAGTAGCATCCCCCTGATCCCGATGCAGTCCCTCCCTCTGGCCCAAGTCGTGAGCGTCAAGATCGTCTGCTTGAAGCCGAAGCATCCGATCCCGCTGAACCAGATCTAGCAGAGCGCCCTGACGAAGAACGAGATAGCTCCTGGTCTACCATCTCTCTGAATCTCGCGAGCTGATCTGGAGACATGCGTGCGAAGATGTCCTGCAACTCCTCATCGCTCATCCCTCAACTCATCCTGAAAATGTCACCTGCACAGATAAAAAATGGTGTTAGAATAATCAATTTAAATTATACAAAGCACAGTAATATAAATCATTTTTTAAAAATCCCTCTTAAAATGCATATCTTATGTACCTTTATAAGAGATTGGTCAACGAATTGAGTAAGTGGATGCTCCAAGTATAAAGTATCCTATGGTCCCATGTTAATCTCCTGACACAACTCCGCATACACTGGAAGGTCGATAGACATGTCACCACAAAAGAATGAGTCCGCCTCGTTCTCAAAAAATTCTTGGACTCTTGTATTTCTATCATTGTTAGCCAATGCTGGCTCTAAGCTTTCGATGGCCTCCACCCCTTGTAATATCGACCCCTCTATTTGCATATTATCTTCATCTATGCTCGAAACATCGCTTTGATCATATACTCTCGCACTTCGAGGAGTTGAAGGTATAACATACCACCATTGAGGTTGTCGGGGGTTTGGATAGAAGATTACCTGTTCACAAACACGTACAAAGCGAGTTCAAACCATTGTGACATAAACCATGTTGTATTACAATTAGCAAGCAAATGACTCCATGCACCTATTCACAATGGGCCAACAAAACAAAGGTGTCACGCAAATCCGTCCATTTTTTTTCGGAATCTATTTCGAGAAATCCCGATGGACCTCGTCGAATTGTTACTCCAGCTCCTCCAAGTACCACTTTGAACCACTGCACATCGAATAGTATCATAAAGAAACTACGGTAATCCACCGTAATAATACTTTGCAAGTTCCCAAAATACTCCATCTCATCCACAACCGTGTTCGGATCCGTTGCCCGTCGTCAGCTCTCTTGCTCGAACCTTGCCATGACACCACAGTCCATTGTGGAGGGCATTTTGTCAATACGCTCCACGCGAAAATGTCGTCCGTGC
Source organism: Lygodium microphyllum (assembly GCF_053477565.2). Classification (NCBI taxonomy): domain Eukaryota; kingdom Viridiplantae; phylum Streptophyta; class Polypodiopsida; order Schizaeales; family Lygodiaceae; genus Lygodium; species Lygodium microphyllum. The sequence continues at coordinate 177,390,974 of NC_141136.1, read as the reverse complement.
GACCACGCTGCACTATATATTTTGTACTGTACATTGAAACACTCAAATTAGATGTCGCATATAAAATTTAGATACGACAGATTCTAAACCCCTCATCACCTTTGGACTACATCCCCTCGAGAATTTCCACTCCTCCATTGAGACCTCTGTCCCTTCGCTGGATGTTGCGGTCAAGGCTCCATGCAACCATCATGTTGACATAAACCGCGGCATCTCCTCCATGCCTTCGAGATATCGAATTGGTCGATGATGTGTACTACGTCGGAATTCAGCTCGCGCTTCCTCTCGATCTTGCCTTGCAATCTGGTACTTGGCGAGCCACGTCTCCATGGAGGCATGGTGCAATATACAAAAGCGATTCACCTTCTCTTCCATTGAGGCATCCATTCTTTTTTCTACCCCATTTCCAACCACCACATCTCCAGTCAGTCTATCATCATCCTTTAGCGTCCATAGTATTTCATTGTCTGGTTCCACCGTTGGTAGCCATTGTAAAATATGCACTAACGCCTCTGACATCAACCAACCTTCGGCCATGCTACCTTCTAGCCGAGCTCATTGTCGCACAAAGCCTTTCAGGGTTTTCATGAAGCGCTCCAGGAAGAACATCCATCACGTATGGACAGGTCCAGCAATCTCCACTACGTCCACAAGATGCACAAGAAGGTGGATTTGTATCGTGAGCATGCTAGTGGGCAGGTATTTCTCAAAGAGACAAACCGTCTCCACTGCTCCCCGCCTCGCGGATTCAATAGAGGACGTCTTAATCTCTTTCTGTGAGATCCATTGCACCAAAGTCGACAACTTGTAAATAGCCCCGCGAATTTCTGGAGTAAGGCATCCTGCGATCGCGATTGGTAGGACAAACTGCCACAAATGAGAAAGCATTATGAATAATGGCCACTTTTCAAATTGCAAAATTCCCACGCTAATTACAATCCATTCGTAGCACAAACCTGACATATCTTATGCCAATCATGGGATTTTAGCCCCGACAATTGGTCGTCTTTAGAAAATGCGGACCTGAGAGAACACATCATACCCGTCGGAGTGCGGATAGACTTGATTACTTGCTTCACAATGCGCTCTTCTTTAGTGGACAAAACCCAAGGAGTGCGAGGAAGCTGCACGTGACCATCAGCACTCGACTATGGCCAAAGCGCCTCCATCTTACCTACCTCCTTCAAATCCATTCGTGCCCCTATGGTGTTTCTCTTTCCTGTGATGTAGTCCCATAGCAAGCTGCCCACATTCTTGAAAATATGCACGGGATCTAACAAGTGGTTGACCTGTAAGTGGGTCCAATATGGTAACTCGTAGAAAACTGAGAACCGTCGCATTCCATTTGGATGTGATTCCGGGTTGACCATTTTCAGCTCATACTAGCTTGCGGCGTTCATACGTGTTGGAGGTCGTCCAAGGAAACCTTCCTTGAGTTCATGATCCTCCGGCAAGAAAGCGGCGTGTCCTTGATATACCATCTTCTTCATGGTTCGTGACCTTCGGGAGTCTAACTGTGGCCCACACAATGGACATGCATGATATCCTGAGGTAACCAGACCTGTTTCGATACCATGACCTAGTGAATACTTAATTAAATGAGATAAAATATAGATATTACCAGCGAGAACGGAGGCCTGCTCACCTGAGCACTCTCCCAATCCCGAAAAGTCATGTATCGTCCACATGAGAATGGCTCGAATGTTGGCTGACCGCCGACCATCGCGTCTGCTCATATCTTGCACAGTGACCCCCTCCTCCCACAAAATCTTAAGCTCATCGACTAATGGATGAAGATACACGTCTATATTTTTTACTTTGTAGCGGCCTAGGACGAGCAAGCTAAGGATGAGATGTCCTTTCTTTGTAGAAAGCCATGGAGGGATGTTGTAGTTGACAAGGACTATAGGCCACACATTGTAAGAAGCTGAGCGCAGACCGAATGGGTTCACACCATCCACTGCGAGACCAAGCTGAAGATTACTTGGCTCTCGCGCAAAGCCTAGGAAGGTAGAGTCAATGTGGCTCCATGCGCGCGAATCCGCTGATATTCGTTGAACTCCATCCGTGGACCTATTCTGCACATGCCACATTGTCAAGCTTGCCATACCAGACGTACGAAACATGTGGTTTATGCGGGGGATGAGCGGAAAGTGTCTGAGAACTTTTTGAGGGATGGTTTGCCCTTGCAAGTCCTGTCGATACCTGTGAGCACCACACTTTGGACATGTCTCCATAGTCTCGTATTCTTCTCGAAACAGTATGCAATCGTTGATACATGCATGGATGTTATTGTAGTCCATGCCAAGCTTCCGTAAAACATGTCGTGCATCATCACGAGACTCAGACATGGTATTTTCAGGTGGTAATATATGATATTTCAATAACTTGAAAAAAAAATCATAAAACACCTTGAAAAAGCACAAATGTTTGTAATAATAGTGTCAAAAAAAAAACAATGAAGCCTATGTGCAAGGTACCTAAATAACTCGGTCACACTCGTATCGCTCCACCCGTATTTCGCTTGCACACTTAAGAGTGCAAGCAATGTCTTCAACCGAGATACTCAACACCCATCATATAATGGTATGGATGCTTCCTCTCTAAGCGGATCAGATGTCTCGACATCCATGGGAATCAATGCATCGATCATTGCCTCCATCTCAGGCTCCAAGATTGTAGGTAGATCTAGAAGGTTGTCTGTCTCCTCTGGCATTGATGGTATAGATTGGCCTTGCGAGTGGTGGATTGGCTCCTGCACTCCATCCATCGCATGCCCACAAACTCTTCTAATTCGCCGCAAAGGGTGCACTCCCCCTTGGGACGAGACATCACCTCCCTGGATAGAAAATTTGCCAACAAGGCCCAATCATATTGTGTATGGTTTTCAATTAGCTTGCGAGTACAATGCATGATTAATATTAACTTCAAATTACCGTTTGCTGAAAATCCGCAATCGCCTGATCAATGATCTCAGATTGAAACTTGCCAAATCGTCGTACGTGTTCTATAGACAATCGGCGTTTTCGTCTAATTGACAACTTACATTGACAGCAAGGACATGGGACACGTTGATTAAGATACGCCTCGCAATCTTGAACAATAAGACCTTCTTCGTTTTCCATCTTATCTACATTACAACAAACGAGGCTCAAATGGATAGCTTTATGGAGATGTATGTCAAGTTGCAAGTTGACCATAATCTCTTGCTTGAGAGGTTTTAGCCTCTGCAAGAGCTTGAGAAGCAAATTTTGTAAAACATTGAGGTTGATATTGATGCATCCATGGTGTTGAAATCTAAACTTCAAGATATAAGAAATGCTTTACTGATTGATGTAAAGAATGCATTGGACATAGTAGTTGAGAGATTTATTGATGTTATATCTCGGCCACATACCATACTCAAGGATTTGTTTGTCCCAGTAGATAATGATTCATTATTGTTAAAAAAAAACAAACATTGGTTCATAAGGTTCATGAGTCGAAGACTAAATGTTTGGACTTGACTAAAAGATTGGATAATGCCTTAGATGCTAAAAGGAAAAGTGATGAATATGTTACTTCATCATTGCAACAAAAAGATTGGTGACAAGGATGCTATGATTAATGAAGTTCTTCACGAGGTGAATATAGAGTTGAAGGGGATGGAACAGGATTCTTCTTTGGGATTTAATGGTGATAAGTCAATTATTGAGGTGTCTTCTTGTACAACCATTATACCTTATATACCTAGCTACGGTCTCTAGGTTATGTACTTTGAGTATCTTAGAGGGGCTCTACTAGGATTACTTATACAACTGCACTAGAGGGCTTTGAGTATAAGTAATCCATTTATGAGCATCATTGAGGATCTCTTAGTCTAATAATAAATCAGTCTCAACAAAAAGCATCTTAGAAATGTGGTTTTTTTGTCCTAGGTCCATGTATTAAAATTAATGCCATCTATGAAATTTATCAACTATAGTAATAAAATTTGTTTCAATCAATTCTACTCATAGTCATAACATTTTGATGAAGTACCATAATGACCATTAGCTAGGGTATCATTTTCTTTTAGTCCTTCCGTTGACTAGTTGGCATGATTTCTAATTTGTTATGCCTATAAAGTTAATACAAAAACAATGAATTATGCATGTCACAATAACATCCCCTACTTGGACACTATGAAGGATATGACCAATTTTAAGCCATCTTAAAGAGTCACCAATGTACGTGGCCCATGGCAAAGCACATTGCATACCATTATCGATAAGTCTATTATCATGCATCTTAAATCTCCTAATTAGACTTTATAAAGTGTATGACTAATTTTTAGCCCTCTTAAGGGGTCGATGTAATGGTACCCATAAAAAAAGCAAAGTGCATACCATTACCATAATCATGGATATGTTATCGTTCCAATATATGTTATCTTTCTCTTTCTCTCCCTCTCCCTCTCTTTCTCTCGCATTTCCTCTCCCTCTCACAATATATCCTAACACTCTCCAAAAGCAAAAGGGAGAGGGAGAGAGAGAATGCACTCTCCCTCCCTCTCCCTCTCCCTCTCTTTCTCTCTCTCCCTCTCTCATTTCCTCCCCCTCCCTCTCCCTCTCCCTCTCCCTCTCCCTCTCTTTCTCTCTCATTTCCTCTCCTAAACAAGCAAAAAAGAAAGTGATTTAACATTAAACAAGAAAAAGGGAGAGGGAGAGAGAGAATGCACTCTCCCTCCCTCTCCCTCTTCCTCTCTTTCTCTTTCTCTCCCTCTCTCATTTCCTCCCTCCCCCTCTCCCTCTCTTTCTCTTTCTATTTCTCTCACTCTCTCTCCCTCTCCCTCTCCCTCTCCCTCTCCCTCTCCCTCTCTTTCTCTCTCATTTTCTCTCCTAAACAAGCACAAAAGAAAGTGATTTAAACCTTAAACAAGCAAAAGGGAGAGGGAGAGAGAGAATGCACTCTCCCTCCCTCTCCCTCTTTCTCCCTCTCCCTCCCTCTCTCTCTTATTTCCTCTCCTAAACAAGCAAAATAGAAAGTGATTTAAATCTTAAACAAGCAAAAGGGAGAGGGAGAGAGAGAATGCACTCTCCCTCCCTCTCACTCTCCCTCTCTTTCTCTTTCTCTCCCTCCCTCATTTCCTCCCCGTTCCTCTCCCTCTCCCTCTCTTTCTCTTTCTCTCCCTCTCCCTCTCTTTCTCTCTCATTTCCTCTCCTAAACAAGCAAAAGAGAAAGTGATTTAAACCTTAAACAAGTAAAAGAAGGAGAGAGGGAGACTCACCGATGAGATATGGCGAGTGTGGGGCGGCTCCTCTTTGCGATGAAGGCTTCTCCTCTCCTTCACGAACAACGGCGGCGGCGGCGGCGGCGGCAGCAAGTCTTCTTCCTCTCCTTCTCTCACGACGGTCACTCTCTCCCTCGCTCTCGCTCTCAAAACACAAAACGTGAAAACGCGAAATAAAGCCGCGCTTGGTTTCGGCCCGCTTTTTTCCCTGTGGACCGTCACTATTTGCCAATAGGTTAGCAATGCAAATAGCGACGCAAATAGCAACGTCGATACTCGTCGTCGCTACCAGCTCAAATCCTTGTAGTGAGATTCAGAGAGATGGCAGACCAGGAGCTGTCTCGGTCTTCGTCAGGGCGCTCTACTAGATCTGCTTCATCGCGATCAGATGCTTCGGCTTCGAGCAGATGATCTTGATGCTCACGACTTGGGCCAGAGAGAGGGAGTGCATCGGGATCAGGGGGATGCTGCAGAGATACAGAGTCAGTGAGCCAGCAGTCGACATGGGATACAGGTGCGACTCCTTGCTCTCGTGGCTCAGGTGGATGCTGTGGAGACACGAACGCGCTGTCTCCGTCTCGTCGTTCAGCTGGAGCTGCATCACCTCTAGGATTTGTCACACCTGTGGGGACGTCTACTCCAGTTACTCCGGCTTTTGCGCAGCCGTCAGCTTAAGATATATGGCTGTTGAAAAAACAATATGCTCATGATATGTTGTTGAAATATAGCATGATGGAGTGTAAAGCCATGGAAACACCATTGGATCAAAATGACAAACTTGTAGTTGGTGTTGGGACTAAGATCAAGAATGTCACTGTATATAGATAGATGGTGGGCAACCTGATTTACCTTACTATTAATAACCCATCTTGACTTTAGTTATGCAATGGGGCTAATTAGCCAATTTATGCAAAAACCTCATAAGCCACACTTAGATGCAGTCAAGAGGATTATATGGCATGCGAAGGGTATTGCTAATTATGGGATGTTTTATGAGCATGGAAAATCATTTTACTTGACAGGTTATACGGATGCTAATTGGGGTAGTTGTGTCTATGCAGGAGGTCAATTAGTGGTTATGCTTTCAGTTTGGGCAGTAATATGATTAGTTAGAGTAGTAAGAAGCAACCCACCATTGCTTTATCTAGTATACAGAGGCAAAATATAGGGGTGGAAACTTAACGGCGTGCGAGGCAGTTTGACTTGTGAAATTACTACATGATTTGGATATCCAGTTGGACAGCAAAGTCACATTGCATTGTGAGAATCTCAGTAATGTGATGTTGGCTAGCAACCCCGTCTATCATGCTAGATCTAAACACATAGAGGTTCATTACAATTTCATCAAGAAAATGATACTTATAGGACAGATTGATCTATTTCATGTGAAGACAGAAGACCAAGTAGCAGATATCTTTACCAAATTACTTGGTAAAGAGAAATTAGTTTGTTTCAAGGATCTACTTGGAGTACAACAACTAGTTTGAGCTCAAGAAATGGAGTTTGAGAAGAGGGAGGATGAGATTGATTCTTTTGATCTTAAAACATCTCCATCCATTGAGATTGAGGGTGAAGACAAGAAAGAAGAGATAGAAGATGACTTAGATGTAGGTAAAAACAAGAAGGAAAAAGTAGAGCTTAGAGAAACTACTACTCCCTATATAAGTGTTTCTGGCTCCAAGACCATGGTATAACTCTTACAAATGTCCAAATGCTCCCCCAAAAAGACTTGAACAAGTTTGGAATAAGTTGGAGTGAGCAGAATATCAATGGGACTTATTTATACCTCAGGGTCATGACTATAATGAAAGCTTAAAGTGAAGCTCTTCTTCTTGGGCCTAACAAGTGATAAAAAAGCTCCTTGAGTAATACTTTTTTGAATTGATTATATCTAGCTTTTGCAATCACAAGCTCTTTTTCTTTCGGGCCTAAGCAAGTGATGAAAAAGCTCCTTGCGAAATACCTTTTCGAATTGATTATATCTAGCTTTTGCAATCAAAGAATTCAATTTTTTTAAAAAAAATATGATACACAATTTTTTAACATTAGGTGTAGGTGACATTGGCAAATGAATTATGCGAGAATATTTAGTGCATATAGCTAGAAGGGTGGCAGGGCTACATGCCTTGCCATCTAATGTTTTCCTCCTCTATAACCGTCGCTATTTGCATTAGAAATTTACTCTGCAACCGTCGCTATTAGCGTTTCTATTAGCATCTCTATTAGCGAAGCTAATAGAGATGCTATTTGTGTCGCTATTAGTGTCTCTATTAGCATCGCTATTTGCATCGCTAACCTAATTAGTGACGCTAATAGAGACGCTAATAGCGACGAATCGATCGCGTCGCTAATAGCAATGCGAATAGCGATGACGATGGTAATTTTTTCCATGAATAATTCCGTCATTTTAAACGTCGCTATTGGGTCTATATGTTGTAGTGATTCTACTTCTACCATTTGTAGGCTAAGAATTCTTGGTGTACTACATGAGCTCTCTCGTTGCTTTCCTTGAAAATCTCTTGGTCTTCTTCTATAGCAATCTCTCTATGCTTGAGTTCTATTGTCACATACACAAATGTTGAACTAATTGATGCTTGTAATGTTCAAGATGGGATGTAGGCTTGCCCTTGTTCTTCCTTATCTATTTCACTCTCTTCTTGCTATAGGCACCATACTTTGTTTGATTGCCTCATGTTCTTTTCAACAATAGCTATTTCTTCAACTTGGAATCTCTAGACCATGCCTAGCCGCTCATGTAAGATCTTAATGACCTCTTAAGCAAACCTTTTGAAAGGTGGAAGGGTTGAGAAAGAGTGAGAGCACAAGTGGAATGAGTAAGAGCTATGGAGGTTGAAGTAAGAGAGAGCGAGAGGGTATGTGGGAACTCCAACAATCACAATGCGTGGCCTTTCTTCCCTTATTCTATCGTCATAGAAAGATTAAAGAATAAAGTGACAGTGATGGGCAACAACCACCTCCCAAGTACAAGTGTGCAAACACTAAGTACTAAGTAACTATGGGCAATTAAGCACAAGTAGTTGCCTTTAATCCCCAAAAACATCCCACTTAAAGGAGAATATGCCTAAGTGAGGAGATAACAAGAAACATTTGACAAAGTGTATATATAAGTACAATTGGATGAGGAATAGACATATCTCATCCTATGCCCATCATTTGCCTAAGGTATAACGTTTCACTAGGAGACATTTAGTGAGCAAATCTATAGGGTTCTCATCTATAGATATCTTAACAAGATGTACATATCTGCATATCTACAACCACCTCTTTGATAAAATGATAACAAGCCTCAATATGCTTGGTCTTTGCATGAAAGATCGAATTACGTGTCAATTGGATAGTACCCTGAAAGTTTGAATGCAATGTAGGAGTCATATTTATGATATTAAGGTCTACAACCAAGTGGCTAACCATAGGGCCTCCTTGCAAGCCTCAAGGCTACAATGTACTCAACCTTGGTAGTGGATAAGTCAATGCATTTTTGCACCCTAGACATCCAAGAGACAACACTTTCAACAAAGGTGAAGATGTAACCAGAGGTAGACTTCCTATTATTTGCATGTCCTACATAATCAAAGTCAGTGTAACCCATGACTCTAATGTCTTGGCAGCCATAGCAAAGACACAAGTCTACAATTTCCTTAAGGTATCTCAAGTTTACCCTTCACAACGTCCCAATGGTGCTTGCTAGATATCCCCATATAAATAATCAAGCATGTAAACCGATAAAGCTCTAAGCAAGTAACCACTGCAAATGTGTAGATATCTAAGATCAAGATCAAAGCTCAAAGCTCAATGAGAGCATATGTAAGCACGTATATCAATATCAAGCATATGTGATTTCGTATAGCATCCTAGGTAGCATGTAGGTATCATAAAATACATCAAGTACATAAGCATTCATTGTGTATGCTTGCTTTTTAGAGGATCTTACACCAAAGAACCTTCCAAATGTTGAGATAAGTAAGCTCTATTAAATCCAAGGAGCTTTCTTGAGTATGAATACATCATCCAGGCATCATAAATTTGCCCCATAAGCATCAATAGAGCACTAAACAATCAAATACTTGTTGTCCCAAATAGTAAACAATATTCTGGCCCTGAACTGTGAAGTAATGGCTGATCCAAAACTCCTCAAATAATGCTCAAGATAGAGGCAAAGGAAGCCAAAAAGAACCACCAACTGTGAGGCAATGTATACAAGGAGTTGCAAGGACACTAACTGAGTTAGAATAGGCAAGAAACTGCCCTAAAAATGAGTCGAAAACTGTAGCCTATTACTTGAGCCCTCCATTGGGCTAATGTTGATGTTAGTGATCATTCGGGAAGGCTCAAGTCCTAGCAAGGCTTTGATCAAAGTTGGAAGGTTTGATCTGATGAAGATGATGCATGTCTCACTGATTGGCTGCCATGAAAGTTGAGAATGAAACTCTCTTCTTGAGCTGAAGTGAATATTGGTGAAGCTCCTCAAATGCCCACTCTGATATCAGTTGAAAAGTGGAAGAGCTAAGCAAGAGTGAGAGCATAAGTCGAAACAAGCAAGATCTATCGAGGTTGAAGCAAGAGAGAGCAAGATGGTATGTGGGAACTCCAACAATCACAATGTGTGATATGCCTTCCCTTATTCTATTGCCGTAGAAAGAATAAAGATAAAGTGATAGTGATGGTTAGCCTCCACCTGTTGTAGAGAACAAGTGTGTGGGCACTAAGTGAGTAATTGTGGATGGCTAGGCATAGGTGGCCTTTAACCCCCAACACCTTCTAATACTTGGGCTCTTGGCAATGCACTCATCATCTTCTTCTTTTGCTCATCAAATTTCTTGCTTTTGCTCTAGTAGTTATTCAAATTGACAAAACAAGGATATATGTACAATGTTGCTCCCTCAAATGGGAAGTATCTTGCTAAGGCTCCTTCAAGATCTTCTTCAACTCCTACTTGTCTTCTACTACTATTAGCCCATTTTTCTCCTCTTTCCTCTTCTAGATCTCCTGGTCAGGTCTACTTCCTTAAAGCATAACTTAAAATTTTTTGAAACTACAACTTCATCTTAAACCTCCTAAATAGAACCTTCAAAGCTTCATATTGCCATAGATTAGAAAGTTCAATCTAAAGTAGATTGTTGGAATCCATAACATTTCAAAAGTGAAGATGAAAACTTGAACGATCTCCATTACAGATTGCTAGGACATGTTGGTCTAGATCTTAGCAAAATTTTCCTTGATTATCTCACTTTTAAATAGAGTGGAACCGATATGAAACCATCTTGCTAGTTTGATACCAATACATCATTAAATACTCTGCTAGTTTGATATCGATACATCTTTAAATACTCTATTACTAACATTAACATAAGTTGAGAGCGAACGTGCTGTGTCATAAATTCCCTCAAATGTAGACCTTTGAGTACATTGGCCTTTTTGGTTGTTAGGCTAGGTATACCTTGAAGAAATATTTATATCAACCAAATTTTGAAAGGTCTTGTAGTTGAACCACCTTTCTTTATATTACCTAACCTTGTTTCAAGCAGTATCATTACTGTCTTCAACCATGTTGAAGTCACCTGCAAGTATTATAGAGCACTTGAAGGCTAACACAATGAATCCCAAAGCGCACTTCTCTCATGGATTGATACCATTGCAAACTCTTTAGTTGCTTGTTGGTATGCTAGAATCTACTTATTAATGCTATTCTTTTCAATTCCTTTGACAATACGTGATATCGTGTTATTTATTTCATGGCTCCTCCAATTCTAGGGTTGTGATTAGTGGAGTTCTAGATAATAATAATTATCTAGCATTGTAAGATTCTTGACCAAGTTAGGGCTTATGACTTTTACTTTTTGTAAGCAAATGATGTCTAGGGCTAGTTGATGATCTTTCAACCAACCTCTTATGATCCTTGCTCTGTTAGCGTCAGATAGACCCTTTGAATTAAAATTTAATATCCTTAGGCTTCTAATTATTATTCCAACTTCTTTTTTTTTACCCTTTCTTTGGATTTCCTTGGGTTTTCCAAAAGGGTTTTTCTCAATGTCCCAAACTTTGGAGAAGTGTCTTTTTGATGAGCTACTAGTTGCTAGTTCCTTACCTTTTTTACTAGGATCGAGCATGAATTGAGAGTCTCCAATTGGATCCTCCCCAAACTACCACATCATATTGTTCATTTAGATCTAGGTTAGGTTTATCTTTTCTGTGTTCTACCACAGCATAGTGTTCATTTAGATCTAGGTTTATCTATTTTGTGTTCTACCACATCATTGTGTTCATTTAGATCTAGGCTAGGTTTATATGTTTTGTTTTGAGAATTTTTGCAAGACTTGCCTCTTTCACCTCTGTGTTAGAGGTGAAGGATCTACTTTGAAATTATCCTCTAGTTGTGGGTCATTGGGTTACTAAGAACATCTATGAGCTCAGGAATATACCTATTATTGCTTTTCTTTTGATTTCTTTGTCTATTTTTATTATTTGCATTGTTTGCTTTCTTGCCCCTTTTGTTTACTATGTGAAACCCATTTGAGTTGGGTTTGACATCTTCTTGGACATTTGAGTTTTTTCCCCTTCGTCTCCAGGCAATCATAGATGAAATGCCCAACCTTTAAGCATTTGAAATAGGAGTTCGAGAGGTTCTTATACGTCAGAGGTTGCTTTTTGAGTATTCTCCCCTTAGTGTTGGATATCAGTAAGAAATTTGGTATTTTTGACTAATATCCATTTCAATTAACACCTAGAGGTATCATCTAGGATTTATTAGATTCATGGGTAGCAATTTACCTAAGGGGCTTATCAGAGTATGGATGAAGGACCATAGGTTCGTTGGAAAGGTGAGCTTGATCCACAAGGGCATTTTGGTAGGCTAAGCACTGTGGGGGTCAAATTCATGAGACCATGTAAGGAGGAAATGTGAATTTTTGGATCATCTATTGGCCCCCTTGTAGTATTTGCAACATCATTTGTTCGGTTTCGAAGAGAAAAAAGTAAAAATTATTCGACATATAGTTTATTTCTAATAGCTTGCATCCCTAAGATTCCCAATTACTTACCTTCTTTGCCACTTTCTAGTTTGGTGCACCTCCATTTTGCATTGCTCCAACTTCATGCATTGATTCACCTCATTGAGCAAGGCCGAACTTATATCTAGTAGTTTGGATCTTTGGTACGGCTTGAGACTACCGATGAAAAACTTGGCGAGCTTGGAGCCGTATGTAGCCTTGAGCAATTTAGCCAATCTCGAGCTTTCATGGTGAAAGGAAGACCCCCTCGTTTGCATGATCGATGATGAGATGGATGCAAACTATAGAATCATGTTTAATTGTGGCCATCTTCCTATGATAGGGATAGATGGTGGCTAAGGTTGCATGATGGCAACAGACATTAAGCTCACTCCATCTAACTCATCATCCTAAAATTGATAGTTAATTAGAAAGAGTGAACAAATGGCTAGTCCCCTTCCATGAGGGGGGGAGAGGTGCTCACGTCGACTTAATCTCTAGCACAACAATTGAGGAGTAGAATCGAATTGGAAAGGGGAGACGTGGTGGCGAGAGATTGAATGAAATGAAATGGGAAATTTCCTGTTCCACAATTCCATTCTCGTGGTCAATGCGGTTATACATTGCCCCGAACGGCTTGGTGCAGTGCACAATCTGTTCGATGTCATCTTTAGACGTCGAACTGCGGCCAATTCTCACACAAAAGGAGGGGTGGCCCAGTAGTTTTAAGGACTTGATACATGGCTATTGGTGGGCATGCTACATTTTTTTAATACAAAATAGGTTGTCATGTAACTTGTTTGGGCATGGACACATTTCAGGACGGAGGAGATCCCCTGCCCAAAAGTGTCTGGCGTCCGTAAATCTCGCAACCTATGAAAATGTGACACATCAACGGACGTCGCGAAATCTCCCAGCCAAGCAGCTTTGTGATTCAAATCAAAAATCGTCAGCGGCAACGGCTCCCACGGCACCATTTCAAACTTTTAACCACTCGAAAAGAAGGAAAAAAAGAGCCACCACGCGAATGCCACCAAAGACCAAAACCAAAAAGGTTCAAAGGAGATCTTCTCTCTCTGTCTTGTCTGGTCTGTCTCCTCCCCTTCCCCTCGCCTTCCTGAATATCTCCCCCCTGCGTATCCCTCTCTCCCCATTCGCAGATTTCACATCATAGCCTCCTCTTCCCCGCTAATCCTTCGCCTCTTCCCTGTGCCGAGTTGTCCTTTGCCCTGCGTTTGCAGATTGCCATATCCTTTTGCGCATCAATATCATATCTCAAGTCGAATCTTTCCACGATTTTGGGACCCTCCAGCAGAAGCTATCCGCACCTTCTTGGCGAGTACTTATATGACTACCTTGATGGCGAGAGAGCAGTTGATGCAGGTGGAAACCACATGTGGTTCCTTGCTAAGTGAATTGCAGGTATACATGTCTTGCCACGGGCCTGTTCTTCGAATTACTGATGTTTCCCGAATTCCTTCACTCAAAGTTTGCTCTTTTGTACGCAGCTGATTTGGGATGACATTGGTGAGAACGATGATGAAAGAGACAGAATTATTCTACAGCTTGAACAAGAGTGTCTCGAAGTTTATCGGCGCAAAGTGGATCAAGCAAACAATGCACGAGCTAATCTTCATCAACAGATTGCAGATACACATGCAGAAATCGCTTCTTTCTGAAACAAGCATCTTTCTGAAACTGGGCTGGAATTGTGTGTGCCAAGGGATAGACCGCAACTCATTTTGGAAGCATCATTGTGTTATCATAAGGAACATGTTATACCTTAAATCATCACGCCTCTCAATCTCCGGAACATAATGTTTAAGGGTTAAGCTGGATAGGAAAGAAAGTGCTTTGACACCACCGATCATAACAAGGTGCTACTGGAATGTGCCTTTGTCAGCCTGGCATTGCTTTGCAAGCTACTATGAACTACTCGACTGCTAACCATGAGCTATTGCCATGTCAGAAAGAAGAGAGAGGCACTTCGCTCAAGGAGCAGCTTGCACAACTTACACCTCTTTTGCAAGACCTGACAAGGAAGAAGGAGGAGAGACTGAAGATGTTTCATGACATCAGAGCACAAATCCAATCGATTAAGTCTGAGATCTCACTGTCTGATATGCCCCAAGAAACTCTAAGGATAGAACACGATTCAACTCTCCGGAAATTAGATGAGCTGCAAGCACAGCTACAAACTCTACAAAAGGAGATAGTGGGGTGAACCCTTAGGTTTCACATGCTGTGTAGTTTCGTGATCCTTAAAATCTGCAGTTACAATGATATTTGTGTGTAAGAGTCGTTTGCTACCAGTTAAATCTTGGTGTTAAAAAGGTTATCCATGTCTGTTCAGGTCTGGTAGAACCTGCTGAGCTCCTTGTAAACATTGAAGAGCGTATTGGGTGCACTAAAGAGGAAGCATTCAGCAGGAAAAACATTATGGACAAGATTTTAAAATGGATGCAGCGTGTGAAGAAGAGAGCGAACGAGGTTAGAACCTTTATCCCTTCTAATGAATCTACATGCCTGCCACAGGTGTAGACTTTTACTGTTATACTAAAATAGTGCCTTTTTTAAGCTCGGGATGAGAATCGGTACAGTGCCACCAGAGGAGCACACTTGACTTTAAAGCGTGCAGAGCGCGCTCGAGCCACAGTCAGCAAAATTCCGGGTAAGCAGGTTCAAGACCTGGACATTGTTATGCTATGCCTTCAGCTTTCGGAATCTCTATAGTTATCAACTATTCCAACTACACACTATTACTGGTGGGTGCAATGTGTTAACACTTTGCTCAATTAGATCCACCTATTGCGTTAATCACTAGCTTGTAAGACTTTTGATGCTTGCTAGTTGGAGCTTCCATGGTAGTAGGGAGCCAATGTAACCACTAACGCACACACTTCTATCAATTCTTCTGAACAAGAATTAGATACATGTGACTTCAGTAACTATGCTCTGTTTTTTTTGGTTTTGGCCCTTGGGTTTCGGGGGGCGGGGGGGTTTACAGCTTTAGTGGAAAACCTGATCATAAAGACCAGAATGTGGGACTCGGAAGACATGGGCAAGCTTTTCCTCTATGATGGTGTAAATAGGTATTTTCTCTGTACATTCAAGAGCCAGGCACTGCAAACTTGCATCTTAACTTGATATTGTTATGTAACATTCGCATTACATATCTGCCTTACACACATAACCAGGTGAGGTTGCTGTCAATGCTGGAAGAGTACAACATACTGCGAATGGAAAAAGAAGAAGAGAAGAGAAGGTAACGGGTGCATACCATGTCGACTCACCCTTGACTTCATAACCAATTATGAGCTTTGGAAGCTTTTGCAATTGAAGCACTGACTTTAAAAAAACACATTGCAGGATCAGAAAAGGCTTCATGAGCAGGAAACCTTACTTGGAACAAGGCCAAGTCCAAATGGAAAGACTCCAACAGTGAAAAAATCACTAGGAGGGTCAAGATTAAATGGGGCCAACACTCCTGCATCCGGTCGCAGATTATCTCTTGGAGGGGCCATGCTGCGCCAAGAATCACCAGCTGTTGCAAGAATGTGTGGCATGACAACCCGAGGGAGACATGCAACTCCAGCTGCCAAAGATAGCAGAATCAAAGTGATGACACCAGCACCAGCTCCAGTGAACAGGGTGCTTATACCAGAAGATGGTAGTCAAACATTTTATGGTAAGCTATACTTGGTCTTGCTCAGCATTCTGTCACCAAGGAATATGAACTATGAACATGCCTTTCAATTTTGATTTTTCTTCAATACTCGACTATTGTTAGGATGGAGTCTAACTTGTTGGAGTTTTTGTCCAGGAATGAAAACCTCCAGACCATCAACTGTACCACACGAAAATGACCTAACTGCACCGTCGCGCCTACCACTATCACCAGTTTCTGCCGCTTGCGTTAGGCCTAATACCCATTTAGAGGATATGGGAAGCAGGGGTGTGGTTCCAGCTTTAGCCACACCGACGAAGGGTGCTTCAACGCTCATGAAGGGTGTAATGGTGGGGGGAGATAGCCCCCATGGGAGGCCAGTAGCAACAGCAGCACTGGCAGCATCGGTGGTGGATGTCGAGAACAGCCCTTGTAAGAGTGGTATTGGTGCACCCTCAGTGTTGATGCCCACTGGCAGCTAGCCCTAGCCCCCCCTATGCAGCAACATCAGCACCTGATGAAGAACACCCTGCATCTCAGAGACACAACATGGCTGAAGGTCCTTATCAGCAGCAAATTTACACATCTCAGCCCCCATGGGAGGCCAGTAGCAACAGCAGCACTGGCAGCATCGGTGGTGGATGTCGAGAACAGCCCTTGTAAGAGTGGTGGTGGTGCACCCTCGGTGTTGATGCCCACTGGCAGCTAGCCCTAGCCCCCCCTATGCAGCAACATCAGCACCTGATGAAGAACACCCTGCATCTCAGAGACACAACATGGCTGAAGGTCCATATCAGCAGCAAATTTACACATCTCAGCAGCAAATTTACACATCTCAGCCCCCATGGGAGGCCAGTAGCAACAGCAGCACTGGCAGCATCGGTGGTGGATGTCGAGAACAGCCCTTGTAAGAGTGGTGGTGGTGCACCCTCAGTGTTGATGCCCACTGGCAGCTAGCCCTACCTGAAAGCTTAGAAAACCTATTGTTAACATTAAGTAGCTTTTGAACAGATTACTTTTCTGCCCTAACCAGATTTGAATTATCATCTACGAAAAATTGGGCAACGAAGGGATTGCCACTTGGCATTGGAAGGCTCTTGATGGTACCTTGCCTCAGCTTTTGGTCCAAATTCTTGTGAACTGGATCAGTTATGATTGCAAATAGTAGGGGGGCCAAAGGGCATCCTTGTCTCATTGATCTTCTGATCTCAAAAGGTCTTGAACAAATACCATTTACTTGTAGCACATCAGTGGCATGGCACCCCTATCTCATTGATCTTCTGATCTCAAAAGGTCTTGAACAAATACCATTTACCTGTAGCACATCAGTGACATTTGTAAATAGTGCCTTGACTATTCTCAAAAATCCTAGACCAAACCCCATTGATCTCATGACCTCTAAGATGAACTGCCAGCTTATCCTGTCATAAGCTTCATCAAAGTCCATATTAATAAGGACAAACTCAGATCAAGTTCAAAATGGCATTGTGAATTCTCCTCTCCTGCACAAATCCATGTTGTTGAGGGTGAAGGATTCTACCAAGAATACATTTGATCTGGTTAGCCATAGCTTTGGCAAGGATTTTGTAACCAACATTGAGCATTGTCAACGGTCTCTAGCTACCCATTTTGATCCTATCCAACGATTTAGGGACCAACTTAATAAGACCTTGGTTAAGCTCTGTCGGCACTCTTCCATATCCTACTTGATCCTATTGTAAAGGCGGCACATGTCACTTGCACACTCATCCTAAAGTACTTGGAAAACCTCCACTTGTATGCCATCTATACTAGGAGATTTCCCTTTAGCCATTTTATCAACCACAAACTTGAGTTCCTTAGTTGAAATGGGTCTGCACAGAAGAGTAGCCTCGCCTGGGGTGATTAGGTTTCTTCCTTCATCAAGAAACTCATTTAGCTTCAGAACGTAATCAGTTGGTAACTTAGGCTCATAACCTACAATTGCTAAAAAGTGCTTAGTAAAAGCTCTCGTTGTATCAGCATCATCCTTAAGGATCTACCCATGACCATCATCAATCATAGTGCTCATCTCCTTACTCTTTATTTTTAGGGCCCTGAAAAAAAAACTATTAGGAGCATCACCAACTAAATACCAAGACCCCTTTAACTGCACCTTGGTTGCTTCTACTTGGTATTGGAACAATCCTTCCATATAACACTCTACACTTTTCAATACATTATGCAGAATAAGATCTTGAGGGCAAACAACAAGAGCTTGAAGAATTCTCTCCCTGACTTGTTTGCTGCTGTTTAGCCTCTCTTGACCTGTGCATGAGCCCTTCCGTACTATTTCACTACCTCCACTATAGCATTGGTACATCTTAACCAATTGCTGAGTGGGTGGGCTCTAGAGTCCCTACACTTACTCCAAGCCTCCTTGAGTTTGCTAGCAAAAGCCCTCTCTCTTAAGAAAAGAGGTATTTAATCTAAACATTGGCGGTCCTCCATCTATTGAGTTCATATTCACCATTCTCAAAGTGCACATAATAGGCATGTGATCTGACATAGCAAACTCTGTTAGCATTGAGAGCCCTACATCAGGCATGATCCACCAAGCCCCATGGTTGAGGGAGATAGATCTTGTCTAGCATGGTTGCACACCAATGATAGCCCATTTGCTTATTATGCCATGTATAATTAAGTTTTTCCCCTCCAAAATCCACAACTACATCAACTAGCTCTTGGGATACTTCCTCTTTACTTCAAGGGTTCTTCAACTACTTCTACTTCTTTGAGCTATTTCGAGCTTGTATTCTTTCTCTTACAATATTGCAAAACATTCCCCAAGCTAAACATCCATCCATTAGAACAATAACATAAGTAAATAGAGGCTTATAGATCAGAGATTAGAAAAAATGCTAAAAAAGAGGAAAGTAGTATGATAGACAGTGTAGGATAAGGAGAAGTGGGAGAGAAAACACGATTGATAATAAATGTGCAATGAGTAAATAAAGGAATTTGGGGAGTATCTTGTGGTTGGAAAAGAAGATGAGAAATAACATAGGGAGTCATTTTAAGTATGGATAGATAAGAATCCAATCTATGGGCCATCTGTTGATAATAAGTAAGGCAAGGCACTGATGGACCTAGAACAAAGCGATGATTATAAGCTTTTAAGAAGGAGGTATCAAAAGGAAATTGATTAGAAATATAGGCTAAACGATCATCTCTTAATTAGTTAGTAGTTTATAATCATGTAGGAGCTTTCAATTGTCTTTAACTAAATACCACAAACTCAATCATGGAATGCTAAGACACCTTAGTACATGCATTCACTTTGAAAGGATAGGCTTGAAAATAATAATCCATCCATCTACAACTCCAAGTGTCTGACATAAAGAAAAGCTTACAAGATCACATCCCCCATATACCAAGACATATCATCATCATCATCAAGAATAAGAAGATCACCTCTAAGTTACATGTAAGATATCAATATGGTGTCTGGTATAATTGAATTAACAAAAACCATTTGGGCAACTTCTATTAAAAGTTCTAAGGAATAAACACCACCCCATTCATCCTTTGAAAGATGCAAATCCATAGTGAATCATAAATATTGAGCCAGTTTTTCGTTCGAATAGCCCGTATCTTAATTTGAAAGGTTTATGCCTTACTTTTTGACACATAGAGCAGCTACCTTCCTTTAAATGAATCGTATGAACAGCCAAGATGGGAGGAATACCTCTCAGCTCATCATAACTCCAAGCAAAGATGTCACAGAATTGCTGAATCAGGGACACATAGTCCTTCCTTTCTTTCAAATTGAGCATGAACCCTAATTTGATTGGCCGTGAATCATTCAATGTACCAAGGTCTAACTCCCTTACATCTATATCCCTTATCCTCTCCTGAGCTTCTATTGACTCATTCAAAGTTACTTGATAGATATCCTCTATAGTGGACCAGAAGTCATTAGATTCGCCACTTGATGACGACTCACTAGCATCTAACTCTGATGAGGATTAAGAAACTCTCTCACTTTGAGGAGATTTAGGGTAGGCATCTACTACTACACATCTAGTACCTTTGCCAAAGATCAACCAACCAGATATCAACCTAACAGTCCACTTGTAAGATCCATGGCATGCCTAGTAATACTTAATGACCCTAAAGTTCAAAATGCATTCCACATTTACAACGGTCACATGGACTTTAGTAACGCAACCTTCAGGTTGCCTTGAATTGTCATCAGACATTCAAAGAATTGTGGAGACATCTTTTTTTATTTCTAATCCCAACCTCTCCACCAATTCCAAACTCATGATATTGACAGAGGATCTTGTGTCCACAATAGCATGATCCACTAATATTCCATCAATGTATGTTGCTACCCTTGGACAATGCTTTTCAACATGTTCAAACCAATCATCTCCTACTCGCACTATTCCCAAGGGCTCAACAATGTACCCCATATGTGAAGAATCTTCTTAAATTGTTTACGTACTCCTAGAGATAACTTAATTAGCTACAGGAGATTTACATCCGGCTTCACTTCACAAAGAGAACTCGCTAAATTATCATCAGTCATTCAGGTTGTCTTAAATTGTCATCAGTCATTCAGAGAATTGTGGAGACATCTTTTTTTATTTCTAATCCCAACCTCTCTACCAATTCCAAACTCATGATATTGATGGAGGATTTGGTGTCTACAATAGCATGATCCACTAATATTCCATCAACGTATGTTTCTACCCTTGGACAATGCTTTTCAACATGGTCAAACCAATCATCTCCTACTCGCACTATTCCCAAGGGCACAACAATGTACCCCATGTGCGAAGAATCTTCTTAAATTGTTTACGTACTCCTAGAGACAACTTAATTAGCTACAAGAGGTTTACATCCGGCTTCACTTCACAAAGAGAACTCGCTAAATTATCATTAGTCATTCAGGTTGTCTCAAATTATCGTCAGTCATTCAGAGAATTGTGGAGATATCTTTTTTTATTTCTAATCCCAACCTCTCCACCAATTCCAAACTCATGATATTGACGGAGGATGTGGTGTCCACAATAGCATGATCCACTAATATTCCATCAACGTATGTTGCTACCCTTGGACAATGCTTTTCAATATGTTCAAACCAATCATCTCCTACTTGCACTATTCCCAAGGGCTCAACAATGTATCCCATGTGTGAAGAATCTTCTTAAATTGTTTACGTACTCCTAGAGACAACTTAATTAGCTACAGGAGGTTTACATCTGGCTTCACTTTACATCTAGTACCTTTGCCAACCGACAAGATATTAACCTGATAGTCCACTTGTAAGATCCATGGCATGCCTAGCAATACTTAATGACCCTAAAGTCCAAAATGCATTCCACATTTGCAACGGTCACATGGACTTTAGTAATGCAACCTTCAGGTTGTCTTAAATTGTCATTAGTCATTCAGAGAATTGTGGAGACATCTTTTTTTAATTCTAATCCCAACCTCTCCACTAATTCCAAACTCATGATATTGACAGAGGATCTGGTGTCCACAATAGCATGATCCACTAATATTCCATCAACGTATGTTTCTACCCTTGGACAATGCTTTTCAACATATTCAAACCAATTATCTCCTACTCGCACTATTCCCAAGGGCTCAACAATGTACCCCATGTGTGAAGAATCTTCTTAAATTGTTTACATACTCCTAGAGACAACTTAATTAGCTACAGGAGGTTTACATCCGGCTTCACTTCACAAAGAGAACTCGCTAAATTATCAAATTCATGATAACTAGCAAAAACTCTATTTTCTTGCCAGACCATTCTCTCATTTGGCCTTTGAACTAGCTTTTGTGCCTCTTTCTTGGCTTTTTCCTTCTTCTTTTCCAACCCTTTATTGGGGTCACTTTTACCATCGACGACCTTTAGTGGTCTGCCTTCCATATTACGATTAAGGACTTGTGTCCCCTTGTCATCTTGCTTAAGGGTTCCTTCGACAAATTTTACCTTGTCTTTGTCAACTTCTTTATCCATTTGACCTCTCGTAATGACCCACAAATTAGAAGCTTCAGTGCCATTGACACAAATAGCTTCTTGATACTAACTTCATTGCCACTAGACCGAAGAAGTTATCAAAATCTTCAATCTCCAACTACAAAAAAAGATGAGTGTTAAATGAATGTTGAAACCAAACATATTAATGTATCTTACCAAATTGGAGATAATAGTACCAATTGATTTTCATCATTCTCTAGCTTAGTTGGATTCCATATATTAATTGATGATTGTGCCTCATCGGTATCTTCCAATTCTTTAACGTACCCCAACTCCTCTCTTCCAAAATTAGAAATTCCAAGTCGTTCTTAAAGGTGGTTGAACTCCTCATCAGTAATCCCATACTCTTTCTCAACATCCTTTGCCTTGTCAAAACAAAGAGAAAAAACATCCCCTACATCAATAAACTTGTCATCTGTAATTTCAGTATCCAGTTTAAGTAACTCTTCTTTCAATTCATTTTCAACATCAACAATGCCATTTCTAGCATCGGAAGCCTTTGCAATGATCGCTAAACAATAATTCTCCTAGAGATTGAAGAGCCTTTAGATATCTTTGAGATAGCAGTATGTATTCCTTGTCCTTGATAGATAAAGTTGGAAGGAAAGGAATGGTATAGAAAGAAGGAGTCACATACAATATCTACATTTACATGGTTTCTTCAATTATGGTCTCAACTTTGAATTGGGAAACATCTAGTTTGCCAGCAATAAATGCTTCTTGCTCGGGATCCAAACATTCCCTTGCATCCTTGTCACTTGCCACCTCATCCAAAAGGAAAAAGCTGGAACATTTTGGTTCCTCAAATTGTTGTTCATCAGATTTGAGAGGATATTTAACAAGATTATATGGAATGAATGCAACTGCTTTTGACATAAGCCTGCATTTCCTAGAAAGAGCAGAACAAAAAAAAATCTAGTGCACAAAACCTGTTAAGAGAATGAGATGTATACTTCCTTATGAACAAAACATTCTCTAAAGTGAGCTCCCAATAGGTATATGAACATATTCCTTTGCATCCTTTTCAACCACAGAAAATGCAAGACTTTCAAACTCAATAAACTCCTCCAATTTATTTTTTTGCAAGAATTCAAGACATGGTCAATATCCCAATCAAGGTTGAAAATATCCATTACAGTTCCATACTAAGATAACTCCATGCCATTCTGAAGAAGAAAGTCTAGGAGCCTTTCTGAGGAAGAAACTTTTTCGCCCCTTTGCTTTTCCAGATATGGTGTGACTACGTTTCTGCGATCTCGTGGTTTGCTGCTTTCGCGTCGTATCTGCATTTGCTTATACATCCCTATGAAGTCGCAAATATGGTGCAAATAGGTCTATTAAATGATTACGTATCTCTCCTCTCGCACTGTATCTTACCTTGTGTTGTTTCTAATTTTTGATTAGTCTACCTGCCATTTTCTAGTAGGTGATGGCAAGGACAAAGCAAACCGCAAGGAAGGTGTATATGGACAACAAGGATAGTGAGGAAGAGCCAAGGCTGTCAGTGGTTCCTCAAGGTTTCCCTCTTGAGATCCCTCCTACCCCTGATTTCCCTCAATCTCCTACCATGCAATTAAAAATCAAGTGCAAAGACTATGTGTTCTCCCCTTGCCCATGGCAAGCTCCATTTTGTTGACAACCAACCCTGTGACCTTGTTAAATAGTCCTCTCCTACAACTGTCAAGTTTTTGACCTCCCTTAGAGCACCTATTCAGTAAAGAAAGCAAGCTAGACCCTCTTCTACTCATGGAGGAGAGCCTTCCAAGCCTAAGAGAAAGAGAAGGTCTAGATTTTATTATGTTCAAAAGTGTTTTCATGAGATAGTGATAGATTATCAAGGGTGTCCACCACTGAAGCTAGCATGCAAAAGAAATGGTAGCTTGCAACCATTCTTTGTCCTCAAGAGGTAGCTGAAGACTTTGTTATTGACTTTATGAGTGATGCTTACATTGTTATTGCTCTCCTCATGCTCATAGGGTGATAATGATTAATAAAGACTTTAGTGTGGTCAATAGAATCAAGTATAGGTTCGACAAGGTATTGAAGCCCTTTCCCACTACTGATAAAAAAGCCTTTGAGATCCTTAACATTCTACCAAAATTATCTAGGAGAGTGAAAGGGCAAAAGATGGAGGAGGTGACACATATATACCCAACAAAGATTAAGTCCCAGCAAGTGTTTGTTCAACAAGAAAAATCATAAGAGGTTATAGAGTCTGAGGATGAAGTTTGCAAGAGGAAAATCGTTGTCCTTGGCCCTATCAATTTGAAAAGAATGAGGGAGGTATATGGGCAAATGGTTGTTAATATTTCTTGTACTTCTAACGAAGAGGACTATCTTAGTATATCTCATGAGGACAAGTCCATGCTTGTTAAAAAATATATTCAGTTGTATGATTTTGTAGCTTTTCGTTGCATAAGGTAATGCATTTTGACTCTCAAAAATTTTAGTATATGGAATGATGGTGTTGTTCATTGCCAATAACACTCCTTTGTTTTTGCTATTGGTTTTAGGGGAACTACCATATTTTTTGACCTTACGTGGTATGGAATTTTACAAAGGAGTTAATGTATACATCTTTTTTGTATTCATTTTTTACTAACATTTCACTTTGCAGATTTTGATATACTCACTAGAGAATTTATCCTCATGAACTCTCTTAGTAGTATCCATGGTCAAGTAAAAATGTGCATTGAATAGAATACTGCTTGCTTTTTGGTTTATTGTTTATTTTATTTTATTGTCGATTTTAGTAACATGTTTCCATTTGTAGTGTTGGCAAGATCATGGCTATCTTTTTGGACACCACTTATGAGGATATTGTTGATCCTCTCAAAAACCATATAGGTTTCTTCAACAAGAAGTACCCTTGCAAAGTGATGTACATTCTTGTGGATGGAGAGTGATTTCAAATGTTTACACGACAATAGATTCAAAGTTACTCAAGATAGATGGGGGTAATGCAAGTTTTTTTCACATTGTTTGTTTTTTGAGAAACCCATCTTTGATTTTTCCAACTTATTATATTTTTTCTCGTAGTGCCAAGATTACCCAAACTCATACATGTGGTGTATAAGGGAGTGATATATTAAGTTGATTTTAGGTAGGGAAATCACATCAGTTGACCAGTCGACCCCGATTCCCCTCCACAAAAATCCTCAACTAAGAGTAAGGGTGAGGGAAAGTCATCTGGAAAGTAGTAAGGTGAACTTCAAAAAGAAAGAAATGCCAACACTTTCTCCTATCGAGTCTCATCCATCTCCTTGTCAACCCCAAGAGAAGAGGTTCCTTGTCCAAGTCAAATTTTTCCGGCAAAACCAAAGAAAAAAGCCATTGTAAGGAGATTAGATATCTTTGCAGAAAGCAACAAAGAGGTTACAAAGCCAAAAGAAGATAAATAGATCCAAACTGAAACTAGGAGGGATCTCCATTGTTATACAGTTTATAAGAATAGAAGTGGCCAAAAGTAATTTAAACCCACATATTGCATTGCTACCATCATGAAGTTGCATTTTCTGTCCCAAGCTTAAGTGTGGCTATGCACGAGAGATAAAAAGGTTAAGAATGTTGGACCAACCACATGATGGAGTTAGAATGATTACCAAAAAATAGATTATTGGCAATGTGCACTCTCATCTCTAAGAAAGATCTAGTGAAGGCCTGGTTTGACAAGCATGTTTAACAAGGAGATTTCCAAAAATGTTCCCTAGTGTTTCTTTATTCTAATAAAGGCTATAAATAGAAAATAAATTTTAGGGGTCTATGTCCTTTTAATGTCTGATCGAGTAGTAGAGCTAGCAATGTGGAATTTGAGACACTTGATGGTGAACACATCATTTTTTTCAATGGTAGCTGAATCAAATATATTACCTACCAAAACACCCATTCCATGAACCTTGAATTGTGCTACCATCAATTTCCATACAAGTAGTAAAAATCATAGAGCTTGATTTCAAAGATGAAAAATAAATACTCGCCCACTATCTAATAATCAAGTTGATGGTAAAGAAAATGCACACGATCGATACCCTGATTGATGAGGGTGCTAACTCTAACATAATGAGATATAGCGATTAGACAAAGTAAGCTCCATTAATTTTTACAACTGCAAAGGTACATCCATATGGAGGTACTCCTTACATAATG
Source organism: Lygodium microphyllum (assembly GCF_053477565.2). NCBI lineage: Eukaryota > Viridiplantae > Streptophyta > Polypodiopsida > Schizaeales > Lygodiaceae > Lygodium > Lygodium microphyllum. The sequence goes on along the minus strand of NC_141136.1, from coordinate 177,364,887 downwards.
TTATGAAAGTGCCTAGTAATGTTGACCCTCAAGATTGAAAGTTTACCTACCACCTTCTATGTGTTACCTAATATAGAAAGATTTGCAAATGAGATATTATTGGGTCATGTATTTAAACCAATAAACCAGGTGTATAGTTTATTTTAAAATGCAACAGATTCACTTGGAGCTACCCAATGTAAGGATAATTATGACTTTTAGCAAGGATACACTTAGTTTTTGAATGAAAGCAGCACCACCAACGTCTTGAAGCTCATTGAGTTGTCCAAGCTTTTGTGACTTCTCTCATGTTTTCTCTCTCATTCTAGTCTTTCTCTATCCTCATCAGTATTTCTCTCTCCTCTTTTCTCTCTCTTTTGTAATTTTCTCTCTCCTCCCTAGTCCCCTCCTTGATAAGTGGTGTAAGAGCATTGATCTTTGATCCCGTTTGGTCACATTCTAACCAAGGTTTTCCATTTAGACAGTCAATCTAAGGTTACACAAGTACAACTCTTGAATGAGATTGGTGCAATGAACAAAGGTCCATCAGCTAACGAAGATAGCTCAGTTGGAGCTTGTTCTAAGACATGGAAGTAAAGTTAAAGGCAAGTTCAACAAATTAGTAGGTCTTCATGAAGATAGAAGCCATTTTGGAAGGTATTTTTGGTTAAAGTAGACGTCTCAGGACTTAGTTACAATTTAAAATCAAGTTACTTTTTGGAAAAATCTTTCTCTCTCTTCTCCCTGTAATCTTTCTTCCAAGCTCTCATGGTGGACAGCCCATTGGATCTCTTTTTCTAGTTAGTAGACCCACCCTCTCTTCTTGTTGAAACTATGGGAAAAACATTCATTGTAGCTTCCCAAGCATAACTTTAACCATGGTTATGATTAGCCCAACTTTTACACCACAAAACACACTCATTTGTAGCGGATCTTCAATGATTCACAACAATTAATCTCTCTACCATACTTCACAAACATAGTCAACATCAAGTTACCTCATGTATTCAAGCAATCTTGCTCCAGATTTGGCATCCTTTCTCTTCTTCTCTTTAGAAAACCCTAATACACAACATGGCAATCATAGCTAATAGCTTAAAGACTTCATCTTCTTCAACATTTACCATTTTCTAGCCTTCAATACACCTCTATGATTGTTCTACTCCAAGAATCGAACCAAGATTGACACACAGATGAAGAGGATTCAAGAAGGGCATCACGGGACAAAATTTTGGGTGTTTTATGCATAAAGCTCAAATTTCTTATCATTGAGCTTTCAAAAGGGCTAAATACTCTTCTATTGCAAAGGCTTAAGCACTCTATAAGCATTGGATTGGGTGTTTTATCCATAAATATCAAATTTCTTATGATTGAGCTTTCAAAAGGGCTAAATACTCTTCTATTGCAAAGGCTTCTGCACTCTATAAGCATTGGACTGGGTTGATGAATGTAATTGAGACTATGAAGCATTATGGAGAATTTTGGACATTTCATTTTACCGTCATTGCTAAAGCTTGATTCTTATTGAGTCATCAATCTTTGAAAGAGGTAATCTACTCACCTACTCTTTTAAATATCTCCTAATCCAATTTTTGAAAATTTATCCACTTGTTGATGGGAGATGATGGTATTCATAGGCTTCTTACCATGTATCAGAGATAGATGCCTCTTTTAAATTGATTTAATCTTCCTGACCAATTCTCAACATTAAATCCAATTGAATTGCAACCATTTTTCAATCTTTTCATGCTTTCATTAAGTAATCTTGATTTTTATTTGGATCTTTATTTGCCCCAAAAATATATCTTAAATGGATAAGCTATTAGCGAGTCACTGAATTACAATGGTAAGACTTGGATCCCATCTTGATTTTCAATTCTCCTTTTCCAATCGATCCATGTACTTTATTAAACGCTGAAAGCTTGAATTCTAGAATTGCATTTCATCCTTGTTTTCTTAGATTAGCATGGTTTTGCAAGACAATGATGGATATTTCAATTAAGAAAAATGGCGGATGCCAAGAGAGATAGTGGGACAAAAAAGAGGTAACCCTCCTGATCCCAAAGGGGTGCAACTGAGCTTTGTTCACCTCCCAATGTAAGAAGGAAGTACATGCATAGGTTGCAAAGATGTGGGGTCTTGGTGAGAGGTAGGTCAAGAGGAGAGAGAGAAGATATGGAAAATTAAGATAAACACACTAAAAAATTGTAAGCAAGAATAAGATCCTATATATTTTTGGTGTTGTAGATTGAACCTTTAATCATGCATCCTGATTCATAAACCAAACCTTGATTCATAAACCCAAGTCCACAAGCTAACCCAATTCCTATGCTCTATTCAGCCTTCATTCTCACATCCTCCTCAATCTATAAATCTTGATGTACAAGGATAATGGCATAACTTCATCAACATCCTCATGACACTTAACATTTCTTATGTCCACCAAAACAATGGTTGTCATGTCCATTAGCAAGCAATAATGCTTCATGTAGATATAGTATGAGCTAAAGTCATTTCTTGGACAACATATTGAATGCTAGTCTTTATGAAATCATAAGAGTCTCTCAACACTCTCTATTCTTGAATACCAAGTAAGATGGTCAACCTTAGATTATCTTCTTGGCATTATTATCCACCCATGGCATCCTTGGTCGCTAGCTTTTGAGAGGATTTGGAATAACCAACAAAGACATCATGTTGAATATATGGTAGCATGTAGCTCATAATCAAATAGCCCCCTCCATCACTAAACCGTAGTCATCTCCATCACTTTGTTGCTATCCACCCAAAAAATCTAGACAGCTTAAAAAATAGTATCACATTCTCTCGATAATTACTTTTCTTGAAAGTGTTACCCTCATCCCTCCTATATTTACACACTCATTCCATAATGATAATAAGACTCTTCTATCAACAAATCATTTGGCGATAGATGTTGATGACAACTACTCCCTTAGTCAAGTGCTACCTCACCCTTGAAAACACAGTGCTACTGTAGCACCAATGCATGTTGCTAAAATTAAGGCCATCTTCTACTTGCTTTAGACCATGCCAAAATATGTTGATGATAGTGAGAGCTAAAAAGATGAATGGGTTGCCTCTTACCCACCCAGCCTCGAATCCTCACTAAGAGAGCTAAAGAGGGGCACTACCTAGCCAAAGGAAGGATGTGCTAAGACATCCCTTTCCTCAAGGAGAATAGAAATAACTAAAAACACAACTTCACAAGAGAGAATTTGTAGCCCATCTTAATGGAAATGAAGTTGATGGAATGTTAAGAGAGGTGATGGCTCCTAAATTCTCCCATGAACATATATATAATATGAGAAAATAAGGATTCCCCACCAATAGAGCATATAGCAAGTCTTACTTAATAAGTTTAAGTATGAATGTAGAGGGAGAATTAGAAGAGAGTACATATGATTTAGACAAAATATTAGAATATGAGAGAGAGAGAGAGAGAGAGAGAGAGAGAGAGAGAGAGAGAGAGAGAGAAGAGGAGAAGAGATAGAGGAAGCTTGCCATTATGTATTCATGGAATGAGAAGATGAGAAGAGAGGGAGACAAAAGGAGAAGAGGTAGAGGAAGCTTGCCATTATGCTACATAATAAAAGAGACTCACTCATAGCTTACCTCAAAGAGTGCTTTCATGTGCCTGTCATTGTGTTTTTTTACATCTCCATGGACTTCTTATACAATCTCCATAAGGGATTAGATTAAGCTAATATTTTTTTATTAGTATAATCCTAGATGATGTATGGCATCATTGAAAATATGGAGAATAGTGGATGGGACAAGTCTCCACCTTGGTCATCATGCAAGAAGCCAAGGATGGTGGTAGGACAAGCTAGAGAAAGGGAGCTAGATTACAGGAAGTGGATGCCCAAAGCACATTATTATAATATATTTACAAGAAGGATAAACTGGGAAGCTGATGTGGTGAAAGAGAGAAGAAAATTGCATATAGCTAGCAATCTGCGCCTTCGTAACTTCAAATCAGTGAAGAATCTAAAAAAGGTTTCTTTTGCAACTTTGTAGACCAGGTCAAAATCAATCGGATAGCGTGAGAATTTTCTTGAAATTCCATTTCCTTTGGGATTTATTGAAACTATAAAAAATGATTTTCAAAAGTTGCTTTAAGCATGTGATAGAGAGGATCCATACTTGTAAGCTTTTGTGTAGGATCCAAATGACACCATGATGTGGATATTGACTTGTGTACAAGGGTGAGGTATCCTCTAATAATGGTGATAGATTTCAAATCTTGGTGATGCAGGTGGAACCCACGTGTAGTTGGAGGCTAGTCCTTTGAATAAAACTATGCACTCACTCAATGTCTAGGTGTAATCCATTTCCATCTTCACTAAGATAACCCATTCCTTTTACCCTTTACATTGACATCCCTCCTAAGAACTTGTTCCTCCACTTGCTAGAGTTATCATAACCTAGAAGCAATAATGTAGCATACCTAATGCTTGAAGAGTAAACTGTGATATGGCAAGGCTCTTGATAGGGGTTTTGGCCAAATTTTGTGGTAGAAATCTGATTTGTAAAAAACCGAGATCATTAGCCCTCCCCTTAGGCTAGAGGCATTGATGCCTCTAGTTAACTAATGATGGTCTAATAGAGCAGGGAGGAATGCATCCCCTCATTGGTGGCTCTTCGTTGAATGGCTACTCTAAAGTGTCCCTATTTCTTTGAGAATAAGGCTTGAGTCGCCATCCATTTACACTTGTTTTGTGAACCCTCCCATCCATGTCACCTAGCTTATAGCTGCCATTTGGATATCTCCTTATGACCATGAATGGCCCTTCCCACTTGAACACAAGTTTAGTATCCTTTCTGTTATCAAAGCGGTTATCATAGCGTAGCACAAGTGATCCTTCCCTTATGTGTTTGCTAGCTAACTTCTTATTAAATATCTTCCTCCTCTCTTCAATCTGCATCGAATAGTGTTGGACTGCTGCTTCTCTGTCTAACTCCAGCCTCTCTAGATTCAAGATCCTTTCCTCTAACTTCTTATCTTGATTCTTCTCTTGACTAGCTACTAAAACACACAAGCTGGCTAGTTCTACCTCTATAGGAAGCAAAGCCTCTTGGCCATAAACGAGGTGAAATGGAGTATAGCCAAGTGAGGTTCTGAATGAAGTCTTGTAGGCCCAAAGAGCTGCACTCAAATTTTTATCCCAGTGCTTGGGGTGCATGTGTACTTTCTTGGTAATTATCTTACAAATTAGCTCATTCAACTTTTCAACCAAACCATTACACTGTGGGTAGTAGAGAATAGAATGTCTGTGCTTGATTTTTAGCCTTTCCATTAGCTTCCCCATTAGATTGGCCCTTAAACCAGGACCGCGATTAGAGATAATTTCTAAATGTATACTAAACGTGCAACAAATTTTTTCAAACACAATTTTTTCCACTTCTTAGACTGTGATCCTACTAGTTGCTGAAACCTATGCCCATCTCGTCATGTAGTCCACACCCATTATGATGTATTCCTTGCCAGATTGGGTTTGTGGGAGTGGCCCTATTGCATCAATCCCCCATTTCTCAAATGGGCGCCATATATAGTTATGGGATTTTGTTCCTCATGCACTAGCTTCCTTGGTCTGGCCTTTTGGCAAGTATCACAAGTGCGGCATCAATGTTGCATATCTCGATGTAGACTAGGCCACACAAAACCGGATTGAAGAATCTTTTTGCTAGTTTTTTCTTGAGCAAAATGTCCGCCACAAACCCCCTCATGGCACCTCTTAATCAAATCCACAATCTCCTTTGCTGTTGGCACCCTTCTAAGTAATGCATCCTTTCCTTTGCAATACAACATATCATTTATCAAGCGGTATTTAGTGGCCTTAGTAGCCAACCAACTTTTCTCACTCTTACTCATATGTGTAGGTCATGTTATAGCACATCTTGTAGTTAAAGCTTATCCTAAAACAAGGGGAGCTTTACTGTAATGATGCCCACAATTACCTCTTTCAAAATTTCAGCTACTAGAGTATCTGCGTTGCTGTTTGTGCGCCTTGGCACAAAATAGATCTGGGCTTTCTATAGCTTCCTCATGAGAGTTTTAGCTTCTCTCATTTTCACAGCTAAGTTATCATTTTTACAAGCTCAAATTCCTTTTATTTTCTTAACAATTAGCATAGAATTCCCAAAAACATTAAGTCGAGTGACACCATGTGAGAGACACCACCTAAAACCTAAAACCTAAAACCAAGGCTTGATATTCTGCCTCATTATTAGAATGGACATCCTCCAAGCTGATACCTTCTTCATAAAGTTTGTCACCTTTGGGACTAAACACCAATATTTCTACTGCCGCTCTATCTTTAATATGTTTGTAGGCCCGATCGAAGTAGAGGGCATGGGCATTCTCCACCCGTGGCAGGTCCTTAAGAGGAGATGTCTCCTCTTTTACCTTTTCCTTCTTTTGATGGCATCTATGGGTCAACAAATCAGCTAGGCAGGCCCTAGTAAAGTCCTCCACCTTGAAGGTGTATTCAAACTCTTGGAGTTGTATTATCCGCTTAGCGATTCTGGCTGAAACATCCATGTGCTGTAAGGCATAGGGAAAATGCTCTTCTATCGTGATCACTGTGAATGGCCTAGGGAGAAGATAAGGACGAAACTTTATTACAGCAAACATTAGAGACAAAAACATCACCTCCACCATCTTGTACCCTCGTTCTGATGCTATCATTACTCTGCTAGAAAAGTAAACTGGTCTCATCAGGACAATTTTAGCATCCTTTTGTATTAGTGCTGCCCCTAGAGCATCTTCCCCAAAACTCAGGTTGACAAAAAACTCTTGATCCCAACAAGACTGTAGTTTGTGGGTTTCACTTGTAGTTTGTGGGTTTCCCACACAAAATGGTGGATTTGTGTGGACTACAAGCCGCTAAATGCTGCAACAAAGAGAGATCACTTTCCTCTTCCCTTTCAGGATGAAATACTCAACGAGGTGGTCGGGCATGAGAGATACACTATTTATGATGGGTATTCAAGTTATTTCTAGATCTGAATAGCTGAGGAGGATCAACAAAAGAGGGTCTTAATCATGCCTTGAGGGTTTTTTGCTTACAAAGTAATGCCATTTGGATTAACAAACTCCCCAACTACCTTCCAGCGATTCATGAATTATGTCTTCCATTCATATTTTGGAAAGTCCATCAGGGTCTTTATTGATGATTTTTGTATTTATAGTTCTAAGGCTCTACATCTCGAGAAGGTGGATGAAGGTTTCAACTGCCTCACACAAATGGGGAGGTAGCTAAACCATGAGAAGTGTCAAATTGGCAAAAGAAGTGTAACTTTGTTAGGGCATGTCGTAAGTGAGAGGGGCATTGAAGCGGATCCAAACAAAAGTAAGGCCCTATTGGCAGTGCCATCACTATCTTCTATTAAGCAACTAACCTCTTTCATTTAGAAGGTGTGATATATGGGGCGGTTCATTCATCTCCTCTCCCAATTAGTGTTTCCACTGCAACAGTTGATCCACTCCGAGGAGCTCATGTGGAGTGACGAAAGTGAAAGGTGCTTTCACAAGGTGAAGAAGGCTCTCAGCACCTTTGTTATAATTTTACAGTCTTATTGGGATCAAGAGTTTTTTGTCAACCTGAGTTTTGGGGAAGATGCTCTAGGGGCAACATTAATACAAAAGAATGCTAAAATTGTCCTGATGAGACCAGTTTACTTTTCTTATAATTTTACAGTCTTGTTGGGATCAAGAGTTTTTTGTCAACCTGAGTTTTGGGGAAGATGCTCTAGGGGCAGCACTAATACAAAAGGATGCTAAAATTGTCCTGATGAGACCAGTTTACTTTTCTAGCAGAGTAATGATAGCATCAGAACGAGGGTACAAGATGGTGGAGGTGATGTTTTTGTCTCTAATGTTTGCTGTAATAAAGTTTCGTCCTTATCTTCTCCCTAGGCCATTCACAGTGATCACGATAGAAGAGCATTTTCCCTATGCCTTACAGCACATGGATGTTTCAGCTAGAATCGCTAAGCGGATAATACAACTCCAAGAGTTTGAATACACCTTCAAGGTGGAGGACTTTACTAGGGCCTGCCTAGCTGATTTGTTGACCCATAGATGCCATCAAAAGAAGGAAAAGGTAAAAGAGGAGACATCTCCTCTTAAGGACCTGCCACGGGTGGAGAATGCCCATGCCCTCTACTTCGATCGGGCCTACAAACATATTAAAGATAGAGCGGCAGTAGAAATATTGGTGTTTAGTCCCAAAGGTGATAAACTTTATGAAGAAGGTATCAGCTTGGAGGATGTCCATTCTAATAATGAGGCAGAATATCAAGCCTTGGTTTTAGGTTTTAGGTTTTAGGTGGTGTCTCTCACATGGTGTCACTCGACTTAATGTTTTTGGGAATTCTATGCTAATTGTTAAGAAAATAAAAGGAATTTGAGCTTGTAAAAATGATAACTTAGCTGTGAAAATGAGAGAAGCTAAAACTCTCATGAGGAAGCTATAGAAAGCCCAGATCTATTTTGTGCCAAGGCGCACAAACAGCAACGCAGATACTCTAGTAGCTGAAATTTTGAAAGAGGTAATTGTGGGCATCATTACAGTAAAGCTCCCCTTGTTTTAGGATAAGCTTTAACTACAAGATGTGCTATAATGTGACCTATACATATGAGTAAGAGTGAGAAAAGTTGGTTGGCTACTAAGGCCACTAAATACCCCTTGATAAATGATATGTTGTATTGCAAAGGAAAGGATGCATTACTTAGAAGGGTGCCAACAGCAAAGGAGATTGTGGATTTGATTAAGAGGTGCCATAAGGGGGTTTGTGGCGGACATTTTGCTCAAGAAAAAACTAGCAAAAAGATTCTTCAATCCGGTTTTGTGTGGCCTAGTCTACATCGAGATATGCAACATTGATGCCGCACTTGTGATACTTGCCAAAAGGCCAGACCAAGGAAGCTAGTGCATGAGGAACAAAATCCCATAACTATCTATGGCGCCCATTTGAGAAATGGGGGATTGATGCAATAGGGCCACTCCCACAAACCCAATCTGGCAAGGAATACATCATAATGGGTGTGGACTACATGACGAGATGGGCATAGGTTTCAGCAACTAGTAGGATCACAGTCTAAGAAGTGGAAAAAATTGTGTTTGAAAAAATTTGTTGCACGTTTAGTATACATTTAGAAATTATCTCTAATCGCGGTCCTGGTTTAAGGGCCAATCTAATGGGGAAGCTAATGGAAAGGCTAAAAATCAAGCACAGACATTCTATTCTCTACTACCCACAGTGTAATGGTTTGGTTGAAAAGTTGAATGAGCTAATTTGTAAGATAATTACCAAGAAAGTACACATGCACCCCAAGCACTGGGATAAAAAATTGAGTGCAGCTCTTTGGGCCTACAAGACTTCATTCAGAACCTCACTTGGCTATACTCCATTTCACCTCGTTTATGGCCAAGAGGCTTTGCTTCCTATAGAGGTAGAACTAGCCAGCTTGTGTATTTTAGTAGCTAGTCAAGAGAAGAATCAAGATAAGAAGTTAGAGGAAAGGATCTTGAATCTAGAGAGGCTGGAGTTAGACAGAGAAGCAGCAGTCCAACACTATTCGATGCAGATTGAAGAGAGGAGGAAGATATTTAATAAGAAGTTAGCTAGCAAACACATAAGGGAAGGATCACTTGTTCTACGCTATGATAACCGCTTTGATAACAGAAAGGATACTAAACTTGTGTTCAAGTGGGAAGGGCCATTCATGGTCATAAGGAGATATCCAAATGGCAGCTATAAGCTAGGTGACATGGATGGGAGGGTTCACAAAACAAGTGTAAATGGATGGCGACTCAAGCCTTATTCTCAAAGAAATAGGGACACTTTAGAGCAGCCATTCAACGAAGAGCCACCAATGAGGGGATGCATTCCTCCCTGCTCTATTAGACCATCATTAGTTAACTAGAGGCATCAATGCCTCTAGCCTAAGGGGAGGGCTAATGATATCGGTTTTTTACAAATCAGATTTCTACCACAAAATTTGGCCAAAACCCCTATCAAGAGCCTTGCCATATCACAGTTTACTCTTCAAGCATTAGGTATGCTACATTATTGCTTCTAGGTTATGATAACTCTAGCAAGTGGAGGAACAAGTTCTTAGGAGGGATGTCAATGTAAAGGGTAAAAGGAATGGGTTATCTTAGTGAAGATGGAAATGGATTACACCTAGACATTGAGTGAGTGCATAGTTTTATTCAAAGGACTAGCCTCCAACTACACGTGGGTTCCACCTGCATCACCAAGATTTGAAATCTATCACCATCATTAGAGGATACCACTACAAGTGAAACCCACTCTGAGTTCTCTACTGGATAGATGAAACCTGCCTTCAAAAGTCATTGCACCTCAGTGAGTAGAGCGTTTTGTTAAACTACTCCTAACCGTCATAGTCGCTGCACCACTAGCCTTACTTTATCTTTTAGATTAATGTGATATTGTACTGTTGTCACACTTGTGATATGTTCATAATCAAAAATAAAAAGTGCTGAGTGTTTTATCACCACTTCCATGTAGGTTACCTTCTCCCCAGCTGATAGATCCTTAGCCAACATTTTTTCTAGCCCCTCCTTCTCGGCTTTGGTGTGACCATCATTAGCCTTGTAAAGTTCATAGACTTCGATAGCTACCTTCTCCGTTACTTTCATCGTTCTTGCTAGTAGTAGTTGAAGCGTATCACCATATGTAGCCTCTTATCAATACCGCACACCATTGATGTGTAATTCTCCCTCCAAAAACTTATTAATTCTTGAATTTGAAAGCGCCTTTCCCACTTGAAGATGAGGCTCCTCAAGGAGTGTCTTTACATTAGACACCAATCACTCAACATAATGCCTTGACCTACAGACTTGATGAGAGCAAGATTTCTCTTGAAGCAAAGAATGGTGTGTGTAATTAACTTGCTTTACCCACATATGTGCCGTTTGCCAATAAAGATTCTTCTTCTCTTGAGCTTCTTTTGGAGACCATAGTGGTACCCTTGAGCAATGAATCCCTTGAATAGGGTTTGATGAAGATTCCTTCTTATTGATCCCTTGACAAACACACGTTGAAGTGTTTTTTCCTTCATAGAAATTGTAGAGCATCGCTTGAGAACTTCTTAGTGGGGGCACAAAACATTAGAGCTGAAAAGATGAATGGGTTGCTTCTTATCCACCCAGCCTCGAATCCTCCCTAAGAGAGCTAAAAAGGGGCACCACCTAGCCAAAGGAAGGATAGGCTAGGACATCCCTTTCCTCAAAGAGAATGGAAAGAACAAAAAATACAACTTCACGAGAGAGAATTTATAGCCCATCTTAATGGAAATGAAGATTATGGAAGGTTAAGAGAGGTGATGGCTCGTAAATTCTCCCATGAACATATATATAACATGAGGAAAGGATTCCCCACCAATAGAGCATATGGCAAGTCTTACTTAATAAGTTTAAGTATGAATGTAGAGGGAGAATTAGGAGAGAGTACATATGATTTAGATAACATATTAGAATATGAGAGAGAGAGAGAGAGAGAGAGAGAGAGAGAGAGAGAGAGAGAGAGATGAGAAGAGAGGGAGACAAGAGGAGAAGAGGTAGAGAAAGCTTGCCATTATGCTACATAATAAAAGAGATTCACTCATAGCTTACCTCAAAGAGATGGACTAGCATGAGGGTATTCTAGAGTGCTCTCATGTGCTTGTCATTGTGTTTTTTTACATCTCCATGGGCTCCTTATATATAGCCTCCATAAAGGATTAGATTAAGATAATCTTTTTTTATTAACATAATCCTAGATGATGTATGACATCATTGAAAATATGGAGAATAATAGATGAGAGGACAAGTCTCCATCTTGGTCATCATGCAAAAAGCGAAGGATGTTAGTGGTGGTAGACAAGCTAGAGAAAAGGAGCTAGATTACAAGAGGTGGATATCCAAAGCACATTATTATAATATAGCTAGCAATCTGCGCCTTTGTAACTTCAAATCGGTAAAGAATCTGAAAAAGGTTTCTTCTGCAACTTTGTAGATTAGGTCAAAACCAATCGGGTTGCATAGAAATTTTCTTGAAATTCAATTTTCTTTGGGATTTATTAAAATTATAAAAAATAGTTTTCAAAAGCTACTTTGACTTTAGTTCCTCATATATATATAAATACATATAAGCATGTGACAAAGGGGATCCATGCTTGTAAGCTTTTGTGTAAGATCCAAATGACACTATGATGTGGATATTGACTTGCGTACAAGGGTGAGGTATCCTCTAATGATGGTGATAGATTCCAAATCTTGGTGATGTAGGTGGAATCCATGTGTAGTTGGAGGCTAGTTCTTTGAAAAAATCTATACACTCACTCAACCCCTAGGTGTAATCCATTTCCATATTCACTAAGATAACCCATACCTTTTACCCTTTACATTTACATCTCTTCTAAGAACTTGTTTTTCCACTTGCTAGAGTTATCATAAATGAGAAGCAATAATGTAGTGTACCTAGTGCTTGAAGACTATACCCAAAGTGATAAGGCTCTTGATATGGGTTTTGGCCAAATTTTGTGGTAGAAATCCAGTTTGTAAAAAACCCAGATCAATGGTTTTCTTTCTCAATATATGAAGTTGTGGGTACTTGTATGAGCAAGAAAGCTGATGCCTTGCTACTTCATGTTTTTCATTGCGCACTTCAATTATAAAGTTATCATTGTTGTTTAGTTTCCATGGATGTATATCAACCTATTACAACTCTACACTTTCACTTCATCTTTATAGCCACTAGTTTACAACTCATTAATATGCATCCCCTTTAATGGCTATTAAGGGATGAAGAAGCAAATAAGCTAGCTTTAATTCCCAATGTAGTCATATTACGGTCTACCTACAAAAACAGTGCCATCTAGAGATATTTCCATTATCAAATCTACATGGTGCATTGCTCCAATTAGCATTCATTGTATCAAAGAACTCTTGTTGCAGGTCAAGTTGCCTATTAATAATAAAGCAGTGCACTACATGAACTCCTTCACACTCTTCAGATTACGAAGAGATGCAGACATGGCTTGTAAAGCAAGCGATTTTTTGATGACCAAAGCATCTACTTTCCATTTCTCAAATCAGGAAAGAACTTTTGAAGAAAGTTCCCCTAGCCTCCTGTGTAAGACTACTAGAGTAGCCAAATTTCTTTGTTATATTTTTTGCTCCCTTGTCATGTAATGTGTTTCTCTTTTTCTTCTCCATAGATAAGCGCGTTGTTCTTGGGCCTTTGAATCTAGTCAATATCCAAGCCTTTTTAGCACTCCTAAAGACATGTAAGGATTAAACACAATCGAACTACTCTTTAAGTGCCACTTTTTCACCAAAGGTAATGCCTTCCTATACCTTACTTTTGATAATGTTCGTGTATGGCCTCCCTTCTCAATGTGTCCTCCTTCTTCCAGAAATAATAATAGCCTACTCCCAAAATAAACCTTTAATGCCTAAAGTAACTCTACCTTCACTCTTTTGCATATGCTCAGCATCCCCTAGTAATCGGATGTTGTATGGGCGCGTAGTGAACATTGGAAGGTTCCCAAGAACAAAGAACTCTACTAAAACTCATAAAGTAAGAAGAAGGTTTTGCATGACATGAAGCAAAAAGACAAATTGGGTACAATCTCCCCCCATGCCTTGTGTGAGTGCTCCACAAAGCATGTATTTCTAAATTTATTAATCTCTAGTCTAAAAAATAGCCCAATTTACAATTAGCATACTTTGGCTTTTGTGTTTGCTTTTGCCCAAATAAACAAATAAAACAGTTGGGCGTCCAAAGAGTTGACATGTGCCCAAATACAATGTCCAATAATGAAATATTTAAACCGAGTGCCTATGCGCATATAAAATAATAAATGTTTATCAAGAGCTTCAATACATAAGTGCACCTAAATAAGTATTAGCGCCACGCCTTTAATGATAAGGTGCACGCCCATAAAAAATGATAAATTTTTCTAGATAATCTGAATACATGCTATCGTTCGATGCTTCCTAACGCCATTGCTGCCTGCTCTAGACATCAATTGAAGCATTCATAATTATTAGAAAATCATAAAATTAAACCAACAAAAGTGAATACCTAACAATCTTCAGCTACAAAATAAATAAATAGGTTGGAACTGTGTCATAATCTTAATTTAATACGAGTGCACTCTAAAATCATAAATGTCCATTAATTCAATATGTATTTTGCGGAATCACCCACAGTGGAATCACCCATGTGCACATTAAATTAATTTGATGTCCAAAAAGGACAGGCGTCCTTGTCAACTTCTCGCACAAGGAATCCACCTTGTGTACGAGCCCCGAAAAATAAATATAGTTTTATGGAATCCACTGCAAAGCCTCACGAAATCCACCATGGGATAAAAACCTCGCAAAATCCACCATGGTCTCACGGAATCCAGAGTGGAACATGCCTCCTGGTATCATATCCCGAGGTGGGATAGCAATTGTCCTAAGTTGCTATTAGCTCAATGTGGAGGGAGCAAGAGGGGTAAGCACTTAGGTTATGGGTGTGCAACCATTGGGCCTCTTCATCAATATGATGATTTTTAAACTTAACAAAATATCTAGAATATCTATGGCCAATTCTAGTGGCCATAAAGTATATATCTAGAATAGTTTCACATTCAAGGATTTTAGTTTCTTCTTCTAACAAATGAGGGTTTTCATAGACAGGGTGAACAAGTAATTGGTCTCTAAAAGGTCACAGTAAACTGATATGAAAAGTATTATGGATTTTTCAATTGGGGGTAGTTCTAGTTTAAATGCATTGTCATTGATTTTGTGAATGATTTGGAAAGGTCCATAAAATCTAGGGGCTAACTTAACAATGGGGTGTTTCTCAACACTTTGCAATATTCTCTTTTCAATGCGTAACCGAACATAATCATCAACTTTGAAACTCATGGCTTTTCTTTTCTTATTAGCTTTTTTAGTGTAAAATTGCTAAGCTTTTGCAATCATGTCTTTGACTTCAACGAAAATAGTAATATGCGTATTTGCAATATCATTAGCAGCTTTAACTTTATTTAACAATGATGTAACATGCGTAGGCAATCTATGTCCATAAATGATTTCAAAAGGTGATTTTTGTGTAGCTCTGTGTAGTGTATTATTGTATGCAAATTGAAGTAGATACAAGTGTGTATCCCATATTTGTGGTTTTGAAATTGTGCATGTACGTAAGAGATCTAAAATTGTACTGTTAATAGCTTCTGTTTATCCATTGGTTTCAAGATGAAATGCAGATGAGAAATCAATCTTAGTACCTAGATTAGCAAACACGATAGTCTAAAAATTATTGTAGAATGTGGAATCACAAATCAGAAATAATAACTTTTGGCAAACCATGGTCAATGAAAATAGTCCTAAAAAAGAATTGTACAGCTTGAGATGTAGTTAATGTTTTCTTACATGGAAGAAAATATGCTTGTTTGCTAAATCAATCTACAATAGTCTAAATCATATCATGATTAGCTTGTGTGTTAGGAAAACCAGTTATAAAATCCATTGAAATATGTTATAGTGGTCGTTCAGGAATTGGTAAAGGTATTAATAAACCATATTTCTTACCATGGTGTCGCTTGACTCGTTGACAAATTAAACACTCAGAAACAAAGTTAGAAACATCAAATTCCATTTGTGGCATGTAAAAATCTTCAGCCAATATTCTTAAAGTAGAAATAATATATCTATGGCCTTGATATGGGAAACAATGAATTTTTTGCAACAGAAATTATCTAAATGGAATAGTGACACACAATCTTTTATCATTATTAAAACATAAATCCTTCAAAATAAGACACAGAATCAATTGGAATCCAATTATTAGCAACTAATTTATTCCAATCAGCTCGAAAACTGGGGTCATGGTCATAGCTATTTCTCATAGAGATAAGGGGATCAAAAGATAGAATGGAAATATTATGGATACTTGGTCTTCTACTCAATGCATCGACAACAATATTCTCTCTTTTGGGTTGATATTGGATAAGTGGATGGAAACTTTGAATGAAAGTATCCCATTTAATATGGGAGTAAAAAATGTGTAGCTGACTAAGAAGATGTTTGATACTTTGTTGGTCAATTTCGATCATGAATTCGAATCCCATTAAATAGTATTTCCATTGACGTAAGGCTTGTACTACAGTTAATAATTCCTTATCATACGTAGAATACTTCAGTTTAGAGGGTTTAAGTTTACAACTAGAATAGGCAATGGAATGTGAATCTTGCATAAGGACATCTCGTATTCCTGATCCACTAGCATTAGTGACTACTAGAAAGAATGATCGATTAAAGTCACGTAATTGTAAAACAAGTACATGTGTTAAAGCATATTTTAGTAAATCAAAAGACTTTTACTGATGATTAGAACAATGATATACAACGCCTTTCTTTAATAATTTTATTAAAGGCAATGCAATCAATGAAAAATTTCTCATAAATTTTATGTAAAAGCTAGCGAGACCTAAGAAAGAACGTAACTCATGCATATTTTTAGGGATTGGCCAATTCAAAATTGCTTCTATCTTTGTAGGATCAACATGAATACCATCAGAAGAAACAATGTGACCTAACTATTCAATGTGAGTTTGGAAAAAATCACTCTTGTCAAGGTTAGCATATAATTGATTCTCTTTTAACAATTTGAAAACCAAAGATAGATGTTCATAGTGTTAATTCTCATTCTTACTGAAAACCATTATATCATCAAAGAAAATAATTACACAATACTGATACTTTAAAAATATACGATTCATCATATGACTGAATGTAGCTGGTGCATTAGTCAAACCAAAAGGCATAACAAGGAATTCATAATGACCAAATTGAGTTTTAAATGCAGTCTTGAATATGTAAGGTGTATCTAATCATACTTAATGATATCTTGATTTGAGATCTATTTTGCTAAAAATAGTGGCTTCTTGTAGTTTATCCATGAGGTCATCTATCCTAGGGATCGGATATTTATTCTTAACAATGATATTGTTTAGGGCACAATAATCAATGCACATCCCATATGTATTATTTTTCTTCTTAACTAATAAGATAGGTGCACCAAAAGGAGAACTACTAGGCCTAATAAGTCCTTAGATGAATAGTTTTTCAACTTGTGCTTGTATTTCCTTCTGTTCAATCTGATTATGTCTATAAGATGCTTTACATGGTGGTTGAGAACTTGGGATTAAATTTATTTTATGATCTTTAGGACATGTAGGTAGTAAACTAAGGGGTAAATCAACAACAAAACAATCTTTAAATTGTGAAAGAAATTGTGTGTGCCTAGGATACATTTGATTTTCCTTAGCTTCAATTTCATTTAACTATACTAAGTATGATTTGCTACATTTTCTCAATGCATGTTTAGTATGTGTGTGACTAAGCAATGGAAAATTATCAAAGGTGTGCGTTCCATGTAATGTGATTTTTTTTCTATTAGAATGAATTTTCATTGAACGTGTGAAATAATCTATCTCAAGATTATATTTGTGATGCCAAGGCATTCATAAAATAATATCACTAGCTTACAAATGCACAAGCAAGAAATTTTTGCGCTCAACATAATCTCCACTTTTAATTTTAAAATTATGAACTTATTGTGTATCATTGTATCTAGTGCATGCGTAAGAATGTAGCTTTTATGCGATAATGAATTGAAATAGTATGTAAATTCAATTATTTTACTAACTTTACAGAAATAAAATCATGTGTACTCGCATCACCATGCAAAATAATATTTTCTTGACTATGCACAAGACATTTCATTGTTAATAATGAATGAGGATTTGACATACCTAGTAAAGTATCTGAAGCATCATCAATATCATCATCTTCCATGAAGTCTGGTATATCTTCATAGCCTTCATCTTTAGTCGCTCCCAAGTAGTTGATTTGAATAGTTGGCTTTTTGGATTGACAATTTACTGCTAAGTGTCTAGGTCATTGACACTTTTAGCAAACTATAGAATTTGCTTTGGAAACATTATTGGTAATGGCTGGAAATTTAGGTATGTTGGGATTTGGTTGGAGAGAAGGCTTAGGGTTTTGATTTATGTTTGATGGTAAAGCAAGGGGTCGTATCCAGAGTTTACGAAAAGAAGGAGCAAAGTGGTTTTGATTGAATCTTTGAAAGTTAGAATTGAATTGCTTTGTACCAAAGTTACTGTTAGTTGAAAATTGTTGTGGTTGCTTTTCTGGTCCACAAATTTTGTCTTCAGCATCATGGGTCAAAGAAATTGCATCTTCCAAAGTCTTTGGCTGCACATGTTCACTTCCATATAGAAGTGACCAAGCAAACAGAACATATACTTATGCTTGTGGATCTCTCTCATAAACATCTTCAAACATTCAAAGTTGTAGTAAGGCACTCCATAAATGCTCAGTATATTGCAGTATGGATTCACGATCTCTTTGTTGTAGAAGTTCCCATTGTTTGATTGCTTTTTCATGGAATTGAGATGGAAGAAAATTCTACAAAAATTTCTTTTGAAAGACCTCCCAAGTAGTAGGACAAACAATACTCTTGTGAACAACAGTCCACCATAATGATGCTCTGTCCACTAGATAGTTAGTGACAAATTTGAGTATATCTTTTTCAACATACTACTCTTCATGGAAATAATCTTCAAATTGACTGATAAAAGCGAGAATTTTTTTTTGTCATTTTGCTCATTAAAAGTACGGAATTTGAAAATTCTTTTACTTATATTGGTTTCTTTTCTAAGAGATTTTGCATCGAGTGTCGCGTCAATCATATGTCGTATAACATCTTCGGGTTGCGCTTCATCTTGATCAACAGTGGATCATTGAAGTGTAGCCAATTGTGCTTGCAAAGTTTAGCGTGCTCTCGCCCCTCCTAAAGTTGCATTATAATTAGGTTCAATTTTTGCTCCATAGTTGATTCCGGTAGATTATCTTCGGCCATAAAATCTTCCATATTTTGATCAAACATCATGTAAAATCTCAAACAACCTTACATACTCGAAATCTTGTTAGAGGGATGAGCATAGCTCAAGTTTGGGGTTAGAAGACTTGTTTTTTTAAAAAAATATGGCTTTTTGCGATCTTGCTTCTTTTGGGGGTACGGTAATTGATGACACTCTTCTTCTTCCAAGTGGAAAATAGACTATATGTGATAGTCTCCTTACTGAAAATTGACTTTGTCAAGGTGTAGATATGAACAGGGGCTCGTTGAAGCTTGAAGACCGGTTTGAGAATATGGCAATAGGAACAGTTGATATATAGGATATGTAGGATTTGAAACTTTGGAGCTTTAGTAAGGTTAATAACCTTAATCTTTATAAAATGTTAATGAACTTTAGCTAATTGATCAGGACGGCAACATGTCGTCATTATAATCGGCGACGACTAGTACATGCTGCCGCCCCCGCTGACAATTGAAACTGAGAGCTCTTAAAGCTTTTTAAAAAAACTCCAAGCTTAATCTTCTTTTTCTCTGTTTCTTTGTCAACCAAAGAGACTTAGAAAGGATCTTCAAAGGTGGTCCTTGGCTTCCTAAGAGTGGTCCTTCGCAATCTGATAGGAACATGCTGGTACTGATGGTTTGTCACAAAACTGCCTCTAGAGTCCGTTCGTTCCAAGAGCTTTGCCTTCACGCGAGATGGTAAGCGATTATAAGCCCTTGATCTTAGCTATGCTCTGATATCACTAGTGCACAAATCGGATGTTGTATGTGCATGTAGTGAATGCCGAAAGGTCCCAATAATAAAGAACTCTACTAAAACTCATAAAGTAAGAAGAAGGCTTTGTATGATATGAATCAAAAAGACAAATTGGGTAGAATCTCCCCCCATGCCTTGTGTGAGTGCTTCACAAAGCATGCATTTATAAATTTATTAATCACCGAGCTAAAAAATAGCCCAATTTACAATTAGCATGCTTTGGCTTTTGTGTTTGCTTTTGCCCAAATAAAGAATAAAGCGGTTGGGCGTCCAAAAAGTCGGGCTATGCCCAAATATAATATCCAATAATGAAATATTTAATCTGAGCACTTATATGCATACAAAATAATAAATGTTTGTCAAGCGCTTCAATAAATAAGCACACCTAAATAAATATTAGTACCACGTCTTTAATGATAAGAGGTACACCCATCAAAAATGATAATTTTTTCTTGATAATCTGAATATACGCTATCCCCCGGTGCTTCCCTATGCCAACATTGCCTGCTCTACACATCAAAACTAAAGCATTCACAATTGTTAGAAAATCATAAAATTAAATTGACAAAAGTGAATACCTATCAATTTTCAACTATAAAATAAATAAATAGATTGAAACTCTGTCCTAACCTTAATTTAATACGAGTGCACATACTCTAAACTCATAAATCTTCATTAATTTAAATATGTACTTTGCGGAATCACCTGCTGTGGAATCATCCATATGCACATTAAATTAGTTTGACGCTCGAAAAGGACAGGCTCCTCGTCAGCTTCTCGCATAAGGAATCCACCTTGTGTATGAGTCCCAGCAAATAAATATAGTTTTACGGAATCCACTGCAAAACCTCACGGAAGCCACCGTGGAATGAAAACCTCATGGAATCCACCGTGGTCTCACAAAATCCACTGTGGAATATACCTCATGGTAGCATCCCCTCCTCCCAATTGTCATAATTAAAGATGAAAGCATAATCATCAGTAATGCCTTCAAATTCATTAGTGCACATTGACATATTTCATCCTCCCTATACGTTGCTTCTTGGTACCTTTTTACACGAAAGACTAATCTCTACCCTTTTCTGCAACCAACATGTCATGAATGAGAGAAGACACTCAATGCTCCATAAAAGCTCATTTTGCCCAAAAGTAGCATATTCAAAGGCTAGCATTGGCCTTAGCTTTGCAAAAACAAAGTTTTATTTGCATACCCTATGCAATGTAGCTAAAAATTTTATGTTAATCCTCTCCTCTAATATCATTGTTGCACTAGCCCTATCATTTTGAAGTTCTCCCAAAATATGAAGCACTTATCTTTCATATGGTGAATGATAGTTCATACAATATTCACTCCCTTCGAACTTGGACATCCTCGAGATATGCCACACTAGGTAGCCATCTAGATCATATACCTATACAATCATCAACTCATTTGAACATGTGCATAAGAAACCGTCCACTAGGATCAAATACCCAGATCATGAGCATCTTCAGTAATGCATAGCAAACCCAATTTCTCCCACATGGATCATAAGGCATGGATAATACATGACATTCCACTAGCATATAATCCTCTCTAAGTAAATATATGAACTTAATAGATCCACTAGGATCAAATGGCAAACTCAAACTCCATTGTAACTTTGTGTCCTCCTCCTTCCAAAAAGATACACTAGGAATACCGATTTCTAAATGGTCTCATGGCCATGCTAGATCATCATCAATACTTAAAGAAAAGTGAGTCATTAATTTATTGACATAAATTTACTAAATAGAGAATACGTAATAAGTAACCAGTTTAGTGATATGATCCATCTCATCATTCTTCCCTTCACATCTACTTTGTTCATTAGGAATAACAGGGCCTCATGGTCCACATAGAATTTGAAGTGCGTCGACAGTAGATGGTGTCAAAACTTCTCCAAGGCAAACACCATTGCTAAGCATTCGAGCTCCATCATTGTGTAGTTTCTTTTGCGATTGATGATCTTATGGCTTGTATAAAAGATAGGTTGATCTAGCTTCAAAGAGCCCTTTTGGCATAAGACTACTCCTAACTCTTGGGTTAACAGTTCTTCAATTTGTGCTTGGATTTCTTTCTACTCATCTGATTCTGTCTATAAGGTGGTTTACATGGTGGTTGAGAACTTGGGATTAAATCTACTTTATGATCTTCAGGACGTGTAGGTAGTAAACTAAGGGGTAAATTAACAACAAAACAATCTTTAAATTGTGAAAGAAATTGTGTGTGCCTAGGATGCATCTGATTTTCCTTAGCTTCAATTTCATTCACCTATACTAAGTATGATTTGCTACCTTTTCTCAATGCATGTTTAGCATGTGTGTGACTAAGCAATGGAAAATTATCAAAGGTGTGCATTCCATGTAATGTGATTTGTTTTCTGTTAGAATGAATTTTCATTGAATGTGTGAAATAATCTATGTCAGGATTATATTTGTGACGCCAAGGCATTTCTAAAATAATCTCACTAGCTTATAAATGCAAAACCAAGAAATTTTTGCGCTCAACATTATTGCCAATTTTAATTTTAAAATTATAAACTTCTTTTATACCATTGTATCTAGTGCATGCCTAAGAATGCAGCTTTTATGCGACAATGAGTTGAAATAGTATGTAAATTTAATTATTTTACTAACTTTACAGAAATAAAATCATGTGTACTCGCATCATCATGCAAAATAATCTTTTCTTGACTATCCACAAGACATTTCATTGTTAATAATGAATGAGGATTTGAAATACCTAGTAAAGTATCTGAAGCATTGTCGATATTATCATCATCTTTTGTGAAGTGTGATATATCTTCATAGTCTTTGTCTTCACTCGCTCCCAAGTAGTTGATTTGAACAGTTGGATTTTTGGATTGACAATTTATTGATAAGTGTCTAGGTCATTGACACTTTTATCAACTATAGACTTTGCTTTGGAAACATTATTGATAATGGTTGGAAATTTAGGTATGTTGGGATTTGGCTGGAGAGAAGGCTTAGGGTTTGGATTTGTGTTTGATGGTAAAGTAGGGGGTCATGTCTAGAGTTTACGAAAAGAAGAAGGAACAAAGTGGTTTTGATTGAATCTTTGAAAGTTAGAATTGAATTGCTTTGTACCAAAGTTACTGTTAGTTGAAAATTGTTGCGGTTGCTTTTCTGGTCCACGAATTTTGTCTTTAGCATCATGGGCCAAAGAAATCGCATCTTCCAAAGTCTTTGGCTCCACATGTTCACTTCCACATAGAAGTGACCAAGCAAACCAAACATATACTTGTGATTGTGGATCACTCTCATAAATATCTTCAAGCATTAGAACGTAGTAAGGCACTCCATAAATGCTCAGTGTATTGCAGTATGGATTCACGATCTCTTTGTTGTAGAAGATCCCATTGTTGGATTGTTTTTTCATGGAATTGAGGTGGAAGAAAATTCTATAAAAATTTCTTTTGAAAGGCCTCCACTACAAGATATAAGCCTTATATCGACGTTAAAAGCGACGAAAATGCAAATAAAAAAATTTGCCCCCATCGTCGCAAAAAGCGTCGTTATTAGCAATGCCATAGAACAGTCGGTATCAGCGTCGGTATTGGCGTCAATGCGATGCTGATATCGACGCCAATACCGACGTTGATAGCGACGGTTTGCGACGTAAATAACAACGCCAATAACGACACGAGCAGTAAAATTTGCGACGCTAATAGCGATGGTAACATGAAATTTTTTTTTGTGGTAGGCTGCCCTGCCACATATAGCACTTTGTGCTTTATTAGAGCCATACAAAATAGTTTCTACACTGTATACAATACGCTTGCAAACAAAAACAATGTATACCAAAATCATAACACTAATACATGAAATAAATACATGATCTCATAATAAGCGATTGGTACAATCATGACAAGATATCACTTATACATAGAAGATGTCTACATAGATCAGGCGACCCAAAAATAAAGGTGTGTGAGCTCTAGGGATCCAAGGGCGAGCTATATATCCTCGCCCTTCGAAATCTCGTCTCGCTGCAAAGGAGCATCGAACAGAATCTGCAAAAAAAGAAACAACACATCAGTCCACCATACAATAATGCATTCTAATTAAACATGGTAACTACAGACAAGAAAGATGAGTGACTTACAGGGCCGCCGCGTCTATACAATCAGTTGATCAATGAAGTGAGACCATACCTCTCTGCATATCGAGTCTCAAGGCTAGTCGAATCACGATTTGTAATGGAGTTTTGCAAAGAAAACAAAATGCTAACTGTTAGAAACATGATTGTTAGTACAAAGGATATTGTAAAAAAATAAACAAGCAAAACAAAAGAAAAACTTACAAAGTCCTTCAAATATGTGCTGTGGCCGCCACTCCCAAGATGATGGACCACTCCGGCCTCGAGTCGTGCCCTCATCGCCTCGCGCTGCTGACTCCAATGTCTTGGAGAATCTGTAGTCTCCTCCCTCAGTCAGTGCCAGTCGTTTGTATCTAACCACTCGGGCTTTGCAGATCCACTCTTGATTGCCTTGCATGCGTCGGATCGTCTGTGTGACATATATGCACTCATGCAATCCATCATCCAGCACGTAGAGAATCTATCTACTGAGGCTAGAGCCGGAAACTCCTCATGCAAGGATGCTACTATGTAGTCCTTGCTCCCCTCCGGTATGTTTTTCCAATGATCTAAGATGTTGTGCCAAAAAACTTGTTGGCACAACTCTCTCATGTGAGCTATCACCCTTCTCCCCTCATTATTCATGATGATGGCTCCTAACCTACCATTGACTAGATATCCATATCCCCCTGGAGTCTGCCTAAGATGGGTCCTCTCCTATCTGCATCCATGCTTGTGGGCATATCCAGGAGATCCCTGTGCATCCGGTGTACCGACCAGGGTAATATCTCTCGGAGTGGCACCCATAGAGATGCCACCTGCTGACGGCTGAGCAAAAGCCGGAGTAACTGAAGTAGACGTCCCCATAGGTGTGACAAATCCTTGAGGTGACGCAACTCCAGCTGAATGATGAGACAGAGACACCACGTTCGTGCCTCCACAGCATCTACCTGAGCCTTAGCCATGCTCCCTAGAAGGGCCATGGGAGCGAGGAGTCGCACCTGTATCCCGTGTCGACCGCGGACTCACTACACCGTATCTCTACAGCATCTCCTTGACCCCGAAGCACTCCCTCCCTCTAGCCCAAGTCTGGAGCATTGAGCTCGTCTACTCGAAGCTGAAGCATCCGATCGCGCTGAAGTAGATCTAGCAGAGCGTCCTGACGAAGACCGAGACAGCTCCTGGTCTGCCATATCTCTGAATCTCGCGATCTGGTCTGGAGACATGAGTATGAAGATATCCTGTAACTCCTCATCGCTCATCCCTCGACTCATCTTGAAAATGTCACCTGCACAGATAAAAAATGATGTTAGAATAATCAATTTAAATCATACAAAGCACAGTAATATAAATCCTTTAAAAAAAATCTCACTTAAAATGCATATCTTATGTACCCTTATAAGCGATTGGTCAATGAATTGAGTAAGTGGATACTCCAAGTATGAAGTATCCTATGGTCCCATGTCAATCTCTTGACATAACTCCGCATACACTGGAAGGTCAATAGATATGTCACCACAAAAGGATGAGTCCACCTCGTTCTCAAAGAATTCTTGGACTCTTGTATTTCCATAATTGTTAGCCGATGCTAGCTCCAAGCTTTCGACGGCCTCCACCCCTTGCAATATCGACCCCTCTATTTGCATATTATCTTCATCTATGGTTGGAACATCGCTTTGATCATATACTCTCGCACTTTGGGGAGTTGAAGGTATAACATACCACCATCGAGGTTGTTGGGGGTTTGGATAGAAGATTACGTATTCACAAACATGTACAAGAGAGTTCAAACCATTGTGACATAAACCATGTCATAATACAATTAGCAAACAAATGAGTCCATGCACCCGTTCACAATGGACCGGCAACACAAAGGTGTCGTATAAATCCGTCCATTTTTTTTCAGAATCTATTTCGAGAAATCCAGATGGACCTTGTCGAACTGTTGCTCTAGCTCCTCCAAGTACCACTTTGAACCACTGCACATCGAATAGTATCATGGAGAAGCCACGGTAATTCACCGTAACAATACTTTGCAAGTTCCCAAAATACTCCATCTCATCCACAATTGTGTTTGGATTCGTTACTCATCGCCGAATCTCTTGCTTGAACTTTGCCATGATACCACAGTCCATTGTGGAGCGCATTTTGTCAATACGCTCCATGCAAAAATGCCGTCCGTGCGACCATGCTGCACTATATATTTTGTACTGTACATTGAAACACTCAAATTAGATGTCGCATATAAAATTTAGATACGACAAATTCTAAACCCCTCATTACCTTTGGACTACATCCCCTCGAGAATTTCCACTCCTCCATTAAGACCTCTGTCCCTTCGTGAGACGCTGCGGTCAAAGCTCCATGCAACCATCGCATTGACATGAACCGCGGCATCTCCTCCATGCCTTCGGGATATCGAATCGGTCGATGATGCGTACTATGTCGGAATTCAACTCGCGCTTCCTCTCGATCTTGCCTAGCGATATGGTACTTGGCGAGCCACGTCTCCATAGAGGCATGGTGCAACATACAAAAGCGATTCACCTTCTCCTCCATTAAGACATCCATTCTTTTTTCTACCCCATTTCCAACCACCACATCTCCACTCAGTCTATCATCGTCCTTTAGTGACCATAGCATTTCATTCTCTGGATCCACCGTTGGTAGCCATTGTGAAATATGCACTAGCGCCTTAGACACCAACCAACCTTCAGCCATGATACCTTCTGGCCGAGATCGTTGTCGCATAAAGCCTTTCAGGGTTTTCATGAAGCACTCCAAGAAGCATCGCATATGGATAGGTCTAGCAATCTTTTCTTCATGTACAAGATGCACAAGAATGTGGATTTGTATCGTGAGCATGTTGGTGGGCAAGTATTTCTCAAAGAGACAGACCGTCTCCACTGCTCCCCGTCTCGCGGATTCAATAGAGGACGTCTTAATCTCCTTTTGTGAGATCGATTGCACCAAAGTCGAAAACCTGTAAATGGCCCCGCGTATTTCTGGAGTAAGACATCCTGCAATCGCGACAAACTGCCACAAATGAGAAAGCATTATGAATAATGGCTACACTCCAAATAGCAAAACGTGCACGCCAATTATAATCCATTCGTAGTACAAACCTGACATATCTTATGCCAGTCATGGGATTTTAGCCCTGATAATTGGCCGTCTTTAGAAAATGCAAGCCTGAGAGAATGCATCATACCCGTCGGAGTGTGGATAGACTTGACTACTTGCTTCACAATGGGCTCTTCTTTAGTGGACAAAACCCGAGGAGCGCGAGGAAGCTGCACGCGACTATTAGCACTCGACTATGGCCAAAGCGCCTCCATCTTACCTATCTCCTTCAAATCCATTCGTGCCCCTATAGTGTCTCTCTTTCCTGTGATGTGGTCCCATAGCAAGCTGCCCACATTCTTGAAAATATGCATGGGATCCAACAAGTGGTTGACCTGTAAGTGGGTCCAATATGACAACTCGTAGAAAAATGAGAATCGCCGCATTCCGTTTGGATGTGATTCCGCGTGGATCATTTTCAGCTCGTACTAGCTTGCGGCGTTCATACGTGTTAGAGGTCGTCCGAGGAAACCTTTCCTGAGTTCATGATCCTCTGGCAAGAAAGCAGCATGTCCTTGATATACCATCTTCTTCATGGTTCTGACCTTCGGGAGTCTAACTGTGGCCCGCACAATGGACATGCATGAAAACCTGAGGTAACCAGACTTGTTCCAACACCACGACCCAGTGAATACTTGCTTGAACGAGATAAAATATAGATATTACTAATGAGAATGGAGGCCTGTTCACCTGAGCACTCTCCGAATCCCGAAAAGTCATGCATCATCCACATGAGAATGACTCGAATATTGGCTGACAGGCGACCATCATGCTTGCTCATATCTTGCAGGGTGACCCCCTCCTCCCACAAAATCTTAAGCTCATCGACTAATGGACGAAGATACACGTCCATATTTTTGACTTTGTAGCGGCCGGGGATGAGTAAGCTAAGGATGAGATGTCATTTCTTCGTAGAAAGCCATGGAGGGATATTGTAGTTGACAAGGACTATAGGCCACACACTGTAAGAAGTTGAGTGCAGACCGAATGGGTTCACGCCATCCATTGCAAGACCGAGCCGAAGATTCGTTGGCTCTTGAGCAAAGCCTGAGAAGGTAGAGTCAATGTGGCTCCATGCGTGTGAATCTGCTGATATTCGTTGAACTCCATCCGTGGACCTATTCTGCACATGCCATGTTGTCAAGCTCGCCATGCCGGACGTACGAAACATGTGGTTTATGTCGGGATAAGTGAAAAGTGTATGAGAACTTTTTGAGAGATGGTTTGTCCTTGGAAGTCCTGTCGATACCTGTGAGCACCACACTTTGGACATGTCCCCATAGTCTCGTATTCTCCTCAAAACAGTATGCAATCGTTGATACATGCATGGATGTTATTGTAGTCCATGCCAAGCTTTCGTAAAACATGTCGTGCATCATCACGAGACTCAGGTATGGTATTTGCAGGTGGTAATATATGATATTTCAATAACTT
The DNA here is from genome assembly GCF_053477565.2 of Lygodium microphyllum. Classification (NCBI taxonomy): domain Eukaryota; kingdom Viridiplantae; phylum Streptophyta; class Polypodiopsida; order Schizaeales; family Lygodiaceae; genus Lygodium; species Lygodium microphyllum. The sequence goes on along the minus strand of NC_141136.1, from coordinate 177,336,499 downwards.
GAAAAAAACATAAATACCTTAAAAAAATACAAATATTTATAATAATATTGCCAAAAAAAAATCAACGAAGCATATATACAAGGTATCTGAACAACTCGGTCACACTCGTATTGCTCCACCCGTATTTTGCTTGCACACTTAAGAGTGCAAGCAATGTCTTCAGGCGAGATACTCGGTACCCATCATATAATGGTATGGATGCTTCCTCTCTAAGCGGATCAGATGTCTCGACATCCATGGGAATCAATGCATCGATCATTGCCTCCATCTCAGGCTCCAAGATTGTAGGTAGGTCTAGAAGGTTGTCTGTCTCCTCTGGCATTGATGGTATAGATTGGCCTTGCGAGTGGTGGATTGGCTCATGCACTCCATCCATCGCACGCCCACGAATCTAATTGGCCGCAAAGGGTGCACTCCCCCTTGGGACGAGACATCACCTCCCTGGATAG